>NC_136685.1:35726751-36401351 GCF_903797595.1 Erithacus rubecula
GACCAGATAAAGCAAGTTTCTGAAATTTCCTCTAGATCTGATGAAGGAGCTGATGGAGCTGTAGGGGCTTGTGGTAGGTCTTTGCACACCCTGCTGAGTAGCCCTGCCTTTGTTCATGGCAGAAGTAGAAAATCAGTTTGACTGTTGGAAAGGAAACTAGTTTATTATTTGATGGACAGCTGAGCCACTGGACTCCCCCTTGCTCTCTGCTGTTACTCTAAAGGCTTCCAAGCATGATAATCTTCTGATCTCCTGAATTTCTTACATTAACTCAGCCAGGTAGGATTGATGTAGCCCATGACACACTACTGTAATGACACATGCAAGGGTCTCTTGAAAAGTTTCTCTGAGGGACCACGTCCTGCCACTGTGATTGGTTAAGTGGTTAAGATTGCTTGTGTGGACTTTACACAGCTTAGCTCTCCGAAGTGTGGGCATCAGTTTGACTGTGCATATGTCCTGGAACAAGAGGCGTTCAGTGCTTTGCTGTATTTACTACTCACTGCTGTCCTGATTTCACACGCATCATGTTTACAGTGGGCAATAAATTACTATGCTGAGCACCTCAAGCTTTTGCAAAATAGCTTCCCACCCCATTATGAGGCTCATAAGATGCATCAGCATGGCTCTGCACTTGGGCTAATTTGTGATTCTGGAAGGCAACTTCCTGTCTCTGCCCACTGCTGAACTCAGCCTTTTACTGAGGGTTATGTGACTTAGGGTTAGATCTCTGGCAATGGTGTCCTAAAATATTGGGAAATACTTTTTAATGTGATTAATAATTTGTGAAGCATGGCTTACTGCTGCAGGAGCTGTGCTCCCAGTTCACAATTATATCACATTTATCCATATGTCTACTCATTTTATTCCTCATATTAATTTCAACAAATTTGCTAACTAAAGAATTCAGACTGGTATGAAGATTCGCACATTCATCCTTATGGCATTTTTTATTCCTTTGGTAGCAAGTCAGTTTTAATTTAACTTGCAAGCAGAGTTTATAATTCACCAATATGGTATTCTTTTAGAACTTGGCTTCATGGTGCTGGGTGTCAGAAATTTGTTACTTTATAACATGTTTATTTTACCACTCTCTTCTAAAACTTCTTCTATTAACATTTAAGTTCAAGATAGTATTCTCCAAATATAGATTACCCTCCAATATGAAGACAAGTACTAGGAATTTATTTAGTATTTCTGCTACAACTTTACCTTCCTTGGGGACTCTTTGCACCTTGACCACATCTGTCATCTTACTGATGAGCTTTCTGTTTTAAACATGTTTAAGGAAAATATTTATTATTAGTTTTATGCCTCAGCCTGGAGTTTCCCATTACTTTGCCTTGACTGTTTTGTGATTATTTTAAATTTAACTTTTCTAATCTTATACTCCTTTTTTTTTCCAATTTTCCTTATTTAGACTTTTGTTTTTCACAGGTTGTGTTTTAAATCCTATTGTCTTCTTTGTTCATCTCATTACTTTGTCAGCATTTTTCATCCTCTTTTAAAAATTCTTCTTTTTCTTTCTGTAAGCAGTATGCAATTACTCTAAGCATCAAGCCCAGTGGCTTTAAGCAGTCCCAACCCACACAAAGTTCTACCTGTTTTATCACGTGCTAAAAATGTTATTCTTTACTTGACATTTTTAGTGGACTTTTTCACTTGATACATTCATTACAGCTATTTTGTGGCACTGTTCCTTCCAAACCAGCCTCATGCCTCTGGCAACTTTCCATTAAGTGATTAGGGGCAGGTAAAATTCACTTTAATGTTCTCTGCTGACCTCATAGTGATATACGTTGTGGGAAAAGCCCCATCCAGATGGGAGGTGATCCACGCCTGTGCCCCAAGGCATGAGATCAAGATGCATCTCCTTGCCAAAAAGAGATGGCTTCAACTGTAGCTGAAGTAATAAACACCAGCATTTGTCTAAACTTTTGTTAAAGCCCTGCATGATAGAAATTTCACAAACTGCCTTAGGTAATATAGTTCTACAATGAACTACCCTAGTTTCTTTTATTTGTCCTTAGCTTTTTATAAAAATGTGTGCAATTAAATTCGCTTGGAACTAGACACCTCAAGTAAAGTTTTGAAGCCTAAATAGGTCTCTAGTAACATTTTAACACATCAGATCTCCCTCACAATCTACTACACTTGAAAGGAGAAGCCATAAGTTCAGACACAGAGCTAATACAGTGTGGTATGACAGCAAGTTCTTCTCTAGAGGAATTTTTAAATTTGAAGGTACAACTGCAATTTGATTTGATTCCTCTGAGTAGTGTGGTTGGTAGACAGAAACTAGATCTCATAAGGTTTTTGCATTTTTGTAAGCCTAAATACGGGTGCATCATTATTCAGAACCATGTATAACTAACTTAGCTGCCTCACCGAAATTCCCCAAAATACATGCTTCCATTAGCCAATTACTGTGACTGGTATCCTATTTGAGCATATAGTTATTTTATTTTTTCCCTGGGATATTAATCCTTTTAAATATGAAATGAATATGAATTAGCTTATGGCTAGGTAGTTTTGGATTCATCCCACCTTCCCATATTCACAGTTTGATTGCTGAGCTGATGACAGTTTATTTACTTAAATATTTATACACGAGCTGCTTAATCTCTTTCTATTTTAAGGAAAAGTAACATAGAAAATAAGCTACTCTGCTATTGCCTACCATGGTGTTTGTCCCTGGCTTGCTGTGTGAAGCTATGAAATGCAGGACCTATATCCAGTGCATTCATATGCTTTATTTTCAATTTCTTTGTAGTGTGCAAGTGATTTTAAGCTGATTCATTGAAGTTTGGTTTTAGGTCTCTGTATAGAGATAGTGGAATCCCACTTCTAATTGAAGTAAGAGGTTCATGAGGGCTTAAATTGCAGCTAGTGACATTTAGGACAGGTAAAAGAAGCAAAGGTAGTTGATTGTAGAAATATATTACCATATAAAAGCAGGTTGTGGAATTTCTGTCATGCAAAGCTTGAAGAAAAGTTTAGACACATGGTAATGTTTAGTACTTCAGCTGTAATTTACTCTTTTTGGCAAGGGGATGTATTAAATCACTCTTTGATTTCTTTGTCAGTGTTATTTTCTTTTGGTCTGTAGGAAAGAAATTGCTTATTTACCTTCGCTAAATGGAGGTTGTAGATTAATTTAGAAATTAAATCTCTGAAATATAGAGATTTTAGACTAAGAAAATCAGTAAATTGTGAAACAAGATGCAACATTACCTTATGAGTTTGGTTTTGCACAGACCAGATAAGGTATGATTGATGTTACTTCAGAATTTAGGCATGGGATGATTGCTTTGAAATTTTAGTGCTCATGGCAGGAGACAGAAGATTGTGTAATCAGTATTAAAATTCTTGATGAGAACAAGCACACTATGGACGTGTCTAACAGTGTATTTGATGGCTCTTCCATAAGTAGCCAGTACAAGTCTTCTCAAAATCCATTATACTGTATAAGGCAGATTCTGCTACCCTTATTATCATAGTTAAAACGTATGTACTCCATCCATAAATACTATACTCACTAAATAACTTGTTAATACAAGCAAAGTGATAGGTGGATATACGCTGGATATATGCTATAGAACCTTACCCTAATTCTTTAGAAGAAAGAGGTAACTCAAATCTGCCATTTATAGATAGTTAAATCTGAATTTGTGTAACTGAAAAATAAACCTGATTTCCTAATGCAAAAAACCTAGTCAGTTTGGAGCTTGCTCCATTGTATACAACTGAGGTACAGTTTTATCACTGAAGCATTTGCCCTATGGTTATCCATGCTATCAAATTAATTCTGGAAGTTCAAGTCCCATTTTGGACAAGAACAATTCTTGAAATTTGAGAAAGTGAAATTCCTAAGAAATATGGTTTTCTTGAGAAAACTGTGGCTCTAACTTTGTAATTTGTAGTCCATGAGTCAAGAGTGAAAATATAGCTATGAAAGGAAAAAAAATTCCTCACCATTTAATGATACTTAATTCACAACCAGCACACTGTCTCTAAACTATTACATAATTAATAGCATATGCATTGATACAGACATTGACATCATTCAGCTGCAGTGATCAACACACAGCAAATTACATAATTCTATTCTGCAGATGGCAAAACTGTGGATATTGCTGTGGTATATCCAAGCAGAATGATCTTTCCTAAAGATATCCTCAGTATTTTCCCTGTGTCAATAAAAATGGTAAAAGAAGTATCTGAGAGGAATAGTAATAGTTTCTGAGTTACTGTTGCCAAGTATGAACTCAGAAAGAAGTGAATCTAGTGTGAAATGCACATTAAGAGCCATAACAGGAATAAGATACAATTTTAAAAAACAGATACCTTTACTCTTTATTCTTTCCCTTGCCAATCAGTATTACCTTGGTTTAATTTAGATTGAACATCAGCTAATTCACGCCATCCATGCAATTTTATCACATCTGTCAAGCACTGTAAAGCACAAAAATTTATGTATAGGTGTTTAATGAAAAGCAGATGAAAACTTTATATTTGTAATATTATTGCTATTTCCAGCAGAATAGCTCTTTTCTTTCCTCCCCTCCAGTCCTTTCTCTTTTGATAGGCCTGTCTGTCTGCCTGCCTATCTGCCCTTCACAGGTCTCTGCCCATTCTCAAGAAAGGGCTTGTATAAGCATAGTAAACATATGTTTAACAAGGCAGGTGACAGACTGGCAATCTCTAAAACTACAGACCCCAGTATATTAAGGACTGGGAACAAGTGCACATTAAGCATAGGAGAAGGGACCACAAAGAAAGAAGAACCCCTCAGTCACTTCTGTAAGGCTTCACTGTCACTCATGCAACTGCATAGCTAATGGTGTCAGTGCTTGTTGGCAGATGTAAAAAATTCAGATAAACTCTTTATTTGGTCTTCAAGAATTATGCTATGAACTCCAGGTTGTGGTTCACTTTTCTGTGCTAAGGTACCCTGCTGTGACCTCTCTAAAAAAGGGAACACAAATTCCAACATAAAATGGAAGAATATTCTCTTAACTTGCCCTTTTTGTGACTTAACTTCCAAAACACAGGCCAGTTACTACAAAAAAAAAAAAAAAACAACAAAACCACCAAAATAAAAAAAACAAACCAAAAAAAAAAAAAAACACCAAAAAAAAAAAAAAAAAAACCACACCAAAAAACCCCAGAAAAAATCCAAAAAGAAAAAAGGAGAGGTGTGGGCTCATTTTTCCTTGTTCTTTACAAAAGTTTGATTTTACACAGATTTAGAAGGGACTATTCAGAACTTTAAATTTTGCTTCTATGTAAAGAAAGTGGAAAAACTGGGTGGAAAAAGGTTTTAGTTTCACTCCACAGGATCAGATACTGTTTTCTGGTATGTTTATGAGTGATTTTTCTCCTCTCAACAATAAAGAGAAGATTTTTTGGATCTAAGTGCATTTTGATTGTCAGGGCAAATATTTCTCTTAATGGCTATCTCTGACAGGGGTGAATTTCTGAAACCGAATAAAAATTTGGCAGTGAAAGATGAATCACAGAAAAATTCTGGATTTGAACATCTCTACCCTGAAAGGTTTATGTTATTTTAACACATCATATGAAGCTCATTTGAGGTGAAAATGTAGCAAAATGGATGAACAAAACAAGGGAGATGTCACCTAATACTTTCTGAGAGAGCTCTCAATCTTCCTGTCAGCCTAATCTTCTGAGAAGAATTCTTTCCCCTAGAATAATTATAATCAATAATCTTATATGCTTGTGCTATAACTTCTGCACCATTGTTTACCTGTCTGCCTTTGGGATTGGAACCATATTGCGCTTAGACTGCTGAATTTTGTAAAATGTCATTATTTGACAGTTTAACCATCTGCCCTCATCCAGATGCTACCATTCTCTAGACTGATCTGTCACTGAGTGAATGCAAAAAGCACGGCAGTCTCTGGAACCCATTAACTGTGAAGCAGCGTGTGCTGGTGCTTGCTGGCTCAGCCATTTCCTCCAAAATGTTGTGCATATTCATTGCTCTTCTGAATATTTTGTCTAAAACGCTATAGGGAACACTCTTTTTTTTTTTTTTTTTTTTTTTTTTTTAAATAAAAGTCAGAGTTAGCAATTTTTAAGTCAGTAATTCAATTTCTTTTTGCTCAAATGTTGTTGTCCCATCTCCCTCGGGGATGCCACCATTTGGATCCTGTCCCAAACTTTCAGTGTTTGTTGCACAGAAGATCAAGAGAGGATGTAAAGAAGGTGAATACTTTCTGCAGTATTTTGGAGCTTTTTTTCTTTCTTAAGTATCCTCAGATTTTATCTAGTCACGAGGACACCAGCAGTTCCTTCAGCATATTTTCTCACTTAAATGGGATGATGCATTATATCTTTGAAACATTTTTGGTTTTCACCTTTCATTCTTCTAATACACTTTGTGATCCTAGGCAATTTCATTTCCAGGAAAAAAAAATCTGTATATAAGCATTTTATTTTTTTAAAAAATCAAAAATTAAGAAAAATCACCTAGGTATTTGATCAACCATCTTAAAGAAAAATTAATCCTTTTGAGGTATGCAGCTTTGAGATGTAGCAAAGACCTTTCAACAGAGAGGAAAACATCATTGTATAGGGGATAAAGGAGAGAAGAATTTAGTTATTTCCTCTGTTCAGACTCAGAGTTTCTTAATACACAGTAGCAATCTGCAGGCTGCTGGAGGGTCACAGAGGGTGTGAATAGAAGGTGTACTTAGGATTTAGACTTATATGTCAATAAGTAATTGCTTCAGAGATGTGACTTGCAGGCAAAAGGATACAACTAACAGTCTTAGAAAAAAATACCTTTCTCCTTTAATCATGATCATAGAGGGAAGAATAAATCTTATTTTTATGTACTGTTCTTAACTAGTATTACTATTCGTCACCGGGGAGAGGCTTGAATTGTTGGAGAGGCTGATGAGATCATTTCTGTGCCCAGGTACTTAAATAGATCTCTGCACAGTAGTGCATGAGTGCCTCCCAAATACTCAGAAATAAAAATAATAGCTCATGTGTTTTCTTCTGCCATCTGAAAGAGATAACGGGTGTTATAGAAGGAGTTGTATGTGTTTGCGCCTAATGTGTGCAAAACCTGTTTAATTCTCTCTTCAAGAAATCAATGAATTTTTGTTTGCTGTAAAAAACCATGGAAGAGTCACCAAGATATATGGAGAAAAGAGATTAAAGTAAATTTTACCAGCAACAAAATTGAGATATACAGAGAGTGAGAGTTTACATGGTCAGTTTTAGTCAGTGGACAAGCTGGTGTTTATCCTAGCAATAGAAGATGATAAAAATAAGGTATACATATTAGATAGAAGTTATCACCAGAGGAAGAGGTACACTGAATACAGCCTTAACTAAATAAATCAAAAATAGATTAGTTTTTTTAGTCTCTCTAGTGAAACATTGCACTAACATTATGATACACTTAAAAAAGATAAGTTTTAGTTGCAGATACCTTGGCTGGCAAGTTGTTCACATTGAAACAAGTGATGGACTTCTGTTTCTGCAGGTGCTTCTCAGAGAACTAGAATATAATTATTTTTCATAATCTCTATCCTGGTATTGTTTATTAATATTTATTAGTAATAATTGCTTTCTTGTTCAGTAATATATATTCACCTTGAGAGAATTTTCAAAACCAGAAAACAAAAAAAATTCTAATATATAAGATGAGCACAGACGGAAATGCAGGGAGTCTTTGTCCGTTTCTTATCTCTTCTTGTCTCCTCATGCTTCTTTCTGTCACCTCATACCATTATTATTTGCATAAACATCGTGACAACTGTGTTGCATGCTGCATAATGTTCATTCCTGTATTAGAGTCTATCTCTCAGGCTATGGGACCGAAGGAATAAGAAGACTATATTAAAACCTGAGAAATGAATCATCATTTTGAAACTTGTATCAATCAGCATATATTTGTACTAATGTTACAAGGTTATAACTGACCTTCAGATCCTTTTATTGAGTGCAGGAATGTTATCTGTACATGTAAATCATATGTGCCAGCTCAGCTGTAGATTTGAGTAAGCTTGAAGAAATGGAAATTGCAACTTAATAAGGACAAAAGGGAAACTACAATTGCCACAGACTCACAGAGATATTCTTCTTAACAAAGATACACCACACACTACTAGTGTTGTAGACCACTACAATAGAACAAGTCTGAGATCTTAAATCAGCAAGGGTGAAGCTCTTCCTTAGGAATCATTTTGTTGCCTGACAGACCCAGTAAAGGGTTGGCAGCTAAGATCTGTAAGTTCTCTGTTGACCATGTATCTTTCTGTCCAAGGACATCAGTTATACCAGTCTGCTTTCCTCCACACCAGGGTTAGACTTCCATTGGGTAGTCTCTTGCATTAAAAACTAAAGACTGAAAGATACATATTGGCTTAAGTAACTTCTGCTGCACTGAGTTACTTGTTTGGCTATAATGGCTCTTGGGCTAATGAACCTTTTTCTAAATAGGACTTTTCCACCCTTTTACCTCTGTAGGTGAAATATTTGTTTTAAAGGGCTGACTGAATGACTTACATAGCAGGTGACAGAGATGCAACAGAAAGACAGGAGTCAAGATGAGTAAGCTGAAGCTGAAGATGCTGCCTGGAATTGTATACGATAATTGTGATGCCTGTGCTTTTTTATGGAGTGAACATCAAGCCATCATATCCATAAGCCTAATCGCATAAAGGGTTTGCAGGGTGCTTGTGAGAAAAAATGCAGCTGAAAGGCAGCACAGAAAAGAAAAGGTGGAAAAGAAAGAAAATCAAAGTGTAACTGCCTAGCTGTGCAAAAATAACTGTGGTGTATGGATAAAGTTTAATGTTAACAGGTTCTACTAAAAATTTTCCCCACAGCACATTTTCATGATCCTAATAAACAAGAGCAGTTTGTTAATTATGAGTACCCATGTTGGACTTTTTATTTCATACTCCCTGCTTTTGAGCAATGCTCCTGCTTTGTTTCCGTCTCTACGTCTAAATATTTTCTCAAACTTTAGGTCAGGAAACCTTACTTTTATGTTTCCATCTTTTCTCTGCCCATTTCATCACTCACCATCCTGCTGTTCACTGTTCCTACTCAGTGTCAGCAGTGTCAACAGAAGGCTTCCTACAGTCATCAGTGGTTTTATTCTTCTCATTTTTACTCCTTTAATTCATTGTATCTACTTGATCTCATGAGCTTATTTTTCCCCTTTCTATTGTGAGCTCTTTGTGTACTCACTCATCTTAAACCTTTTCTGTGTTGTCTACCAAAGTGGGCCAATTTTTGTTAGGACTTAAAATCATAGAACATACTGAGTTGAAAGGCAGTCATGACTCTGATGATTCTGATGATTCTGCTGACTCATTAGAATAATCAAGTCCAACTCCTGGTCATCCACAGGACATCCCAAGAGTCACAACATGCACCTGAAAGAATTGTCCAAATGGTTCTTCAACTCTCTCAGGCTGATGCTGTGACCACTTCCCTGAGGACTCTGTTCCAATGTCCAACCACACTCTGGGTGAAAATTCTTTTCTAATATCCAACCTAAACCTCCCCTGACTCAACTTTATGCTGTTTCCTTGAGTCCCATCACTGGTCACGAGAGTGAAGAGGTCTGTACTTGGCCCTCTGCTTCTTCTCATGAGGAGGTTGAAGACCACAATGAGGTCTCTCCTCAGTCTCCTCCAGGCTGAGTGAGACTAAGTGACATCAGCTTCTCCTCATAAAGCTTCCTCTCCACACCCTTCCCCATCCTTGTGCCCTCCTTTGGCCACTCTCTAATAGTTTAATGTCTCTGTTACATTGCAGCACCCAGAGCTGCCCCAGCACTGGAGCTGAGGCTGCCCCAGCTCAGAGCAGAGCAGGACAATCCCTCCCTGCCCTGCTGTGATGCTGTGCCTGCTGCCCCCGGACAGGGCTGGCCCTCCTGGCTGCCAGGGCACTGCTGGCTCATGGTCAGCTTGCCATGGACCAGGACTGCCCAGGTCCCTTTCCACAGTGCTGCTCTGCAGCCTTGGAGACTTGGCTGCCTCTGTCTTTGGGTGACCTCCAAAGCCCAGCTATTGACCAGAGAATTATTATTGATTCTCAGCTTTCAGAGTTTTGAGGTCACAGCTTTGATGTTTCTCAGCTGAAGTATCCCCATATTGAACCAAACTTTAGACTGGGGACCTGGGATGAACAGAAACTGGATTAATATCACAAACCAACAGTTTCTAGCACTTCAGGGAAAAAAAAACCCCACCAAAATCGTAGTAACCCAAACTCACTTTAAATCTGATTGATATAAACTGGTGGCCCCATTTACTGAATAATTCAATATCCAATGAGGACTTAGTTCTACAAATAACACTGAAGAGATACAGAGCTCAATGGATTGAGTCAGCTATTTCTTTCCATACATACAGTGGGGAATACATGCCTTTCTCTAGCAAGCTGGTTTATTGAAGAATAGGGGAAAGTTTTATCAACTTTTTCTTTATTTTATTGAGTGTCTTTCTCCAGGAAAAGGACATATTCCACTTGGTTGTGGAGTTTCAAATAAATAAGTAAAATACATAGATAAAATCGGGTGCAAGAAATTCAGATGTGATGTTTAAATTACAGTGCAATTTTCCATTTTCAATGTCTATTCATCATCTAGAAAATGTCATTATTTACAGGGAAAAAAAATCCTGCAAAATTATTTCCTCACCTTCCATATTTTCAGCCTTGATAAAGACTAGTCCACCAACCATCAACTTCTTTTCTTTGAGTCAGTTGCAAGAGTCCTTCTGGGGATCCATGCACAGCTAACAGCAAGAAGCTCTGAAGTTTTCAGAGGCTTCTGTGCAAGCTTCTCTTTTTCTTCCTGACAAATTCCTCTTCCCAACGTTATGAAGGGTCATACTAACCTGATACATCAGCCCTATGTTTTTTCAGTCAGAGATGTTTCTTCTACATGTTTTTTACCCAATTTATTCCCCCTTTTTCATACCTGAATGATGAGGAAAACTATATCCCTTGAACTAAAAAAACCCTGTGAGTTGCTGGTTTGGACTACTAGATTGGTAGGAATCTTTTGCAGTCCCTAAACTCCACAAGACTGTTTTTTTTTTCAGTCCAGTTTCTAGAATCACTCTATGCTACATCATTTAGAAGAATATTAATCTTGAAAATGATCTTTTTCAGCCAAAGATGTGCTTGAAAGCTGACATTTTTTGTCTCTGGTCTTTGCAGATATCCTCAAACAGTAAGACTCTCTCCTATTCTGGGGGAAGGTCATAATGCATGACAATTAAAGTCCTATTCATGATCTGCTGTGCCTTGGCAAATGAAATTGACCTTCTTTGAGAGGTGAAAATTGCCTTCTGTCTCACACCTAGGGTCAGGCTAAACTGTTCAAACTTACAACAAAACAATCCCTTTCCTCCTTTTAATTTGTAAGGTGGACTTTAACCTCCTGGCCCTACTTTAGGACAAATGTATTGCCAATGGGAAAAACAGAACATTAATACTTTTTAGTGGCTTTTTCAACCAATCACAATGGCCTACCTAACTACATTTTCTGCCCTTAGTTGGGAAAGAGGGAAAGACTTAGTTACACACTGACATTTGGCAGTCTGCCAGCTGTTCGGTACATTTCATTTCAATTGCTGCTTTCTCTTACTTTCTGAATAAACTCTTTTTAACCAAGTCTTGCTTGAACACTTTGGTGTTGGCCCTTGGTGGCACTTTTAAGCCCCAAGGACTACTTTAAGGAGATTGATACATGAAAGGATGCTCCAAGTCACTCCAGAAATGTCCTAGAAGTTAAGGAGTGGTGAAACATGCCTAACTGGAATGGTGATTTGGTCTGAAAATATTTTAATCTGTGTTTTAGGTCAGGACTCTTCTGATTTCAAGGGATGGTGGGTAAGAAAATAAAAAGGTATGCTGCCTTTCTTCAACCACTTAGGGGAAAAAAATGTAGACTGTTTTTTAACACTTGCAAAGAGAAGTCATTGCACATGAGTCTACCTTAATTGGTTGGCATTTCTGCTTTATTTGGCTGCTGCTGCTGGTTTTGTCACTGTTCCCTTTTCCAATTCCTTTTTCTGATCTTTGCATGAATAGAGTGTTCTTAAGTTTTTGTATTACAGTATTAGTGGAAAAGGGTGCCATAGCCTTTTGGCAATACTTTCTCCATGAAACCCTAAATTATGCTGTTAGAAGATGGGAGGCTTTTTGTTGTTCGGTTTTTTTTGTTTGTTTGTTTTCCCACTCTGTCACATTTCTGTTTCCTACTAAATCACAAAGTAAAAAAGAGGTCCTTGCAAAATAATAACCTGGAACATTTTTAGCAATTCCAGAAGGACCTAGAAGTTGGATAGATAGGCATGGTATTCAAAATTATGAAAGCATAATTAAATTTCAGGATAAATACATCAGATCTTCTATGAAAACAACATGGATATTGAAATAAAGACAAAAAAATTTGCTAGCCATATCCATGTCTTTTTTACTGGGCAGATTACTTTAGGATGTCACCTGTATTGTCCAATTATCATGTTAAACCCTTTCATTAAGTGGTATCTTGAAGTGTAATTTGTGGAAATAAAAACTTGGTCCACATAAAAATAACTAGTATTACTAAAGTAAAGAGTAGGTCTGAACATGAATATGTATTTTGCTTTGTGCTCATGATTTTCAGACTAGACACACTCATGCAAAAATTTTTTGTACTAAGAGGTACAGTGGATATTTGTATGGGAATTTAAGAATGTGTAAATACCACAATGCAGTAACTGAATCCAAATTTCAGAAAATGATGCATATATTATTTAGTCCTTTAGCAGAATGTCTTCTGATAATGATATCCTAACTTTTATTGCTTAAAGAAGTTGCTTTGTGCAAATATTTCTCTGCAATTGGTGGGGTTTTCTAAGAAATATTCTAGATTCTCTAAATCTGTTAAAATAAATTATTGACTTTTTAATTCCCTTTTATGTTTGCTGTTTATATGGTTTTCTTTCTAAAAGTCATGTGCTATGTCCAGTGTTGTTAGTCTTCTAATATTTTCCAACAGGTAATATATCTTCAGAGCTTGAAAAGGAAAATAAGCATTGCAAATATTGATTTAAATCTGTGTGTTTGTGTGTCAATTTACTGTCTGTGTTGTCAATGCAAAATAGAGTCAGATTTTAACATTTTTGGAGCTACAAAGCATAACTAACAACAAATTATATCAAGCCTGTGCCCATAGTTTAAGAGCAATTGCAGATAGAAAAATACCTTTGCATTGGGACCTCTGACCTCTCCCAAATGGAAGTGAAGCAAAAAGCAGAAACACTGGCATACATAAAACAATGGCTTGATTTCTGGGCAGACTTTGTCAGTTTTTTTGTACCTGAAAAAAATCCTGTGTTCAAAAACCCCAAGTGGGATATTATATAGGACAAGGGGCTGTTAATAATAGTTATTCATAATCTACTCAAAATGAAATCCCAGGCTGGGCACAATTCAGCAGTGTACTGAGCACTAAGCTACAAATCCATCAGAGAAAATAATCGGGTCTGTTTTGAAGGGGAATGTCAAGATCTAATTTTCTGATGCTATTATGCCTGCTTACCACAGTGTAGTCACAAGTACAGTGCATATACCTAATGTTTCCTTGAATAAGGCCAATATCTTGACAGGAGATGTCCATTCTCCATTTGGAAGTAATTTTATAAATTCTGGGAACATTAATTTATTACAGTAGTTTAGTTTAGAAAATGTCACCTTCATCTTGCAAGCATAGGTATTTCTCATGTATACATGCCTCATCAGTTTTTATGGATATTATACAGCTTATAGTACTTATGAATACAGAAGATACTGAATGCCTCACATATCTAGTCTACCGTACTTCCTTTTCACTCTAAGTACACTCCTTAAAAACATCTGGATTTCTAAAGGATCAGTGTTACTCATGAATTAGTAACCATGTTCAAAAGTGATTTAAGTGTCAAAAGCTAGATATGCAGAGGAAACTTATTTTGCTGATGTGCAGGTTCCTATTCAAACCATGGTCTACAAGATGAAGGAAGAGATAAGTGCCAACGTGCCTCTCTTTCACAAATTTCTGTGCACTGAAAAGGTGACTGCTGGAGATGACTGCCCTGGCCAGTGCAACTTGTGAAGCCTGCTGGGGTTAATGAGGAGCTTCCAGGTAACATGGGACCATCAGCCCTTTTTCCCTTTCATCAGTGCAGGCTGAATAGACTGACTTCCCTGAGACATGGCTATTTCTTCAGGTGTCTATCATTCTTATCCCAAAAATGCTCATGCCTGAGATAAGTGAGATACTGGTTTTGGCCATCCACTTGTTGCAGATATATATGCCTTAAATCCTCCTTAAGCACCTGTACATGCTGGAATTATTTTTACTCAACTTGACCATTTAAATGGTTTTATAAGCCTAAACAGATAACCTTAGGGCCCTTTTTTTTTTTTTTTTTTTTTTTTTTTTTTTTTTTTTTTGGTTCATTAAACAGGCAAAGGAAGAAGCCAATTCCTTTTGCACACTTAGACTCACCTTATTGATTGAAGCGGCTGGCTGAGGTTCTGCAGATGAACTTATATGCATCAAAAGCTAAGAACCTCCTGTAGAAACTTTTACTCTCCTTGAAGTCAGTTGGATTTGGATTCTGGTGGTGAAATCATAAGCCATCCAAAAGTACCTCTGAAGTAAAAGAGCCTATTGACATTTCTGACACCAGGTTTTGAGTCTAGGAGCCCCGTGGAGCACCTGCATCATAGATCAAGGTGTGACTAGAGATCATGTTACTGTAACTTTCTCATTTTACTGGCAGCAGTGCATTGGCGACAGCCTGGAATTTACTGCGGGCTGCAAAATCCTTCTGCAAAGCTGGGCTAAATATTACATGTTAGTCTGCCCTGAACTCTGTACTGCTTCAGCAAGGCCAGCTGGTTTGAGGAAATAGTCAACAATGCCCTTACAGACTGCCTTTCCCACACTCCTGTAACAGAAATTCTGGAATGACACACAAGAGATAGTGTATCTCTATCTTGTATGAGTGTTTTGGTATTTCATATTTCAGCAGTTTATTCGAAGTGCTGCAGAACTTGTGGATAGAAGGCAAAAGAACCACTCTATTTTCTTCCCTAAAAAGCTTAGCTTTGTGAGGGTTGCAAATCTATGTGCATCAATTGACACCCAGGGTCTTAGACCTCAAAGAGTGTAATAACCCTTCTGATTGAAGGTCACTGAGAAAAGATCTGTAATGCACTTTTAAAATTGCCTGAAGTCCAGAAGCAACTTTGATTTTCCAGTGTTCTGAATTTGATGTAGGCACTGTACTAATTGCTCTGATCCTCTGTGAAAGGTAACACTCACGTATCCATGTCAATATTTCTGGATCATTAGGTGACATTGACACTTTTAGCCCTAGGATATCACTAAAATTAGAGACCTTTAACTTTAGCTCAGTTCTGTTCGCCTTGAGGACACCAAAGTATTTACTTAATAAATCCCTGCTGGGAGGTTCCTAAGATCTTTGCCCCTTTCCTTTGGCAGCTCTCTCTGCAGTCCATGATTGACATGTGCCTTTCTGTCTCCTATTTTGGGTCTTCATTGATACTTATGCATTTGCTTGGGACTGTTTCAAGCTGCTCTGCTTCTTGGGGTTCTCAGATCCCAAGAGTGTCCTGGAACCCTCATTTCCCAGAAGATCTACATGCTTGCTTTGTAGGCAGCTTGAACTCCTGTTTTTACCCTCAATTTAGGACATGTGGAAAGCTATTCTAAGATGTGTTTTTGTCTGTTCTGCCCTCTCAGTGTTTGTCAGGTGACATTGCAAGAGGAAGAGGTGAAAGCTGCTGTACACACCATCTCTGTGGAATAAATAGCCCAAATCACAAGGTGCAGTATGGGTATACCTCTCTAGAGCCCAGGCCAAAATTTGAGGATGCTCTGGCAGGTGGATAAGAGAAGTAAATGATAAAATTTCATCTCATGTTGCCTGAAGGTAATGGTCAATATAGCAGAAATTTTCTTTATGAAAGATGCATCTGAAAAAATTGTGAAGTTTTAATTACATTTCAAGTATTTTTGTTACATGAAAAGTTTTCATTTTTAACCTAATGTTTCTGGTTTTACTTGGTCCAGTTTTTAAAATATTGGAAGTTGCCCTTTTTTACAGTTTCACCTCATAAAAACTGAAGTTTCATTGATTTACACTACTGACCCTGAGAAATTCAAAATAGTACTCTGGGAAAAAGACATATAGAAGTGAATATCAGTTGCAGGTTTTCCCTTCACTTATATTACTTAAATCCAAATTTTAGGCAGTTATTGAATCTGCATGTCCTCCATCATCACGATGACAGAAAATCCTCCTCCCTCAATTACTTTTGATCACGAATTTTCAACTTTTTCTTTCAGGTATGGAATGAACCACACAGCACAGTGCACTACAGTTTTCCACTGTATGAGTAGATCACTGCAGAGTGCTCTTCTTTATGGCAAGTTATTATAACAATTTGTTGCAGCAATTTGCTGTCATGCTACAGTGGCATTACAGGGACATTAGAGAGGTGTGCAACTCTCACTGTCTAGAACTGTTTGTCCATCAAGCAGCAAGAAGGTCTGATAGAGGTGTTACCAAGGGATTATTTTCAAAATACCTGTTAAGGGAATTGTGACTAAGAATGTGTAGACACAGGAGTACCAGATACCTGTCAGGGTTTCTAAAAATATTCTTGTTGTTGTCACATTGCACAATGGTTTAATTCCCCATGAAAGTCTGGGTGACATATTTGCTACCCAAGTGAATAAAGTGACAAATACTACCAGGGCTAGTAATAAATGAATTTGCCTTTTGGATGGTAATCTTTCATGCCAGCTATATGCTAGTGCTTAAGGCAAACTATTTAAAACACAATTCACCTAGTTTGAACCTGGCAACCACATCCAAGCAAGAAAAATGAAGCTTTTCTTTATGACATATGTCTCTTTTCACTCATCTAGAAGCCATTTAACATGCCTTGTAATCAGAAATAAGATCAATTTTTTGCAATAGATCTGCTTTCTAAACAATAATTCATCCAAAATAGATGAAATAATAGTATGAATATGTATGTGTTATTGTAAGAAGAAATGTTTATGATTTTTATATGTATGTGTGTTTGCATGTGTCTGTGTGCTTGTCTAGTATGTCTTTTTATTTGAATATAGATATATTTGATATAGTGGTTTATTACAAATGACATTTCTACACACAGTAATAACTTCTAAAGCAAATTATTTTTTGCAATTCACTGAACTTTATGGACAAGTCAAAAGACAAGATTTGTTAAAATAATGCCACTGAGTGGATTGAAACATCTAAAAGGCCCTAATCTTCTTGGGGTCCTGAGGTAGCAGAAATCAGTGACTTTTCAGTAGAGTCCCCTCCTGAATTCTGTCAGCTAAAGTTCTGGTGTAAGGAATTTAAAATTAAGACAATTCTATGTGCTTTCAGAAACAGAATAACATGACAGAACTGAAGTGTCTTATTTGTTAAGTCATAGTGTCAATGACTGGTAAACAGAACAGGTTACTCTCAAGAGGTTATAGAGTGACCTGATGTCTGTGAGGAGCATTGTAAATCTCAACTTTTGTTGGAAATATAGAACTGACTAAGCAGTAGTTACATCAAAAGAAGAATTTTGGTAGCATACAGCTGTCAAAGGCAGAAGTGTTTATTTTTTCTGTAATACTTTGGGACTTAAAGGTATAATGAAAGCTTTGTGAGATTTTAAAGCCTAAAGCAAATTTGAAAATTGCACTGGGTTGTGAAATGACTGTATCCAATATCCTGATCTATTCAAGTAGGTCAGATGAGTTATACTGAACAATTTTGTAAACCAGGCTTTTGTATGGATGCACTATCTTGACTCTAGCTCATCTTCAATAAACAGAGAACCCTAGATATTTATCACTAAGCAGGTACTTTATGTCTCTTGATAATCACAAAAAAAAAAAAAAAAAATCTGGAAGTGGAAACATGGCAAGAGATAAATCTCACTATCTTCTTAGAATTTTCTATAGTTTATTTCTTTACCAGTGTTTGTCTTAATTCTCTTGCCTGTTTCTTCTTTATTTTCATTCAATATTTTATTATTCCTTTTATTCAAGTTTCCTCTTCATTGCTCATTTTGCAGCCAGATCATTTTTCTACATACTCTTGTTTCCTCAAGTGTTTATTTTGCTTTCAAAGCTCTTATTCCACTCCACACCATTCCTGAAAAGCATGCAGCCATTCCCCACTAGATGATGCTGCTACTGATAATCAGAGGGTAAGAATCATCTATACAGTATCTGGTCACCCTATTATGGCATGCATATCTGATGCTATAAGCATGAGGATTCAACCATCCCCCCAAAAAAGAGAGATGGATGAAAAAGAGAACACAAAATGCATTTTATTTTCTTAGCCAGCAATCATTAAGAATTCATCTTAAGACTGATGATAATTTCCCAGCTGTTGATTGTGTGGGACACCCCCCGCCCCCAAATGGAGCAAACAAGAAATCATGTTTCCTGCAGAATGAATTTTATATGAAAATGTGAATCAAGCACTCAGGGTGCTAAGAGAATAATAAAAATTAAAGTTTACTCAGCCAATATGCTGTCTATCTCATACCAAAAGGTCTAGACAGTCTTAAATAAATTACTAAATTACTCTTTTATTTCTAGTTCCTGTGGAAATACTTTACACTTGAAATATATCCTTGATGTCCCACCAAAGTGCATATACAAAGTAAAGCTGAATAAGTTCTTTCATTTAATATTTCACAAACTTGGAAAGAACTGTTCCTTACAGAATTGTAAAGGACATTAAGAGTCCATAGAGCATGAACAGCCTAACTGTCCAACACTACCTAACATCAGTCCTCTTATCACTCCCCACTGATTGTTTACAGAATGCAGGTTCATCATTTCCCATGCTTCTAGTTGTCTCAAATTAACAATGTGAATATTCCCTTCTTCCTTTACTCTTCACCTGATTTTGCTAAGATCATGGTAAAAAAATGAATTAATTAGAAGCACAGTCTTTGGATGATTGCACATAACATTTCATATGCAAAATAAATTGCTTTGTGAATTGTAACATAAACTATTAAGCACTTTTATTTCAGGTGCATATTGTACAGGACAGAGTGTACAGAACTGCATTTAAATTTTTTTCCCTGTAAGAAGGTATATATCTACTGATCCAAACAGAGAATACATATAAATTGCAATGGGCTGGTTCATCCCTCTCTTAAATTATGCAAGTGTTAGTTACTGATTGCTCATTCTTTCCTTAATAGTGCTTTATTTTAAAAGAATGAAATCAGTAAAGTGACAGGCTTAAGGTACAGAGGGCTGCAAAATGACATCTGTAGGACATGAGCCACTAGTTTGAAACTGCCTTGAGTTAGACTATTGCCTATCAATAGAGTACCAGACAGTTTACTGACTCAGTGAGAAATGTAATCTGTCCTTAGATCTTGTTTTACAGGAAATGATAGAAATGATTATAAAGCAGACTTTCTCAAGTCCTGGTAGAATCTCAGAAACTCTTATTATAGAAAATTCCAACTTCATAGCATCCCCAGCTCTGATGCATTATGTTTCTGAGTTCCTATGATTGCTTTTGTCAAACTGTTAAATATGAAATAACAAAATGCCGTGCAGCCATACTTGTAATGAATAACACGGGCAAAGCAGTCACGAGCAACTGCCATTTTATAAAAGTTCTTTCTGATGTATCTATAATTTTTTTCTATTTTTGCCTGTTGAACTGTTTGTAACCAACAGAGTGGAAAATAATTTTCTGAGAGTTTAGATTCAGAAAAAAGAATCTGTAAGGCTTCTATAAAGTTTATGAACTTGAAAACAGCATTATTTTCAAAAACGTTCTAGAGTCATTGAAGATGATGAAATTCCTACGTTTGTTTGCCAGAGAGCAAACTTTTTTGAGAAACTCATTTTCATTTAGATGCTCAGCCTGGTGTCTGAGTAGGTAGCATATCAAAATTATACAAGCACATCACTATTCCTGATTTAGAGTGGAATTTGCTTCTTTAGTCAAGTCAGTATGTTTGCAGCAGCAATCTTCCTTCATGCATTTTCTGCATGAAAAATGTTTTTTTTTGATCTGCTGTTCTTCAATTTCCATTTATAACTGTCACTGTATAATCTATATAAGAAAATTCTCTCATAGAATTCTTTGTGATATTTAAAAATTTATACTTGTCAGTTTTAATCTTTCCACCTTTTCTATTTCACAGAATGAGGAAGAAGATAATTTTTTTATTATTATGATTTCTTTCCTTCTAATTAAAGGATTTGTTAACTTTCAGTCTCACAGTGTTCAAGTTTTCTTGGTAAAGTCTACAGCTAGTTTCACTCACAGGTACATCTCTTTACTGTCAATAACTGACACAGGAACTTGGCTGCATAGGAAAATGGCTAAATTTTCTTGTAAAGCAAAGAACAGTATTTCTCAAAGTTTTTTTAGAAAAAATGTCATTCCTTTTTTCTTGAAACTAGTTCATTAAATCTGTAAAAATGCAGAAAAGAACGTTGTCACTCTCTGCCTCCAAAAATACTATTTGTCCACCTTGTGTGAGTTGCAGAACAATAACCTTTGCTGTTAAATGTAAGCAGCAGTTTTATCTAGTTGTCTAGGCTAGAAATTTCTAGGAAGCAATTTATCTCAACTATCTTAATACAATCGATGAATCTCCTTTTGGAATTACCTCTCTCCTTTCTGTGGATTGGAGGAAAAAAGGCTAATCCAGTCACCTAGGTTTTCAGGTGTATGAACTAAGTGGAAATAACTCCTACTCGATACACTTCATGATGAGAGGGAAGAAGAAAAAATCATCGTGAGGAATGTGGTTGTTTTAATAATTCTGTTGGGATGTCATAGTGCCTATGATCCATGATTATCACAGGCATTCTCCATGAACAAGAAATGAACTGAGAAAGGTTTTTCAGTGGGACTAATGCAATTATACAAAGGACACTGTGCACTAATAAAAAGAGGTTTTATTCTGCATGTACAAACATTTTTCATTTATCTAAGACAGTGATAATGAAAAAGAGATTTGCGGTTAAGCAAAAATGTCATTTACACCCACATTAAATCTCCCTCATATTCCTACAGCAATGTAAAGGCTCTTAGTGCAAATGAGAAGCAGGCTCCCAAGAGCTTTTCATCTGATGATTGTGAAATGATTCATGCTGCACTGCTACTGCTGCCATTAATGATGAGAAGACAGAATGAACTGGGGGAGATTGACAGGTTTGCAAATCAGGACATAAATACTGAATGGTGGGCACCTGAAAACTCAGGTGAGTGTTTGCATGACAACCCAAAGTAGCAGAAGACATTAGTGATGATATAGCATTAGCAAGCCAACGTTAGACCTGCCAGCACTCCTCAGAAGCCCTGTACCAGACAGATCAACTATGGAAAAAAGACAGGAAAATCTTTCCTAATAAATGAGATGCAGAATAAAATCATGCTGGTCTTTCTGCAGTTTTTCTAAGAGTATTCAGATCTTTGAACGTGTATGTTTTACATGTGAGATTTGAAGCACTGCCAATGTTACATGTTAAATTGTATAAAGATTGTGTTGCATTAAGTATTTTGTCTGAAATTTTCCACACCATGAATCTTGGAGCAAAGAAAGACATAATGTGACAGTTAAGAGTAGAGGATGGGGCAGAGGTAGAGGCAGAATGCATGAGACAAAGTCTGGACAAGAAAATTTTGTGGAGGGACAGAGGAGATTTAAACAGGATGCCCACATCCTGGGAGTTGTATATCTATCCTGGGAGTTGTATATCTATTCTGGGAGTTGTATATCTTTGAGTGATACTAAGTCAGTTGAAGCAGGCTTTTTACTTTTCTATCAGTAGGTGCCTGGTCTATATCTATGTGGGTACCTTTATGGAAAAAACTACAAAATTACCTTCTACCTGTATGAAACCACCATATGCTTACACTTGTTTTATTTCTAATGCTCTAAAATCCACTAGTTTACCTGATAAACCTTAATATTAGATGTATGAGTGCAAAGCAGGACTGATAATATAATTTTAAGATGCTTTCATCCATGATTTCATGCCATAGCTGCTGCTGTAGAAATGGGAGATCACCTTGGGCTGAAGGATTCGGTCATTCCTCACCCTAACAATAGCTTTCCTCAGGAGGGAGGGTGGGAGGGAGGGAGGGAGGGAGGGAGGGAGGGAGGGAGGGAGGGAGGGAGGGAGGGAGGAAGGAAGGAAGGAAGGAAGGAAGGAAGGAAGGAAGGAAGGAAGGAGAGGAAGGAAGGAAGGAAGGAAGGAAGGAAGGAAGGAAGGAAGGAAGGAAGGAAAGGAGGATTTAGGAAGGAAAGGAAGAAGGAAGGAAGGAAGGAAGGAAGAAGGAAGGAAGGAGGAAGGAAGGAAGGAAGGAAGAAGGAAAGGAAGGAAGGAAGGAAGGAAGGAAGGAAGACAGGAAGGAAGGAAGGAAGGAAGGAGGAAGGAAGGAAGGAAGGAAGGAAGGAGAAGGAAGGAAGGAAGGAAGGAGGAAGGAAGGAAGGAAGGAAGGAAGGAAGGAAAGGAGAAGGAAGGAAGGAAGGAAGAAGGAAGGAAGGAAGGAAGGAAGGAGGAAGGAAGGAAGGAAGGAAGGAAGGAAGGAAAGGAAGGAAGGAAGGAAGGAAGGAAGGAAGAGAAGGAAGGAAGGAAGGAAGGAAGGAAGGAAGGAAGGGAAGGAAGGAAGGAAAGGAAGGAAGGAAGGAAGGAAGGAAGGAAGGAAGGAATGGAAGGAAGGAAGGAAGGAAGGAAGGAAGGAGGAAGGAAGGAAGGAAGGAAGGAGGAAGGAAGGAAGGAAGGAAGGAAGGAAGGAAGGAAGGAAGGAAGGAAGGAAGGAAGGAAGGAAGGAAGGAAGGAAGGCTACTTTTTCGAAAGTTTTTTTTCTGTGCATTTTTGTTGTTTTTAGCTTTTGTTTTGTTTCTTTGTTTGCTTGCCTGTTTTTTTGTTTGTTTTTTTGAGTTGTGTTTTTAAAAATTTTCCCCAGGCGTCCTAGAAGCTGTATGAATAGCTAACAGCTATTCTGTTTGAAACAGAACTATACCTCCACCAAAGTGATTAGGAAAGAGATGGAGTTCTTGGAAGTCAGACACAATAGACATTTAATCTGTAAAAAATAAAACCAAGGAAATTTGATTGTCATACACCTTTAATAATGCAAAGATTAGATGAGTCTAAAAAGTCTTTTTCTGGGCCTTCAGATTAATAAATTCAGGCAATCTGAAAGCTTGAACACATTAACTGAAATGTATTCCTGCATACTCATCCAAGCAGAAGGTAGCTGCTTGCAAGATTTTAAGGACCTATACTAATTTTCTGAGCTAGGATTAAAGGAAGAAATAGAGTTTATCAGAGCATAAGCATTAGGCCTTCCCAGTAATTATGGAATATTTGTGAATGGTTCTCTGTATCTTACTCTATAGGAGGTTGTATGTGTTGTATAAAATAAGCAAGCAGCACAGACAGTTACCTCATTTTCCCATATCCCACATGGTATAATAAAAATTGGCATTTGTAATCGATCTTTTTCACCAACTTAAAGAATATTTAATTTTGAGTGCAAAATGCTTTTGAATAGCTCTTGCTGTGCAGCTTGGCAATAATTCACAGAAGACAGTACACTGCATTGGAATCTGTTCCACTTTACTCACTCAAGGAAGGGCAGCCTTCTCTTGTGCTGAAGGAAGGAGAGCAGAAATATATACATGAGCTCTCTATGCCTCAGACCAATGCTCTAATTTTGTCTCAGGTGAGAAGGCTTCCCTGATTATTATGGTCTATGCCTGTGTGGAAAGATGGCTGTGATAAAATTAGGGGAAACTCAGAAGTTTTATTCACATCCCGAGAAAGGTTATAATGGTACAGAAATTATGGGGTAAAATACAGTTTCTACTCACTGGATGGAATGTGGTTGGCATCTGTGAAGCCTGTTCCATGGTGACTCCTCACACCCACAGTTTGCAGCCACAGCACCTGCTCAGGGGGATAGAAGGGAGGGTGGAGCAGAGTGGAGACACCACAGCCAGGCTCTGTGGCAATCCTTGCAGGGAGGGGAACTCCATGGTACTTTGCAGCTGAGAAACTCCGTAACACCTGTCAGCCAGGGGAGAGAGGGGAATCTGTCCTGCTACTGAGCCAATAACTGAGCTGAAATTACTCTCCTCAGATTAACTTGGTTCATTACAGCCTAACTGTAATGCTAACCCCACAACTCCATCCTAAAGTTACCACACTACAGGGTACAGCCACCCCTCACCAGGCATGTGAGTTTTTTGAGTGTATCCTTAAAAATGAAGTGAGAGAATTTTGCACCAGTCTGTAACACAGGTATATGTGAGTAGAGTCACTCAAGCTCCCCCTAAACACAAAGAAACATTATAAATATAATTTGAGAATGAGAGAAAAGTTAGGGAAGGCTCCATAGCAACTGCATGTATCTGCTGACAGGCTGAACCTGTCTTCTCCCATAGGGATGCCTGTTGAGTAATAACCATAGTCTATCCACTCTTAAAAGTAAAAATACTTTTATTGGGATTAGGTCTTGTCTGTATATGTCTTTAAATATGTTTTTTTCAGTCAGATCCTATCACTGACTGTCCTCAAACCTTAACCTGTCTCTATTTTATATTAATAAAGAATGTTATCCCATAAATTGTGGGTTCTTCATGGGCAATGGAAGTTGCTGGCAGCAAGGAAGATACTGAAATAAAGAGAAAGACCCACGGAGGGGTCTCCCTTATGCTATTAGTGTATTTCCCTGAATAAATCAGTTGAACCACCCAGTGATCCAGCAGGACTGCTCAGGGAAGGGTCCCCCTAGTGGGATGCTCACAGACTGATTGGGTCCTGGGGTGATGGCTGACAAATTAAATACTATGGATTGAGTAAATCTTTTTTCATGAAACAGTCTATCTTTCCTCTTTGAGAGAGAGGAAAAGAAGACTGATTTTCCTATGCTATTACGAGGATCATATCTGAATTAGTGAAGTACAGAGATTATTTTCTTGCCAGAGAACCTGAGTATGATCAGATCTCTACTTATTGATATAATTCCCATCTCTTTTTCATGGATATTTTTACGTTTCTTTTTTGCTTTTTTTCCTGTAACCTCATTTAGTTAGTCTCCAAAGAGCTATTCTACAATGGTTATCTGTGGGGCACCTTCTTGTCTGCAACAGTAAAACCTCCAGTGATAAACCCTTATGCTCTGCACTTTAATGCATTAAATATCTCAAAGCATGTACTCATAAATTGTTCACCCAAGATTACAAGCAAAGTTGACAGTAGAGTGGAAAACCCACTGAACCTAATCATTAGCCTAACATTCTTTTCTTGTTATATGAATAAAAAAGCAAATTCATTACGTTAAACATCCTACTAAAATGTTCAGAACCCATTAAGTGCTATTTTAAAATAGCAGAATACATGCTCTTATGTTACAAAACAAATACATTTCAGTAATTTTCTCTTGCAAGAAAGAGTTCTGGTCTACTCCAGTCTCTATACCCAATTAATGATCTGATCTGCATCTACTGAAGCAAATGACAATGTTTTGATTTGAGGCCAGCAGTTCATGATCGAACTATAAAAGCTATATTGTACTCTGAGTGTTAAGTAGGAACAAATCTTCCCTTGTTTCTTTCTCACTGAAAAATTCCTGTTCTCTGGAATAAGACTCTACTCTTGGTTGGTTGCCATGGTTCTTTTTCCTTGGCAAAGCTGTCATCTTGTTACTAAACAGAAACAAAGGGATGATTACCTATTTCTCCCACCTCTAGACACTGATAGCTCAATTAAGGTATAGACTGAACATCTTACTGTTAGGAGGTGTGCTGAAGTGAGCATGTATATTTCAAAACTGAGCTTCTGAATTCTTAGCTGTGAGTACCCTAGAAGTATATAATCTTTCTGTATAAGTAATACATGGAAAGGTTTCTTGAACCTGGGTTGCAATTAAAAAAAAAGAAAAACAAGAAAAAACTCCCCCATCCATAAAATAAGATGGGAATTATCCCTAAGGTTCTGTAGACTTCTCCTCAAAAGCAGAGTTGAAGTACCCCCACGTAGAGATTCAATAGTGTAAACAAGGTTTGTGGAATTGTTTTTGAGTATGCAGCAGGCAAATTATACACACAGTAAACATAATACACAATGACATAAAATCTGGTATAAAAATAACAAGTCTGAACTAATGTTTAAATACTCAGACACTTTATTTCATATAATTCATTGCCAGATGCTGAATTGAAAGACAAAATATAGCCCACATAAAAGTGACTTTCACAAATAAGCTGAATACAATAAATGCTGTTCCAAAGGCCAAGAGATTCTCTTAACTTGGCTAGGCTTTAGAAATGAGTTGTGATTAGTTATTTTCAGTAAAATTGGAACACTGAGTAATTTTATGTTTCCTACTCCAATTAGATGATTTTTTTTTCTGTTCAACTTTCAGTGGGATTCTTGTGAAATTATATGTGACATCTAAATTAATACTGGAACGGTTCATCATGATTAATGCCATTACAACAAATGCTGAAGGGATTAATAAGGATTTCCTACTTGTTGCAAAGGGTAGAAGCCCTAGGGGCTCTGCCATGGAAGAACACTGGGGTGGCCTCATCTTGTCAGATCTTTTGGATCAGAGATATTAAATAAAAACATCTGTAAACTGTTACAAGATTTATATTCCTCCTTACTGGTATAAATGACATTACTAACTACTGTACTTTTAGGGCCCATTTAATTTAGCACTTTCTTCAGAAAGTGCTTAATTGGAAAAAAAAAATTGAATTAATTATGACATTTCTAGTACATTATGAATTTATAAGCTCGTCACCACCTGTAAACTCTTCTCCCATTTGCCTTGTAGAGGCAAAACCAAAGCATTTTATGTATCATGAAAGTGAAAATTCCAGTAGTCTTAATGCTCTGGTCTCATCATGCAGCACTCTGTAGGTGTGTCAAGGGTTAAGTTTGCTGCCATTTGATTTGTGCCTTCCTTCCAGTTGTCTCTTATAAATGGGGACCAAATATCCGAGACCCAAATCTCTCACACCTAATATTGTCTGGCTTTGACATTGCAACTATTTGAGATAAAGACTACTGAAATATTGCACTCATTGAAAGAAACTCTATATAGCTAGGCTTTGTAAGTAGCTATAATTCTTATACTGGCAGAGGTTCAAAGTGACATCATAATTGTATAAGTAACTGTTTAGGAAATACCTAAACCACACAGAAAAAATGCCCTTAGAATTTGATAAGATTTGTGGGAAAATCTATAAACCCGTTTTGAGAGAATAGTATACTCATTCATGTGTGTACATGGGGAAGACTGAACATTAGACTCAGCTTTCAAATTATTCTTATGTGTTTTAGGAGGGTCTTTTCTATACAGTTGGGAATTTAACATGTCTGTAAAGGATCCTCTTAGCAGGTAAGAAGGACTCTTGAGTCTTTTTTTCCAGTGTATACTCATGAAGAAATTAATACCAGCTGTCTTAGTCTCAGACTGAGTCTTATCCTAGCTAACTTTTGTTTTGTATCTAATTAAATTTCTTGTTTAGACTCCTTCTGATGCATGAATGAGTAAACATCTTCAGAGGACCTTAAATGTTATTAAAGTTTAAAGTTTCTTGAAGTAAATATCTCCTTGGACACCTTTTTCTTTCATCACTGATGACAGACAGAACCTAGAGGACTCTCCTAGGCTAGCGACTTAGAGGTATTCAGCTACCAGAAGGCATAAAAATACTCAGGATATATGAAAAAGACTGGAAATCAGGGAAGATAATCTAGGACATTTAATCATTCATCCTTTTGCAGCTGAAGCCCATCTTTAGATTTTAGATGCCACATTGTGATGGCATTCAATCTTGTTTTATAAATTATATGCAAAAAAAAAATATTAGCACTCTCAAACAGGTTAAAAGAGTTTTTTTATTTCAAGCCTTTATGCCTTGCTTCAGGCACTTGTACAATGGCACAACTAATTCTGGTGAGGGATATTTCCAAAGTTCTTGGGTTTTTTAAATCAGTAATCTTCCTAAAAACTTGAAATATGACTCTTCTAATTAAAAGCTAGTATTTGATATGAGTATAAAGATTGCATGTGAGAAAGTTCTTGAATCCCAGTGGGAAAACTTGAACATCCAACCACATGAAGACAATATGGAACAAAATATGTTCTCTCTTACCATGGAAAAAAGCTCAATTGACCTTTCTAAATGAAGCTTTCCTGTGCTTCATTTCTGTCTTTCTGTTGCCCTACACCTAACCACTTCAAGATCTAAATCAAGTTTTATGTTTTTAAGATAAATTTATAGTAAAGACAGTGACGATGCTTTTACCATATAGAAATAGCAGCTTGTTGCAGTATCCTATCAATCCCAGTGTGCTATTACAGTTTGTATAGCAGCTCCACACAGAACAGATGTAAATGGTAAATCTAGTGGCCTAAACTGTTCATTCTTCCTAGGAAAGTACACTTGAGATGACACAATAAATCCCTTCACAGTCCTGGGAGCCAAGAAATGAAAATTATGACATATGAAGAACAAATATGGCCTTTACAGCGTTGTAAACGCGTCATAAATTATACGGATTTTAGTATGTGGTTGTCTAAGGCTATAAAAAGTATTTTATTCTACAGGTGTGAATGATGTCTGACATTCTGTTACCTCACTATTTGTGTGTAAATAAAATAACTTACAAGTAAAATCAGATTTTTAAGACCTAATGGACCATTCTCTACATCACAGAAGCTTTTGAATAGTGTTCAACTTCAAAATAAAGAAACAAAGCCACTTGTCTTATTTGTGGACTGAGCAGCACAAGGGTTGACAGTGTATGAGCTACAATAAGAGCTGGAAGTCTGCATCAAATCATATAGAGGGTAAGATGGGCAGCAAAGCTCATACAGGGAAGGAAGATAAACTGGATTTGAAACGTAGTTGAAGTGTTGTTCTGGGGGAACTGTAAAAAGATTTCAGAACCAGCCCATAAAAACACAAAGTACCAGCCCAGTTCAGTTTTCAAGGATAGTGGGGGGTACTAGTTTAGTATTCTCTACAGTGGGAATATAACATTAAGAGTTGGTAGCTAGTTAATCTATCAAGAGACTGGATTCTCTGTACCTGAATAGCAGAAAATGGGCATTGTGAAGGAAAGGAAGAGTGTAAGGAATCAGGAATATGGTCAGTGATACAGGAGATTATAAGGTAACTGTGACTCAGATGCCACAACACATAATTCTACCTGTTTGTGTGACCTTGTGATAAAAGTTTCCTTTAATGTTTGGAGTCAGCATGTTGGTACATTCTAACACATATTTTCATTTTCCTATTTTCATATTACATGAGAAATGTTCCATCATCAAAAAACAGAAATGTCATAATAAGCATTAGTGTAGAACCTTATTTTAAAGAATTGCTAATCCATTATGGCAACTATCATGCATGCAACTAATGTATCAACCTCCCTGGTTCTGATCTCATGAATATATTGAGAAACTGCACAAATAGTTTTACTTGATAACCTAAAGGACATTTAGCTGGTGAAAGCAATATTAATTTAAAATATAATGTGTACAGCAGCATAGCAGTGTCTTACTGGAATAATGCTGATTAGTGTGGCACCCAAACCTGTGGGTGCACAGGCAGAGCCCAGAGAAAAACTGACTCTCAGGAACTAAAATATGAGAGACAGTAGCTTGCAGATATGAATAAAATATATATATATTTTTTTAATTGTGAAATAAAAGCTTGGTGATACGAAGAAGCAAATAAAGAAGTGATATGGACTGAAAATGAGTGTTCCTATATAAGTGAACCATTTCATTCCAGTGGATGATGGTCTTTCCAGAAAAAAAAAATGCAAAAAAATTCTGGAAAATAGCTTAATAGTAACTTGATATTTTTCCTCCCTTGAAATGTATGTTGGGTGTTTCTCTAAATGTTCATTTGGTGACTTATTTCCAAAAGAAAGACACACCACACCACCAGCACAAATATTAAACCTGTTCAGTGTTCAGAGACTTTGAGCAGTGAATACATTCACATCTGTGGTTCAAGTTGTTCATGGAGACAGGTCAGAAAATGCTTATTGAGCTATTAGCACTTGCTCCAAGTTCAGATTAGTTCAACAAGATGGATATTGCACTGAGGGACTTTATTCTCCTAAAACACCATTGAGACCAAAAGCAAATGAGGAGGAAGAATAGCATAAGGGGTGATGCTGAATGGCCATAACACTCAGGTTGGAGAGAGGAAGAGGAAAGGAACTGAAGCAGAAAATTAAATGGTCTGATACTGACTTTGAATAACAGCTGTGGGTCACCCTGAATCTTACTGTACTGGAAATGCACACAAAGTCACACCCCCAGCTGTGATCATTTTTGTTAAGATGCCAGCCATTTTCTCTGCATCTGTCTTTCCTTACATAAATGCACTCCTTAGGCTGGCAAGAAACAACAAACCACTTAAAAGACTATTCCATAATAAAATTATCTTCCAGATATTTTTGAAAATTTGGATATTTCCTTCTCCTTTCATTAAATCCTGCAAAGTTGGTCCTCCTGTGTGTTCTTCACTCATCAGAATCTAATTATTATTGCCTTCCATTCAGGTTTGGCTGCCTGGGTCTAGCTATCAGAGGTTGTCTCATGGGAAATCAGACTTGCTGAGATATTTGTTAGAGCTGCCAGTTGCCTCTCTAGTGGGAGGCACTTTTTTATTTTTTGCTTTCATTAACTCTTTTTCTCTGTTCGTGCTGACCACTCTTTCAAACCCACAATCACTGTATACCCACAGTGAGCTGAGGCAGCAAAACACAGAAGCCATGGATTTTGAATTATAAAAATTATAGCTAGAAGAGATCAATTAGACTGTTCTACTAGCACTGCAAGATTATATCACACTCTATGTAGTTTTCTACTGTTTTATTCCACCTAATTTTAAAACCTTGAGGGACAGGGCTTTTACACTTCCTTTAGAAGACTTTTCCACAGTTTAATGGAGTTTATGTTTATAGGTGAATATTTTGTTTTCTTTTTCATCTACATATCCCTCTGCATAATGCATTTCCATGATCCTTAAGGTACCTTCTTTTGGAAATATTTGAAATCAAACATTCTTTCTTGATGGTGTCTCTGCTATATGGGTTTTGTTGTTCAGAATAAAATAAGAGATTGCTAAGGAATGTATAAAACACATAAAACCCTTCTATTCTCTCATATGTACCTGTTGAAAAGCTTCTTTTCCACTTAAACTACCCTTACCAAAGAAAATGTGAGGATTCTTGAGTCTAAAAAATATTTTAAAAAAAGGTAGATTATTTCTGTCTAAAATGGCCTTTCCTAGAGAATACAAGCTCATTCTATTCAGCAGTTTCTTTGTCTTTTTCTCACATCTTATTGTCAACATGTCTGCTGCAACCCTGATCTGTCCTTGACAAAATTACCACTAATGTTCCTCAGCCAACTTAAATGTCTTCTTCACCCTCATCCTTTTCACAGTCTGCTATCATTGACAGTGATTTCCAGTCTAGAATATACTTCACTTCAGCTTTGACACCCTGGTGTTTGAGGTCTTTTGTTACAGTGCAACTAGTGCTAGTAATTATATCTTCTCCTTTCCCATATTTCACTGCATTTCATTAAAACTCCCTCTTTCAAACCTATCAAAATCACATAGACCCAACTATTGATAATGTCTTTCTGGGTATCCTACTCCACGTCCAGCTCCTTGCATGAAGACTTGTATTTCACAGCTGTCTTGTGCACTTTCAATTCTTCTCCATATCACAATTTATTTTTTTTTCCCTGTTCTCTAATGTTGGTAGTCAGTGCTGTGTACTTTTTATCACATAATGACCTTGAACTATTCTGCTCTCTCTTAATTTTTGCTAGCAAAGGCCTGTGTCCCAACAGTCTTCTCTTAATTAATGCAACTACTATGCTCCTGGAGCTCAGGTTTTTTTTTTTTTTTTCAAGGCTTCTACATTACCAATGCACCTTGCCTTAGAAAGCATTTATCATGCACATGTATTAATCTTACACTCCTTGCGCAGCTCCCAGCCCTTGCCCATGAGGTTCTGTCCAAAGCTCATAATGTGCTTCCAGATTTTATTTGAATTTCATCCTTGGAAAGACCAACTTCATTCTTGCTCTTGTTTCTTAATTGATCACTGCACACAAACTTCAAAAAACATTTCATTGAATCATCACAGAATCATGGAATGGTTTGGTTTGGAAGGGACCTCAAAGATCAGTTCTCACCTCCTTGCCCAGGATACCTTTATTAAACTATGCTGCTCAGAGGCCCATCTGCCCTGGCCTGGAACACTCCAAGGGATGGGGCATGCACAACAGTGCCTGATCACCCTCATGGTAAAGAATTCCTTCCTAATATCTAATCTACAGCTGCTTCCTCTCTCAGTTTAAAGGCATCCCCCCTTCCCCTATCACTACCTCCCCTGTAAAAAGTCTCTCTCCATCTTTCTTGTAGGCTCCCATCATTTACTGGAAGGCTGAAGATTTATCTTTTTCTTCTCCACTCCTTCTCAGGGTGGTCTCAATCTGTTCATCTCCCAACCTGTACTGACCCTGGGGATAACCCTGACCCAGTTGCAGCACCTTTCATTTAGCCCTGTTAAATTTTTTGATATTCCCATGTACTCCTTGAACTCATCCAGGTCCCTCCTGAAGGCATCCTGTCCTTCAGGTGTGCCAACAGCACCACTCAGCTCTCCTTTGTTTGACCAGGGTTTTGGTTAATCTTTCCTAAACAATTTGCCATGCCCAATGTCCAACTTACACCTGGTTTCAGCTCACAAATACAGGCATAGGTGTCACCATGTATGCATTAGGAGGGGATCATCATTACAGAAAGACAAAATGAAAGAGCCTGAAAAGTTTCTTAACTCTTGAGTCAGGTAGAAACTACTCAGAAAAGGAATTTGAGAAAATATATGAAGGAAGTGAAATAAGAAAGTGCTTTATTCTTGAAAAAAGAGCAAGAAATGTACAATTTCTGCTGCATAAATATCACTACTAGTATTTTGCATGGAATTAAATGTACAAGAAGGAAAGTCTTTTCGATATGTTTCTGTGTTAAATCTCTAAAAAGAGTAATTTCTTACTAATTAACCTCTTTTGTGGGTATTTCAAAAGCAAAAGCAGACCTCATCTTGGTAAATCAAGCAAACTGTTAAGAATGTTCCTATGTTCTACTGAAGAGTTTGACTGAAACATGCTTAAGAGTTTCATTAAATCACTATTACATTTTTTTCATGTAAAATACTGCAATTTTTTACTTTCATTTCAAAATACTAGGCCAGGCCAAACAAATTAATGAAAACTTCATCAACTGTTTTCGTATTTTCTAGGCAATACTTTTTGTCTTAACGTTTTTTTTTTCTTTGGAGAAAAAAAGATGGTTTTAATCAAAAACACTTTCAGTTATGTCTAAACCTGATATCTTTCTATCCAGGGGAATCAGCAAGTACTTTGTACTGAATTTAATGTCATGAAAACACTGCTACAGTTTATGTTACTTAAATATTATTCTCAGAAATATTATCTTTTAATTTTAATTTTTTATTCCCATGGGATAGATAAGGAACTGCAAAGAATGAGAATGAGAATGGTTTCAGAGACAGGCATTCTTTGTCATTTGTCACTGCCAAAATCCATCAGTAATATGGTATCATGAGAGGGAACTGTTGAAAGACTAAGAATTTTACTGGAACATTTAAACATGATATTAAAGCAAGATTTGAAGCAATGCCCCTAAAGAAAACTAACACTTACTTTGTTAGCTGCTGTGAAGCAAGAAATTGTAGACAGGAAGCCACCACTTATCTTCTTTTTGTTCCCAGGGGCTCCTTATGCTAACCTGCCTGACTTTTTAAAATTTCCATCTTGCTTGATAATATTACAGGCTTGGGAACATTTCACTGGACTGAGGAGCAGGACAGTAGAAGCTCCTTCTACTCTCCTCCCTGACCTGTGGCAGGAACAGAAATTGCTGCTGATTCCCTCCTGCCCCTTCTCAGAGCACGGGTATGTCCTCACAGGCCAGAAAATCAGCTAAGAAATGGTGGAAAGGACAGAATAGAAAAGGAAAAAAGAATGGGGCAGAAAAGGATTTTAATATCAGCAGTTTTTAAAAGGCAGACATTATAGTTAGTTATCCAACCAACCTTCTCCTCCTGTTTTTCAAATACTCAGTCATGAAGACAGAACCTAATAGAGTCTTTGAACTAATTCAGTTTCAGTAATTTAACATGGCTCATTGACTCATGCCTGTGAAATTCCTGAGTGGTCTCTCATCCGAGTGCTAAACTGGCTCTTGAGTACTTAACTTCAAGACAAGATCAGGTACACTCAGATGGGATGAGTGAATTTGCAACAGTCCCATGTATTTCTCCCTTTAAAACTGGTTGTGAAAAGGCTAAAGATTCGCAACATCATGAGGACAGAGGTTCCTCATCAGCAGGATAATGAGCACAATTCCAAGAGCTCTGGAAAATATCGTGCTTCATAGTTGATTGGTTAAGCATTAAAATACCCTGGAGAGATAGCTGATTAAATGTTATTTTCCTTAAATCATGAAAATGCAATCATGAGGAGGCTTAAGAAAATGAAGTATCCAAGGCCACACCAAGAATCCATGCCACAACTCAGGGCATCTTCACCTTTGTTGCTGAGGCTGTGAGTCAGGTCATACTTGGCTAATTAATGTTTTCCAGCTCTGGAGGACATGAGGTTTAGTGATAAATGACCAATATTTTAACCAGATATATGAGATTATGATATGTCTAGATACACTGTAGAGTGTGAGAACCCTGGAGGTGCTGAATACCTTCAGGCACTACAGAAGTCATATCATGTATGAAGTATTATTATTATTGTACATTATTACATCCATTCTGTGTTACTTTCAGTTTCCCAGCAGAACATTACTTATGATGAAACAAATTTTTTTAATTCTTTTTTTTGTCCACTATATTTTTTTACATTTTCCAACTTTAAAAGTAGCAGAGAAGCTTGCCATTTATCCCAACTGATCTGCCTCACCTTAACAATTTTGTGCTGCCATGTGTTCAATCAATGGCACCATAATTGCATTTCATAACAAACAGAAGTGCCAACTGCACCCTGACTTACTTGATAAGCTGATGCATTTTATGACAGCTGGGCAGAGTGGTGGTGTTTTCAGACATGCCCTCTTAAGTTACCTTCTTTCACCAGCACACTAAACAGTATGCAAATTAGCAAATAATTTAAATGCTGCTTGAAAATTTGCATTACAAGATTAATGATCAAATTGAAGTACCTTTTTCCAATAGCAGGGGAGGATCAATCAAGGTCAAAAAACTTTAAGAGAGTAGGCAAAATAAAGAATAGAGAAGGTAACCATGTCTTTGCTGTTACCAGCAGTGAGGATGTTTGGTAACTGGCCAAGCAATTCAGTTTCAGTGTCAATATTTTTCAGCTTGTATAAAGCAATTTGTTGAAGGTTTCAAACTTCCTTTATTCAGTGGTAATGGGAAATTCATTTACTACTGGCCATTTTGAAAAGTTGGTGCAGACCAATGAGAAAATATCCCCTACATCCCACAAAAGGCTGAGCTGGTGTAATCAGAACTGGAAGTCTTTGCACAGCTGAGTGAGAAAACAGCCGTATGATGGTTCAGATTTGGGAGATTGTTTGGTCACAAGGCCCAGAGGATTTGATTCCTTGACTGCAAACATTTCACTTATGGAATCTCAATCCTTTAAGTAAATAGTGGACACCTAACTGGAAAATGCTTTTGAAGTCAAATTCCACCAGATGCAATTAATTCAGTTGCCATTTAGTTCCCTTCCACAGGACCTTTATTTCTGGTGTGTTTCTGGTAGATCTTTTGACTGCTCTCCTCAGTCCAGATTAAAAGTCTGTGATAAACTAAGGAATTTTCTCTGCTGATTTAAATAATTACTGGACTGGAATTTGTTTGCTGCTTTTGCTGTCACAATGTTTTTCTTTGTAAAATATGATTTGATAGTTGAATTTTCTTTCCTTCTTTCCATTTCTTTTTCCTTTTCTCCTTCACTTTCCATGTTTTTTTTTTTCTTTTTTCTTCCTTTTTTCCTCCTTTTTATCTTTTTTCCTCTGTTCCTGTTCCTCTTCCTTCTCTTCCTATTTTTCCCCTTCCCCTTCTCCTTCTCTTTCTCTTTCTTTGCTATCCTTTTCCGTACCTCTCCCCATTTTTTTTACGATCACAAACATTATCTTTTAGTTATTTACTCACTCAGGCTTTTCTCATTTTCCAGGAAGAACTAACAAGGAATCTGTTCTCTCAAGGTATTAACATAGATCAAGAGCAGCAGAATGAAGTGAACACCACCTGGATGAAATGAACTCAGTAACTCCTGTGTCAATAGATATTTGTTCTTCCAGAGATTTTGTTTAATTCTCAGTCTGGAACCTTTTGTACTGATTGCATAAGCTTCTAAACAACTAAATGAAATGTTTCTCATAATCTTCAATATAACTGATGTCTTCTTTTACCTTTACTCATTATTTTTTTAGTATATTCATTAATCAGCATTCATTATTTATATTCACTGTGGGAAGCTGCTGCTTCCTTTCAACATCCTCACAGTTTGAGGGTTTTTATTTCTGAGACTTTATCTACCAGGCTTTAGCTAGAATAGAGTCATGGAAACTGTTATTCACTCTTGATTCTAATATATCTCATTTCTATTCCTCATTTACAATATTTTCTACATCGCAGCAAAGACTGCTATGCTAAAGTGTTATGTTTGCAGTCCTGTCAGAATTGTCTCTCTATATGGAGAATTTTCATTTCTTTTTCTTGAACAAAATTTGTCCATTGCTCCACTATTTGTAAGTGTCCCTAGAGATACTCTATAGAAGACTCTCAGGATTTATATATTTTTGAGATTATCTCTGTTTTTTGGAAGAGGCCTAAGTGAGCTGCCATTTGATATGATGTTCATGATATTAAGCTCCATATTTACTGGATCTTGCCAAAGCTGGAGCAAGGATGGTGCCAAAGGAAACAGACAGTTCTTTGTGAAGGAAACACGAGGCAGCTGTTTGAGATGCGGGGCAGATATCCATGCTGGTAGGGATGGAAAGCACTGAGGGTTATCAGAATCAAATTGCAAAATCAATATCCTCTTACACCAGCTTCATGGGAATGACACCAAATGGTTCTTGATTTCTTAGCATCGTTTAAATATCGCTCAGTTGAAATGTCATGGGAGGCACATGATAGATGTGGACTGTGCTGAACAGTCCAGTCTTGTGTTTGGTTGCCTTGGTGACAGCAATAAAGCCATTCTTCTGTAAGTGAGGAGGGTGGAAAAGACAAAAAAAAGTGGGCGAGCTAAAGAAACAAAAGACTGGATTGGGCTACTCAAAACCAACTACATGCATAGACAAAATACACATTTGTTCAGGGAATTAGACAGCTGGAGATAGCCAGGCAGTCACAGCCATCTTCTTTCCTTTGTCAAATTCCTATGGCACCCTACTGGGGTGAAGTGCTGAAGATGAGAGAAAAACTAGCAGTACTTCATGTCTATACTCACATACCCACACACACCCCTTCAGCATGCCAGAGAGCACTAGAACTGCTGTATCTCTGAATTTTCCTGTCTGTGTGCAAGTTCTTCCCCAGACAGCCTTTTTTGGGCACTGAAGATAAAATTAAGTTTTACCAAGACTTTGAGAAGTTTTTAGAGACTTCTGGTGATATGCATTTCCTTTAAGAGACTGAATTTGATAATTCAATAAGGCAAGTTGGGCAGAGAAAAGCAGGTTGGTGAAGATCAATGGAAAATTGAAGTAGATTTGTCAAGAAGCTTATAATGTTAATCAAGGTACATAAGCCAAAATTTTTCATAAGATGGTTTACTGATTTTATTTTATTTGCAAGTACTTACCTAATTTCTGGCATCTGATTTGCAGGAATGATGAGCACTCTGTGCAAGGATGATACCAACAGGGGTGTGTACAGGGCTTCTAAATGTGAAGCAATGTTAAGTCCTTGAAAGAAATAATTTGCCTAGTGACTTAAATTGGCCACTTCATATCTATGGATACTGTGGACTTTAATCTCTCCAAGCATAGCATTTCAGCTGTGAATAGAGGAAGTGTTTCAAAAGGGTGCTGTGAAAATTACTGCATTATAGAGATGAGTTACACAGAAAAGCCCACGAGGAAATTAATAACTCTGTCTTCTGAGCAGTGTTATAATTGTGTGCAATAAATAAGGCCTAGAGCTTCACAGTGAAGAATAAGGAGAAAACAAAATACTGAACTGCTGCTCATTAAATGAGCACTGTTTCATCTGCACACTGAATAAAGTAGAGGTCCTCTGGGAAAAAAAAATGTGCCTGTGTAATTAAAAAATATAACATCATGTATTCACATGAGGGAGACAGATTAAGGCAAGTCAAATTATGACATTTTCTTATTTTGAGTGCTTTCTATACAGATTGTTTTTCAGACCTCGGAAACCAAAGCTTTAGACTGGTTTTATGTCATCAGATATTCTCTACAGGGACTCTTTCATCAATCCAGCTAAACCTGGCAAATTATCAAGGACACTAAAGGAGACATTCAGTTAGAGGTTAACTGCATAAATATATGCGTGTTAGAACACCTGGTAACTGCAGAGAGTAGGTGTCCAAACTCCTGGTACAGTTGGTGGAGACCTAGTCTGAATTCCATCACCTGCACAACTGTTCAGTCACTTTTGGTATAAATTTATGTACACCCAACATGGTTTCCTCCTGCCACTAAAGAATTGTCTGTCCTAGGTCCTATGTTCAATTTGCCTAACCCATATGGTGACCAAGTGTTTCTTAAATAATGGTGGACTCCTGACCACAGAATTATGATCTGAGGCATTCATTTAACAAAGTCCAGGGAGAGGATTGGTGTCCCCAGATGCAAATTTCTCAGCTGGATCATTCACTAGGCCCAGCTGACTAGTTAGACAAGATCTGCATTGAATAAAATTGAAGCTAAGAGAAAGCATATTGCCTTAGATACTTAAATATGAATATCTAAATTTAGATGTCTTTTTATGACACTAAAACATGTGTTACTTACCTGAAAAAATGTTATGTTCTTTTATTGTGCCTCCCTGTGGGAATGACAGGGTGAGCTCAGTCATTATCCATTATAACTCAGCAAATCCCTTGTCAGTTAGCATGTATACATTAGCAGATCATTTGGGATACACATAGCACCTGATTAACTGTAGTGGATATTCTCTCTTGTCCAGATACAAGACAAAACTTAGGTAGTTCACATGGGAGGAAGCAGTGAAAAGAGTTCTGAGAGGCAAGGAAAAAAAAAAAGATATTGTCTGTTGATATGAGAAGCATCTGGAAATAATGCAGTACGGGTGTGAACGTAGCATGTGGTATTACAATAAGGAATAAACCTCAGCACAAAATGTATGACACAGATCACTTGGAAGTATGGCTTGATTGATTCCTTCATTCACAGACAATGCATTTTGCAGCACATTTAATTTTGGATAGTTGTTAAGCAATTTATTTTCTTTAAAGAAGCATGTGATTCTTTAGCTTTAAATGTTACTTTCTATTTTGGAGGGGTTCTGCCAATTGCTCACTTTGACTCAGATGACAGACAGGTAGGAATACAGCAGACATATTACTCCTGTTAAGGAATGAAATTTTTGCCAAGAACTCATTCCTAAGTTTGCCACTCTAGTCTCTTTTTAGTTTTTAGCAGTGAGATGAGATGAGATGAGATGAGATGAGATGAGATAGTTTACCTTGGATCCAAGAGGCGTTGTGTAGATCTCATAAAGGCTTCTGGTAAGGTAAATCTCCTACATAAATAATGTGCAGGAGTGAATGAAGGAGCACTTTCAGGTATTATCTGAGGAAGATTTAATTCTTTTAAGCATTATACCAGATCTCTGTACTTGCCCATTGCCCAGAAGCATGTTTAGTTTCTCAGATTAGGTAATTAGTTGGCTGAAGTTACCTGTAGAGTCCTCAAAATATCAGGATAAGAATTTAAAATAAAACCACACAGATGAAATGCCTGAATACTGTTTATGAGGCTTCTATGGGATGTTAGATCTTTTATATATGTAGATTCAGACATTTTCTAGAGGTCATAATTTTACTGTCAAAGATAGGAGGAAATTCCTCTTTTTGATATTTACTTCCCCCACTCTACTCGTTATATCCACAGGATACCTTATAGGTTCATTTTTGTGTCTTTTCATTACCATCCTCTTCTTCCATTGCCATAGTTTTCTTCCATTACATTTGTTTTTGACACTGCATCTACCAAGTTTGGCTTCTTAGCAGTCAGTGTGTTTATATAACCCATATCCCATCTGTATTTCTTCTACATTTTATTCGCCACTTACTGTGTCCTGCCTCACTTCTCCCACACACGTTACAAGGCTCTCTTTTTATGGATGTTCTTGTTTCTTGCAACACTTTGTACTCCTGGCTGTCCCATTTTCATTCCTGTGCCTGAGACCTCCATGAGTGTCTGGTCTATTCTTTGAGGGTAGAATTCATTAATTAATCATTTATGAAGTATGATTAGTATAAACCTCTTGTGCAAAGAACCTTGAGCAACATTTAGTCATCCTAATCCACTTCCGTCATTCTAAACCAGGACTTCAGCTCAGCTAGTTCCTGAGCCTGGTAGAGAATCAAAACTATGGTACCGTGGATAATCCTTTTGAGAGGAAATTTAGATACTTGATTCTGTTTTTCAGTCAATTGGTCCCTTTCCATCTTACATTACATCCCTGCTTGGATTGTCAATGAATTTCTAGCTGCAACAGCAGCAGTCATTTTAGGTAACACATTCCACTGTGGGCTGTGTGTGAAATTTATGTCTTTAATTTTTGTATATAAAGCCTCACTATTGTGGCTGTAGGCATTTTATAAACCTCAGAATGAATAACGAAGATATTCACAGCCCACACCCCCACACTCCATTATAGATATGCTACAATCAGCTGGGAGTCATGGCATTTATCAACTGCTGAAGGATAATGCAGTTTATCACTTTTTAATGAATTATTTTCTGTACTGCTCATTTCCGGAACAGATAAATACAGTCAAGGACATCCTGTATCAGAAGGGAGTTGCAGTGAAATTTCTTCTAAGTTTAATGACATTTAGCTAAATCCTTCCTCACAGCTTATGGTTTGTTTATGTTGTACTGTGGTGTAGAAGCTGATACAGAAAGATGATACAAAGCACAGGTGGAGCATGTTATTTTTACACCCACCATAGAAGACAGGATAAAAAAAAAAAAAGTGTAAAGGGCTTCAGCTCCTTAAAGGGGATCAAGGGAGTTATAGAGCAGAACATTGCCCTTTAGGTGATCATCAAGACAAGAAAACTTTGAATTTTAAGCTTGAAGGGATTTGTGCTGCCACTTATAAAAACAATATTATTTTGTGATCTCTAGATGTTTCTAATTCAGACAGGGTTTTTGAGAAAGCCTTCTCGAGACCACCTTTTAAATATAAATTTGGAAATGGGAACAAGAGACCTCTCTGGGAGATGACACTTCCATATTGCTGCTGTTTTCTGGAGTTTGAAAGAAATGCTATGACATCCCTCTTCTTGTAAAGACCCTCCCCCCACAAACAACCAACAACAACAACAACAAAAAAAACCTACAAAAAAAAAAAAAAACCAAACAAAAAAGAAACAAAAAACTCCAGGCTAAAAGTAAGTGTCAGGCACCTTAAAAAACCTCTTAGGGAAATGATTTTTAAAAATATATATTCAACACAGTGTTTCAACTCTGGTAAAATGAGGTAAAATGCAACAAAAATTTGGAATTACTCTGATAAGTTCTCAGAAGAATGTTATTAACATTTGAGACTGTAACATTTCAGGTGTATCTGCATTGGTGTTCCTACAGATGTGATAAATGGCTGGTCCACATTACTATATATATATTATTCAATATATCATTGCTGGTTCATTGATATGGCTGTTGGCATTATGCTAGAATTTTACTAGCATGAAGTTAGGAGCATTTTACATACCTCTTTTGATTGATGCCTTTCAATCTGGCTTGTATATTTTTTTATTGTTTTTCAATGAAGGCGCATCTTAAGAGTTTGCAATGATTTAAGATTTTGTTTATGGGTCTTGTCAATGCTCAGATTTTGAATTTTAGGTGTCCTATGTACTCTATCAAATATTCTGATATCACTACTCGTGCTGTTAATGGTTCAAGCAGCTTACTTCATGTATGATTCCTTTTGTTCTTACACACTTCTTTGATTTGAAACATTCTGATTTGGGCAATGATCCTGCAATTCATTACTCTAGACATATAAGTCTAAAGGACTGAAGCTATTCAGATTTCCAGAAATTTACAGAATTAGAATCAAGATCAATGCAAAAGACAAAATCTCTTAAAATGTAGTTGAGTTGAAATTTTTTATATGGTCTTAATAAATTATGTATAGAAGAGAAATAAATGTTCTTCCATCTATTATAGTTTTGCCTTCTAAAATGTTAAAACATGGTCATACTACTTATTAAAGATAATCTAAACTACTAAATGCACCAAAACAGTAGAATTAATGCTGGAAAATGCTATTTCTAATGCAAAAAGCTTAAGGCAAAATGTTGCCAATAAATATATACTTGCAAGTTCTCAGTTGTATGTTATCTCACATACTATGTTACATATTTTCAGACAAGTATGAATAGGATAGTATTTAGATATAATTAAGAGTTACATAGGAAGATGAGTGAAAATAGTTTGTGATTTGCAAATAAAATACTCAGCATGAATCTATAAAATCTGTGGAATTAACAGCAGTGGAGCTTTATAGAGGAGCTGGAGACAATTGAATGTTGGCAGGTTTTGAATGTATAATTCCTTAATGAATATTTTGATACTTGTGCAGTGTCAAAAGGTGTGCTATTCTCTTTTTCATGGTCAAAAATATTCTAAGACATTTATAAGAAATTCAAATTCATCTGCTTTAGCTTAAATATAACTGTTTTCTTTTAAAATAAGGGAAATGAGTAACTACATTTGATGAAGATCTTAAAATATATGCTCCAGCCTAAAGAAAATTTTCTTTTCCAGTTATCAGCTCTTTTACCAGGGGGTATTTTATGGAGATTTGAATTGCAACTCCAGTGATATTTGTATGGATAGCAACACTGTAAGAAGGCTCCCATGGCTGCAAATTGTATCCTTATAAGAGTACTTCAGGATTTGAAAATATTTAAGTAATCACAGTTTTAGAGTTATCATCTGGTAATGCCTGGGAATTGGTGACCCAAGGGACTAATTCCAAACATTACTAGAAAATGACATTGCTCATGTCAGTGTGGAAGAGTCTTAGTGAATATAAACCATAATATAAATGCATTTGCTAGCAATTTGGCCATCTGCTGTTTCCTGTCGATACTGTTTAAGAATAAGCTCATAGCTTCACAAAGCATGTCAACGTGCCAGCACCTGAGGTAAAAGTCTTTGAGGTCTCAAGAGGATATTGTTTCTGTCTTTTTTTCCCCCTATTTCAGAACTGCACATTGTCTCATAACGTTAATAGAGAAAGACTGGAGCTTAAACCTACATATGGAAGCTCAAACCTACATATGGAAGTTCAAACCTACAGATGGAAGCTTCTCTTCTTGACTCCATCTTCCTGGCCCAGAGAATTGGAGAAGGTCCCTCTTGTCCCCATTAGCTCTGCTTGCTGCTCAGGTGGAAGAGAGATTCCCCAGAGGGTGGCCAAGGCAAGGCAAGAGACAGACCCTAAGGTACAGAATTGAGTTACCATACCAGACCTATGGAACTAGGTTTTGTGTGGTAATAGCATGCAGTGCTTTATTGTCACTATGCATTTTACATATTACTGTGTCTGTTTTTCATGAATGTTTGCACTTGGTTTTGCAAGGTGATAGATCCAGGCACATTTGTCCCTCTGGATTTTGTCTGCATAAAAACAGCTTCAAGACAATTTGCCACAATTGGCCAAATGAGGAAAGTGTCCTCAGTAGGCCCCTCTTTTTCTGTGATCTATCCTGACTGTAAAATTATTTTTGAGGTTGTGAATGACTGAAAGCAAATTAGGTTGGGGGTCTTTTCCACCACAAAGAGTTACTGGGTAAAAATCTTGTTATATGTTCCTTTGTTGGAGTAGTCATCAATCACTTATCTTCTTTTTTGATATTGGCTTAAGACATTGCTAAAATGAAGCATGATACTGAGTAAAATTAAAATGCAGAAAGTTACACAAAAGTTATTAGTGCAATAGTCTGTGCAATTTGTGCTTTTACATCTAATTCTTGTTCATACTTTTCAGGTTGATGTTGTTTTCTGTCTTTTAAAGAGCTTGAATTCCTATCACATTTCTTTTTTTGTTTCCTTCCCCCCCCTCCCTTTTTAAAAATAAACTCTTACTAACTCAGTAGTTAGCATTACAGTGTATTCATTCATTTCAGCTCAGTTTGCTTGGTCACCGACTGTGTTATTGAGTGCCTTGCATAAGAAATCCAAAACGTGAAAATAACACACCGTGGCTTTTTTTTACCTTCTTATTCCATGCCAAATTTGGAAACTCATTCATGGACCTTTGGGAGGTTCATTCATGGCCCACTGGGAAAGGTTAGGACTATAATTAGACCTTTTTTTCTCAGGCATTTCAGCAATAGAGTGCATGAAGGTTGCTAACAGTTTTCTTTTAATTGATCCCTGGTGATTTTACTGTAAAGCTGTTAACTTGTGCACTGGGGACCCATAACCCACTGGCTTCTTGAACTGACATTTGCAGCAATGATTAGAATGTCATTGCTTTCCAATACTTCATTGTCATTCAGGGAACACTTGAAATAGCTTTTACCTCATATTGCAATGGAACACACATTTGCCTCCACACACACACATACACAAACACACACATGGGCTTTTCATTTCAGCACCACAGGCCTTTGAAATTGGATTTGCTTTGAACATCCACCTCCGTATTGCCTTTGTTTTCTGCACAGTGTCACTCTCTTGTCTCTCATACTAATGGAAACAAAGCTAAACCACTCACTCTGCACATAATAGTGGACCCCAAGGGCTAAATGTCTGTCAGTATGGAAAAGAGTGAAAACAAAGAAATTGTAACTATTTGTGTGAGTGCAAGAACTCATGCTCATCCATGTCAATTCTCTCAGGTCTTTGAACATGAAATCATTCATTCAGTTTCAACTCTGATCACATCATTTAGTAGAGATCAGTACTCAAAATTTTATCAGGGTCCAATACCAGTGTACTTAATATGCTGGAGGGCTTAGGAAAGAGTTTTTTTTTTTTTAAAGGGGGATTCTGGTAGATGAACTCTATTGTCTTTCACAGAATTGTATAGCTGTGATTGAAAATGTCACTTTTCAACTCATATTTTTCAGACTTTCCTGACTGGAGCAAGATTAAATAAAAAATATATATGTAATTGGAAGTGTATTTTTTGGGGGGAGGGGGCTGGGGGAGTAGAACCACTGATTTCAGTATGAGTAATAAATAGAAAACCTCATTGAACAGGAATGGTAGAATTCAGACCTCTGTCACTCTTGCTGTTATCTTGTTATTCAAATTCGACTGAGGCTGAACAAAATGTGTTTTCTTTTTTTTTTTTTTTTTAACAAAACAAAATTAATTCAAAACATAAAAGCATTGAACTAAAATGCTTTATGTGCAAATTTTTATGAAGGATCTTTAAACAATACCCAAATTAAATAAAAATGGTTTGTACTTTCTTTGAAAGCATCAGGAAAAACCCTACTCTTCACTGCAATCTCCAAAAGAGAAGGACATTTTTTGACAAACTAAAACCTGAAAATTTCTTTCTAAATATCTCTGAAGAGTACATTGGTTTGGTTTTTAAATTTTCTCAATCAAGATGCTTTAAGACTTTCATCCCAATGAATTTCTTAGGTACAAATTCTTCAAATTCAGCATAGAAAAGTCTATGTAAAAATAAACAGTTCAAGGTGAAGTTTTTATTTCAGTAAAACAGAGAGGAGAAGCAACAAGATTAGTGTTCCATGTGTCTCTGAAGGGACCAGGGAGGGAAATAAACAGCACAATTGTAATAAATATGGAAGGCAAACCTCCTACAGTGCCTGTTGACTGGCACATGTGGTATTAAGTGACAGTGCAAGGGCAAAACTTTTAAGTGCTTCTACACCACCCTGGAATCCTGAGAATAAGATGAGGAAATGAGTGCTTGGCATCAAATTACAATGCTGAGTTAAATATCTCAGGGACCTTATGTATCTCTGTAGGAGATGCTGCTGCTAACTTTCTAGGCATGACAGACTGAGATGTACAGACACAGTACACAAAAGCTAGTATAAGGTGTTGCAGCATAAAGATATTGTGGGAATAGAGGAAATTACTCACAGATGGAAATCCCATACTCCAACAGTAAAAATATAGTGCTCTTCTTGTACTGTAACTTGATAGAGATCAGGATATGTAAAATAACTTTACAGTAGTTGCAGCTCTAGCATAGGTGCTGATAGTCAGAGATTTAAACTACCTGCATATTGACTGGATCAGAGCCTTATCAGGAATAGATGAATGCAATAAATCATGGCTTCCTGGAAAATCTTGATTCAGACCACACAAGAAAAGGTGCAGCTCTGTATCTTGGGACACAGGACCTGATTTAAGAGGAATAAATGGAAGAACTGCTCCTTAATAGCCATCACTAAGGAATTTGATTAAAAATTGTCTTACGAGAGAGTGGACCAAATAAATCTAGAATACCAATATTAACATGTTTCTTGTATATTTTAGACATAGAACAACATAAAAATGAGGGAATTAATAAAAACAAAACAACAACATAAAGCAGTTTTCTGAAAAAGAAGATGTCTAAAAACAGTCTAGAAGCTGCTCCAAAATAGTAATAAAAGCTAATAAAACAATTCTGGATATTGGAGAATATGAGGGATTTGGGATATAGAAAGTGGTCAAGGCTGTACTTTATTATCTTCTGCTGGAGAAGTAATACTGGGCTCATGGACCACACTCTGATGCAACAAGGCACTTCTTATTCCATTTCCCAATGATTCTCTGAATATAACTGTTCCAGTAAATCAAACAGTACCAGGGTCTAGTACCTAGGTTTTAAGACTAAAGGGTCCATACAGTTAAGCTACAGGCTACTGAGATTAAGCTTGGGCCAGGGCTGTTCTTATCAAGCAGGTTGTACACAGCCATCTTTTCTTGGGAAGTATTTAGCTGTATACATGTCAGCTGTTACCAGGCCAACTGGATGAGCTGTTAGATTTTATGTTATAGGCACAAAGACTATATTGCAAAGATGTTGTCAGGAGAGGCCTGATCCTTAGAGAAAACTGTGGCATATAGATCAGAACAGATGTGTTAGTATACATGTATCTGCTGGATCATTGCATCTAGGAAAAAAAAAATTAAAAGCTAAAAAGTTGCAAAACTTTAAGTTTGAACTACTTAAAATAAAAGAGTAATGAAACCCCAATTATTATTTTTTATATTGTGAACTGCATGAAATCCCAGGAGACTTCACTAATATGCCAGTTTTAGTAAGTTTTGTTCATTTTCCCAGTCTATATTTAGGGAAGTGAAGTCAGCCCATGATCAGCTCAGTTTTTAGATCAGATCTTTTCAGGTCATCCTAAAGTAAGCACCCATTTGGTCAACGGAATTGAGTAGGTCTTTGTGTACACACCAATTTCTAGTGTCATCTGCAAATGTCTGTGGATCTTTAGGATGTCTTTGCAGGGCTGTAACAGACAATATAGCACCTGTGGCACATCTGTGCCCTTCCTGAGGAGCAGCCAGAGGCTGGATCAAACAGGACACTGGCAGTGCAATTGCCCTTGTTACGAGATGTGAGTGAGCAATTGATTTGTTCTCTAGATGTCTACATTAAGTAAGTGAATATAGCCCTAGGTGTCTCTGCCTCTGTGATGGGATGGAGAGAGATAGTAGACAGCTCAACATTTATTAAAGGTCATTCCATCCTAAGGTGAATTTGTCTCTGATAATGCCTATTTCTCTGGGGACTACAAGGTCTTACATCACAAGCCAGTGTTCCTATGCTTCCTTCTAATCTAAAGATGAGATAGCTTTTAAGGGGATAATGTTTTTTTCCAAATTGAAGTTGGAAGGAAAATTCTTACAGTGTATGCAAAGTACTGAGGTCTTAATTAGTGACACTGATTTAGCTCCTTTTCCTGAAGTGAGCAAAGGTGCATGCCTGGTAATTTCAGCACGTTCTCTCCATTTAAATAACCCAGTACATATATAGTCAAGTTAAATTCAATGTGGATATTCAGAGTTTAATGCATTTGTTAATTAGTATCAGCAAAAATTAGCTCTTTTTTCCTCAGTTTATTTCCTTTTCTCTTAGACTTATTAAAAAAAAAGAATACCAGAGAAAAATCTGTCAAAACAACCCAAAACAACTAAAGTTATAGTCAATGAACATTTAGGTACTACTTGTTGTAGACAGACAGTGATGTGCAGTGAATCAAGTAGTTTAAGACTACAGTTTCATTTTTTTGTGATTATATATATTATATATGCTGATTACAAGCCTGTGAGGTATCCATAAATACACATTTGTTCTCTGACTTTTTTTTCAGATCTCCCAATCTCTTTATCTTTTTAAACTTTCTTTATTCTTCCTATCACTTGTAAGATTATTCAGTAATTAGGTGCTTTTACATTTCTTCATGTAAGTACACAGGCATTCCTCTGCATATATTAATGAAGCACTAACTTTAAGTTTCATAATAAATATGTTTTTGAAATTAATTTTATGCGAACATGTATAAAAACATTCAGAAAAATGGAAAATCATCGCATGAAATATGATCACTCCTTTCAGGTAATTTTTTTAACAACTTGGGTAGCAATGATATTTTGAAAGTTTTTGCAACACATATTTATTATCAAGAAGGTCAGCCAAACACATCTAGAACTGTTATTATCACACACTATGATAAATTTGAAGTCCTGTAGTCGGTATAATATTATGTGTGATGAACAGAACAGAATGGAAATAAGTTTACACTAATTAGGTGCAGATATTGTTTATGCCAGTGCTAATATCTATGGAGATTTGGAGATTAGAAAGGTAATACTATCCTACAAGGTTAGAGAGTACTATGGCTAATTCTTTCCCTTACACCAAAAGAAACAAGTTAAATGTGTCAATATCAATAAATACTAGCTCAGAACCTAAAATCAAGTCTTCATATCCAAACTGTTGCGGGCTCTGGGTGATGTTAACATATAAACAGTGCCTATTGAGAGAAAGTTCCTTCCAACCAGCCAGAAGTATTCCAGAGTCTGTCCAAGAAATTTAACTGCACACATAAATTAAGTCATGGTGCCTGTGGCTATGTCCTGGCACTTCTTGATTTTGTTCTTAGAAAACTTTAAATGTGATGTCTTTGTTTCCGTCACTAATTATTGTTTTCTCCTCCCTTTCTTTTCTTTCTTCCTTCCTGACGTGGGTGCTGACCAACACCCTGACAGACAGGTGTGGAAATTTTGCTGTGGCAGTGAGCAGGTCAGTTTCAGCAGCCATATTCTGGACATTCTAAGCCATACTATGGTATTCTAACAGGCTACTGCTGTGCTGCCTGCTGTGGGGTGAGCACAGGCTGCCCTGCAGATCTCAACCTTTTGGACACAGCTGCAGGAGGCAGAGGATGCCCTGGTTCCTGGCTGACACAGAGGTGGAAGTGCCCTGTGCAGACCAAATTCTTTCAGGCACCCTACTGAGCAGTCAGTAGGTGGCAACACCTCTCTGTGGTTATCACCTTGGGCTGGTTTATAAACATGGTATGGGTAGCAGAAATATTATAGCCCATTAAAAATCCCCTGAGCATCTCCCCAGGTCTTTTGCTTTCATGTCGAAACCTCCACAGATCCTCCCTAGCATGAACAATTCTGAAATGTGAAGCTGCAACCAGTGCATGGGCTACTGGAGCCACCATAATGTATTATGGTGATAGGACTGCCATGCTTAGGTTCTGCATTACTAAATATTTGATGAATTTTTTTTTGTTTGTTTGTTTTTTTTTGCATACCAAATGCTTTTATAAATGAAATAATTTCATTGATTTACTTTTTTCCCAAGACCCCTAAAGACATAAATGCACCTTATTGACTAAAGATGTGAAACATTTCAGTTAAATTCACCCCTGAATCCCCAATCCCACACACAAAATGAAAGAATCTGGTGGTTTTTTTGGTCAACACAAGAAGAACCTGGCCTGCCTTTGATTGATTCCTCTCTGTAAATTAGAGGGAAGCAAGCTACATTTATCCTTACAGTTTTTTTTAATGTTTTATTGGCAGTTAGATGAAAAAACAGCTTGAGATTTTTCTGCCCAGTGAAAAGAATAATTCTGGAATGATATGAATCTAAAGAGAACTCACAAAATAATCTTGATTGTAAGGTACAGGATGCTACCATTAATATACTAGCAACAGAAGAAGCCATTAACCATACAGTTAATTACTTGTTCAAACAATGTCTCTTTTAGCAGGAAAGAGGTTGAGCAAAAAATATGTCTAGGAACAATAAAAAACATTAGGGTGCCCTATTGTGCTCTGCTTCCATTGGAGGCTGTGTAAATATTTTGCCAGTCAGGCCAAAGGGTGCAGGCTTTGATCATGATTGCTACCAGAAGAACACATGATCTACCATATTTTCATATGCAAGAGAAATGAAAATTTTAATTAAATTTTCATATCAAAATTTTAAGCAAACCCATGTCACAGTTCAGGAAAAAAGGGATTTTGCAAACCCACTACCTTGTTCTTTTTCCATCAGATTCCCTGCCTGTAACTGCAGACAGATATGCACGTAATCAGTTTAGCTGTACTGTGTTCCTACAGTGTGGGCTATCTATTATCTCTCAAATATGCAAAGGGTAACTGGATAAAATACAAGAGTATTTACCAGACTAGCTGACTAAACAGTTCCCTCTGCATTTAATCTCCATGGATCCCAGCTAGCTTAAGGACATATTTACATTTAGATACAAACTTCAGCTACAGACAGATATGAACTGTTTTTGTTTGTACCAACAGAAATAATCAGAAGTGAAACACCAGAAGCTAAGAATGACAGTGGTGGTGTGCTTGAGGGAGGAAGCCTTGCACATTGCTTCAGATATGAGATGGGGAGGTCACATAGGAGATTTCAGGTTGTACTTTGGTCTCTCTTATTTAGGAACCTCAACACCTCCTGTGGTACTATGACATAAGCAGCCTTCTAAAAAAATAGATCATGCTCTAATCTTCACTTTTAATTACTGTGGGTGCTGCTAACACTGAACATTAAAAGGGTTGGGTGGATGTCATTATTTACTTAATCCTTTTTTTAGGAACAATTCTCCATGCAAGGGTTTTAAGCAAAAAGTATGGAGAGGTTAGGCAACTTAGACAACTGTGCTGATATGGCGAAATGATTTTGAGATCACTGTTTTTGTGAGATATTTTACTGCATTTATGTTTAATCTGGGATTGGAGGGCAGTTGTGATTCTTATAAAATTCTTGATTTAAGGATTCCATGCCCTAGCAGCCAGAGTAGTTCACATTCTTCATGATACCAGTAAACTTCTGTTCATTTGTAGTCCTCTCATAGTCTCTTGTCCTCAGTTTGGAAGCATAATTCCTTGATTAGAAAAGTTTGCTCCTTGATTCCTGAATGCTAAACAGCACTAATGCTTGTTGTATTAAATTTCACATATAAAAAAAGGCCCTTGAGCTGTGAGGAATGAGTAGGTGTTCAGATAGTCAGAACAATTATGTAGTTCTGGAGGCAATATTTGCTGTTTGTTTGTATACATCTAGCTTGAAAGCCCTTATCAAAAACTACCTTACTGAATCTGGAAATGTCAGGGGATTTTTTTGGGTTATCTCACACGGTTTCTTCATATCGCCTTAGGTTGTTTAATTCACGTCCATAAAGGACAAGTAAGCTGTGGAAGGAAAAGATTACAGTGCCCCTGCTAGTTATAAACAGTATGTATTTGATTTATTCAGACCTCTTGCTTTTATTTGAGGTGGAAATCTCATCCAAAGGCCTCTGACTCTATATTCCAGGTGTTGCCATATCAGCCTAACTTCCATTTCTCATATCTCTCTTCTCCTATCTGTCAAGTTTATGAAAAATTAGAGCTCTCATACAATCAAAATGTCATCCTCTACACCTTCCCCAGCAAGCCTTGCTTTTGATTATGGGTAAGCAGTCATGTGTAAAACCTCATATTGGACCTCATCAAGAGGACTGCCCATGGACTTTGGAATCTGTTACATGATATTATTAGATCAGGTTTTTATTGAGAAAATTCACATACTACAGAAAGAATGCTTTTGAGGTGTTTATTAACTGAGGTGGTGGACATGTTCTGGAAGGCTTGAATACTTAGGCAAGAATAAATGTTTTGGCTGAGAAATTTTACTGTGACTTAGAGATTTGAATCCATCCCGAATCACTTGTGATTGAGAGTTCCTAATGCCTGATGGCTTTTGGTAATGATTCCCAGAAATCAAACAGATTATGTATTTGTATTTCAGTGAAATAAAAATATTTAGCTCTGTTAGCTGATTGAAAAAAACTCACTTCTTGTTCAGATCAGAAAGAATAGTACTGACAGAATGTTGGTGTTTTTTTAAATGTTCTTTTATTTTCCTTTATTATCAAGACTACACACATCTATTGGTGCTGACAGAACGTGTACACTACATTCCATCCTTCAACCCCATTCTGTGAAGCACTTGCCAAGACCTTATAGAAAACTAAGACCTGAAGTAAAAAACCAAAAGTCATAACAGAAAAGTTGACAGTAGAAGGAGACAAGAGGGATAATACTCTGAATTGTTTTACCATAAAACTCACCAACAGCCTGAAAAAGTGAATGTAGTCCCAGCTGTAGATAGAAAAACAGCAGCAAGGGAAATGCTGAAATATATAATTTCTTAATATGCAGCTAATGAAATTCATGGGCACAAGTTAACAGGGAAGCTAAAGCTGATAGCAGCAGGTGGACAAAAATCAGATTTCCCGATGTTCTGAGATCTTTGTTTTTCCTGAGTGGTGCAAAAGGGATGAGAAAAAGCCAGACTTGGTTAGCTGGAGGGGCTCCCTGACAGAGAAGAATCTCACATAAATCACAGCTGCTGAATATAGACTTGATTGGAGGACTTAGAAACTTTGGAATCTATAACCAAATCTGTATGACTGAAAAATACCTGTCCTGATACTGGATTTAGGCTGGCATTCAAGAAAACACAATAACACAATAACACAAGCTCAATAAGTAAAATACAATTATTTCTGATTAACTTTACCTGGAAAACTCAATGCAACAGAGATTCTGTTTCTTGCATGGTAAACAATGTCAATAATAAGATTGATAAGGTTTTTTGTTTTTATTATTTTCACATTTTCAGGATTAGTATAACAATTTGGTATCTACTTCTTGAAATTTAAGAATTAGGGACTTTCTACACTTTCACTTTATTTTAAATTGCAAAAGTGTATATTTTGGGATAGAAAAAGGTAATGGAGAATTGTTTAAATATAAAATGTCATGAAAATAGCTGGCTACAACTAGAAAATTACATTTATATGATTGGAAACTTACACTAGTACCATGTCCCATGAGTTGAATTTACCAAATTATTCAGACCACAGCCCAAAGTCTAAAGAATAAATCTTTATTTAACAGTAAAAGTATCCCATGTCACTTGATATAGCACAACATTGCACACTAAAGAAATGGAAAACTCCAGTTGTATGTGGCTTGTCTATCAACACTAGTGTGATAAGAGCAAGTTTGGGGCTCTTCTGGCTCATTGTTGCCTTTCACCATCTGCATTCCAGTTTAATCCATCTCTTATCATTTCAGAAATTCTCTGGCTTAGTTTTTCCTTGGTATCCATTACTATAATATTTAATTGCTGACCTTCTAATCTACCTGGTTTCAAGAAAGTCTCTGTAAAACTGGCCAGACCTTCAACCTTACCTTGTCAATTTGGTTATTTAAACCAGTTAGTCTTCATGAGGGAGTGTGAGGGAGTAACCCAAATTCTTATGACTTCATGCCCATTTCCCCTCAGTTTAATCTGAGTGTAGTCTACCATGCATTACAAGAATTAAGGGCAGGATAATGGATAATCATTCCTTCCCATTTAAATATTTCACCATGTCATTTTATCTGAGTAATTTGACTGTAGTTTCAGTGCCTTTTCCACAATGAGTTCAAAACACTGCCTGATTGTTAAGAACTGGCTTTTCCAGAGCAAGGTGTGTTCTGCTACAGTCTTTGCCTCTAGGCAGCTCATTTTTAACACTCTGAATTAAACTGGAAGTGAAACAGGCTCTGTAAATTCAGGTTTAGGCTGAAAAAACCCTTTCATTTGGACAATGCTAACAGTCTGATCTGGATAGAGATTCTTCATCTAATGTTTATTTATCCCTCTATTAACTAATAAAGCATCCTAATATCTTTATGATCTTGAATCCAGAGTTGGTCCACAATAGAAGTAGGTGAAAAAGATGAATGAGACACTAAAGGAACCAAAATATAAGCTCCACATTTATTCCAGTCATAAAAAACAGTAGTCAGTGTCTTACACTTTGTCTTTCAGTGTCTTGGGATTGCTTTATGTCATATATTTGTAACAAACAAAAGCAAACTACAGAGTGTACATGTATTCACAGCTGACAGAATTAGACCATTAGATGATAAGCAGGTAGAGTGATCGTGACCTAGACCTAAATAAAAATGCTATTTATATACCTTTATTTGGTGAAATAACATCTTTGACTAGACAGTGACCACAGGAGGGATTAGGTTGGTAACATCTCATCAGCAAGTCTAGATAGACATCCCTATGAGAAGACAATCGATCATGGTTGACTCATAATTATTACGGCCCTTGAATAAAGGTATTTTATGTACTAGAAGTCAGTAACGATTGCCACAATGCATTTCATAGTTAAGGGAGTAAAAACATAGATTCTTTTTGAAGGACTTCATGGTATATGATCCATCATGCTAGAATAGTTGATCATAAACAGCAATTCCAAGGAAAAACTTTCTGAAACTTTCACCGGTTATTTAAGTTAATAGAGTCTCTTTAGGTGTTACTAAAGGAGTCAGAGCTGACTCAAGCCTTCTTTGTTGTTAGTGAGGAAAACAAAAGTAAATATTGCTTTTGTGGCAGAACTACTCTCCTAGACTAAGGAAAAGCCAAACTGAGAAGGCACCAGCTTATTCCAGGGGATGGCTAGAGGTGTTAACAACAGCTGAGATGTTCCTTCCTTCCTACTGCATCTTTTCCTGAGGTTTAACCCCAAGCAACCATCTCTTTCTTTTCCTGAAGCTGAAGAAAGTCCCCTTCCTCTCTAGAAGCCCAAATTTCTTTCCTGCACTTCACATGCTGTAAGAGAGGAAAATGAGACAATGCCATGGAAAAAGAGCAGATTCCAGAAAGAAGAGTAGATGGCAATTACTGAAGGTTTATAAGTTGCTAGAACAGAAGACTCCCCTAAACTGACTCAAAGGAACATATTCATCTCTATGTCCAATGATGCTTCAAAATGTGCAAATATCAGAATACCTGATTACTTTTCATTACTGCACTTCTGGAATAGTAGAACACTTTTGTTTTGATCATTTTTAAGGTACCATGAAATAGACCAGAGAATGTATGAAAAAAAGGTGCCCATACTATCAACCAGTATGAATTTTAATCAGTAATTCGTTTGGTAGTGCATATTTCAGATGGCATTTGTCTAAATGAAACAAAAAATAACTGCATCTAATATTGTGTGTGCTGGAAATCACATGCTAACTATCAGTTTTCTTTATCCTCCAGAAAAAAAGTTAGCATCTTAAGACATATTTCATGACCCTGAAATAGATTGACAAACTGAAGTATAATATCACAAGATAGTTGCTTTTTACAAAAGCTGAAGATTCAACTCCTTAAATTTTGAAGTTATAAAGATTCTTTTTATTTTTTTTTAGTAAGATTTTCATAGATTTTTTTCTTAAAATGAATGGAAATATGTAGACACACTTTATTTGGTTAAGTGCTATTTATATCACCATAATACATGTAAAATCAAAGCAACTTTATGAGATAAAATAGAAGTTAACTAAAAATATTTCAACTAAAGTCAATGACTATTGGATTGTAGGCTTGAGAGGGATTTTTTCCTTTTAAAATATTTCTTCCTTTTTACCTAATGTAGTTTTAATTTATTTCAATAAAACACACAAGTGTATCTTAGACAAATAAATTTTTCCAAAGAAAAAAGATGAAGAAATAAATAGGAGTGAGACAAAGTATTGGGAGATTTATTTAAAATAACATAGGATGTGTGACCTGTAGAATTGGTAGCATTGTCAGTAAGTGAAATACTACTACAGGGGCTGGGAAAAGAAAGTGTTAGAAACTGATTAATTGCTTCATATTTGTGTAAGGTAAAGGTAATAAAGAAACAATCTTTGAAATATTACTCTTTCTGTTTTTTTTACATTTTCTGCTGAAACTGGGATATAGAAATAGGAGTAATTATATCAGTGAATTGGGCCAAACCCCCTGTTCTGGGAAGTAGCTTTTAAGGTAGTCTTGAGAATATCACAGGATCAGAGAAAAATCTTTTCCACAGAATTTTCGTCTGTCTTTGACAGGTTATCTGCATCCCTGCAGATCTTCTGAAGTAATAAGTGCAACATCAGACATCTCATTAGTGTTTTCTGCAAAACCAGCTATAGCTGTGCTGTGTACCAGCATCTCACCTGTGGAGAGCTGAGGTTTACCCTTAAAAGCCACACAGTGGCCTTTATTCACAGAGGAGTCCTCACCTAGTGTGCAAATCTTACCACAACACAAGAAATCTCCTTTTACAATCTTAGCCTAGAATCATATTCAGTCTGTACAGGATGAAGTCTCTTGCATGGAAGTGAATGAATGTCCTATTGTAAGGGTTACTCTAATGAACCAGAACCTCAGCCACCTGCTGGGCAGGTGTTACTGCAACCATTTACAGGCTAAAATTATGTGCTAAAGTTATGACCTGGCAAGACACTCAGAAATGCAAACTTGAGCAGTGGCAGACAGTGGAAACACTACAGAGTGTTCATATCATACAGGGTTCATATAATGGACTGACAAGTCAAAGGAAAAAACACTCCAATATATCAAACATCATGGTATTCACCTAGAACTTTGTAACTGGTGAGAACAAATGGAAGCAGGATTATGCTAAGCCTTACTGGAAAGAGCAAACATATGTAGTATTTGAGGGCTTGTAGGATTGTGTGAAATTTATCATGGAATATCGAAATGGGGCTGTGAGGATGTGCAAAATTTTTTTTAGAGTGTTCAGTGAAGGGCCATATGCTGGGGAAAGGGGAGTGGGGTGTGTAGTTGAAGAGGTTCCAGGAGGAACAAGTGTGAAAAACAGAGACAAGAGGTGACAGAGAAAACTGGCTGTGTGAGTGTGTGGGCATGTTTTCTAAGAAATTTTAACAAGCTGGATTAGCATGAAAGTAGAAGATAAGCTTCTGCAGAGACCAAAGCTATGAGATTTGGAGGCAAAAAATGTCAAATCCATCCTAAAATTTAGAGATCATTCTGAAATTACAGCAACCTTGTGAATCAAGATTGTTATCCTTGTGAGCCTTAACTTTCATTGTCTGGAAATGAGGACAAGATTATTGTTTCTGTGGTGCTTTCCATTGTATAAGAGCTGATTATCTTAATGGGGCCGCCAGTAAAGACCTTGCTTTTCTCCTTGTTTTATTGTGTGTACTTATATTCTCTGTGTGTGCATTTTGTGTCTTTGATACATGCACTAAGCCCTGTCACTGGCTGGACCTGGAAAATGGGCACAGAGTCTAACAAGCTGGGAAATAGAAGTTCAGTGCTTTCACTGAAGTTTACTTTTCTCATCACTTACTGCTGAATAAAAAGTGTACTCCCTTTGCTTTCAATCTGGAGAAGTACACCTGCCTATGTTGTGTCAATTGAGTGAGATGGCATCAGGAAAAGGTTGTATGTCTCAGCCAGACTAGGTGTTAGTCTTCTCTCAAATTCACTTGAGGCTAACTGGTTGAAGCTTTAAAAAAAATCCCTAAATAAATGTGGTGAACCCTTTTTTTCAGTTTCCATTTTCACATAACCTCTTTCATCTCCCACCGTAGACATAAGATAATAGAAGGAGTTATGAACACCTTCACTTTATCACTACAATGGGTTTATACCTCTTTGTTCTTACACTTTTGACACTGGTCATGAAGATAATAATAACTTAATCAAGTGCACAGTTTGATCAGAACATTCTGTCCATAAAAGGAACTCTTACTGGTCTCCTGAGAAGCAGCCCCAAGATTATTGAGAGTCCATCCCTCCAAAAACTGATGTGTTGACCACCTCAGATCTTTCTGGCTCTTTTATGTGTGTGTTTGAGACATCTTCTCATGTTCCTGTCTCTGGTTTTGGGATGTGGCTTTCAGCACTTGTACCTCTTGTGGTTTTAACATATATTTTATGGGAGGAACACTCCTTCTTCCCTTCCTGATAATGAATCTTAAGCTATTCCCAAACTAAGTAATGGGTCACAGAGTGTAGTACACACCCAGAGAAAGGAACACACAGCACAGAGATAATCTCAAACCATTATTGGTAAATATATCAATTCTGTGATCGGTGATATTCATCAGTGTGGTCACAACATAAATATCCTAGAATTTGCTTTATTTATTTTTTGGGTGCTTTGTGCTTGTCTATAGGCTATAACAAATTTTTTTACATCTAATAAAAAATACCCCATTATACCTACAATTTTTAAGACGTCAGATTACAATGATATAAGAGATTGTACAACATGGAAATGCTTGACCTGTAAGTAAGAGCCACTTAAAGTACTCTTTGTTTGAAAATAAATTAATGAGAATTCTGAAGTGTGAGAGAAATTAAATTATGCAATTAAGTAAAAAGATGACAATATTTTAATTTTTTTATTTGGATGAGTTTATTCTCTTGACCCTAGTTGTTGACACCCAGGTTGTTGAAGTTTTTTCCTATCTTAAGAGATATTAATCTCTTAAGAAGAATGTATAGACCTGCAGTTTCTATAAAAATCTTTAATCTCTACTGTGGGAGTACATTCTATTATAAATTTATGTACACAACATTCACTGACATTAAAAGGAGTTATTGGCACCAACTAAGTGGAGAATAGATGACATGGTTACTAAATCAATTACTCATAATATCTTTCAAATGCATGATATTTCATTGAAACATTCTTTAAAGGGAAGAGTTAAAGGATGAGAGAAACTGGTATTTTTATTCAAAGGCAGTTTTGCCTTTATTTAGTGTAGATTTCTTATCTAGACATACTAAATATGCTACCTCAGATGATATTTTAAAAGAATGTAAAGTCACAAGGTACTTATTTATATGCCCCATGAAAACCTGTGGATGTTGCAGCTTTTCTGAGTTTTATGGATAAAATAGGGTTTATTCCATAATGTGTAGGAAATTAATGATACAGTGGTTTGAAGAACAATGACTTCCCTGATACTAAAGATGACCAGAATGAGGACTTGATGGATGCACCTAAGCTTGTGAAGGTTAATGGTGGTGCTCCCAAAAGATTTGATTTCATAGTGATAAATTGAAGATGACCTGCAAAAATGGAGAAGAAATTCCATTAACTTTTTCAGAGCCTCCCCCCAATAGAAGAATTAGATCAAGGGGTGCATTGGATGTTTTCTTACTCCCAAAATAACTGTTTATCTTGTAAATTATCCAATAGCATCCATGTCTGATACAACTGATTATGTCCCCCTCAGAGTAAACTACAAAGATAATTATCTATGATGTATTGGTTGAGGGTCTAATAGTGAAAATTAACTTTTAATGGCAGGAATAGACAGAAGAACCTCCTACTCCATACACAGACATAGGTTTGGAGTTAGGCTGCAGTGTACAGCTGGGTTCATTAGAGGAGTGGTGTTCCTTCTTTAAAAGCAAAGCAACAACTTAATAAAGGACTATAATACAAAGACAAATCATGCTGGTTCCCCCCAGCTGCATGATACTACCATACAGCCAGACATCAGAGGCCAGAGGATAACAAATAAGAGAATAAAGGCAATGCAGCCACCTTTGTTTTGGAGCTTACTGTAAGAAGATGATAGAGAAAATTAATATATTCCTAGCAAATTGCTCATTGTTCTAAAATGTTCTTTACATCCAAAGTGCCATTTGAAATACAGCCCTTGGTGGCAGTTAATATTTGTTACTACTTGGGGAAGCAAATATCATAAATTGATAATTTGAAACCAATTTTGTTCCAGACAGAACGTCTATGCTGAAAATAAGCAATAAATCACCTAGTACACTGTGGTAGATTCTGGAGAAATCAAAGATCTTGCAGACCCATAAGAATGAATGGCCCTTTTGACCTCATCCTCTTACTGTATATTGAATTAATAGGTGGATAGGGAACCTTACATTACCTGTATCTGTATTGGATTGGTTTTTGACTGCTGAAGCTGTCAGTATGGCATTTTTGTTGAATTAGGTTAGCTTGAACCCACTGTTTTTCAAAGACTATCTTCCTTTCATACATTATTTGCATGAACACAAAGGTGATTTTTTGCATCTTAATAACAGCTAATTTTTAACACAATTAATTTTAACAAAAGTTAGGGGAATAGGTCAGAACAAAGAAAGGACAGGTTAGAGAATATTAAATAACGGAGAAGTAGCCAACATGTCAGGATGTGATTAAATTAACTAATTCAGAACAATCTTTGAACCATTATTAATTATGTTTAAAAATTCTAGGGCAGTCCTACAAGATTGTGGAAGTGTAAAAACACTAAAATTTTATTTAAAAAAATAGGTGGTGAAATTACAAAGTAAGTAAAAATGTTGAGTTGTAGACAAATCAGTCTGACTATGGTACCAAAAAAGATATGATAGCATTTTTATGATACATTTTAAAACAATTATTTTGTGGAAGTCCAGAGAAGGCAGACCTGATTTTGCTAAGAACAAATGTGTTTAAACCTCACCACATTAATTCCTGAAGAGAACAATTGTGAAACATATGATGGAGACATATGTAGTACATTAGAAAAATTTTTCACATGGTCAAAATAATCTTATATTGGTAGAAATAAAATGTAGTCCAGAAGAAATTAGTAAAATGTTTTGCTACTGAAGTAGGACAGAATCTTCCTTGTAGGAGGCTATTTTGATGTGATGGTCTCCAGTATTTTGTTTTGTTGATTAGGTCAGCAAAGAAGCAATATATTTCTTTGTGGATCATAAACAATTGTATTTAGAGGAACATTGTATAAAGTAAGGATTTTAAGGATGGAAATGACATTGGAAATGGTCCTAATGAAAAGAAAGCCACCCAAAGTATATCAAGAGGAATTAACTGAAGTCTGAGGAAATGAAGTTAAGAGACATAGTTTTCTTGAAAAATTGCAAAATTACCCTGCAGAAATGTACAGAGAAATGAAATTGCACAGCTGATGTTAGACCTTGTTGCAAATATTACACAGAAGTGTAATATATAATACATGGAAGGTAATATTTGATTTCCCCTAATACTTAGTTGCTTCTATTTTCTGCTCTACTTAGGGCACTATATTTTAGGAGATGATAATGTCAGTAAAACAGGAGCTCTTGAAGAAGTCCCTCCAACACCCAAACCCCAACCATTAGAATGCATAGAGACTTTGGAAATGTGGCTTTTGAGAAATGGTCTTCTGCAGAGAGGAAGGCGGCTTCAAATGTATTGAAAGTGATAAAAAAAAGAGGAGGGTTGTTGCTCTGTGTCAGGAACCTCCCAAGCACTGGGTTCTGTGCTGAACTGAAGGTAGGAAACCTTCTCCCAGCTTGTCCTTGAAAACAGGGCAAATCTGGTTTTGATCCCACAGCAGACTAAATGGATGAACAATGAACACGTCCTGAGTTTGTCAGTCCTGTTGTATTTTCTGTGATCACATATTATCCATGTGTAGACAGCTGCAAAATGATAGAAAATACTACTGAAACATCACTTTTTAATTGGAATGTGCTGTTCTGTCTTTCTATTCAGTAACTGTTACAATTTATGCATATCGTTATAACAAATAAATTTGGGATTTCTCATAAACATATTTCCAATTGTTTTAATATACCATGTGTCAGCAATATTTTTGTGAGCTTTGTTGTCTGTGGAATAAAATTAATCTGTACAAAAGAGGTTTTCATTCAAAAAGACAATCTCACTGCCACTGGAATTGACTGTATGACTGTAGTTTTGTTGGTTTTTAGTCAGGCCAGGTGTAATGGCCAGAATTATTCAATTTGATAATTTCTCTCTATACTTCCACTTCAACAATTCAATATTTTCTTAATTATTTCAATAAATGAAAATTACCACAAAGAAAAATTTTAATATCTTTTTGTTACCCTTCAGTTTATAAGTGGATATTAATTTTATAAACACTGAAGATTTTTCATCTGTTGTGTAGATTTTAGAAGGATAACCATAAAAAATGTCACTGATTTGGAGAACACAAACCCAGTTTACAGAAAGCCTTGTTTAACTGAGGTCTTCTGAAAATGGTCCCAAAATAGGAATGAGTATCCAAATTCAAACCATGCACTTTTAGATAATTCTCATAACTGGTCACCAGAGACACTGAGTTCATTAAAGCAAGTGCTCAGAGGAGGGAAAAAGAGGCAGCTGCTAATTCCATGCATTTACACATCTCCAGGTGCTGCAAGGAGTTGACACAGGTAGCTGACATTAAAGATTCAGTTAGACTGTTGTGTTTGTACAGGCAGAAACTGCAGGGATATAATAACCACTAATTTTTGTTATGATTTTATCTAAGTTTTTCTTGCTCCTTTCTATAAACAAGGAGCACAACTACACCCAGGCATTTTCCTTGGAAGTGCTGGGGACAGGGATAGCTGAAAAATTGCCTTGTTATAGAGCAATTTTAAAAATTTAGACTTAGATTTTTACATTCCATGTTAGCTTTCAAACTAACAAAGGACTAAATATTTGCTTTAGCTTTTCATTAACACTAGCATAACCCCACTGTGAATGATGCAAATGTTACCAAATGCCACTGCATGAATGAATATGACAGAATTACACAGCAGTGTATATTATATTCATTGCCAGCTGAAATTTGTTTTCCATTTAGACAATGCTAAAATGAACTTTTCATGGATACAAATGCAATCAAGCTGTGACTGTTGCAAACGTTATCAGTGCAGAGTAAATGGCAGGAAAGCTCAAGTGGAAGTTAAGGTGTATAATTGCACTCTGAAAATTCAGTACCCCAAAATTTAGATTGCTAGTCTGAGTCTAAGTCTAAATCCTATAATAAATAATCCATACTTTAAATATATTAGAAATAGCATTCAGGAAAAAGCATTCCCCTCCCACCCCAACTGCTCCCTCCACCCAAACCTTACAGCTATAACTTTCTTACGTAGTTTGCTTTTATAACAACTTTGCAGAAGGAAAGATAACTAAATAAAGCCACTAAAATATTTATAAGTAATATATTGAAATGACAGGAGCATATACTGACTTTCAAGAATCTTGAGTTATTTTTTAATCTGTATCACTAAGTGGAAAAAAAGATACATATATGCTATTTATAGACACATTTACTCAGTGTTCAGAGTTCTGAACATTACTCAATGTTCTGTGTTCAGAGGAAATGTTGCAGATTCTATTGTTGACAAAACATCATTGGTGTATATTTAGCCTATGCAGCAGATACAGTTTGGGTAGGACAGAGCACCAGGTTTTATTGGGATAGCAAGAAATGTTTCCCATTCTTATGGAATAAGTGGCTTGAGGGAAATCACAAAAAGAGGTCAAAGTATTAGCCAAAATACCTTCTGTAGTCTGCGATTTTCGTGTTATCAGATAACAACATAGGATTGTGCCTTTACAGTTTCCTTGACTCCTAAGTAATTAACAATCTCAGCCCCCTATTGTACATGTGATTCTTATCATTACTTTACATCTTTAAAGGTTAAGGACTACAAAAAAATTTCAGGAATCCAAGTAGAAATGCCTTTCATTGCTCACAATACTGAAAAAATTATCAATAACTCTTATTCCATATATCTGCACAAATGTATCACCTTGCAAATACAAATTCTCCACATCTCTATTTCCATTTCTTTTTTAAGCTAGACCCAGCAAATTCCTCCACAAAAGACAAGTCAAGGTCACAATCCTCCAAGGATATTTTTATCAAATCAATCCTTCATAAGTCTTGAAATGTATAAAAGCATTATTGAGCAAATAAGAGGCAGCATCTCTTTTAATAATTACTTGGCTTCGTAATGAAATTGTGCAAACTTGTCTCCTTTAACTCATTCTAACAAATTCATGCCTGCCAGAGTGGAGTTTTTCTTTATTTAATTTTGCTAATTTCTCTTGAACAAAAGGGGAAACCAGATGTGGCGGGAGGTGAATGGATAGACAATAAAATAGGCAAACCCCAAAAGGCTGAGGGTAAAAAACAAATAAAATGAAATCACTGAATAAGTGTCCATAAGTTTTGCATTAGAAGATTAAAAAAAAAAGGCTAGCAGCCTAACTCTCCAAGCCCAAAGTGAGCAGCTCATAAAAGCATTAACACAGAGGCATATGTGATACACAAGAAATACAGTATTCCAGAGACATCAACACCAGATGTGTTTGTTTAATAGCTCAAGCAATTAAGATGTGAAACAGACAGTCTTTTAGTCTCCTTAGTGCTGCTTCCATCTTCATGTTGCTTCGCCTTAAGTTGTTTCCCTGGGGTCAATGCCTGCAGCAAAGCTGACAGCTGGGCATTTCTGGGTGCATTCTCTTTCTTCATGGTGCAAGCAGCTTATCAGAGCAGTTTTCTGGTCCTCAGTCTGTCCATAATGAATCATAAAACGATGCAGTGCCTTTCCATCTTGAGTTATCAAAAAATCTGGAGTTAACATTTGTGGGTACTTATTCTGAGACAGGGAATGAATGTTTAAGGTTGGCTCCTGAATAAGTAGGTGTCTTTTATTTGACTCTGGCCTCCTGTCTTCCTACTGGCATCATTATTTAATGTGTAGTAGACTATTATTCTGCTCAGTGACATGCTTTTCTGGCACTGCTTGTCATGTACTTTAATTTCTACAATGCTTTGCCTTTTTTTTCTGTTTTTTGAGATCAATTTCCCCAGTCCCTCTCCCCGGACCACAAAAATCAATGTTTCATAACCTAAACAAATGCTCAGACTAATTCTGGGTAGTTAATGGACATATGTAATGTAGCACTGGTGTGCTTAGGAAGAGGGGATTGCATAGCCTTTACAAATGTGCTCAGCATCAGAGTGTGTTGCTGTGTTACTGAGGCACAAAGGAGATACAAGAGAAGAGAAAAATTACAACTGCAGAGGCTCCTGAGAGGAGGATGAGACCGGCCATATACAGGGGTTCCATCTCTACTATTCTAATTAATATACATCTGCAAGCATGTTACCCTGGGTGACATAAGCTATTCTTTTCTCCAGCCAAGCCAAGAAGCACTGAAAAGCACACTACTGTCTGAAGCCTTTTGCTGGTTTGTAAGCAGCATGTCTCTGAGAACTTGATAATCCCCCAGTCTTCATCTCTGTCTAAAAAGAGCCAGAATGTATCACTTAGCAAGAATATATTTGCAGATGCTAAAGACCTTGATGTTTCTCTTAACTCAGGAAGATGTCTTAGATGTCTCTGGGGACAAAATGTAATTTTATTTGAACAATACTAAAACCTTCACATATCTCACTTTGTCTACACTGTTATCTAGAAGTTTGTTTTCATGCTTCTTTATTTCTGATGAGTCTTAGATTTTTCTCTAGAATCATGCTTCTAAGCCCATCTTGACCTGCCACTGGCTCCTTTGTCCTCTAATACCTATTTTGATGGGCTGTGCATGCATTTGAAAGCCCTATTATAAAAATTGCCTCAATGTTGTAGTGGAAATGTCTACTTTTTGAAATTTGATATTTTTTTTTGCAAATTAATATTTTTTTTTTTGCATATCTGACAAGCAGATTGCATAGTTTTATTAGCTCTCTGTAATTCTTCTGCATATTTGAGAAATTTAATGAATTCTGTTGAAGCAGACTCCCTTGAGTGCTTCCCTTTATTTTGTAAGACTACAGTAAAGACCAGCCTTGACATCTTGTTAATCTGCAAACCCCCCAGATACTAAACAGTTGCAAGAGCTGCTGATGGAGAAGTTATCTAACGTGATTATCAAGAGAGTAATATTTATTATCTTGGAAATCTTCGACAGCAGCATAGATGATATCCCCATCTGCCAGCTGAGACTTTTACAAAGGTTTCCTTCAGTCTCACTCTTATATTCATGTATAGCTTTATTTAATTGAATGCCTGAACAAGACATGCCTCCACAGTTTTCTCTCACAGTAACATTGAATTTGCTAATTAGCAGAGAAAACTGAATAACACAGAAAAAACTCCCATATGTATACAGGGAGATACCATGGACCTTAACGTCATGAAAAATAAGAAAGAACATCAAATTGGTTACATTCAGACTGAAAGCATATTTTCCTTATTTTTCATGCAGGCATTCCTCACAAGAGGTAATTTCAGAGGATCTTTAGGTAGCAGAGATTGTATACAGCTGAGGAACTGATGATCTTTATTCATTAAAAATGAAGATTCCATGTCCATTCACTGCTTGTGATGCAGGATGGAGTGACCTGGATCTCCTGAATATCTCAGGAAGCCTTATTAATCATGACTTCAGATATTTGTCTTGATTATTTCAGAACAATATCTCAGCAATAAAAACCAGGACAATAAAGAACATTAGATAGAATTAAATTTCAATATTTTTAGTCTTATGAGCATTTTAAAATTTGAAAAAATTCCCTAATGCTTAAGCAAAATGTTTTTGATTTTTTTTTTTTTTAATCGTAACTAGAAATTAATCCCAAATGTTCCCATTTTTGGTAGCAGCATTATCTAATTCTGACTATAGAAAAAAAGAAAGAGATATGCTATCACTTTTTTTTTTGTGTTTGACTCCTATGTTAAAGGACTATGAATAGTGAGACACAAAAAGGGGGTAAGTGGAAACACTGGGGTGAAGCTGTGTATCTACATTTCATTCAAAGGAGGTATTCTTGATTACATCCCTTTGACACATGGACCTCTATTTAGAAAATGCTCAAAATGCAATGCACATTTGCTTATATCCAGGAATTCCTTATCAGTTTGGCAATAATGCAATAATAATATGAAGAAAATGCCAATTGCTCTTTGCACTGTGCAGTGTTTTTAGGACTTCAGAATAATATTTGCACAAAAATTAAACTTGATTTTATTTTACAGGAAGGAATATTTTTATGGATGTATGTGTGTATGCATGTCTAGGCACAACACAATATGGGAACTTAAGTTTGTTTGTTTTGCACAAATTAAAACCAGAGCAAACAAATTTGTGTTACTAGAACAGGTTTAGATTGTAGTCTGATCAGACTACAGAAAATTTCAGCAGAGAATATTGCACCTGTCAACTGCTTTTCATATCAGGATATTAATCAAGCTGACTGTTCAGAGAGTTTTTGAGGATGTTCATTATTTCAGCTATTAATTTTTAAAAGCAGCAAATGTTGCAAGTCAACAGCATCCATAAAAATTGATTTATTGTGCAATTTACCTCATGCCACTGGAAGAAAAGAGAAGGGCTTGTGTATCTACCACTCCCCCTCTCAATTTTGTAAGGCGTAGGATGTATATGAGTATGTAACTTTTAAAGGAAAATTATGTAGCTAAGAATAATATAACATTTTTGTATTGGTTTTATCCCAGCGTGGATGGGAAAGAACTGCAGAATTGAACATTAAGGACAACGAGAAATAGAAGAAACAGTCGTAGTAATCTAAAACCAGTGAGGCCTCACTGTAAGACTGAGTCATCAATATAGTTGTCTGTGCTCCAGTCTCAGTGATGTCTTCTAATAATCATTCTTTTATAATGTTTATTTGTTGGATTTGCCTGTGTGTCCCATAAAAAGTTTTATCTCAATTAGGGAAAATTACCTAGAGAAAAGCTTCTGTTTAACACTTGACTTAAACTTCTTATTGCATACTCTAACATCTGTTTGTGTTGGAGGGGAAAGATATTTCAAATTTAGAAATTTTGTCTTATCAGACAAAATTAATTAATTCAACTTTAACTCATAGCATCTAGGGTACCTGAAATAAGGCCTTTAGGATGCTAAATATTGTTGATAGGTGTTGAAATGTAGTTGCCTAGTACAAAATTACATCCTGTAAGAAATTTCAGTCTCTGGTTCTATTACCTTCTGTACAGTAGCAGTTAAATTTCTGTTCCTGCTGTGATCTTTGGGAATTCAATTAGGGTTAGAATTCAACCTCTGCTTCTTTAGGTGATGTAGAAAAGTCTTGACATGAGGGCTTTGTCATTTGCATGTTGATGGCAAGAGTGACAGACAGTGGAGATCTCTGTTGTTTCATACAAATTAGATTCACTGTGGGGACTTCTGTCTTCCCTGAACAGCAGATATAACATGCTAAGCCCATGCTCCTGTAACACTGATTTCATTGGAGAGAGACTGGACTTGACCTGCTGTAGGATACAAATGGGGAAAAAAGAAAAGAAAATAAAAGCCAATAAGACCCAACCTTCAACTGTGCCAAAGGATAAATCCTAAGAGCTTTAGAGGGAAATGCAGATTTGTAGTACAACACAGACCTTCAAAACATTATAAATAATTCTAAAGGGAGACATAATCTTTCTGAAAATCTTGAACATCTGGATAGAGGACATTACACAGTTCATGAAAATGCCAATATTATTAATGAAATTGTAGATTTTTCTTCTTTACAATTCTAAAACTGGATCTGAGGATCAAAGATCTACACTGACCTGAGGAGAAGGAAAGACCATATAATATTTTAATAGTGTTTGTCTGCTTGATAGCTTTGCTCAGGAAAATATTAACTTACTTTAGCCTTTCATATCTGAAATATAGTTCAGATTATTAAGTGAATGACATTGCATTTGCTCTGACTGGAGAAATCTGGAGGGTGGGGATCACTATTTGTTTTACAAATCCTTTTTATATTACATATCTAAATATCCCACAGATAAAGAAGAGATGAGAGATCACACACATATACTATTTAAAGAGAAAAGACAGTGTGGGATGTTATTTCCTGGGCAGTTTAACAGGAGAGAGTCATAAAGAAAGCAAGGCTTTTACGCACACATTTCCCATGCAATATTTTTACTTCCCATTAACTTTTTATTAATAACAAAAAGTCCCTAAAAACCCCAGAGAGCTTAGGCTATGTTACAAGACCTTCACAGAACCATTGATGTGTCTCAGCTTCTTCAGGCTTTCATACAACCCTTGGGTGGGCATTCAGTGACACCAAAATAAACCTACAGGGGGCTTGTGGATTAAGTAATAAGTGGTGAGTCCCCTGTTGGGACATTGCTCTTATCATTATCATCTTGATCCTCAAAAATATTCAAGCTGGTAATGATTTTATGCTACCTACTGTGTAAGATTCCAGCTTCAGTGTAACATTTAATAAAGCATTATCTGTGAGGTTCTGTGGTGCTCTATTGATAAGAGTTGCTTTTAGAAGACTTTGTGAGGCTGAGCAGTGGTGGCTGTGTAACACAAACACAGGAAATAATTAAATAAAACAAGCTACATGATATGCAGAGGTAAATGCTCACTCCACCTAATGAAGAAAAATAATAGCAATAGCAAAAAATATTGCAGAAACAGAATGCAAACAAATAAAGCAATAGCAAAGAAGAAAGACAAATAATGAGAGCAAACTAAGAAATGAATAACAAATAATAAAACAATAGCAAATAATGGGAAATAACAAACTAGGCCTCAGAAGTAATCAAAGTGAGAAGAAAAGGAAAAGAGTGCATTATACAAGAAGCAGATTAGTGCTCTTGGGATCAACAACACAAATTCCTTGCACAGGCAAAAATGGGTTAGGAAATAGTTTTGTCAAAGATTTACACATCACAATACACTAATTGTTAACTGAGACAGACCTCAGAATGGCTAACGTGGATTAGCATGCAAATTCATGGAGAGAGTGTGATATGGGGACACACATAAGCTGCTTGTACTTGTCTCAACATTTGCTCAGAAATTAAAGGCATGAAAGGAGTTCAAGGAAATCTCTTTGAAATCCAATGGCCTTTGGATCAGGAATAGATTAAATGTACACATGAATAAACAAATGGAAACCACATATTTATTTTGTGCATGTTGGTTTCTTTACCTTTTGCTGTGAAAGTGATGTGTGTTTAGCAGTGGTAAGGAAAAAAATGAAAGAAATTTCCACTTGCGAATACAATTTCACTGAAATTGGAATTATTTGTAAGGGTATTCACATCGAATTGTTATTGTTTTGGCAAAAGCAAAACCTCCTTTTTGACATTATTAGAACAAAATGGCTTAATTTCTCCTTTGAAATGAATAATATTTATTGATTATTACATGTATCCACTGTATTTTGTTGTAATTCAAAACCAATTGCAAGAATAATTTAGCAAAAATTAAATGCTTTGATTGATACAAATCAATTTCCAGTTATGCACTCCAAAATTTTCTTCCTCAAGGCATTATCTCTGTCCCAACTTGAAATAAAGAAAGATTTGAAAACTCAGTATTCTGCATTAAATACTCATCATCTGCATTTAGCTCCTGTTATTGTGCAGCCTTTACCCGTGGCATCTTCAGAGAATAAACTGTTTAGGAAAAACACCTGGAAAAACATTATGTTTTTTCCACACATTTTGACCTTGAGGATATGACAAGAGCACACAGAGAAAGGGCAATCTCAGAGGGAGGCAGGCAGGGGAGAAAGCAGCTCATGAGCAGGATAGTCTTGCTTTCCAACTGCAAAGAATTCTGCTACAGAAGAAGCACAGGAGAGAGAGAAATATCAGAATTAGACCAATCTCCCATGAACCCAGTCTCCAGGGCTCTCTTGACGACTGTCTCGACTCTCATGCCACCCAGAGCCAAAAGAGCTCTTGTCTGCAAGGGCAGGCATCATGCACGCGTCACTGGAATGGGCACTGCAAATGTGTGCCACAGCTGGTGGTCTCCGAGGGGGACACATGATCCCCTTTGTGCTCCATCAATGTAAACAAACCTTCTCTTTCACTAGCCACACTGAAATGTTCCTTACTTTCTCTCCCCGTTTCCACAGAGGGACGTCCAAACTATCTTGCATGTGATAGCAATATGCCCACTTCATGCCACATAATCCTGCCCTTCAGGTTTTGCTATGAAGGAAAAACCTCCAAGAGAGATTTTATTATACTGTTTTGTTTCCTGTGTTTGAAATGGTGTCTTGGTTTTGCAAAACTTACTCTTTTAAGACATCGGATTTTAATGACATGAAAAAGCACTGAGCCAGCTGTCACCATATTACAAATGTGACTTTGAGAGCAAAACCAATGAGAGTTTGAATCCACCAGGACTAGAGTTATTGCAGAAAAGGTCTAAGGTCTTCTTTCTGCACTGCTGACTGTGGAAGCATTATCAGGTTGTAGACCAACATTTTTAAAGCAGTGAGAAAGGCTATAACATTGAAATTATCAAGTAAATTATGTTTTGATGACCCTAAACAGCCTCAAAGAGAAACGTTTTTCTCCTTACTCTCCATCCTCACAGATACTGGAAGCTTTTTTGTTTTCCTGCCTTAAAATGTGGCAAGCTGTTTACAGCCCTAACTAAAGCAAACCAGCCAGGTAGCTAAGGGCATACTGGCAGTGGAGCACTGTATTCAACTGTGCTGGCTGCAAATAAAGAATATCCCACAAATGGCTCACTTGGTTTCTGCCTGACCTGAATGACACCAGATCCTGGGGGAGGCTGATGCTCACCAGCATTATCCCAGTATTGCTACCTGAGGTCAAAGCTCCATTTTGCCAAAGTTTGCACTGTTCTAGATGGGTTTGTCTGTGAGAGTATTACTGTCTCAGGTGTTTTTGATCTATGCTTGAAAGCTCAAATGATCAGGATTTCAAAGGACAAAGATTTTTCTTTGTGCTGATAGCAGAACCTATAACTTCTCATTCAAGAAAACACAAAAGTATTTAAGTATCTTTACTAAACCAGTGCTGTCTTCCACTTTTGTTTTACTGAATTGGATGACAACGTGTTGAGGTCAAATGACAGTTATGTTAACATACTTTTCCTGAACCAGGATACTAAAAATTTAGGTCTAACTCTATCAATTTCATCAGCTTAATTCAAAGTTGAATTCAGCAGGGAACTCATTTTATGATAACTCGTATGATTATAATATAAACTGAAGTTGAAGCAAATGTGGGTATGCAGTATTAAAAAGTAACAGTTCATGCTGGCTTGGGGTTTAGGAGTTCAACTTGGGAGCAGACATATTTTGTGAATGATTTAAACATCAGAATTTTTTTCTTCGCTATTCAGCTTTATGATCTGTTTTACTGTAGCGTAGACTTTACACTGATACAACAGTATATGAATTTTTCTAAATTACTTCTCTGCGTATAATATTTCTGTATAATATGATCTATAACTCTTAAATTAGCCCTAGAGAAGTCCAGGTTGTTGGCAGGAGTATCATATGATCATCCTGAAACCAAGAAGGAAAAGATAATTGAAATATATGTAACAACTAGATCAGTCAATCAGGTCTAGTATGGTTTGTACTATGTTCAAAGTAACCACTGAATGCTGTAAGTTCTGTGTATTTCAGAGCAGTTCCAGTGGAGGGAAGATACTGAGCTTAAACCAGGTCTCAGGTAGCTGGTGGACTTGCATTCACAGCTACAGGTCTGAGAGACAATTTGAGTCTCATGGTATTTCTAACATCAGGAGCACGACACAGAACAATAAAACAGACTCTGTCTCTTTTATCTTTAGAGGAAATTTATGCAGTACTGGGCAGGACTGAGAACATGCACTGCAAATTACCCTGTCCATAGGGTCTGGAGGGTTACCCTTAAACCACTTGCATGGTCAGTCTTTAGTGGGTACATCTTCATGCTCTGTTTAAACTTCACTTTGGGTCTGAGTCAATAGAAGAAGAATTTTTAGGGGGCTAGAATGAGAGAATGTGTTCAATGACAGTCTAAACTCATATGAAATTTAGGGGGAATTTAGGACTTTAAATTCTGCCCAAATCTCAGTTTGTATGAAACATATTTAAATTATGTATTGATTGTCATCTGCTTGATATTTTGAAAATATTTAACCTTTGTTTTTTCCTAAATTGAATCAGAACCAAATTGCATGGGGGATTTGAGAAACATTAAAATTGGGGGAAAGTCGAATCTGAAATTAATGTACTGCTTTACATTTTCCTCTCTTTTTTTAAAATTTTTTTATTGTGGCTCTGCCTGCATTAGAGCGAATTCTGTGCCTTATTCAATTAATGTCCTCATGACAGCACTCAGAAGTGAAAAGAGTTAAAAACTCACAGGGGAGCTCTAATGGTAATGTGTCCTGAGAGATATTCATTTGGCCCCAGCTGTCCATTTTATTCTAAGTGCTAAATGCTTTAATATACATAGACTATCATTTACATAGCAAGTAGCTATGCGAGATGAATTATTTATTTTGTGACAAATACCTAATACCCAATGTACTGTCAAATACAAAGAACTTCCTTATTTGACCCCCGTGTGTAAATTTGCATTATAGAATTCATTATCTCAGCACATAAGTCACATTGAAGTTATGTGCAGATATCTGTCAGAGGAGCTGCAGATTATTGCATCTTTGATTTAAGGGTACTGTTTGCTGCTATGCCATACTTGTACAGCAAGAAACTTGATTTTTCAGCTTTGTGACACAGACATTGCTTATATATGTAGCAGTTGTATTTTAATGTAAAAAAAAAAAAAAAAAAAAAAAAAAAAAAAAAAAAGAGGTGCAGTAGAAAACAAAAAAATTATAATGAAAATATGAAAATCAGTAATTTGTATGTGAGAGAAATTGTCCCAGGCTTTCATATGCCTGAATGAAGACAACTCAGGACTTAAATCTTCCAAAACCAAGACAATAAAATATGGTCTGCTCTCCTCAGGCAATAAGTGACCTGATCTTATAGAGCCAGCTTCATGTTTACATTCCAAAATCATTTAAGAAGTCAGTTTGAATAAGGAATTTTATCATATCTGATTTGTTATTTTTGTATGCATACAACTCCATTAATTCTCACATTAATCTTTGATTCTTTCTCATTGGAATTCAAATCTCTTAGTCATTGTTTATTCTAACAATTTAGATACCCATACTGCTCTAATGGTCATAGAATGTCACAGAGTAGTTAGACCTATCTGAGCAAATATTGTACTCTCAGCTTAGTAATTCTCTGCCAAATTTGATGTTTATTATCACATCCTTATGACAGTTATCAGGCTAGTCCTCAGTGTTTGGTGTAGTTGAGATAAAAGAAAGTATGAGTTCAGAAACATCTTTCTGAAACTGCTTGGGTATACTTCAAAAGATTCTGAGGTATGACAATCTGTGTGCGGATCTCACTAAATTGAGATGTTTATTTGCATAATTTGTAACCATAAAAAGATTTTACAGAAACAGTCCATCTTACACTCCGCTGTATGCATATCCTTTTTTTTTTTTTTTTTTTTTTTGACATTTGACTTGTGGAGAGAAAGAATACATAAAATATTTCTAAGACTTGAAAGAGATTTTGCCTGGGATGAAGTCAGAACAGGAAGGTCGGGTTAGTTTTATTGAATCACAGTCCTGTTTCCCATCTTCTACTGAGCTACAGTTTCTGAAGATGGTGCCTTCAAGGCTGGCTGGTTTTAGTAGTTCTGCAGAGAAGGAGTTGAGAGTACTCATGTATTTTCATACTGTAGGTTTGAAGGTTGGTACAGTCACAGACTGAACCCAGCCAGAAGGAGTTTATGTCTGCTAAGTGAACTGAAAATTAGTGTTGACCCTGAAAAAGCTCTTCTATAGCTAAAGAATTTGTTTATCTGCACTTTGGCACTTCTTGGATCATGAAAGCCTTTGGAACACAATGGGCCAATTACAGACCTGGGTGAATGGGCACAATGCCACTGAAACCAGCAAACTTGTGCCCACTCACACCAGGCTGAATTTGGCACGTTGCCTTTGTCAATGGCAAAACAATGTTTTCAACAAATTTCCTGGCAGAAGCTATGCTGCATGGAAAATGTATTCATTTAATATGTTTATTTGCATAACTGATCTGAGTTTAGGGAGAGTTTATTATTCATTATGAAAGCTCATTCTCTTCCCAGCCAGCAGTGAGTCACACATCAGAAAGGGAAGCCAGAGACATTCAAGAATCAAGAGATCTTCTTCTTGATCTTTTTTTTTTTTGAGTGTGTGTTACATTTTTTAAATTGTAAACTTCCCTTTACTTGTTTCCCTACAATGAAAAACTTGAATGTTGAGCCAAAACCTTAAGAAATAAAAGTTCAGGAACAGATAAATATTAAGTCCAATTCAGATACCTGCCTGGGTTTCAGTAGTGCTATATGCTCTCAGGCTCTCTAGCTCATGTCATCATTTTTCTGAAACACTCTGAAAGAAATTAGTGTGAGCCCAATGTTTAACAAGGTAGAGATCTAAATATGGATTTATGTGCTTAACTTTAGGCTTTTATTTTCAAAACTCTTGTGGTAGGTTATCAGAAAGACTCATCACTCAACTGTAATCTTCCAGAAGAAAGCTTCCATCTGTTGTAGGAGGTGGAAGATAGGATACTTCTGTTGTGAAGATGTTTAATATGCTTTACTACCCTATTTAAAATTCTGGATATTTGGTACCATAGTGTTGAATGAAGAAGCTTGAACAGTCAGAAAATATATATGGATAGATTTCTGAAAACCCATAAGGTTAATGCTTTAGCTTTGCTTCAGGGATGATACAGGGAAATTAAATTACTCAAATGTGTAAAGAAAGAGATCCATAGTGCTACGAATCTGTTTTCTCTTGTATTTACATGAATAATTAAAGTTACAATGGGATAACATTTTCAGTTATTATTTGGACCATTCTGGGATGTAAAGAAAGCATAGGTCCCTTAACTCAAGGAATATAAGAGAAAAGAAGGTGTTTTTGAGAGCTGGAGGATGAGTGCTTAAAGTAGACAATGTATCCCACTGGTGTCTTGCCCTTAGGGGGCAGAAGGTCCCTAGAAAATTCCATAACTAGTGTTCCCTTTCCTACTTCAATTAAGTTTTTTGGAACTGCTTATGTGAAGCAGGTTTTGCCAAAATAGAGTGTGACCAGAGTGGAACAAACAGGAGTTTTCAGGGAGAAGATTGAGAAATGCAGGTTAACTGGAGTCAACATGCAGGTGAGTACAAGAGTACATGAATTATAAACAGAAAGCCAGACCTTTTACCTGCAGTTGCAAGGGCCATCTGAGAATGCCTCAAAACATGCCTTTCACTGAGAAGCTATGTGAACTCTGCTGTTAAGAGTCAAACAGGCATTGCTGTAGGTGTATTGAAAGTTTTCATCTTAGAAGTTGTCTAAGATTTTTGCAGAAGAGTGTAGTTAAGCTAGGAAACATCCTGACATAAAGATAGGGGGGCATTATGTTTGGAGAGTCCTCCAATGTTATAGAAACTCATTTGGTTAACAGAAAGTCTGTTTGCCAATCCTAAGGAAAGAAAATGTCTTTTGCTGAAAGGGATTTACGAGAATTTCAGTCTGAGCTCTGATGCCTGCTGAGATCAAGAACAAAACACTCTTCCAGCAGGACTGAGGATCTATATTCAAATGGCCTGGTCTGCCTGCCTGCTTGCTGTTCCGAGGAAGGGGTGTTAGTGGGAAATATATACATGCTAATACATACACATTATTGTTCACTGACTGACCTTGTACACTCAGGTCTCCAGCTGGCCTTGTATCCCTGCTCCCTCATCCAAGGTGCTGGAGTGTAGATGCAGTTCAGCTGTTGTTATGCAGACTTATGCACACACTCACAGCCACAAGCAATAGGGATCCTCCCAGCAGCTGGCCTTACACTCCAAATTTAACCAGTAGCTGTAAACTGGACCCCTTGGTATCCCAGCTGTTTCATGTACAGGCTCACACACCCCAAAGCACTTTCTGTCTGGTCCTGACCTATGACCTTACCAGTAGTCAACTGCCAGACCTTGCATCCTCCACAAGTTCTGAATTAGACCTCCTGGTCCCTTCAGCACCAAGTGCTCAGACTCTAGTCTCTCCAATATCTCACCCAGACCTAAAGTTTCTCTAATATCCAGCTACCAAGCTTCTGCCCTACTCACCAGCTAGTTCAGCTTCTTCTTTTCTTGTGATGACACAACATATGAATCAATTTCTGACATTGTGAGCACATGGTGCTTATAACCTGGCCCCTGATTCCCATCTACATGGACATGGTCACAGGATAGAGAGCACACTCATTCAAGAAAATAGTTAGAAATACAATTTAATGAGAAGGCAGGGCAGGCTGCAGGTCAATAGCAGAGCATACAAACCTGAGTACTAACCAGCATTCTGCTTATGTACTTGTTTCTCTGGTTTATCACCCTATTTCTCTAACATCTATTCCACCTATCACCATTTACATATAAACATATTTAAGTAGGTGCTACTGTAGTGAAATAGACAGTTTTCTTGTAAGATATTTTTTGTTGGAAGGTCCTGACTGTATTCTGGTAGACTGTGTTCATGAGGTAGACAAATAGCTGTGACTACTTTGACTGACTGCTATGAAAGCCAGGATACAGCAAAGGGTTGAAGGGAGAATCTGACTGTCTTTATGGTTCAGTCAGTATTCTTCTATTGTTTTGCAAGAGCAGAAGTGGGGGAATAGCACAGTCATGGAAGAAAGAGAGGGAAAAGCTGTTGAGAGAAACTAAATCAAATTTTATATCTAATAGTTAGAAAAAGCAGCACAGAACTGTCCATTATCCAACAGCTTGGGAACAGAGTACCAGATGGCATCACCTGCTTGTTTGCTTGTGCTTCTTTTAACATACACTGCAGTTTGAAAAATGTGGCATGATATTACAGAGCAAGGTTCAAAGACCAAGTGAAGTGGAGAGGATGGATGAGACAGAAGAGTTACAAGGAAGGTGATAAGCTGGTAAGTCTGTCCCTGAGGTCAGGATATCTGAAGGTGATCTTCATTTAACATTCCTTTCCATCAACGACCTGTAGCAGAAACATTTTCTGTGATAGTGAGTGTGCAGTGTGGAATGAGCTTCATGTCCTCTAAAATATATCTTAATGCTTAAAATTTCATCAAAATACACATTGTTTATAGTTCTATGTGGATAAATGCAGGAGAAAACATTCCTCTTTATGGTTTTAGAAGACAGCTTGTTTTGAAGCAAAAGATATTTTTCTAAGCCCTGTCCCAGAGCAGTTATTGAAGCCATGAATTTTATTTCCCAAGGCTGCAAATTTAAACATATACATATGTTTTTAAACATATTTTTAAACATATTTAGACATATTTAAATGCATTTTTAAACTCATATTCTTTATATATTCATCATATTCACAAAGGGCCCAAGACTGCAAATGTAATTCTCGAGTAATACATTACCTGACTTTACACTTTGACCTCTTTGCACACGTTGACAAATAACTGTCTTCATGAAACTCAGGGATAAAAGATAAAAAATCTCTGTGTGCAATCAAATCATATGAATAAATGAAATGTGTTCCTAAATGAAGGCTTCATTTCTAGACCTTAAGATAGGAATGGGTTTTCATTTGTCTTGGAGGGCTTTTGGTGTTGGACTTGGAATATTATATCTTGCTTGAATATAGTAGATGGGAATTTTTTTCAAACTATAAAAAAGAAAAGGATAATTTGTGAAAACTATGTATGATTAATCAGAGTTGGTGTAAATTGTTGCATGTGGACTCTAAATTAAATCAAGAGTGAACAAATTTCTTTTCTGGTAAGCATGGGACAATAAAAATAACATGTTACTTGTTAGGCAATATATTTGATCAATGAATTTACCATTTTATTAAATATTTTCTTCTGTCTTATTTTAATGTACCATTGCATATTTCTCCTATATTTCCCCAGTTATAATCTTTATCTACCTACTAACATATGATAGAGTAGATAATAGAGTATGCAAACATTTAATCCCTGTTGTTCGAAATCTAGAACAGTAACTCAGAGATAGGGTCTCTGGTGGGATAGGATGTTGAGAATAAGCAGTAGTGACAGGGATGGACTTGGAATCATTCCTGAATTGTGGTTTCATCCTTCCTAATTCAATTCCTGTGTCACTGGACTTCATTCAGGGGTATTGGTCCTTGTCTTGCCCAGTTGTACTGTGATTTCCTACTAGATTTTCACTTTACTGCTCATAACTTGTCCGAAATGAGGATACACGTGGAACATACATTATCCATTTCTATTGTACTAGAGTAATCTTTCAGGTTTTTTCAGGAATTTATGTTCCATTGGGCCACTGCCTTGCAAATACCAACATTCTTCTCAGTCTATATGCTTTAAATTGAGTTTTATATATCAGCAATTTATATGTTAGTGGCATATTTTCTTTTCCTGATGTCAAATTATTAAACAATTGCTATAGCATCAAACTATCTGCTTAGGTCTTTGAGAAAAGTAGTTTCATGGGCTAATGATTTATTGAAGATCACATGATATTGTCCTGCTATATTAGCAGTCTTTGTTGCAGCAGGGTTGTGACAATCAGCCCAGGCTGGGAGTAGAAATATGATGCTTGCATGCATTTTTTACTGATTACAAAAAAGGATCAGTTTAAAGTTCCTTTCACGAGCAAACATTCCTTTCCTCCTCTAGTCTCCAGTCATTCACCATGGAGATTACTGCACAACTTGCCTTTTGGGACCTGGAGTGTTATTTAGAAGAAAACACAGTGTGGAGTAGAATTATAATCCATGTTGAGTCTGCCAGCTCCTGATTTGCTTGAGGTGTGATCACAGTCCTAGAAAGAGTGCTGCTGCTATTGGAATTGATTACATAACCTTGCTTTGTTGTGCTTTAAAGCTTATGTCAATGCTATGCAAAGATGTAGACAGCTATTCTTTTAAGTGAAAAAGGAAAAATGATGAAATAACTAAGCTGTCTGGATAATTTTTTGAAGTCCTAATCACGAACTGAAAATCAAGGTTTTTCTGCCTTTCTGTAAAGAGTAATGTTCAATATAGTCCAAAAATATTTTATGTTAAAGAAACAAAATTTTATAATTAAGAAAATATATTTTTTTTGTTTCTTGACTCATTTTCATATTTCAAGATTTCTATACATATCAGAGTGAACAACCAAACAGAAAACAGATTTTTAGATTTTTAGAAGTATGAGAGGTAGTATGCATAATTTCATGTTCTTACAGTGTTAAGTACACAAAACAAAAATTGAAAATTGGTCTTGTAGAAACACTTAGACATGAATGTAATGACATTCACAATGCCAGTTGTACCAATGAAGTCATTTCACCTGCAATCAAATATACTGAAATTGGCATTAAAACTTTGAGCAAATAAATGTGCAATGCAGGAGGAGAAGGGGCTGGAAAGAGATGGAGAGAAAGAAGGAGATCTGGACATCAAAACTTACAACAAACATGAGTTTTCTAGTTTATAGCATGATTGAAATCCTTTTCTTTCCCTCTTCTTTGAAATGTGATTTGCTAGATTTCTCTTGCCAGCTTGTAGTAGTTCCTATGATGTGTTGTGCCACAGTTCTTCTGGGAGGAATACTGGATGCTGCAAAATAGTATTCATTTGGCTGCTTAGTTTTCAATTAAATGGTGCAATATGAGCTGCAGTAACACAGGCAGGGGGATGGTCTAGAGAACCAATGCTGTTTGAAACAAAATGTTTGCCATTCTGAACACAGCATATAAGCCAGATGCTGTGAATAAATGTTCTCTTTTATGGCCAGTTTAAATCAGCACTTGTACTTCTGTAAAAAATTACTGTAAAGGAAATTGATAGATGGGAGACTTATTCTAAACAAAATTTCTGGAAAATGTAACACAGATAGATAAAGGGCAGGCTCAGTTAACTTCTTTACAAAGATTAGAACAAGATAATATTTTATAAAACGAACTAGTAGGAAGATTAAAAGGAGATTTTTACAAAATGCTTGGGAAACAAAGAATTATCTATTGTAATCAATCAATCAGGCTTCCATTATGACTCTCAAAGGACCTATTAGTCAGAGCAAGACCTCCTTAATAGCTCAAATAAAAGTGTCAGTCATAAATTCCCAGAAATGTTGACCATACACCCTAAATATTCCTTTTGTATGAAATTACTGGTTTTTTCCTTCTAGATAATTCAATGAATATAATATTTTGGGTAATATGTATCTATCTATAATTCTGGGGAGAAAAAATCAAACACATAAGTGTTTATAATGGTGCCAAAACTTAGCATGTTTACTAAGTTTCCTCTTGCTTGTCCTTAAAATCCACCAGAGTGCAATGATAGATTACAATGGAATAAACTTGAAAAAAAATTCACAATGCAATTCAGTTTTGAATGTAGAAATGCAGCTTGACTACACTGTGTATACCACATTTTAATTTTAGAGGTTTTGTTCTCTGTATTTTTTCTACAACACGTAAGCATTATGGAGCTAGACAAGAACATGACTAATCCCAGCAGCTGTATTAGGCATGTGGTCTAAAGGCTTTTTTAAAATCAACCCTGATTTTTTCTGTGCTCTCCTCTCCCTGCCATACCTCACACATGTGTAGAATCATTCATGTCAGTTAAAAGGAAGAGATAATGTTACCAGGAGTTTCTACATCTCATCTCAGCAGCCAGTGACCATGCAACTTGAAGTGAAAGAAGTTTTCATGTGATCTGACAACGAGTGTCTGGTATCTACACCATTCATATGTAGGGCCATATTAACCCTTTATATTCAAGTAAGTTTACTGAAAATCTCTCTGGACCAAAAGCAGTTATTTTTGCACAGTCCTGCATTTCTCTGTGCTAATTCACCATTAGATTCACTACCTTTAGCTTTATCAGTGGAGACTGAAGATCACTTAGTGAAGAGCATGGAAAAGATTTGCATATCCTGGAAAGTTATTTGCCTTCATCTTGGGTACCAAAGCTTGACAATGTTGTCTACACCACTTAGAGCCTTGAGGTGTATGGGAAAACACTGGTCTTGGCTACTCAGAATCTGGATAAGCATATCTTTGTTACTTAGCTCAGATCTCTAAAAGGTCCAAAACCAGGCTTCAATTCAGAGTAAAGCAAATATGTAGGGTAAAATGGAAAATTTCAGATTTTAATTACTAAGAAGATAAAGAAAAAATTATGTCAGTATTCTGCCAGACACTCCTTTTTGGCTTTATAATCATTAAAAATCCCTTACAGTAATACATCAATGTCAGTTTTGATATGTAATTGTTGTGCTGGATCAGATTGCACTACATCAGTAAAATTATCTTCCCAATGCACTTTTAAGATTATTGTGAAGGCTTGACACAGTGCAACAAAATCTCTCAAATGAAGACCTCCCTTCCCACCCTGTCAAATAGTAAAAAGGAAGAAACAAGAACTGTCTGATAACATTTGTAGCAAAATTTTGACAAGAACATCTTTCCAGGACAAGTAAAATACACATGCAGCTCATCTCTCCAAATCACAGCTTTCCCATAAGTTTGGGAGAAGTAGATTTTACAGATTGTTTGTTCATCACCCTGTGAGAAAACCCACGGCAGATGAATTTGCATTCCAGTTGGTGTCAGAGTAGTTCTGTCTCCATAGACTTCGCAGATTTTTGTAAATGAAGAAAAAAAAAAAAGTTTAAACTTACTTTCAGATGTCACAGCAATAGAAATAAAGAAGTACAGGTAAGAGAAATATCTCTTTCTCCTATTTGCTGTTATGTAGTAGGGAAATAAATTTTAATCTTTATTGCCTTCCTGTGCTTTATTACATCCAATATGCTTACTTATAATAGGAAAAAATTGAGATATGATAAAAAGCTGTTGAGATATGATTCCTTTAATTATCTGAGACTTCAACTTGCCAGCTGGTAACTGATCTTCTCCTGAGGGTTTCCCATGATGTAGGGTGAAGGTGCCTCCTTGACCCAGCAAGCTCTGGGAGCCGTCATCTCCTCCACCCCATGTGAAATATTCCTCCTGCTGAAGTGAAGCCCTTACTTGGACAATTATTGAGTTAGCAGTGCTCATCTCCAGGATTTCATCCAGGGCCTAGTCATATTTATTATACAGGCTTGGATCTTGGCTCTTACATGATTTATCCCTGTCCACATAAATGCTTCTTTTGCTTTCCTGGTGCATTAGTCTTTGAATTGAAAGACATTTCAATCGCCTGCAGATTAATACAGAAACTCATATATTAGTTTGCTACCTCATATTGTAAAGATGTCATCAGCTCACAAAGGGCTCCCAAACGAGCTTTACTGGCTTATTGGACTAATAAAGAATCTATGATGAGTGTAAGATACTCTTGGATTCTTAGTCACTGTGACTGTTTATTTCCTACGTACCGCACTGCTGGCCAAGAAATTTATAGCTGAACCCTGGGCAGTTCTGTCCTTGTGCATACTGGAGTCAGAACTTTATAAACCTCAGAAAAATCTTTTTCTCTCATTTTATAAACAGGATGGTGCACATGTCTAAGAAGATGAACACTTTTTCCTGTCTTGTCTTTGATGCTTCTCAGAAAGACTGCAAAACTTTATTTTCTGATCTAACAAAAGCATTTATCTGAACCAAAAATACATCCCTGACTTGGTTTACACTTAATTATTTAAATTGGATAGATTTAGATTACTTTGCAAAATCAAAAGTTGTTTAGGCATTATACTACACCATTCAATAAGCCAGTGGTATTTAACATTCCTGGATATTCCTAACTTATTGTCTATACTTTAAATGGCTGTTTAACTATTTAGAAAATCCTATAATTTATGGGACACAGTAATACCAGAATTATAATTTCTTGCTCTTTCCTAAGTCTTTCAACTAATCTTGAAATTTTAATCTGAGTTAAATCAAAACTTGGAAGGCTAATAAGGTATTGTTTCAGGTGACTGATCGTTATATCTTTGCATTCTATTGCTTTAGGAAAAGTTGGATCCCAGCAATAACAATATCTTTCTAAGTATCTTCTTTTTATAAGTAAATCCCATATTTAAATACCTTTCCCATAATCTGGGAATTTTGGCAGTCAGAAGAGCTTCTTCCATAAGCAAAATTTATTGTTCATTTTGGTTAGTGACTTTGTACTGGGTATGGCTTCTTGGGAGTTTACTTTTTCCATAGGAAGCTGTATGGACTAGTGTGTAAAATAGTTCTGATAACACGAGTGTTTTGGATACTGCTGAACAGTAATTTTGCAGCATAGAGGCTTTCTCTATTTATCCTTTTGGCTGCCAGTGAGTAGGCTGGGGGTGCAAAAGAAGAGAGAGGACCAGCCAGAATGGATGACCTAAATTGATCAAAGGGAGACTGTACTATACAACATTGTGCTCAACAGTGAAGTTGAGGAGATAGATTTCCCAAAACTGTGCTTCCTTTGGGATTGGCTGGGAATGTTCTCCTGCTAGGAGTTGTGAGTGAGTGCTTTACTTCACATGCTTGTTTTTTACCTCTCCTTCCTTTAGTTATGAAACTGTTTGTATCTCGACCCAGGTGTTTACTCTTGCTTTTACCATTCTCAGGTGAGTGTGGAATGACTGGTCATCTGAGTTTGTGCTTAGCTGCTGACTCATGCCCTTATATAGATTTATTTTAGTCTGGTAGAGCCTTTGAACTTCCTAATATCATGGGAAAAAAAAACCCACAAAAAAATCCCAAATCAATGATTAACTTCTGAAAATTGCAGAGGAATTGAATGTATCTCAATGGAGTGCGGATGAGATGTTGAAGATGTCACTGGCCTTGATTGTCTTATTTGTTAGCATAGCACCTGGCTTTATTTTAACCCAGACCAAATAGCAGCTGCAAACAATTCCAAGGGAGAATTCAGGAATGGCATTAAAACCAGTGCTGTTCCTGCAGATAGACTGCAGGCCCCTGTATTGGCTGAATAGGAAGGTTTAGTAGTAGGGAGGTGGGACATTCTTTGCTGGTGAATCTGAATTTTAAAGCCAGTCTGGGAATCTGTAATTTACTGGTGAATGTATCAATATTGGGTCTAATTTTCCTATAACATGACCTCAATAACTGAAATATTTCCAGGAACTGCAATAATGGGGAAAATACCTGGTAATGTAAAGCCAATTTAAATAAGTCAAAGATTTTCATTCAGATGAGGACTTAAAGGTAGAATATTTGAGGCAGGATGTGATTATTGAATTATTCCAAAGAGATTCTTCCCCACCTCCAATTTTTGATAAATAAATAAGTAAATATGATATTGAGATCAAATGTAAGCAAAATTATTTAATTCATTTGTTCATAAACAGGACTTATTTTCTAAAGAGCATATAACTATAACCTCTACTCTCCTGACTGGGAGAAAAAGAATTCTTTTCACTCAGATTCAAAAGCTGACAGTGTAAATAGCCATACTTGAGCTTTTTAGACATGTACTGGTTGTGATTCATCTTTCTTTAAACATCCTCCAGAGGGTACTATTTTTCACTTCATCTACAGAGGTTGTTTAGATGCTTAGTATATGTGAAAGTCTACATTGTAGATGGATGTCTAAAAAAGCTGAGATGTATCCCTCAGTGCAGGTTCATTCATTTTTTACTAGGTATTTAAAAATAATCAGGATGTGAAAACGTGACTATATAAAACCTGATTATTGTACTCATGTAAACTCTGGTCTTCTAGATATAGGCAATTTTGCAAAATATTATTTGGCTATGAATTCATAATTTCAAAAATATGTTGTGTTGACAGCCAGAAGTACTGGACTCCACAGAATGATCTCACTGAATATATTCCAAGAAGGACCTTTTTCTGGATCCATACATGTTATTTTTAGGGATAATAAAATGTTAATGAATTTTGTGATAAAGAAGAATATCCCATGGGATGCAGAACACAAATGTCTCATTTATCCCTATAGCCACAAGGTCTGTAGAAGGTAACACATTCAAATTTCTAACATCAGAGTTGGCAATGGCAATCTCTGCTGAAAAGTCCTTAAATACTGTCATTGATCCCAGCACTCCACAAAGTAATTTGAAGGTATGATATTCAGTTAGATAGGATGGGTGCAGTTCTTCCAAATCAAATGCAGCCAGTGAGGAGGTGCCAGGGGATCTGATATAGGAAAAGATGTTTTCATAAGTAGTCCAGCACAGAACTATTGAATTACTGGCCTACAATAGCATGAATTTGAAGGTTATACTACAATGTCTCAAACCTCAAAAACTTAAAATAGATATTGAGGCAACTTCTCCACAGATTATGACCTGTAAGAAACCATTTTTTTAAATGCAGACTGTGGCCTGTGAGCACAGAAGGTTTTAAAAACTGCAGTAAATTTAGCTCAAATTTTTCCAAAATCAGTGGAGCATTTTCCTTGTACACTGTCCAGCTCCACTGTAATTATGGTCCACATTGCAATTCAGGTGCTATTTATATGCCTATAAAATCAGACCCTTTCAATACTATCTACCTGTGATTTCATAGACATTCATAGCTTCTGTTGTGACTGGCTATCCCCAAGGACTTTAAGCCTTGTGATATTCAGTGCGCCTGCCCAGTGGCACAACTCAGTGGCACTGAAGTTTATTGACATTTCTTTTTACTCTTATGCAGCTCTGCTCTGTAACATTTACTCTGTCAATTACATTCGTTTTGGTATTCATAGTCAATTCTATCTCTGTGTGACTTTAATTGTATTTCACTAAATTAAAGAGGCATTATAAAGTTGTTACCCTTTGATTTTGTAGCTTTAATTTCATTTTTCATTAATCTTTGGAGCACACTAGATTATCAATTAGCATAATAAAACAGTCACTGCGGAATTTAGTAACAATACTGGATATTCTGTAAAGTGAATCATCCCATTTAATGTCCATAGCATGATGGCAACATGTGCACCAAGTAAAAAAGTAGCCAAAATTCTACTCCACACTTCTATTGTATCTCTACATGAATGAGGCATTTTGAGATTATTTTAAGGAATTGTTTCCAATGATTATGGACTTTTGAATGTTTTGCATATTCTAAAGTTGTAAGAAATTTGCAAGTTCTTTATTATTCAAACTTTTTTTTCATTATGGAAGATGTAGGCACTGTTATTGGTAGGCAGAATGAAGTCAATTGATATTTTAGCATTGTCCCAGATTGTATCTTTCAAAGCAATGATCTCTGTAGATTTAGCCTGCAGAGCTACATGAAGGAGGAAAGGAGAATGTTCTAGAGTTATAGCCTCTTTTTAGTACTCCAATTCATTATTGTATTCAGTGATTTTACTGAAAATTCAGAAACTTATCACACCAAGTAAAATACACATTTCAAAATATCTTCCAGGAACAGCAGACAGCTTGAAGAGAAACCAATAAATACCTATGTATTCTTTTAAGTAACAGAGAATATCAATGTGGCCAGATACATAATTATGAATGTCAAATCATTGCAGTTACCTAATGATTTCTGAAGAAGTTAAAGAAGTGGGAGTGGAGGATGCAAAGCAAAGAAGGATAGAAAGACACAAAGAAAAGGAGGAATATAAAAGGAAGACCAACAAATGAGCAATCAGTTTACATATTCACCAAACCAATGGTAGTCCAGCTGTTTTCCTGATAAAGAATAAAATTTTATTGTTGCTAGAGTATAAAATTTTCTGAGTCACTGTTAAATATTTCTCATGGAATTTACCACAAAACTTTTTAAGAAGCTTTCAAACACACACAAAAAAGAGATCAATCTCTTTTATTTGTTTTTTTTTTTTTTTTCTCTTCAAAAATTATTCTTTATAATTTGGTTGAATTCAGGACTACTGAATTGCTTTACTCTTGCCTTTTCTTCTGCTTATTGTCACCTTCTGTCTATAATAGAATTTTTTTGGGAAGAGAAAAGCCTTGGTAAGCCTAGGCCCCCTGAAATTACCTACACCACCAGTCCTGCTGGCCTCTTTTTCCTGATTCTGGGTGAGTCACTGTCAAGGATGGTGACACTGTCTGGTGGCATGTGAAACAGACATCAGGGTCAGCAGAGCTGCACTTCCCTCCACCAGGTTTCACCCTCTATAAAAAGCGCAGGGCTGCCAGACAGAACAGAATCTATTTAACATGTATAAAGGTGGGGAGAGAGATGTGAGAGATCCTCTTCTGCAATATTTCTGTTAAAACATGTCAGTTGTTTCCCCTCCTCTGTTAACACCAAAGCTGATCTTAAACATGCTGCATTCCAGACATCATGTGCTTTCTATTTGTATTCATTGCAGATGACACTAAAACTACTGCAAATAATTCAGGTAATTGACAAACCACAGGGGCACTTACCCTGTTCATTGGCCTATTTTAGGCTGGCTCATCATCACCATTCTAATTGATGACAGGTCTCTAGCTTTTCACTTGCCAGGCTGTAAGACAAGGAATATTAATAAAGTATTCTGGCAGTGGGAATGTTGGAACTGTTTCCAGCCTTTTGAAAGCAATGAGCTCCTCCACCCCCAGCCCTGCTGCTAATGCACAAGTGATGTGGTGGGGAACTTTTTCAATATAAGAACAGTTTCTTTTCTCCCTTGACTCAGCCCTTACAATTACCTAAATCTAATGTGACCATAGGTTTTTAATGTAAGGCTGTACCCTGCAACAGCTTGTTATTAAAAAGTAATGCCATCAAAGTAGCTGGCATCTTTATGAAATAACAATATAATATTAATAATATATGTATAATGTAATATAATGTCTTACTTATAATAAAGAGCATTTCCAAAACTGAGATTAGTTTTATTTACTGTTTACCATTGCCCTGTTCCCCAGATATTCAGCATTAATATTTATTAGAAGGAGAATATTTTTATAGGTTCTCCACGTTGCTTTTTTTTTCGCACACAGACTCACAATAGAATCCATTTCCCAACCCAGATTATTTCACTATCTTACTGGAACACAGATAATAGAGAGCACTATACAGTATTCAGAGGTAGAGAAGTCACAGGTCTGCAGCTAACAGAAGAATCTTGGACCCATTAATCAATAGTTTGTCGAATTCACTTTCATATTCCATGGAGAAAAGTATCTCATTCTGTCCTAAAAGAAACCTTTTAAATAGTTCAGTTCCCTGTTTCTTCCTACTGACTATAGAGGGAATAATAACAGCAACCTCATCATTGTCCCTCTGACGTTAGGTGAGATGCAGTTCACATTCAGTCCTTTCATTTGAAACGTTTCCTTTTGACTCATCCAACCTGGCACGTGGACTGCGAGGTGACAGGGTGCAGCAGGCTTCACTGCAGTGGGAGGGTGTGCTCTAACCATCACTTTTTGTCCTGTTTTCTCATACGTGGACTTTTCAGCCAAATTAAAGAAGAGGAAAAAAAGGTCTCTATGCTGTCTTTTGAAGAGTTTCTATGCTCTTTCTTGGAAAAGAGGCAGTGGTCAGGAGACCACTCCTTGGTCAGGAGACCTGAGGTGTGAATCTCACAAACTTCCTTCAGGACTCAATATTGCTGTGATATTTCAACCAGGGGATATTTTGATATTTCAACAACTTGGGCTGTGGCAGGGATTGAGGGATTCAGTTCTGGTACTGCTTTTGTCCCACCAGAAAAGTTCAGTAATTAGTAAGTTAATAATAGTTAAGGTCATTATTTTACTTGCAGAGGTAAGTGCCAGATTATATAATGCAAGAATTGAGGTTCTGAACCGAAACATTCTTTTCAGTCTCATTTAGCAAAATCTTAGAAAGTAACTCTGCCCTCCCTTAACTTTTGTTTCTGTGACTTCTGTTACACAGTGTGAATTTATTACTGTGTTTCAGAACTGTAGCCTGGAGACCACCCATGTGGCAAAGAAATCCTCTGTAGCATTTGGCTCTTTGTCCATCAGGGATAGTTGGTGATGGAAAAGGAAGGGAGTAAGTGTTCGTTTTACTTAGCACTTTTCTAAATTGGGCTTGAAAGGAGAAAAGTGCTAGTAAAGGGGGGGAGCATGTTATTTTATTAATTTAAAGTAAGTGTCTGGAATTTAAACGTGTTGGCAGGCTGAAGCTCTGTTCTGTGAGGCACCAAGTGTCCTTGAACCCCTTTGATGTTACTGGTAGGTGAGATTGGGATTGAACCCTGAGGATTCTCCTGAAAAGTCACAAAGAAGGAGCTTGCCCATGGATTTAGAGCTGAACTCTATTTTTCTATTCCTCTCTTTCTGTCTCCTAGATCTAGATCTATCTAGATGTGTGTGGTAAATTCATTTGAATTAAGGATATGCATGCTAGACATTCAGTTCAGCATGGAGTCTTTACAGTTCAAATAGATGAAAGGAAATGGTTCATTTCTCAGCAACACCCTCTTGTTATTCCATCAGACAGCAAGGGAGGCAATGTTTGTGTAATCCAAGCTGTTTGCTGTGTCCTCCAGTCTTGACACATTTTCCTGAATTTGGCAGACAGCTCCTGTAAATAAAGGAACTTCTGGAAGTAAAAGGAAGGTGGAATTTGATCCCAGGATTAATGATCTAGTTATTTTTGAAAACATGAGGCATCTGGAAAGATATTTCTTAAATTATTCCTTGCAGCCATTCCCACATACCATTGTAAGGAACTTCAAAAACAATTTACTGATTGCCTGTTTTTTATCATTATGCTGCTGTTTTATGTCAATAAATTGCAAAATCTAGACTTCTCTGGTCCAGTGTTTGAGCATGCTCATTGTAAATTCTTTCCTTTTATCAAGTATCCATCTCTTCTCATCCTTTCACTGTGAATTGCTGGAAGGGGTTTGGCTTTATCTTCCCTACATCTACCCCAGAGGCAATGGTAGAGTACAATGATACACAGAGTCACAAGATGATGCTGTTTGACAGAAGCTGTGCAACTTCATTGGTGTACAGATTTTGTTTTGATTAAACCCTAAATTGTATCAGTATTTGGGGGAAAATGAAAAATCCTTTGAGGAGGAGGATCATCTCCCTATTTCCTTTTTTGAAGATGAAACTCTACACCTGCCCTGCCAAGTGCCTAGTGTTTGTGGTGCTGTTGGGTTTGCAGTTGATGTCGGAATTGTTTTTGGTTCCTTCAGAGGACTGGATGATGGATCCCTAAGTGGAAAGAGCTGTGTACACTACTGCTGCATAGCCAAATTGTATATGAACATGCTTAGGTAAACATGTACACACACAGTTCAATTTTAGTGTTATATATAGTTCAGACAGTAATCAGATTGCCTATTGTTGTTATGTTATATACTTAATGAACTTTGAATCTTTGTTTTGGTTTTTTAACAGGACAGTTAGTGACTGAGCGCCTTTGATTTCAGTATTGATGAAATCAGGGAGAAACAATTAATATTTCTTATATGAACTAATATCAAGCATTTAAAATATTGGGTAAAAGTACTTGCAGATTTCCCAAGTTGCACGTGGAAATAATTGTCTGGTGCTAATCTGAGGTTTATACACATTTTATATTTAACCTCTTATTAAACAGTCAGAAATCCCTCAGTTCCTTTACTATGAAAGCTCAAGTGTTTTAATGGCACTGATTTCTTCAATTTCCAGTGAAATCAAAAGAAAGAGAGCCATTACAGTAAGCCCTTTGAAGGTAATACTGGGGAGAATAACATAATGTTTTTCAAAGAAATTTCAAAGGCTAAATATGTGGTTTTCCACAGTCCACTACTGTATTTACTCAAAAAGTGACTTCTCTTGGAAGATTGATTTTCCTTCTGAATAATGTAATGTGGGGTTTTTAAGAATCCAACAAAGAAATCTCTTTAATGCTGGCTGGACCAATGGGTACCAAAATCAGTAACAAATCTCCCACCAAGTTAAATAAAAACAGCTCAAAATGTTGTGCAATCAGCACACTGTAAAACAGGTTTTCCCCTCTTTCCATTCTTCCCTATGTTCTCTGTGTTTTTATAACAGCTGTATGGTCAAGTGATGGAAGGAGGAAAAGGTTGATCCTGATGCTAACTGAAGAAGTCTTGGGTGGACCCAGCTGGTTTGCAGCAGCTATGAAAACAGTATGAAAATGGAATTTTGAATATGCCATCAAGATTGAACACTAAAAGCAAATGCAGTTGATCATGCAAATTCAATAAAGAGATTGAAAAAGGAAGAAAACAAAAACTATAGAGTCTAATATCATCAATTGAAAAAGGTTGAACACCTGAAGTGGCATAAAAAATTTGATCAAATTTAATTTTTTTTACTAGAATAAACCAAGATTTCATTAGCACATGGTTTTCACTTAAAAAGTTAAGTTCACCTGCAAATGCCATCTGAGAAATATTAATGGCATGCTACCAGATAATCCATTTTGTAATCATGTGGGGTTTTTCTCAATCTAATCTTCAACTCAGACTTATTAATGAAAGGGTATGAGGCTCTTGCAACGAAGGGCAATTCTCCTGCTAAGTTAGTGAGCAGCAGTACAAAATGAGAAGAAAACCCTGAAAAAGAAAATGTGAGGATGTGGAGGATCTAGAATATTTTTTTATTTTTTTTCTCCTATGCGGAGTGGAGCTCATTTATCTCAACTGATAAAGATCAGGGGAAATGGAAAGAGAGCAAGTACATGTCTGTGCTTCTGTAGAAGAATACATCTATTCTGGTATTTTGCTTGTGACCATTTCACCTTAAATATTCTTAAAAAACCTAAAGTCTTGAAATATTAACACCTCAGTAATTAGCTCCCAAAGGAACAAAGAAAGGCCTTAAGGGAAAAAAAATATTGTTAGGTACATTCTTTTTTCACCCTGGATGAGAAGTATAAGGAAACTTTAATGCCAAATCTGTTCCTGGTCTGCTTATTACTGCCGGGTTCTAAAGGTTTTTGTTCCGTCAGGGATTGCTGCTTTTGAGATCAAACAAAGTATAACTCAGGGTTTATCTTGGATTATTTCCTTATTTATTTTTGTTAGGGAGTTGTGTATAGGCACAGCTCTTCTTTCCCAGGTATGATTGCTAGAGATTGTACTGGGTCTGGCTGAGATGGAGTTCATTTTCCCTCACAGTGCTGTTTGCATTGGTAGCTAGGAAAATGTTGATAACACAGAGTTAAGTGTTTTAGCTGCTGCTGAGAAGTTCTGGCCCAGCATGAGAAAAATTAATATAAAACCTAAGGAAGTTTAGACAAGACAAAAAGGAGATTCTCCAAGAAGATGATAGACTATTGCCAGAACCCAGAGACAAGCTAACTAAACATGTACTGAACATAGCTGTGTACTAGACTAAACTTGTACTAAATGTGACCAAGCACACTGAAGCAAATTTAGGGAATCTTTACTTTAATCCATAAAAGTTTTAATAGCTTCATAGTATCATGACAAGCAATATAGCCAAACAACTTTGTTCTGTAAGAGATGTGTGAATAAGAAAATTATTTTATAATTTATTATTAATGAAGAACAGTAAATTATTCTAATCACATTTTCTGAATTATGAAAATTCTAAAAAGTCGTGCTGCAGGCAAATGAATGGCCATGGAAAGTGTGATCATTCATTCCAATCTTTTTTTAATAAACTTTATTCAAATGAAAGGAAAAAATAATTACGGGGAAACAAGTATCTGAAGTCTAAGTCTGTGAAATGACCATACACTTTAAAAGGACATCAGAAGCAAGCCTCTTCAGAGCAAAGTAACATTTCTAGTACTAAATCTTAAAACCAGGTCCAGAGACAGCAACATCTATCTATCTTTAGAAAGTTGATTAAAACGCTTTGAACTTCAATACCGATTAATATATATTTTGTAACTCCTCACTTTGTATAGTCACAGCTCTATTTTGAGTAAATATATACACCAGACTCCCGTAAAATGCAGTGAATATGAAATATTTATTTTTATTTAATAAGTGGAAAGATAGATCAATGTTTTGCTAAATTAAGCCAGGTGAAGGTTCGCCTTCTGGATGTTAATAAATGGGGTTTAATCTAAATGGGTATTTTTGATATTTCATAAAACCTTAATGTATTGAAGAATTTGAGCCTCAGATTTTTAAAAGAGTTCAAATGCTATTTTATGTATGTATACATTGGACAGATGTTTAAAAGTTCAGTTTTTATGGATTTTTATGATTATTATTTTTCTTTTTCTTCTAGATTACAGAAAACAGATCCTATGCTGAAAATCATTGCCTTCAGAGACATGAGAGTACCACTGGAAAACTCCTTGAGGGTTTTAATATTGCCATTCTAAAATATTGATGGGTGCTCAAATGGGGGGAATGAACTAGAAACCCAGATAAAATTTTGTTGCTATCTTGTATGTATGTTCCTATACAATCACTAAGATTAGCAATAAATGGGGATTCCTAACAGTATTCCAAGAAAGGTATTGTACCACTTTCATTTTATGATATTTAGAAACATCCTGAGTTTGTACTTCTACTGAGAAATACTTTTCACAGGTTTTTTTTTTTTTTTAATACTTCTTACTATGTCCTTAAAATGCTCTGAGTTCCAGTTACAATAACATACCTTAAAGGACAGCTTTGAGATTCTATTTTGCTGTAAGAATAGCAACAGTACTGCCTGTACAGAGGAGAAATGCTTAGCCTGCACTAAGCTCCATACTGTCTTGATTAAACTGCTACTATACCAGGAACAGCTATTTTAAAAATAGCTGAGATGTGTAAGTTTGTGACTGAAGTATAGACCCAGTCTTTGAGTGGTCAATTAACATGGATTTCATTATAATCAAAACACGCTAAGCCTCAGGATGAAGAAAAGGATCAGGTCAGCATCTCATAAGTAGGATTTTTTATGAAGGACACAAAGAGAAAGAAGGTTTATGCCAACAGCATACATATACATTTGGTTCATCAGTAACATGACATAGCACATCCTAAAATAAGAGTTTAATACAGACAATGCTCTCTAAGAAGGGTACCAAAATGAATATGTTAAGCTAGAGGGCTATTCTGCATGGGGCCAAGCTTAGGTGAAGTGAATCCCTCACAATGGTTATTGTAAATGGGAAGGTCAGCAGCCTCTCTTTTTCACTAGACAGTTGAAATGCTTTGTGGAAGCCAGCAGGAAAATAGCATAAAAGAATTAAAGGTATAGCCATTGTGAAGTGTTATTTTCTTAAAAGAACCTGGGCCACATGTTGATTAAGAAGGTAGCCACTGCCTTTATCACTACTCATTTGCTTCTGTCAGATTTTTCTTAGAGCTATTTCTCTCTTACATGCACACACAGAGAAGAGCAGAACTTGGGGTCAGGTCATGGCTTATTCAGCCTGCAGGGAACTGTGCTGATACACTTTTGGCATGACATGCCACAGCCAACTGTATTTATAAAAAAAGATGGTTTAATGGAGACGTATTTCTTCACTCTGATGACCAGGGACTGCAAGAGTGGGGACTACACAAAGTGTCTTTGCACCTTCAGTGTGCTTTTTGACATAAAATATGGCAGGGGGATAATGCATGCGTGCAGGCTGATGCTTGTTCTTCTCTTTGAAGGAGCTGGGAGACAGAGTTATAGCCTGTGACCCCTTAAGTGACAATTTCCATTTCGGGTTGACACCACAAAAATGCAACTGCTCTGTACACTGGGCTGGGCTGAAATGAGCAGCAATGAATGCCCTTCACTATTTAGCCTGCCATCTCTCCCCACCTTTCCTTTCTTGTTAAGAAGATGGTGCCTTTCCCATTTCACTGAAAGGAAAGACCCCTGCAGACCGCACAGAAGCTGGATCATTCTGCAACACGTTTAATGTTACAGGACAGAGCAGTGTTGCCATCAGAACTAATCCCAGCAACAGCATATCAAATCACCCCATTTCCATTCAGCTTTCGTCAGTATCATACACAGACAGACATGGATTTGGTCTGGGTAATGGCATTTGCCTTTGAAGTCCTTTTTTCTTTTTTCTTTTTTTTTCCTCCTCTACATCATGCATTCAGCACTAATAGAAAGTTTCTTTTCAGGAATGAATTCCATTTAGTTGCTGAGCATGTATCGGCTTCACTGCTGATCAGCAGTGTGATAGGGAAATTTTAGGTTTTCTCTTCTGCATAAACCTTGTCTCTTTTCCTCTGCTTTGTATGGCTGTTCATTTTGGCAATTTTGTTCATGTGGCAACTGTGCAATTGTTCCAGAGATTGCTTTGATTTTTCCTCTTTTATTGTGCTAATAAGACCACTACTCTCTCTCACTTTGACCTTGTATTATTTAATCAAGGATTCCAAGATCCATATTCTTCTGTATAGGTAGTCCTAATTTTCATAAAGCTCTAATTACAGATTAGCCCTTCCTGCAGAATTAAAAATGAACATGTTTAGGCAATTTTTTGATATTTGTCAGAGAGAAGCCTAACATTATTTTTTTTTTTTTTTTTTTTTTTCTCCTTTCTTTTTTCTGGTCCAGTAATTGGTCACTACTGAATTAAGTTTGCCCTTGTATTTCAGTCATGTGTCCTGGAACAGACAGATATTTACTTTCTTCCACAGGTTTGGTCCTGCAACTTCTGTGTTGATTTCTTGGTTAGGCACAACTAGATGTGGCCAAGTAAAAACTTGTAGTTCTTTTCTTGGCTTCTATAGCATAATAACCTATTTTGACAGACAGTTAATTTTTCTTTCATGGAAGGGTTTTCTGCTAGCAATATCATTAGGGATGCTTTTTCCCCTTTGTGTAAATGTAGAGCCTACAATGGGAAACATTCAAGCACTAGTGTGGGCTTCAAAATAATGTTTCAAAGGAGAACATAGATAGACTTGAGTAACTGAAAATCAATGCAGTATCATTTTTAGGGTTTCTTTTGCATCACTCACTTTTATCAATATTCACATTGCCACCAGAGTTACCCAGCACTCTTCAGCTCTTTAACCACAATCTCTGAACAAATTTTGTGATGTTTCAGGGATGATTTGTAGCTGAACCATTTAAAGTAGGATCTTGTTCCCTTCCTTGAATGCTTTATTTTTAGATGTCTTCCTTCTCCTGCTCACAAACTCTGGGTGGACTGGGGGAGGAATCCTTACAGTATTACGATTTGTCTGAGTTTAAGGTTAAAGATGAGAGATTGTATTATAGTACTGATACAGGTTTTTCTTAAATTTCTGTTAGCACTGTGTATTAGGAGCAGATATGCTTATTGTTTACATAAGATTTCAATAATTTCTGAATTTTACTAAGTTACTGATCTTGTAGCAAGATGTTTCAAAATATGTGTTATGCAAGAAAATAATTCTGTTAATCACATTTGCATTTCCACTTTATTTATTTCTTCTTCCTCTTTAATTTTCATGAAAATTCTCACACCTCTAAGTCTTTATGAAGTAGAATTTTGGGAAAGGAAGGTAATATTTATATATATATGCATCTATGCATAAATGTACATGTCTCAGTCAAATTTCTTGTCTGTCAGGCTTTCCACATCAACAAATTAATCTGAAATATTCCTTTCTGTATTTTAAAGTCTCCTTCAGGCATGATCATGCAGCACCTTTAAAATTTAAAATGCAGTTTAAAATGCTTAGTGTGTTTGTTTCAGAAATAAAACAATTTGCTTTGTAGGAGATTAGAAATATATCACACTGCACTTTTCTTTCACTTTTTTATTATTTATGATAGTACTTCTAATGTAACCATTATTGTTTGCTCATTAAAAAAAGCCAAATCAAAATCATATTAATAAGGAAATAACAAATATGGTACCTTATGCAAAAGAAAGAAAAATGCAGTGGTAAACCACCATTCAATAATATGTTATTACAGGTCCTATTCAATAGGAAGAAAAAAAATTAAGGGTCATGCAAACATTTATCATATTTGCCTTTCTTATGACTAAAAGAGTATCTTAGGATAGATGCAACTAAACAAACAAACAAAAAGTAAAAAATAACTTTTTTCCACTAGAACTGAAAATAATTAGAGAAATCATATGAATGAAACAGAAGCCCATGTGGATTATCTCCCAAGTTACAGTGGAAGCTACATTGGATATCCCAAATTATCCTCACTACAAATTTTTACTTTTGCAGCAAATTCTAAAATGCAACATTTCATATCAGACTTGGTCTAGAGCAGAGATTTTTTATTGTGTATCACTCAATATGTTTTCCCTTGTTACCATTTCTGGTATAGTCACATTGGTATAAAACATTTGGATAAAAATAGTTATATAAGAAAAATATTCTTCTTGTTTGTGTGTGATTCCCAATAAATTGATGCTAGCTTAATCCATAAAAGAACATTCCCAGGGTGAATTACATCTCTAGCATAGTGGGTTGTTACTATAATCCTATTGGCATCACTATCAAAATTATTTTTGATTTCACATGTGGTCTCTGAAGAAGATAGATATATGTTGTCTTCCTCTCTTGTCCAAAAGTCAAATTTCACAGCTTATATCCATCAATCATTGAACTGTCTCTCATCACAGCAACAAATTAACATTTTGTCTCAATCTGTTTCAGGCCCTGAAATGAAGAGTTAATAGCTGAAAACAAAACCAGAAGAAAATCCAAAATATTAATCCATTGTGGTTTGAAATTTTTAGAAACCCTTTCCTTTTTGTTTCTTTCCCCTCTATTTTTTTGTTGTTGTTTGTTTTCTGTTATGTTGCTTTGCTTTGCCTCTTTATGGTTTCATACATCCCTCAAATTCCTTGTTGAATCTGAACAATTTTCTTTGGCATGACCTTGTTTAGGTAAAGGAAAAGGTGATAGGAAGTTACCCTTTTTGGATTCATATAAGCAATTTTTTAATGGCATTTGTTTTCCTCTAGAACAGTGATGAATACCATAAACTCTCATTAAATATCAAAAAACACATAAGTTTATATGTAAAAATAACTAAGGAACGTGTGTTCTTATGATCCGGGTGAAAAACCTTAAAAAAAATACAAATATTTTAATACACTCTTTGTGACCCATGTTACCTAAAATAAAACTAAATACTCTTAACATTGCATTAATTATATTTCTTTAGAAGAGCTTTTTTGGTTTGTTCAATTTTTCTTAAGTCTTGGGTGTAAAACATACATAGCAATATTGTATGCAACTTCCAGAGAACATTTTTCTGGTGTTGAAACTTCCTGGGATGGAAATGGTGAGTTTGAGCCATGTTAGCCACACTGGACTTGGCAGAAAAAAAATGTATATTTAAATAATAATTTCTTCATGAATTAAACAAGCTATAAATGTTTGAACATTCTCTAGGGATATATTTACAAGATTCATAAACAATGAGTAGCAGATATAGAAATATGAAGTGATAGGGATAAGACAAGTGCCATTCCTCCATTTTTTATTTGGGTTCAATGAAATGGCTATTTCTGTCACTTATATTAAAGAGCTTCAAATTAATTCTATTTTAATTCATGAGGAATGGTTTAACAGATAATGGGCATTGGCAGCAATAAATGTATGGTACATACCTTATTCAAGATTTATTTCTGATTAGAAAAACATGTTACTCCTCATTGTCTTTATATTTTTCCATTTCATCCACATGACATAAAATATGAAAGCATGTGGAGTCAAAGACCTGGAAATTAAAAGAGGATTCAGTTTTGTCCTAGTTAGTTCCTTAAGAGTAGAAACAGTATTTTTCTAGAATAAATGTGCAAGGTATTTCATGACTGAAACACCTTAAATATTTCAGTCATGCTTTCAACACTGAAAATCTGCTTTCAATATGGAATTCATTGCATACTCCTGGCAATTCTACTATACAGTGTAAAACTTGGCTTGTACCTGAGAAAGTCCAAATGCTTTCATACATTTTTTATCAACTGTTCAAGAATACTGAAAAATATAAGTGGAAAAGCTGAAAACCTCTCACAGTACCATACTGTAAACACATACAAAAATTCAGCCTCATTCTATACCAAAGACGTGTTCAATTCCTGACCACTTTCCCACTTTATCTGTTTGTTCTATTCTAGCTACACAGAAAGACATAACCTGAATTCATCTATGCCATGTGCACATCACCTCTCTTTCAGTTTCTAAGCAGTAATTCAACTTGGGAACAAATCAGACTTTTATTGCCATTATGGTTTGCCATTATGGACAAAACCACACAAAGGCCAAATTTCCATATTTTTCCTGGCCAATTGCTTGCAGACATTAATATGAACTTAAGACCATTTTCCTGAGCTGTAGCTGTTGTCAGTAAGAACCTTACCACTTTAAAATGGAATTGATCCTTTTATCCTCAGTTTAGACAAGAGAAATAATAGTGATGGTGCCAGAGTACATCGATATAAAACCTCACACCTTTCAGTCTCTTGGGGCACCTGTGCTGGGTCTGAAATACAGTCTGCAGGACTGGTTGGCATAACAAACCAGTGTCTCAAAAGGGAGCAGGTTATGTGCCAATGTCCAGACACTGCCTCCAGATATGTACTAGATATCTTTTTTCCTGGATGGAAATATTCTTTAAAACCAAGACAGTACAGATAGATCCTTTTTTCATCTCAGCTTCCTGTTTAAAACATGAAGGTGAGTCAAAACCATGGTGGAGTTAGATGTCAGAGACAATTCAAAATGTTGATCTAGGTTTGAATTTACTTGTTTAAGTGGAATATTAATTCTCTCCTGGGCCAGCCCCTTCAGACCTGTCCATGGGAAAACATCAAAACCTGACAGGGTGGCACACATGAAGTTTGTAGTGGAAAAATGTTCAAAACATTTTTAAGGCTTGCATATTTTTCTCTTTTTTAATGGTTTGTGGAGATCTTTTCTCTGTTGGAGGAGAATCTGAAATAAAAAGGACTCTTCACAGCCTCTTTGGAAGGCTGTTGAAGGTTTTCTAACATAAGAAAAAAAATGTTGTGGGAAGAAAAACCCAGCAAAGCTTGGTGAGCTTAGCTGGAGCTTTAAAGAGATTATACCCAAAGTTCAGACAGACTTAGAAAAAGTTGAACTTGACTGTTATCTTGAAAAGCTTTCGAAGGCAGGGATCATCAACACAACCACAGCTCTCATCTCTGGCAAACAATTTCAAGCAGCTTTAGTATCAGATAGTATAGCCTGGAGACTCAGGAGAGAATTTTCAGGGTTGCTGTTTCTTTATAGGTTTCAGATTTGGAAGCAAAGTTTACTATTGCTACATCTAGAGAAAGAAAAATAGTAGTTAGATACTGAAGATGTGTACAATGGTCATTCCCTCAGTGTTATTATTTTCAATGGCAGCAAGAATAAATCTGATATGATCTATAGATTTAGATTTTTTTTTTAAGCAACTACAGCATTAGGTAGTCACTGTGGTTGGAAACAACACTACAGGAAACTTTCACCCCTCTACCTAAGCATGTCACAGCATTTTGACTATTCACAAGTCAGATTTTATGGGCACAGTGGTTTGGTGACTACAGGAAATAAATTCTTGGGTTCATTTCTACTTGTTCAAAGGAAAAAGTTCAGCAGCACCACAGCATCTTTATAGATAGTCTTATTATCACAGAGTCACAGAATCATAGAATGGTTTGGTTTGGAGGGACCTTAAAAAACATCTATTTCCACTCACTTTCCATGAGCAGAGGCACCTTCCATAGACCAGGCTGCTCAAAGCTCCATCCAGTTTTGCCTTGAACACTTCCAGGGATGTGGCATCCAGGACTTCTCTGAGCAGCTAGTTCCTCACCACTCTCACAGTAAAGAATGACTTCCTATTATCTAATACAAACCTACCTCATTTCAGTTTAAAAATGTCAAGGGTTAACTGAATATGGTACCTGAAGTGATCTCCTAACATTTTGTTTAGCATTGTCTTTATGGCTGCAAGTGACTGGACATGTTGTTTTTCAGGGACTAGCAAAAGGAAAGTGCTGATATTACTTGCTAAACAAGCTTCTTTTGGGGTCTCTTGTGTTTTAGAAAATGAGAAATGAGGTTCATGGTCTTGATTCACAGAAAGAATGAATAATGTATAACATAATTATGCCTGCCTACTGCAATGGTATGCACTGCCACAAGCTGCCAGAAAAGCAATGTGCTGGGGACACAGTTTTTGACAAACTGTTTCTAGAGTCATATAAAACTAAATTATTCCAGCTTAGTAATCTATTTATAATATTAAATAGGTATTTTAAATCATCTTGCAAGTCAAACGTCAGCAGTGAATATCAATGTAATAGTTTTATCTCTTTTTTTTGTTACCTTGTCTGCAACAAAAGTAGCACTTCAAGTGAGACTTCCCAACTATATGAGAGTCAGCTGGAAGCTCATTAGCCTCAGTTTGATCAAATTTGCTTGTACCTGGTGTCTTCTGCCTTAGCAGAGAACAGGAACAAAATATTAGTGACATGACAGCCCTGAGGAACATCTACAGAGTCAGGAAAATGTAAATTATCTTGTCATAATTTATTCTGTTACACAGAAAGAATCTCTCTTTAAAATTCAAAATTTTTAAGGAAAGGAAATAAAGACACTATCTAACACATTTACATAGTTTTATAAACTATTCCACTCAACTGACTTTCTCCTTTCTTATTGTGTATTCTGTTGTGGTGGTCAGAAGCTGGTCCTAGTAGCCAGGCTGGGGAACGGGTTTGTAGCTGCATTCTCCATAGGTGTTAAGAAATGGACATTTCCACTTCAGAAAAAGGGGAAAAGCCACATAAGCTCTAACAACAAATAAATGATTTCTCTGCCTTCTACTGCATGATGCTTTGCAAGAGTTCATCTTCTTCAGTCCTAAGAGAACAGACGTCTTTTAGGCTCATGTTTTGCATTATTCACCTGTCCTAATCCATAGAATTTCAGCTCCAGCATGTATGAGATGAATATGCAATTTATTATAAGAAAGAATGTTGAAACAGTGAGTTTTTCCATGCTTATCTTAGCATTTATATAGTTTATTCATCATTAAAATCAATGCATAATCATAACTGGATGTATGAGCAAGCTGTCAGACACAGTGACAAATTCAAGGAGGCAAGTAATTTACCAGAGTCTCTACATTTGGCTGAGGGATAACAGGTTATGGTGGTAATCTTTTCAAACAATCATTTTGAGATCATTTTTCAAGCACAAATTTAAATAGAGAGAGTATCTTGGAACATTCAGTGCAAGGACAAAAATATAAAAATATATAAAGAATGAAATATCTTATGGTGTTCAGAAGTTGACAGGTACATGATAGTATAGCTGCTTGCAACTGTAGTTTTCTTATCTGTGTTAATGTGTTTGAATGTTCACACTAACATGGAATTCATAAATATTTTAGCTCAGTGAGAGTAAGCCATATGAACCAGTAGCCTGTCCATGGCAATAAACAGTCTGAGTTGTAGTATGTCAGATTTATAGAACAAGCACGGGTCCATTTCTTAGTCTTTATCCAAGGTTTGACCCAAATCCTACAGAAGTTAATCATGGCTTAATCCAGTATCTATTGCAGCTGCTGGAAAGCTCTCATACTCTGACTCTCTAGTGAGAGTCTTTTCACAAGGTGACAGTAAAAATCTTCAAGATAAGAACAGAAGCAAGATCTGAACAACTGCAGAGCTATAGAAGCAAGATTTCAGATATTTCCTACCGATTTGGTTGAGGAAAACACTTCACACCTTCCTTGCAGGTCCTTAAAAGAACAAGTGTCTGTAGAAAATTTACTTTAGGGAAAATACATGCTTGAATTATCCATGCATAAGTCTCAGACAGTCAAGTTTATTTTAGGCATCTTTTTGGGCACCAGTTTTCTCCTTGGAACAATTTTTCATAGCCAGGAAGGTACCAGAGTTAGGTCAGATTGAAGAGTGGGTATCTTGCAGATTTTGACACTTTGGTTTTATTTAGCAAGTCTCACACATCAAAAAGCTTTAGATCATGGAAATCTCAGTCAACTATATTTTTGGGACAGAAATAGACATGTGAGCTAAAAACATAGCAACAGGAAACATTTTGTCTGGATTATGCATCAATGGAAGGACCTGGTCTGCAACCCATTCGGTTTGGAGAATACAAACCCATGATAAAGGAAAAACCTATTTTTCTTATTAATATGTGTAAAGTGACCAACTAGTAAATATACCTCAAAGTTTCCACACTTAATTGGGTTTTACTTGTAAATAAGAGCATAAGTAGAGTTTATGAGGCACCAAAATGCCTATTTGAAGATAGTTTAGCCAGACACTAAAGCTGAAGGCAGAGATAGCAGCAACCCAATCTGTCACATATTCTTCACTGCTTCTATAAGCTGTGCAATTATTGAAAACATCTATTTAGAATTCCTACATCAAGTCTAAGCCTTTGAAATTGACTAGCATAGAACTAGACTTGTATAATTATCATATGTGTATAGAGGGAAAGGAGGGTGAATTAATGTTTCTAAATGATGTTAGGAGATTGATAACTGTACTTGTTCTGTTGCAAAGGAAAACATCTGGAAGACATGGAAACTAATGACATTTATACATAAAGATGCCTTAGTGAGTCAATGCTTCAAGGGGCACAATCTCCTCCAGGGCATTGAATGTCTTCTTCTCTAATTTAATGAGATTTTCAAAAGCATGGTGAGAGCAATGTAGAAGCACTTACCTTGGCTACCGTGTGGGAGAGAAAGGATCTTTATGTTTGTGATACTTTTTCAGAATGGTTATGAAATGAATTTTGGACATATTGAGTAGAAAAAGCTACAGTGAAGTGATCTTTCAGAAAGTCAAGTTCTGCAATTATCTGCATCATGCATTGTAGCTCAGGACAAAAATGGTAAAGGATTTCCTTAGTTTCATAAGTTTCTTAGATTTCTGTTGGATTTAGCAGTGGATGTTTTTCTATTTTGTAGATATATTTATGTTTTGCAGACTTTATTACAAAATTATTTTATTCAGGAAATATTTCATTATTAATTATATACATGGAAAACTCAGGAAGCAATTTAAACGGAAAAGTCAAGTTCATTTACAAATGCATGCTCTTTAGAAGATCTTTGTGAGAATCATGGATTCTCAGTGGAAAAATAAAATCCTGGGGTTTGGGATGTATATAAACTGAGTGTATTACCTGTCATTCTTTTCAGGATTGTTACTGAGTTTCATTACTTTCAGAAAAGTGCAGAAGCAATTATGCCTTAGCAGTCACAGTCTTCCCTAAGTGCTTTTTGCATGCAGAAAATGTACTGTTAATATAAGACAGAACACATCTCAAGAAAACTCAAACATTTCCAACTGAAGATGCTTGTGAGACACAAGGTGAATCACCCTCCTATGAGGAGCAGCTGAGGAAGCTGAGGCTGTTTAACCTGGAAAAAAGGATTATATGGGGAGACCCTATAATTCCCTACAATTGCCTGAAAGGAGGCTGTAGCCAGGTGGGGGTTGGTGTCTTCTTCCAGGCAACCAGCAACAGGACAAGAGGACACAGTCTTATGCTGCACCAGGGTTTAGCCTGGGCATCAGGAAGAAGTTCTTCACGGAATAGTGATTGGGCATTGGAATGGGCTGTCCAGAGATGTGGTGGAGTCACAGTCCCTGGGGGAGTTTAATACAAGGATGGACATGGTACTTAGTGCCATGGGCTACTTGACAAGATTGTGTTAGGTCACAGGTTGGACTTGATGATCTCTCTAACCTACATGATTATGGGAATCTGTGATTTTTTGTTATAGAAAGAGCCCAGAAAATGTTATTGTTAAGATTTTTTTTTTTTTTTTTGAGATGAATGAAGTTAGGAAAAACAAATTAATTCTCTAGCATCTTCTAATATAGTTTAAATGAGAACTTTCTTACACTGTCTTCAAATTTATGCTCTTCAGATGCCATATCTTGTAGGAAGCTGTTCTTAAATAGAGGCATGCTGAGAGGGCAGTAGTTTCTCATGCACTCTTTTAAAATCCCTTACTCAAAATTTGCAAGCTGTACGTAGTGAAAAATCTGCCTGGTTTCTTTCCTCTATATTTTTCTTCAGAAACAGCTAAACTTTCTGGATGAGTTTTTAAAAGAAATCCCAGTAAGATTAGACAAAGCTAGTCAGAAGAAAAATTCAGATTAAATCAGAGCCAAAGTAAAACATGAAGATGTGTCATTTGGCAGAGTGAGAGACCCTGGGGGCTGAGCACTGGTTAGCGAAGTAAATGGTTAAGGTTCTGCTTGATTCTGTGCTGGCATAGAATGACTAAATAAAGGTTTGAATCTGATCCTCTGTTATCTTAGCTAAGTTTCCCAGCCAACCAGTTGTGTGCTTGTTTTTCTGCATCCAGGAAGAAAATCAGTTCTCAGTGTGAGAACATATTTTTCTGACACCTTTATAATTTATTTCAAATCTCTTAAATTAATGCATAAAAAAGCCAAAAAACCCCCAACAAAGCTAATTCCTCAACAGAACCACCATTTTAAGGATAGTCCTTTAGAAAGGCCAACTCAGAGCCTGTGTGTGTTTTCATGTTAGCAACTAAGGAGCATGATACGGCTATCAGTCCTCTTTCCTTACATAAGTGGAGATTCTGAGAAATTTCACAGTTAAATTTTGTGATAATGCACTCTTAAGGGAAAGGGACACCCAAGATTTGTAAATGCTTGTGGTTGAAAGGAAAAAGTCAGAAGGTCCACAAAAACTCACAAAGATTTATTAATAAATTACACACTTGGCATAGGAATCACCATGGTAGTACTACTATTTAGGCACACAACACTGGGTTTTAGGTAAAGGGGTGAGATGAAAAAAAAAGAGAGAAAGAAAGAAATTAATTAAAGATGGAGAGAGGAAAAGAGAGAGAGTAAAAGAGAGAGAGAGAGAGAGAGAGAGAGAGAGAGAGAGAGAGAAAAACAGATCACCAGTTCTGATTTCAGTACTGATCCAGGGACAGGATGTTCAGGCAGGATGTTCAGGGTCCTGGGCTGCACATCAGGGCTAGTTGGGGGCACCTGTTTATAAAGAGGTTTTCCCCATGCTGAGTATAGATTTCTCACTTCCTATGCAAAACAATTATCATTCACAGTCTGTTGTTTCAGAATCTTTTGGAAATGTGTCAGAGGGCTTCAGGGATTTTGGTGGTCTTCATACTTCCTACTGTCCAATGTTCACTACTCAGCTTCATTCCTGTGTTTGTGCTGTACTGTGTTGTGCTTATTTCCAGGAACTAGAACAAGATATTTGTCCTGGAAAAGTGCTGCCCCTACCTCCTTATAGCCCCTTTCTCTTAACACACCTTATTCTTCCACATGGTGTGTTATTACCAATAATCCTTGTCTGTTATTACCAATGATCCTTGATTGGCTTCACAGTCATCTGGCTATCAGTGTTTGAGACCCTTATCTTCTGGGATTCTACAAATTTCCTCTCCTAAAGCAAAGAATGTGTTAAAACGCTGGGATTTCTTGTGGAACAACAATTCAGCATATGATCAAGGTTCTAGAAATGCTGGATTAAGAGGATTTTGCAAGATTGGGTGTGGCAATATGCAGCAATATGCAATATTGTGGCAATATGCAGCAGCTGGTCCAGTATATCAGAACTCAGTACACAGATTCTTGAATCGTGCAGTAAAAATTATATGTATCAAAGATATTTGTGAAGGAAGGAAATAGAATGTAGTACACTATCCCTTTTGGAAGTAATAAGAAGTTTCAGAGTGTGATTAAGTATCACCTGTTTGACAATTGCAGTGTCAGATTCAAACAAAAGGAAAACATTAAGCTTACCAACCACTGATCTATAAAATATATTTTAAGTTATTAAATGAAACATTTGCCAGCAATTTCTGTTGTTTACAATTCATAGTTAAAATTTTCTCAGAAAACGAGATTACAAGGATTCAAAGATCTCTTAAGATCTGCACATTCTTATTTTTTCAGAACACAGCAACATCTTTTCCCTGTGCAGCACATGTGGAAGCTTACTTGCTTTGCTCTCTTTCTTCCTCTGTCAAGCAGTCCCTTCTCAGCTATTGAATCTTGTATGAGCACATATCATCCATGCTGACTTTCTTTTCTGCTTATCTCTGAAACTGCTCTGTAGCCTATAGATGTATCATCATCTAACATATTATCTACCTAAACTGTTTTATCCATGCACTGGGCTATAGAGTCCCTGATACAGAGACAACAGGTAGTCAGCATGCAGCTGATGTATACAAAATGCAGCCAGGTCTCTAAAAGTGATTGCTAATTTTGAAGCATTCAAACAGACAATTGGTAGACTTCAGAAAGGGAGGATGCTGAGTATCACCATTAAAATGTAACAACCTGAAAACGACTGGTGCTTATGTTGATGACAATGGTAGTTGCTGGAGTTTTGACCATTGCTGTGCTTATTCTGCACTAAGACAGGAGGGATTTTTGTTATAAGAAGACTAATCTTCAAGGACTTGGGTTTTCTGAAGGCTCAGAACCAAATCTCAGATATCACCAGAGGCCAGAGCTTAAACAACCTCTTTTATCTCCACTGGTGAGCCAAATATCATTTCAGTATATTATTAGGTTTGCATTGCTTGTCTAAAAATAGAATGGATACCTATGTTCTTAGGCTTCTTACCTATAGGTGGTTTATTCTGCCTCTTCTCTAATCTAAAATCCAAAGAGTTAAAGAAACGAAAGTGTTCACTTTTTACACCAGGAGTGGCTTCTGCTGATTTTTTGCTTTAAGAGTCTGTGAAGTCTAAGTGAAAGCAAAAGAATATATTTTTGCAGCATGTATCAATCTTCTGGTAGTCTTTGATCTCTTTAAGGGTATTCATGGTCTAAATGACTACCACACTTTTATAGAAATAACTGAAACCCGGATTTGAAATAATTGACACCAAAGGGAAAACATGTTAAAAGTGGTAATCTCTATCCACCACTTAATTTTTTTTTCCAGTGCTGACACTTCAAAGATAAACTAATCCTTATTTTTTCTTGAAAACTAGTGATTTTGCCAAAGTAAAGACGTTACATTTTAAGAGCAGATATGTACACACTCTCACAAGGAAGACACCTAAGAAAAATTTTTTGTCAATAAAACCATTGCCTTAAGATTTTTTCTTACCATTTACTGAGAAGACTTCTCTTTCTTAGTTGAAAATCATAAGTGAAATTAGAAAAAAAACCAAACCAGCCCAAGCCCCAAAACCTGTAAACCAAGTTGTGCACAAGTAAGGCTTCTGAAAGTCTGCAAATAATATGTCTTCACCTCTTGTAAATTTGCCTTTTGCAAAACTTGTGTTTTGTGATAACATCAGCTCTCCTCTACACACTGGGGATAAACTATTGATTGATACAATTAGTAGGGGAAAAATGTGGAGGAGCAGCTTCTACTGGTTTATATAACTATATAAGTAGATGTGGTAACAGAAAAGGTATGCTGGGATTTACTCTTGCTAACTCTGCTAATTTTAATGGACCAGATCACATTCTCATGTGCAGTGTAATACACAGGGTTAATCAGAATAGCACTGCACATAGTCCTTTGCAAGATACTAAGCTCTTTGTAGATGCTAAATGAGGCATATCAATAAATTCCCTGCCTGAAACCAATTTCTGAACAAGTCAGAGAGAATAAGGCATCTCAGAGCCTCTGTGGATTAGTAGGATTGAGAGGAACCCACATGGGATTTCCTGGTCACTGTCAGATATGGTGGTGAAACTTTTCCCTCATGGGCTTGTCACAAAAACACTGTCTAGAAAGAAAAGACATGACAAAACATTTACATATATCAACGGTATGTCAAATTCCCTTCAAAATGATTAGTGATATCATCAGTGTTCCTTTTCAAAGATAATTTCTTCATAGGTATGTCAAAGGGTAGTGAAGTCCTGAGCAAATTATTTTTGGCTTTTCCCCCTTTTCTCTGCATCCATATTTACTTAAAATCATGATCATTTAGGTGGTAGAGAGTAACAGTGTAAGAACAGAAATTCAAAGCCTTTAACTAAAACTAACAGCAAAGAATTGAAAATGGATAGAATGTAATTAAATCACATCCAGTTTTGAAAGTAATATGTATTCTTTTATTCACAGTTAATGCATTGACTTCACTTCTTTAAAGCAAAGTAACTCCTTAATATCAGCCCTTGACATACTAGCTTGTAATTCAGATGGGATCTTGCTTCCAATTTTTATAGGATATTCTATATGCTCGCTATGCCTTGGCAGCTGCATTCAAGAGCAAAAACAGCCTGTTATAGAGGTGCTTGGCCCAATTTGCTTGGGAAGCTGTTCTACCTTACGTCAGGTAAATCTGATCAGCCACTGCATTGTTTTTTAATTAATTTATATTTTATTTATTGATTAAAAAAAAACAAAACAAAAAACAAACCACTTAAAAAGGAGTACCAGAGCAAAAATTCAGGCAATACTTGCTGGCATGGGGGGTACCAGAATCCATTGGCTTCTGATTGCCATCATTGTGTTACAAAAGATTTAACATTTAGAAGCATCTGCAGGTTTCCACACTGAGCCTTTTTCTTCACTGATGTAAACAATGTTAAAGCTCTTTTAGTAGAGAGAGAGACGTGATATTTGGCTCATTGTTGCTCTACTGAGATGCTAACAGCAAAGTAGTGAAAGGAATAAAGTTCAACATAAGTTTTGAGAGGTTTCCAAAGAGAAAAGTGATTATAACTTCTTTTTCAAAGGGTCAGTTGTTCAGTAAGGCAGTCTCAGAGGGTGACATTACATTATTATACCAATTTGTCACCTAAATTAAAGCCATTTAGCCTGTTATTTAGTGTGCAGCTGCAGAACTGATGTGCTTTATTTTATTTTTAATGTACTTTTTTATAGATGGGAAAAAGAAAACTCTATATGGAAGTAAAAAACACATAAACTCTAAAGATGTTGCTTATGATAGGAACTGTCTCTGGCAAGAGGAACAATAATCTGAACAGATCAAAATGCTCTCCTTTGTTACATATATCTTACTTGTTGGTTAAAAACACAGCAGTACAGAGATATCCCTTTACACAGACATCTTATTTTCTTTACATCTGTTCTGTTTTTCTGATAAAGTACTTTCCCTAAAACAGACATAAGTGCATTTGTGCAGCCACAAGACCTATTTCACATGTTGTGACCAAGGGTAGTGTCTTCTTAATTGCGAAATAACTTCATTTCTATTTTATATGTTACTGCTACTATTATGTTATGTACTGCTATTTATTTCATTTTACTCCTTATGCTTAAAATATTTGACTGATCTAGCAGGAATAAGAAACAATATTGACAAGACAGATGACCATAGGGAAGACATGCAAGACTCATGCAAGATGCAATCTGACCAGCTTTCCTCCCCATTTGAATCTAACTAGAAGTTGTTCAGAATTTCTTCAAATTCAGGTCTAATCTTATTCTCTTTCTTACTTTACAATTCACTCTGCTTATCATCATACTGTGTTATCCAGAGGCAGTATTTTTATCAGAAAGATAAAGTGCTGTCCTGGCTGGTCAGTTATCCAAATCTGTGAATAATGTTTTTTATATGTCATAAGATATACAAATTTACTTTCCTGAAAGACTATCTCCTCCTGAAATTTTGGTTTATCCCTACATCTAGCTTTTATTTTGACTCTTGCTGATCTTCTAATAAGCACATTCTTTTCATATTTTTTTGCTCCTTTTTTTTTTCTCATAATAAAGTGTCATTTGTCATACCTTCTTGCATTTTTTTTCAGTTTCTTGCTTTTGATTGCTTTTCTAAATTGCACATCAGTCTTTTATTGTCTCATTAAAATTCTATAATATTTTTTATACTTCCAAAGAAGCACAGTTATGTGTTAGAGAACAATAGTACTGACTTATAGCAGTGTTCTGTTCTGCTTTTATTCAAAGCAATTGCCAGATGTACACAGTCCTATATTCAAATACTCTGAACAAGGTTAAATGCCCAGGATTTACCAGTTTTATCCAAGTACCCATACACAAACAGGCTGTATGGGGTTTACTTTTCTGTGGACAGTAGGATTATATCACAGGGTGCCAGGCTCCACTAGGTTGTTACAAGCAGCAGCATTACACCGAGTTTTTAGTGATGGAATCATATGCTGCAGGTTTGTAGTTGGCAGTTGGTGGAGTGAGTTTGGAGTAGTTAGAGGGCTCATGGTTCTGCACTTTGTCCAAGTGATCTGATGATTTGGAAATCCTGAATGGCTACACTGTGATTACAATTCAGCATAATCTCATCTTTCTTCTGCTGAAACTGACACTGAGGAAAATGGTGAGACCTCAGACTGAAATTCAGTCCTGACTGTTTCTTATTTATATCTATTCAAATTCTGTTTTGTAGACATTTTCTGAAAAGGCTCATGACCTATCAGCATTTCACTGAAGTGTTGTCCTTGTCTGTTTAAGTCTTTCTAGTGTGGAATGACAGGAAGTAATGTCAACCATGGCAGAAGAAGGAGTCAGCAAGGGACATCTTAACACCCTGTCAAGGCAACTCTGCAACTTTTTTAGCACAGCACAAGAGGAAAACATCTCTTTCTAATTATAACTCACTGATTTGGGTAGCTCAAGTGAAAAGAGCAATGAAAATAATATTTATAACAACTGTGTCCACCTCTATTCCTTGGAATTCTTCTTCCATATATAGCATTTATTTCATTTTTCAGGGTACCAACACAGCTGGAGGCAACCTGGAAACCATTGCTGTTAGAGAAAAGCTCTAGCCTTGGTTCCTTGGACCCCTTGAACCTGTGGGTTTCTTTTTGTTTGTTTGTTTGTTTGTTTGGGTTTTTTGGTGTTTGGCTTTTTTGGATGAAGAAAGAAGTATTCTTTTACTTCTTTCTCATTTTCTCAACCATTCCTCTCCTATCAGATGATGGTCAGAAAAACATTTTTCTCAGAAATTTCCTTTTGATTTGAACTAATCTGACAAATCAGAGTTTAAACTGCAAAATTAAATTATTATTCTGATTTGTTCATCCATGTACTTAATTTAATTATATTATGACAGATATGAATAAAATAGATATTTTAATTTTTGCATAAAGGAAAGCAATAGGAAGGTTCAACTTTTTTTTGGTTTGTCACAGAAGATTTGTTTTCTGTAAGTCCTTCCACAAAAGATCCTTTTAAATGATCAATGTTCCCTTCCACACACATTTAAGAAAACAACTCTACATTTAAATTACACTTTATTTCAATATTTATTATTTAACCTTTCAGTAAAAATGTTTAATGAATATCATTTAAATATTTTAAATTTTTAACAATGAATAAACCCCAAACCCGCATTTAAATAATGCTAAATTTGTGACACATATTACCTCAAGCCAAGTAACTCCAAAGTCAAGTTGAAAATATATTGCTATTTGTATCCTATTTAAAATAAAACAAGCCAAAGCCCAAGGAAAGAATTGGAAAGAGTGGTGTAAGGACCTGGTGTATTACAGGAAATCTTCTGAATAGATTTCTATAAAAGCTTCTGATCATGATTGAGTTTCTTACACATCTCTACCTATATTATGTCACCTTTATGTCTGCTGCCTTTGAAGAGCACAGATGGTGCCTAATCCCTGTGCAAATCCACCTGGTACACATATTTTGAATATTGTAGGACATCTCAAATGGGACAAGACACCTATGTTTAAGTATCCCCCAAAGAGTTTAATTCTACAACTGAATATATCCACAACCTCCACGTTCAATATGCTATTGGTTTTAAGGGACATATCAAGGTTTACTAGTATTTATTGATAAAAATAGAGATTAAGACTGCTTTTCTGCAGTCAGTCCAGAGTGTATGAATGGAAAAATAAGTTATGAGTGATTCACCTGACTTGGAACAGCAGAGAAGCTGTTTTAGAAAAGTTAAATTAGTTACATATATACAAAGCATGGTATTATCTAGAGGATAAACTTTTGACACTAAATAAATAAACAAGCACTTCACAACTAGTGAAGAATGACTTAACTTTTGGATGTAAAAGGCTGCTAAAGACTGTTCTGTTGAAGTAGTAGTTCCTCATTCTTCCCTCAAATACACTACTGAGAAAGTGATCAGAAAGAACACCTAGACCCTTCCAAAGGAGACTTCAAGTATATTCTGCTCTCTTTCCGTGTCCCCTGTCAAATCTTGATTCAAGATTAGTTTGAAGACAGAAAGCCAGCTCTATATCTGTAAGATTTATGACTTATTTATGCAAATATAAGTAGTGTTTATTGGAATACTGAAGAAGCTGAGGAGGAAAGATTTCATGTGAGGGATTTTTCTTAAACTTGTAGCTTTCTGATTATGATTAACACCTCTTGTTACTGTCATTAGAAGCTGCTCTGAGAAGATGAAAAGCATGTGGTGGCTATATATATATATATATATATATATATATATATATATATATATATACACTGAAGATGGGAGGAAATTCGAATCAAGTAAGTTGACTGATACTAAGTAAATACCTTTCTCAATTTTATTCTTCCTCATTTTCTTCCTCTGTCTCAGTTAGGATGCATCTAGGATGTACATGGATAACAAATCTTAAATTTGTGGAACATCCAGTTTGATTACTCTTTACTACAGAAGCTTGATGAGAACTTAAGAGCAGAATGCAGAATTAAAGAAATGGAGACTCTTTAACTGGGGAAGCACAAAAAGTATTTTTGAACTGATATCTCAGAGAGATAATTTTTTCCCAAACTGCAAGTTCTATGTGTAAAGTCTATAAGGGATAATATGCTGTCTCCAGGAATTAATACAGGGAAAAGCTTGTGGTGAAAGAGTACTGCCAAAGTTTGTGAAGACAAACCCTTCAACACTAAGGAAGGCTGGCAACATCAGTTAAGGTCTGTTAATTTCCTATCACTATAATTAAAGTGATCACATTCTACCTTTTCCATTGGATTTCTTCATCTGATACTCAGAGTACCATGAATCAGTCTGTGGCCTTTGCTCAGATTTTATCCATGGAGACATATGGACTTGTTCTTAAGATAACATCAGTATGCAATTTTAGGACTTCCCAGACAGCTGCTAACATGTTCTTGCAGTCCAATGGAACAGTAATATCTATGTTTATATTAAAAAAGTATCTATGTTTATATTAAAAATATATTAAAAGTTTAAAAAAATCCAATAATCACATTTGAGATTATGGAGTAAGGGATAATTAGAATAGAGGGATAAACTGTCATTTTTTAGTTGCCCACATTTGATGGATTTTGTTGTCATGAAGCATAGCTCTGCCACAGAAAATTTCAGTACAATGGCTTTCAATTTGTCAGAGTTATAAGAAACTGAAAAAAATATTACCCAGCTATCCTTCAATAGCTATTAATATGTTGAAGAATATCCAAAATAATTATCATAGTTTTCTTGTTGGACTTTGTGCCTTTGCAAATAGTCCTTATTTTTTAATTGAGCCTTAGAAATGAATTGTACAAAGTATGCTAACACCTTGTATGTGGTAATAGACTTATCCAGATGAAATACACATCTCATATTTAAAGGACCTGTTATGTACAGTGAGAAAAGTTTTAGAAAGTTTATGGAATTTGCGTTCTGCTAAAAATAATAAAGTTTTTTTTCAGATGAGAGTGCTGAAGAGAACTGTGGAAAATGGGACATAATTAAAATTTATAAATTAAATTATTCTACTTTCCAAGGAATTAAAATGTATCCATAATACTTTATGCAATTTTTCTTCCTTTGCCTCTAGGACCCTCCCTCCCTCCCTCCCTTCCTCCCTTCCTCCCTTCCTCCCTTCCTCCCTTCCTCCCTCCCTCCCTCCCTCCCTCCCTCCCTCCCTCCCTCCCTCCCTCCCTCCCTCCCTCCCTCCCTCCCTCCCTCCCTCTCTTTATCTCTCTCTACTTCTCCTCCTTTTTCTGTCTTTGTTGTGTGAAAGGGGAAGAATTTCTGCCTTGATAAATCTTTGGTCCATACCTGGCCAAAATGGAAAACTCTACAGAAAAATGGAAATAAAAAGTAAAGTTAGATTTAAATCTCATCATTCTAAAAATCCCTGTGACAAGAGCAGGAAAATATTTGATTCCGTGCATTTTGAATATTAAGGTTCTAATTTCTGAAATTTCCAAGCTCTTATTTAAACTATGATTTATTCTGACAGAAACCTGTGTATAGGTTTTGCAATCCTTAAATTTTACTCTTGACTGATGAAGACACTTTGGCCTAAATTTCCCACAGTGTTAAAGTGTTGCAGTCTTGGTCAAATCACATCCTGCCTGGCTTTCAACACAGTCCAGAAAGCCCTGTTAGCCTCAGTCCTCAGTGCAGAGGTTGCTGCCATTGATCAGGCTAACCCCAGCTCATCATGTCCTATTTGGCCTGGGCTTACAGGCAGCTCACAAGCTCCTCTGGTTGCCAACCCCACTTTAGGAGCTAAATCTCATTCAAAGCCTCTGAAAATCTGGTCTCAAATCCTGGACTAGCAACATGCTGAGACTTGAATTTAACTGAGCTTGCCCAGTATACCTATCTCATCAATCTCTACCGGTTGATTTTTTTTTTTCCTAAACCAGACAGGGACAAAACTAATGATAAACCAGTGTTCTCATCTAGAATAAGCATAGAATGCAAACATACAAAACACAGTCTTTTTTTTTTTGGGGGGGGGGGGGGGGGGGGGGAGAGAGGGGGATGTTGTTGCTTAGGGAAATGGTTTACCTCTGGATTGGCAGCACTGGGCTAACAGCTGGACTCAATCATTATAAAAATATTTTCTAACCTTAATTGCTCTATGATTATACAAGAAACCTAAACTTTTAAACTTAGCTTGTAACCCCAGTTTTGTGATGTTGAAGGACTGCTTAGTTGTTTTTTTATATCTTTTCAAACACTGGAGACACTTGGCCTTAGCTGAGTGGTTAAACCGATTGGTCAGGCATTTGAGGGGCATGAATCTCTGGAGAAAATTTCTTTGTTATTCATCTCTATTCTTTATGGGTTGCCTTCCTTCTCAGTATATTTTTTACCTCAAGGATATTTTTCATGTTGGTGAATATCATAAAAACTGCTCAGTAAGAACCCAGCAGTCCCATGTATATATATATATATATATATATATACATACATACATATATATATACATACATACATATATATATACATACATACATATATATACATACATACATATATATATACATACATATATATATATATAATCTCTAAATATTTTTTTCCAGCTTTGAATGTTGCCTTGTTTTGCTCTTAGTGACTGTGTACAGTACTAATTTAACTCAAATTGAAATATAACTATATGTATATGTATGAACTGTATGTATATGTAACTGTATGTACATATGGACGAACACGCGTACAAGTGTGCATGCCCATAAACACATCCTTTTTCAACACAAGCTACCACTACTGATTGAAACAGTCAGGGGGTATAAGCTGTCTCTCAGCTGTGGTAATACATGGATATTTTAAGACTGAAAATCGCATAGATTTATGTCCTAAAATAACTTTTAAGTCCTGAACTGATGTTAAATGTTCCAATGCTGTTGATAGGAGTGTGTGTGTGCACTGAATAATATTGTCTGAGTAGGGTTAACTTACAGAAAACCAAGACACTCTGTAGTGCAGATTCTCAAATCATTGACTGTTTCTATCCAAACATGTGGAGATGTACTTGTGGGTTTGCACCAAATCAATCTGAGGATACTTTATTCACAACACATGATTTCTTATGATTGGTCTGATGGAACTTGTCAGAGGGTTATTGTGACTCATCTGCTTTTGCAGCAGCACAATTTACAACCCCCATGCAGAGGGAAGACAAATAGAATGAAATAGTGTGAAGTTTATGTTTGGCGTTTTTATTCATTAGAGGATTGTCAGTATTCACTGTGATGCTGTCATATAAAAAAATAAAATAGTAGCTCCCTGAAACACCTTCTGGAAATTTAGACCATTTTAAAAAAATTTACATGTAGTTTGCTTTGATCACAAAACTCAAAATGTTTCACTGGTTCTTATTTTGGCTTCTCTTAGACTTTCCATGCTTCATTACCAGCTCACTGTGTTTTTGGTGGTGAGGGTTCTTTACATGGTGAAGAATGTTATCAGGACCTATACCATATTGTCTTTCTTTACATTTTCTGAATTCCCTCAGTTTTCTGCATACAGCCTAAAACTGCAGTCTGCTTTCCAGTGCAATCAGTTACTTTTTTGTTTTGTGATGAATTCTGGATGCTAACTATATTAAGGACTCTTTATACAGCTACAATTAAAAGACTTTTTTTTCTGTTTTGATTATGGCATATTTTCTAATAAATAATCTATTGAGTTATCTTGAACAAGGCATACTGGAAAAGGAATGGGAAAAAATATATTAGGATATATTAAATAGCAGTGATGTTAATTAGCTAAAGTAGCCTTGTGGGAATATTCAGAAATGTAGAGTGGAATATATATGTAAAGTTTTGTTGAATGAGAGAATGAGATAATTAGAGCCTGAAATGATATAAAATACTCTCAGAACTCTATAGGTTAATTCCTGTAGATAAAAACCTTGCAAAAGTAAGATGCCTATTGCTTATATCTCTGATGTAACTATTTTTTACCTCTAAGACCATGGCTGATTCTTAATACTAATCTGATATCATCTTGATTTTTAGTGTTCCCCTTTGAAATACTTAGATGCATGAGCTGTAATAAGATTCAAATGTCTAGAAAGATGATTTTGCTGCATGAAGAATTAAAAAAAAAAAATCATTAAGTGGTTCTTACAAGAATTTATGTGGGTTTTGAAACATCTTGACTGACCAAACAACATCAAAATATATTGGTAGTGCCTTTGCAGTCATTTGAAGAATAAAATGCATGTGGTTGTTCTGAAGTAGTACATGAAGTTTCTAAAATAACTTTCACTTCCACTAATAAAATTGACAAAAATGCTAAAATAGATAGTAGTTTTTGATACTCTATGACACTCTTGGTCTTCACCAGTATTTTAGACTGGGACATTCTCCAATCAATTACATTGATTGTGGGGTGGTCTGAGAGTATATGAACTGTTTACGGTGTTTTTCAGTCTAAAGCTGAGCTGGAAAATGTGATGGAGGTATGGATCAGGTTAATACACCCCAGCCACAAATGGACATTTCCCTGACACTAGCCATGTGAGAGCTAGTCTGAAGTAATCTCACTGCCATAGGACATAGGTGGGATGGGTCTTGAATCTTTGTGAAAAACTATCTCATTCCACATACAGTACACAACTACTGCCCCATGTCATTTGCCAATGCAGATGCTGCCCAACATGCACCTGCACTAGTGGATTTTTTGGTCTAGGTGCTCTGAAATGTTTTTGTGGAACCTGTATACTTAGGTCACTATATATATATATAATTGCTGTAATCTAAAATTTGACATTTATTTTCAGTATCATTTTGGGAATTCATTTTAAGCCCATGAGGAGAATGTCACATATAGAAATTGACTTATCCTACCTCTTTGAACTACTGAGATATTTTGGAGTCCCTATTTTTGAGACTATAAAGTGGCTTAGAAAATTCTATATACTGTGTAAATTTTCTTTTAGAGGGATGAAGTTATTTGAGTTGAAAATCAATAAAAAGAACACAGCAACTCCAGAAAGTGCATCACTTCTTCCACAGACTGATATAAACCAGATGGCTTTTGGGTTTCTGCATTACTTTAGATTACACACCTACCTTTTTTAGATATTGGTGGTGGAATCTAAATGACCTCTTCCAGACATTAAAGACTGGCACCCTAGGCAGTCTCCTTAGTCTTCTCTTCCGCCCAGGAAAGGTGCTTTCAAGGTTCAGTCCCTTTCATCCTAAAGAAGTTGTCTAAAACATTTCAGATATAATGTGGCCCAAACCACCTATTTCCCTTTATGTAAGGAGGCCAGGGACAGTATTTCACGTGCATGACTCTGTGTTGTGGAAGTTTCAAGTTAAGTGACGTAGGTAAAGGACTGAAAATTCAATTCTTGTAACTTAAACACAAACAAAGAACTTAGTGTTGTTGGTTAATGAATGTTTGTTCATGTCCTCTTTCTTCAGATAGCATGTATGTAGGCAAGTAACTTCAATGGGCCACTTGAATTGTAAGAAGCAATCCCCAGTAATAAGAAAAAGATGGTTAGAAGCAAAATTCATGCTGTATTGCAAGAGGTTAGACTTTATGGGATCAGAGAGAGAAGAAATACTAAGAATGCTAATAGTATTGCTTCAATACCACAATGGATCACCCACGTGTATGAGTATCTGAAGGGAGGGTGCCAGGAGGATGTTTCCAGGCTCTTCTCAGTGGTGCCAAGCAAGAGGCAATGGGCAGAGACTAAGCACAAGGAAATTCCACCTGAAAATGAGGAAGAATTTCTTTGCTGTGCAGGTGACTGAGCCCTGGAACAGATTGCCCTGAGAGACTGTTTTCTCCCTTATTGGAGATATTCAAGATCCACCTGCAATGCTGTCCCATGTGCTCCAGGATGACCCTACTTGAGCAGAGAGGTGGGACCAGATTATCCACTGTGGTACCTTCCAACCTGATCCATTCTGTGATTCTGTGACTGCATGGTAAAAAAATTGAATTCTGTGGTCCTCCACAATCTGGGCAACAGCAAAATCTGGTGCTTCAATGGAGCTTTCAATATTGCATAAAGACAAATGATTAAGTGTAGTTTGCAGATGGAGAAGCTGTTTCTCTGTGCTGCTTGTCAAGGCTTCTCAGAAACTGCCATTCTAAGTAGAATATAGATTCATGTAGAGCGCTAATTGAAATAATAGCTTCTAATGCTTGAAAAATCCACAAATTTTACTGGCATTTCAGAAAAGCAATTTAAGAAAGTATTTCTTTCAAAGGAAAGAAACATGGTTAACAGCAGGACCAAATAAATTAATAAATGAAGAAAATGAGAAAATATTTTCTTTTATTTTTAGGAGAATTTCTTGATGATTCTTCTCTCTATATATAGAAGTTTCTGTTTCTCTTTGCTTCTGTAATCTGTCTTGTTAGCAGAACATATGGTGACTACCTGACCCTGTACATGCAGTCAGGCACAATCCAGGCAGAGAAGTAGTCACTGCACATTGAAATGCTTCTGAAAATGATCATTTGATGTGACCATTTTTCTTCCAGGTCTCTGTTGCTGCTGTTAATGACCAATTTAGTAAAATGACCAAGTGTATATTGCTTTCTGTGCATATATGTCTGCCCTTTTGCTGCACATGTGCTGTACAATATGCCCTAGGACATGAAAGGGTGTCAAACTGCCAAAGACTACAATATGTGCACATTGTAGAAACACTGACATCTCCTTAACCCTTCCTGCCAAAGACTACAATATGTGCACATTGTAGAAACACTGACATCTCCTTAACCCTTCCATGGCCTGTTCAGGTACACAAGAACTGAGACCTTGACCTTAATAAAGATGCCATAATAACAAAAAATAAATAATAAGAGTGGGCTTTTCACATCCTGTGATTTCAACTCTTGTCCTATTCAGTTTAACAAACTATGTTGACTGCTGGAGTCTAACTAATAAAAAGTAAGGTTTTGAATATTATATTATTTATATTCTTGGAAGAGGAATTGAAATAAAAATTAAATTTTGAATGTTAAAAATTAACTGATTTTTCTTTTAAACATAGCTAAGTTATTGCTTCCACCAATACTTGTGCATAATTACTATTTTAAGCAATAACCAGACATTGTTTGGAGATCAATTGCAAAGACTCAACATAATAAGATAATTAAAGGAGTTTCCTTGTATCCTATCATTCAAGACCTACTGTAGGTCAGAGAATATTTTCTTGCTGTTCTTTTTCTGCAGTCCTTTGATGTCAGCTCTACCCTGGATTTCAATGGGTTAGACTATTTGCCTTAGTTCCATATTATAACAAAAAGATGTTTTCTAACTGAGAGAAATCACGTTGGCGCCTTTACTCTGTGCTCACAAAATGGTCACATTTCCTTTTTCCTAACACATTGAAGATGGGAAGACAAATCTTGTATTTATAGATGACACACAAAATACTCTGCATCTTTTCTTGTGGTTCTGTTTTGATGGGAAAAGCCTTTTCTTAGACTTTTGCGCAAAAAGAAAACCAGTGTGTCTGTGTTCTGGCTCACTATTCAACTGTCTAATGGCATTTAAAATTCCTGTAGTTTACAAAGGCAGAAAAAGCCTTGTGTGTCTTGAAGCTCTTCATACCAATTCCTTTTTCATGGTATCTTTAATCTAATCTAAGTAGGAGTCCTTTCTTCTCCCTCCAAGAAGAGCTACTGGCATGTACAGGGACAGCACAGCAGCAACCACTGTTGGCATAAACTCTGAGGATTCAAAAGACCTAACTTTGCTGATGAGTGAAGTCAGAGACCTGCCAGTGGCTTCAAGTTTAGAGGCTTGATCCATTGCCCACTGAGTCCACAGAGTTTTTTCCTGGTTTATATAATAATTTGCTGCAAACACTTTAAATGAAGGTGAATTTTTTCCTTATTTGTAGCATTAATAATACAGAAATAGATTTCAGCACCTTTTACCTCCTCTTCAGTCATGTTCCACTAAGCCAATGACCCATTTTTAACCAGATATCTTAAAAAAATTATTGAGATAAAAGTGGGGTTATGAATAATCCTTTGGGAGTAAGAACACCCCCTTCATTCCTTCCCTCCCTCCTTCCTTTATTTCTTCTCACCTCAGGCCCTTGTAATGTAATTTTTAAAAAATTAGATCATATTCAGGTCACCTACCTGTATGTTAATTGTGTCAATTTTTTATTGCAGATATGCACATACCTTTGTTCTGCCTGTGCATTCAAAATTTTTTTGCTGGTTTCACTTTTGTGGTGATCATGTTGTTGTTTTTCCTTAGCTTTGCATAGTCTTAATTACATTATTTAGGCTTTTTGGAAAAGCATGCAAGAAAAATCTCATTGCTTTAGAGTGACTTTTCTCAATTAAATCAATGGTATCAGATAAAATAAGGGAAAATGCTTGTGAGTACTTGTCAAAGAGAATGATCCTCTTCATGTTAAATAAACTTTGAGAAAAAATTTCTAAATGATCCCCCTTGTATTGTTTGTTGAGTGCAATCACAGATTATATTTGACCAAGTAAATAATAATGTGATCCCAGTTTCCCCCAAAATAAACAAAAAGTGGATATTTTCCACCTCCATATCTATAAATAATAAATGCTTTAAAGTTTGTACACAGTAAATAAATCAGCAGTTTAGGACAGAGTTTAATCCTTCTTTCACATAATTTTAACAGTTGCAATGACTTCAGTAAAATTTCTGTGGAGCTGAGATTCACTGATGAGAATTAAGCTTCTTGGTCTGATGCAGTGAGTCTGAATTATAGGCATTTGACCGAGGCAATTTCATTAGTGATTAAAAAGCATACAGAAAGCAGATATATGGGGCATAAGGGATTATAACTGGAAGTTTTGGAATGAGTCCAAGGAGGAGAATGCTCTAACTTTACAAATTTGAAAGGTATTTTGGTTCTTTCTCCCCCTTTCTGCCAGCAGGCCTTTACCTGTGTTCCCACTTGATGGAGCAAGTATTTGGTATGATCTTTGGTGGGCAGATAATGATCTGTTGAAACTGACTAGCTTTAAATGAAGAAGTTTCATTTGCATCACCCTATTAAGCGGGTACCCCATGAGCCTAAGTGAATACAAGGTGCCTGAGGAAAGGAATGGTGGTGCAGGAGCAGAAATGTGAGGCAGTGTCTCATACTATAATATCTAAATTATACTGTCTAAACTCCGCAAAACTACACAGCCCTTCCAGCTTAATGTGATTGAATATTGCTTAGGCACCTTTTGTTGGCAGTAGAGAGGGACTTCCCCCAACCCAGAGCCTGATTTACCCACCCTGATTTGCCTTCTCTAGGTTTGCACTGAGCAGGAGAAAAGCCCAAAACATTTAGCTAATGCCAAAAAGAAAATTCATGGCTGTAGTCTGCAGTACAAGGGGACATGTCACCTTCTATACAGTAAAATAACACCCAGCCTTTCAGAAGGCACTCTCAGCCTCATTTTTCTACTAAATAATGTCATCAGTGCTATGATTTCTGTCCACAGTGTGCCTCAGCTGGTTCTTCTGGGGTGAGCTTGGACACAGAGAGAGTAGGGAACCCACTGTGGTGTGTCAAATTAGTGAGTCCAGGAGGTGAACAGAAAATGCACAGGTAATAATGAACAACATGCACCTTGCTCGTGTTTTTGACAACTGTAGTTTCAGTTTAATTATTCATATGAATACTTTGCTGGATTACTGCTGTTGCTAATGTGCTCTTGCATATTTTATAAAAGTGATGACCTGGAAGAAGTACTCAGTCTGACAGGCAGGGCAGCAAGCTGGGCTGCTTTTTAAAAGAAAGGACAGAGAAATGAAGGCAAAGCTGTCCTCCTTTGTTACCTCAGCATGGCAGTACTGTGCCTCCCCAGACCCCTGTGCAGATCAAGGGCTTAAGTATGTAGAAAAAAACCCTTCACACTATATAAATACACACCCATGGAGCTACTGTCATTGCTTAATCTTTCTACATGTCAGAGAAAAATTGTTGCATGTGGAGATATAGTCAGTAACCTGTAGAGAGTCCATGCAGCTGGTCCCATTTTGTGCTGTGGAAATGCAACCTCTATTTTTGCTTGTGTTGGGGCAGTATGTGACCTTAAACAAAGGCACTTTGTTATGGTTTTACCTCCTTGCTAAACTGTCTGATATTCCAGACAGATGTTTGCCTAACCTATTCTTAAAGACCTCCAGTAGTGGAGAATCCACAAGATCCCCAGACAATCTATTTCATTGCTTCATTATCATTACTACTTGAAACTTTCCTAAATGGCATTTTTATCATAATTGCTTGTAGTTACTAGCAAACTGATTTCCAGGATGCCAGATGTGTAAATAAAAAGGACTGCTCCTTCATAAGTCCTCCATTTTCACTTTTCAACAAATTTAAATTAACAGTCTGTATTTGAGAAAAGGGTCATTCTAGAAAATGTTTAACTCATTGCCCTAGCTAGGACAATTATATTCCATCACTTGAATGCCTTATGAAACTGAAATATTGCAAAATAGCCAGAAATAAACTGTGAAAATCATCATAGAAATCTTCATGAAAAATTTCTGATACTAAATTTAAAAAAATATTTTCATAGGAATGCAAATATTTGCATATAATCAGCCTTTCTTTCATTTTGACAAGATAAAACAGAATTAAATTTTCCAATAAAAATAGTACATCATCAAGTTTAGAGCTATTATTAAGAAAACCAGTTTTTTTAGTGTATTCTTTAAATTTCATCAAGGAAAGAGAAATCAGAATACTCATTACTTTGTATGGATAAAAATGTACCCAAGTCCAAACCAGGTATATAACGCTATTATTCTGATTAAGTAATATTTGTGCTTTGCATCAGTGTAATTACCTACAGGTGTAAAGTAGCAAGAAATCAAATCCATTAGTGATCTCTCTTTGTAGGTGCAGTTTCATTTAATGAAGTCCAACTACAAAACCTTACGAATTTCTCCAGTTCTGGAAAAAAAATTGGAATCGTAAGCTCTGTGGGTATCCCTTAATTCTAAAACATAATGGAGCCAGCATTGAATGAGGGCTGGTTAATTATGTTGATGTTTAATTTACAGTTTATCAAACCAGTCTGAAATATTTATGCCCTAGAAAGGACTAGTATAGTTAAAAAAGCAAAATAGTTTATACTAAAAATGAAGAAAGTTCATAAAATTGCTATATCCAGACCTCTTATGCCATACCTGCAACAATATTCACATTATTCAAAAGGTCATAGAAAGCCTATAATCTCTACATGAAAGCTGATTCTAGGAGCAGTGGGGTCCCTGTGGACAAAGTGAAGTACAAATAGATTCAGATTAGACAGATTCTTTGCTTCTGATATGGATAGTTATTATTAAGTAGAGTGGGCTGTGATCGCAAATACAGAATTAAGCAACAGCAATGGATAAAATCTCAAATTATTGCTGATCTTTATCCCTAGTAATAATTTTAAAGAGTAAAAAAGTTTTAGGGTCAAGTCATCCTATCAAATGAATTTAATAATATTGCTATAGTAATGTAAACCCAAGGAGGGCTATAATATAGTAACAATTGCAACAATTTACTAAGACAAAGAAAATTATATGTGTAGCTGTGCATGCTGGATAGAATGACTGCATGATATGTCTCAGGGACCATAGGGGATGTATACTTCAACAGTGCAGCTGACATTTTTCTTCTGTGTTTCAAAAGTATCAGTTTTGCAAAATATTCTAAAAAGAGAATAAAAGAGTTTTGAAAAACTACTCAATTGAAAATGAAAACAGAAAAAATAAAATATAATAAGAGCTGAAATGTGCTATATCATACTGCAATTCATGCATTACCTTTCCAGAAATACTTCAAATAACACATTTCTTGACAATGGTGTAGGCTAGTTAACTTTTGGTGCTTCGTGACACAGTAAGAACAGTAGCTCCAACAGTGTTACATGATTTTTTTAAGTAACATGTTTAGGATTGTTGAATGGTCTTATAGTGAAAGCTAGAGAATCCATGAAATAAATTTACAGGATGAAAGGAAAGGCCTCTTTGCAATTCTTGCACATTTGTTTCCCTTTCAATGGGAAGAGAGGCTGCAAGGAGGATGAAAATATTTCCACTCTTCTTGGATGCGAATTTTCCTTCTGGGTGAGATGGGGTGAGTGTGTATCTGTTTCACCTGGCTCCATAGCATCCCTGCCTAGCTGTTCCTGGTGCACTTTTGGACAAGCAGAACTCAGTTGACACTATTTACTCTTTCCTATGTCAGCTGATCTTCTTTATCATAAATATCTGGAGATAAATGTAGTATTTGCTGTTAGTTGACTACTTCTAGTTTAGCAATAGTCCCTTCTATCCTCTACAACCCCAGATTTCTGATTTTACATTATGAATTTCCTACTAAGACTTTCTGAGAGATTCAAAAGTGTTATGTAAATGACGATATAAAAGGAGTTAGTTTTATTGCATTTTTAAGAAGAGACATATGCAGAGATTAAGGCCAAGAATATTAAGAGGATTCACCCATTGTGGGTGTTTCTAGCTTGGAGTAAATAAATGCTTGGCTTAAATAAAAACATTGGTAAGTATTTCTGATAAGCCTGATCTTAGTGACTCCTTACAAGGCCAGACAGTGATTCAGAGGAAGATCTCAGAATGGACTTGGGAAGCCTGAACCCTTAGGTCTGTGGCCTAACCACATGGAAAAGAGCTATAGCACATGGAACAGAGTCAAACACCAAATCAATATGACAAATCTGTACTTGTTCAAAGGAACTGTTATATTTGATCTGAGTTTAGCTTATCTATATATGTGGAGGCACAAAGGAAAAGAAGATTGACAAACCTCTAAGTTAAAAGTAATAGTTTCTGATGCTCTTGATCACCTTCTGCATCAGAAACTCTCAATAAATGTATGGTTGCACTGCTGCAGCATACTGCCAAGGTGACCATCTGTCAGTTAGCTTCCAGGGCCTCTACAGAAATTCTCTTCTAAATCAAGATTATTATTTAATTTTGTAAATCAGAGAAGGAAGCTCTTTATAAACACTTTAATTTACCTGATGACTTTATGGGCTAAATTGTTAATAGGATAAGAATTCTCAGCCATAAGTAAATAATGTCAATTCTCATTAGACACAAGCTCATGCAGAGATTGAATGATGAGGGTAAAAGCTATCATGGAAACTTGAATCAAATTTATTAGCAGATGTTCAGTGGAGCAGAAGAATTATACATGAATAATAAAGTGCAGCGCTAGCTGAGAGCTCTCGATTTCCCTCTTTTCCCAGGAAGTACCTTTTAATGGAGGTCTTTTCCCAGAAGGTTAACATTGTGTTGAATTATAATTGTCATATTGAGAAAACATTCGAGTGACAATGATTTACAAATGATGAAATTATTTTGGGCTTAGCTTAGGGCTTTACTGACTAGAATGATTTCTCTGTTATGACCATATGTCTGTCAAGAAACTTGATTCAAATGTGAAAACTATTGGGATTTTTGAGGCAGTTAAAGAAAAAAAGAAACTGGAGATGTTTTCTGCAGTTTTATTCTTATTTAGTTAGCTAAATATTTTGCAATTGTCAAGATCAAGAAACAAAGTTCATAACAAATGTAAGTGCATGAACCTGTAAAACATTTACCATACCTGCTTGTCACAGGCAAGGACACTTTGTTTCATGACCTGTTTACCCACCCAGAAGTAATAACTAGTGGCATGGGCTGAAAGAGCAGGAAGTCACACACTTTCACCTTCCCTAAAGGAATCCCCATTACCATGGTCCCCTTCCATGAAATTGAAGAGTGATTTCTTTCTGTCTCTGAGACAAACTACACCTCATCAAAACAGTCTTTATTTTGAGCAGCAACAGGACACTCTACCCTTCTAGTCAGGGACCTTAATTCATCACCCAAAAAGGTGTCCTGAGAAGTGCATGGATGGATAGTGATATCCTAAAGGCTAAAGGACTGAGGATGACAGATGGGAATGAAGAATAATGAATGGAAATCTAAAGATGTTGTTTCTTTCTTTGTGAAATTTTATGGTTGTTATCATAAGTATCTGCAGGATCCAAGGTGACTCAATTTCTATTTAAAAGGAAAGATTTGAAGGTCAGCTAATTCAGTCACCTAACATGGAGACATCAAGCTTAAAAGATGAGGTTTTGACAGTTAAATGCCACTCTCCCCTTATTCTGCAAGGCATTGAACTTGATACTGAAGGCAAAGGGAATATCTAGCTAAATTAAACATTCATTTTTTTTGCAAGGTTCTTCCTGATCTTTCAGCCATGCCTGTGCAACTGCCCAGTGCAGCTTCAACAGCCAGGGTAAATGGAATTTATTGTTTTCCCTTTCCAATGCATTGTACCCATTGTTAAATCTACTGCTGAGAACAGACACAGGCTCTACATCTTGACTTCATTGGTTATAAAATCAGAAGTATGCTGAATGAGCTAACAATGCATTTACAAAGGATACCCTGAAACATTTTGTTGATGCTTGTCAGACAGTACATTTCTAAAGTGCCTCAACTGGATTCTAGCCCATTCCCCTTAAATTTGCTTTATTGCAAGGGCATTTCAGGGCAAATTAATACAAAAAATAATCTTTAATATCTCACACTGGTGATCTTTACCATTGAAAGTGAATACTGAACTACCAGATAAATTATTCATACAAAAAGTTTACCAAAAGATTCATATTCTTTAAATCTGACTTTATAAGTGTTGGTAGGAAAAGGTAAAAATTGGAAGATTTGAGGAGTAGGAGGGAATAGTTTTGCTCAATGATCTTGCATCTGGGAATACTAAAAATTTTGGTGTGGGAAAACTCCATTTCTTACATCTAGTGTTGTTCATCCTCTGCCTGTGTATTAGTTTGTAAACAAAGCAGTGGGAAATTCCAACTCAGAACTACAATTTAATAGGAAAATTAAAAGAAAGGCAGAAAATACTGACTTAAACTGACACAGACAGGATACAACCTGACACCCTGTTGGCCAGGGTGGTGGTAGCAGTGCAATTAACTAGTCCTCTTGAAGAGATAGGTGTGGGTCTTTTGAAGTGGTGATCCTGTAGAAGGGTCTGGTCTTCCTCTGAAGGTCCAGAGGTCGTTATGTAACTCTTGTCCTCTGGGAATCCAGTGGATGAGGCTGCTCATGGTGTTCCAAAAGTCAGATTATATCCAGGTAGGAATGCTTGGTTCTTCCCCCTAGGTGGAGCATTTCACAATGGGATGATGTAAGTTTATCAGTCATGCAGTGAGACTTGATGGCCCATTAGCAGAAGATAGTCCCTGGAGGGAGTTACCAGGGATGAGTCATGGAAGAGATAAAGAACACTGTCCCACCTGTTTTTAACACCTTATGAAGATGGTGATTGAATACATACTTTTGGTAACATCTGGCATTGTAACCTAAGAGAGCGTGTTTTGAGACGTAGAATTCCTGTGGTGAGGTAGTGCACTCTCACCAAGGTGCCCAAAGCTTTTTTCATAGTGAGGCAGGCAGTGAGCCACCCACAACCCTCTTCCTACTGTGCACTAGGATGAGCTGAGCCCAACAGAGCCCATGTTCCCATATGTCTCTTATACACCCAATGTTGTTAGGCAGGTAATGAAATAAATCTACTCTTTGCATTTCGGCTGTGGTTTGATGGTTGCCCTTAGTTACGTGTGTGTGTTGATTCAGACAAGTCAATTTGTGGTATATAACTGCACATTTTTTTAGCTTCCTTCGTAAAGATATATTCAAAACTCATTATCTGTCACAGACAACTTAACTGGAGAAGCATAGAACAAAAAAATGCTAAAGAAAACTTTGTCTTCAGTATTTTATTTCTAGCTCATACAAATGTGATCAGGTGGTCTGAAATGCATACATTACAAAAGATTGTTACACATTCCCAGTTTCTTCTTTTACATATCTCTATGTTGCCATAACTCATATCTCTTTTGCAAACCCACTATCTATTGAGAAATGTATGTGTGCAGACTCTTGACTCTTAGAAAAAGTCCTGCCTAACAGTAGATTCATATCAGAATATTGGAAACCACTGCATTTCCAGTTAATTGGTAAAACCTAGTATTTTTAATATCTGAATTCAGAAAATTGTAAAAACCAGTTCTGATAAGGACTTTGAATGCCTATCCTCTTACCTTAAAAAGACCAATTATATCTATAGGATTTGTCTGTGATAATTCTCTAATATTAGGGCAGTATTGTTTGGTCCCGATTAAGGTGTACTCCCAACTGGAATACATGAGTTCTAAGATGAGGAAAGACTGAAAGATATGGCTATGCATTACTCTCATAAAAAAACTTTGATCTTTAAAAATCTGATTTCTATTCTGATGATAATTTTCGATTTTACTTACTATTATCTGTTGCTTAGCATCACACTGGCATTTCACTATTATTTTATAGTTTTTATACATTTTGTACTTTTGTATGTGTACTTGTTTTGTACTTTTATTATGCTACATATCTTTGGGAGGCTGTTTTCCTTCTACATTGCTAACTGTAGATATGTTCTCTACTGCAACTTTATTGATTTGGCTTTTGAAAAATACCTGCAATAAATATGCCTTAGTTTTAAAAAAAGCTTCTTATTAGTTGAATTTTTAGTGGTTAGCCAGTGAAATTTACTGCTCAGAATTGATAGGCAACAAATCCTACCACAGGTAGATGGATTCATCAATTTCTTATTAAATGAAAAACCAAAGCACATGACTAAAGGTCAGAGTATGAATAGTAACATGGATAAGAGGCTAAAGTGATCACATTGCAGTTCCATATTCGGAATCATTTTTAAGACTTGTAGAATTATTTCTGGCTGGTTTTAGTTCTCTCTAAATTGCTTTTTGGGGTTCAGAAGCAGGTCTTTTGTAGCGGTAGCTCTTCTAGTGCAATAGTAATTCTTAGAAAAATAAAACAAATTTATTTTTACTTTAAATAACTAAACAATATCACCACAGATTAAACAATACTTCTCATATGAAACATACATCTGGAAATGTTAGAAGCACCATTAGGTAAGCCAAAACTAGAAAGTCAATGGGCCTAAGTAATCTGAAATTCTGTTCAGCTGTTTGCAGTGCTTGTGGTATCAGATTTGGACAGAACACACTGCATAGAAACTGAAGAGCACAGTCCTGCTTACTTCCTCCTGAATTGGAGGTATTGAAGTAAATTTCCATTGAGTTTTCTTCTTGGAAGCAATCACATATTTCATTTATAATTCTTTCCTTTCTGCTGCTGCTATAAAGTTACTTCCTATGGATACAGTGTTGGGAAACTGATTTAGATCTTGAGAGAGGGGTTTGACCCAACTGTCCTTAGTGTCTAGAAATTAAGAATGAGTAATCCAGATGAATATATAGTGACAGGTGATGACAGCATTATCCTGTCTGACTCTCAGGCATAGAAACACATCCCCAGATAGACACACTCTCCACATGTATTTGCACTTGTGTTGGTTGCAGATAGACATCTAAAGACGCCAGTCCATCAGTTCCCCTCTTCACAGATGCACTCACCAACATGTGTATTTTGAAAAAATAGTAAATTTTAGCATGCAAAAAGAATAGACTTTCTTTGGAAGTATTTCCCAAAGGTGCTAGGGAAATTGGTTCCTTACATGTGTTTCACAACCTTCCTTTCCTTCTTGTCCAAGAATAGCCTTTTTGAGGCACTCTTTGATTATTGTCTACTCTGTAATTTGAATAGTTCTATGAAAAAAACCTTCAAATCTCCTTCTAATGAAATAATAAACCTCACACAGTTGCAAATATATGTACTATATGTCAATTTTTTCCCTCCACATTTAGCCAAAACTCATTACTGTGCCTGTGTGGGCCACATACGTGTTTCCTCAGTTTGAGTCTTTTTGGTACGGCAAAAATTCCTCTTTGTAGTCTGGAAGATCAAATTTAAATTAACAGCTCAAATATTGTAGGTTTCAAACTTCTTGAAACTATGAGTACAATGAACATCCTAAGTATGTAGCAGCAAAAATATAATTTTCAGTTTGTGCTTTGGTGTCTTTCTCCTATTCCCATCACAAGAGCAAAACAAAAAAGGAAGATACTTAGAGGGAAAACATTATTTGATAGGTTTCATTTTTTAACTAAATTGGTCACCTTATATTGAGGGGTGACCTTATATTTGCCTTATATTGCCACTGAAATTGTGAAACAGTTAACATTCTCCAGAACATGAACAATCAGTAGCTGTTTGTGAGCTCATTGATGATTTTTCAACACTTCTTTCTTCACTTGATTGAGGATTAAATTATGATCTTCCAGTAGCACAACAAGGAAAACAGCAAACTAAGCCCTACTCTTTAGCTGAGGCAGGAAACACACAACCAGAACTGCATCCTTTCTGGGGCCTCTCCAAAGAACTCACTCTCTGTTAATGAATGGTAACAGGTTGGATTGACAGAGTTTCTTTGTGGTGAAGACACATTTGGATACTATAAATGATGAAATCCACCTAAATTCCTGCAGATTTTAGGACATAGTCTATGGCTCATCAAATGTTCTAAAGTTTGAAGGTTAGGTAATGTGACTTTCAACCTGAAATAGTTTCTCTTCAGTGGAGCCAGGCAATGGACTGGCTCTAAGGCATCTGAACAGAGGGGACTGTATGCAAATGCCTGCATGTGAGGGAGAGCTTGGTCCATTGTCTGCATGTAGGCATTTACCGTCCTTTTAGATATTTAAGACTTTTCTGGATTGAAAAGAGCACTTTCATGAGTCACATCTTTGTCACATCTCCAAATCTTGCTTTTAAGATGTTTCAGGACTTCTCAAATGATGCTGAATACTATTGCTGTATTCAGCTAAAATAAGTTCCCGCTTCTAAAATTTCCTTTATAACCTAGGGAGATTTAGCACCTACTAAACTTAGGGAGTGATTCAGCTAACCAGACAGGAATTGTCCAAGTAAAAATGTTGAGTAGCTTTTCAGAGGCCAGGTTTTGCCCAGTATGTATACACAGATTGGTGGACTACCCTATCACAGACTAGTGAGTGTCTTGTAATACAAGGGCTCACATTCACAAACTTCAGTTGGAACTTGGAATCTTTGTAGGCTGGGTGAACTCAAAACGTCCAAAGAGACTCCAGAATCTTATTTTTAGGCAGCTAAATTCCATCATAAAGGAGGTATTTAATTTCACTTTAGAGTGAGCTGAATTGCTTTCTCATCTCTGTTTTCTTTGCTGACTTTGTCTCCACTAACTGTATTTTGAGATAAGATATTTTACATTATAATTAGCCGTTGTATGAATCTGTAGGCTTTATCAAGCTCTAAATCTGACTTGTCAACTTGACTTAAACCTGGAGAAGTTAAGAAATGAATAGCAGCCTGAATAAAGTTTGCCAATGTCTGATTGCTGTCTGGACTAAAATAGTCAAAGTGAGTCATGAATATATTGGGAGATTAGATCATCTCTCTGCAATTGAGTGTACTTCTCTCTTCAGCAATGTGACAGATGCAAAGATAAAGGATGAAGCCACTCTTGTTACCTTCCTTCCAGTCAGCCTCTTAGGCATCTCATACTCAAGAAGTCTCAGAGATATTGGTATTGTCAGCAAGACATTGGCAACAGCTCAGAGCAGCACCATGCTCTGCAGTATGGAACTATTACATCCCTGTGCACCTGTAAACAAGTAGTTGGAAGAAATCTATTTCATGTTTCCTTTCCTGATAACCTTACTAACCAGTTTGCAAAATTAAGTGCTGTATTTTCCCACTTGGCTTGAACACCCAAACTTGTACAGCCATCTAGACAAGAGAATTGGGACAGTTCAGTGGAAAGTGGAGAGAATGTCAGAGGAGATACAAATGAACTGTTCTGATGAAGCTTAGCACCTGCACTCACAATGATGTAACACTGTAAGTTCAGCAGCTAGCACAGGTCTGCAGGATCCCACTAACACGTTTTGACATTCCAGCTTCTTGGTTGACATGGTTGAATTCTCATACAATTAGGTGATATTGGCAAAATCAGGGGTTAGGAAGGAGAGCTGTCTTTTATTTGTCTTAGTATTTTGGCATTTTTATGTTCTTAGTTCTATGAAAACATAATATATTATAATATAATTTTTATTAAAATGTTTTTGTTTCCTGCTACCAAACATTCTACTAGAAGACTATACTCATATTTATAGACATACAGTCAGTTAAAAAAATACATATACATAATTATGGATATGACTTTTAATAATCTAATTCTAGTGTTTTACTCATTTCAATTCCTCTGATTTGAGCTATATGTTCTTATTTCTACATTCTACAATAATTGAGGACTGTAACACAAAATGTGACTGCACATGGAGGAAGAAAATTTACTTACATCCCTGAGTGAATTATTGAGATCAAGCTATACGAGATGAGAGGCCTGGATCCTTCCATAACATTCTTTCTATGCCTTCCAGAGAATTCTGAGCAGGAGAGGTTCCCAAGGTGGGGAAATCACAGTCTTAGCATCATTTTACCTCTGTGCAAAATTGCCATGCTGTATCATAGAATCACAAAAACACAAAATATACTGAGTTAGACGAGACCCATCAGGACCATAGAGCCCAACTCCTGGCCACATGCAGGACACTCCATGAGTCGTGCCATGCGTACACCATGTGTACATTTTCAAATGCTCCTTGAACTCAGACAGAGTTATTGATCTTATCACTTTCCTGGGAAGATTGTTCCAGTGCTCAATCACTCTCTGGGTGAAAAACCTTTACCTGATATCTACTCTAAATGTCCCCCAGCTGAGCTATACCCTTGAGTCCTGCCACTGGACACAAGAGTGAAGAGGTTGGTACTTGGCCCTTCACTTCCCCTAGTGGGAGTGTTGGAGACCACAATGATGTCTCTCCTCAGCCTTGCCTTCTCCAGACTGAACAGAACAAGTGACCTCAGCCACTCATCATAAGGCTTCCCCTCCAGACTTTTCACCAATTTTGCTGCCCTCCTTTGGACTCTCTCCAATAACTTATTGTCTTTATTATATTTTGGAACTCAGAGCTGCCTCAGCACTGGAGGTGAGGCTGCTCCAGTGCAGAGCAGAGCAGGACAATCCCCTCCCTTGCCTGGCTGGTGATCCTGTGCCTTGTGTACCCCAGAACATGCTTGGCCATCCTGGCTGCCAGGGCACTGCTGGCTCATGTTCAACTTGCCATTGACCAGGATCCCCCAGGTCCCTTTCCACAGTGCTGCTCTGCAGTTGCTCATCCCCTGGTCTATACACACAGCCAGGGTTGCCTCATCCCAAGTGCAGAATCCAGGACTTTCCCTTGTTAAACTTCATACCCTTGGTGATTGTCCATCTCTCTGATTTGTTGAGGTCTCTCTGTAGGGACTGTCTGTCCTTGAGGGGGTCAGCAGCTTCTCCCAATTTAGTGTAATTCACAAACTTAGTGTTTCTTCAAGCCCTGTGTCCAAGTCATTAATGGAGATGTAAGAGCAATGAACAACAATTCTGTAATGTAACAGCCTTCAAATTTTGTACTCTTTGAAAGTAAAGTGCTGCTGTGGCAGAATGCAAAGAGAAAGAATGCGAGTAACTGGTATTTTGAGGGCTATTGTTATTTTTTAATGTATATTCCTATAATTTGGACTTATTCTAATTTTCACATTCAGAGAATCTGTCATAATAATACTGTTTCTACACATTATTGAAAGACTTATTAAAAAGGCAAATGTGAAGCTCTTTGAATACCTGTAAGTTGCATGCACAAAAAGGAATCCTGTCCCTTTTCAGCTTGTACTCTTCAAAAGCTCAGAGTTCTGTGAGGTGGAGGTACTGATACTATAAAAAGCCCTGTTCAAAATATCATGAGACTGTGACTTAGATGAGCAACTCACATATTTATTATTGTCAGTGTGCAAAAGCATGAAAACTCCCCAAAAATATCCAAAAAATGGTGGAGTTCTTTGTCCTGTTCTATCATTAATAAAATGTTTGTTGGTTTGTTTTCAAAATTCAAAGTCAGAAATACCAGTAGAGGCATTACTGTACTATAACTCTTTTTTCAAAAGAATAAATGTGATAGTTGTCTCTTCCTACTGGTTTGTACAGCTTAAGAGGAGAGAGAGAGAGAGGAAGATGCACTGAGTGTAAAATACCATTGAATTCTGCTGATTTGGTTTCACTTATGGACTTCAGATACTAAATGCAAATATTTGCTGAAGCCTGCATATGTGTGTTTCTGATACATTGCTTTCAGAAAATGAGGAAGTTGAAAGAAGCGGCATTACATTATTTTCAAAAAGTTGCTGTGTGCAGCTGCTTTTTAACTTCCAAGAGTATGTTATGTTATCCCCTATTCCCTCTTCTACCAGCTAAACATCCTTTAGAGGGTGGCTGGCTAATGAGCTGCTCACTCTGTTTTTATTTTGTCAAACTCTGAGTTGAAGGGTCCCATATTTCCCCAGTGTGCAGCTGAGATGCACCTAGAGTGTGCACTGAGACTAAGGAAGTACTTATTTCATTATTTATTTATTTATTTCATTAAAGATAAATTTCTTAAAACTATTTAAGAAATTTATAATCTTTATAATGAAACAAAAAGTGATCAGCATATACAAATATGTTAAATTATAGTAGTAATAATTGGGGAAAAAGTTGTGTTTGGGACTGTTTTTTAAAAAACAATATTCAATGCCATTGAATAAAATTGTGTTTTAGCATTCCAAAAATGCAGCCAGACTGAAGACACCAAAGAATGCGACTGTTGCTAAATTGCTGATCATTTTCTTTCTTACTACAAAGATAGAACAAACAGCTTTAGGTGGAATTGCCACATATTTTAAAGAAATATTGTCAATTGTTAGTCTGCAGGTCTTATTTCAAGAACTTTCTTCTTCGATTTTCTTGCTGCAGAAAAGCTGCAAAATGTTCAGATTCAGAAAATATTGTACACAGAGAGGTTCCCTGTGCATAGATTAGAAATCTAGGTAATGGAAATACTTTTAAGAATTTCCTGCCTTTGGAGAATTTTGGTTTGTTTGGTCATTATACTCAGTGTTTCTAAACCTAATCTATTCTTTCTGCATTGTTTTCCATATATTAGTTTGTTTTAGCTGTTGCAATTAAAGCAAGGAAGTTCTGTTCTCTTCACTTTGTTCTTTTTTACCTATTTGTTCCAGAGGAATGATATTGGTGTTAATTATTTTTATACTCCCATTGTTCATAAAATTATCTTTTTGTTTAATCTACCCATTGTCCTTGTCTAATGTTGTTTATTCCTTTTCCTTTTTAAGGATAGGATAGCTTTAATTTGAATAAGTTATTTTACAAGGTTGGCTAAATGATCAGTTGTAACAAGCCAGTTTGTCTTTATCAAAGTCCAAGTACTGGAAATCTGAATCAATCCTGTGTAACTTTTCAGCTCAATTTTTGTCTGATCCTGTGTATCTGTGAAGTGAGTGGAACCATTAGGTATGTGTACTTGTCATACCCACGGAGTTATCAATGCAAGTAAATAATAAAAAGTCAATTCCTTGCGGAATTGTAATTTGAAATGGACTAAAAAGAAGTATTTAATAAAGAAGATGAAGAGTTAGTTTGAAACTAGTGCCATACACCACAGTAACTAGTCTTCTGGGTGCTCAATTCAAGTGCCAATTTCTTTCCTGGGTCTGGCTGAAATAGCCTACAACATATCACAGCTTATGAGTCCATTTTAAAATAGTGCATAGCTCAGGTTGGAAATAAGAAAGGGAAAAGGTGCTTGGAAAACAATATCTCTCATAAGTTCATTGTTATTAAATTAGCTTTAGATGATTTATGAATATGTTTCTAAAAACCAAGTGTATCTAGACTACATTTTCTATTTTTGCCTGTATGGGCTACTATAGTAGCAGACATTTTATGTTTTCCAGTTTAAGAAGATCAATGGCAGAGAAATATATGACTCTCTGTTCATATTCACGTGTCTACCTCTTAGTTCTTGACTTCGGAAGGAATATTTCTAGCAGCAGATAAGCATGGTTACTTTTAACCCATTCAATATTTATTCCTTTGTTATTTGAGTGTGGTGGCATAAATTGAAGTTATATGTTAAATTGATACATTAAGTAATTAAGTTTAATTATTAAATTTGATTCAATATTTAATTTGGTTTAATAAAACTAGGCTTCCATAAATGTGTGCATTTAACTGACATATATTGGGACTGTATAATTTTGAATAGATTAAATATTTAATAGAGAACACTTATTTGAATTATTCAGTATGGAGACTAGATAACTGATCTACCCTTTCAAAATAGGAAAAATACAAATGGCACATTATAATAATAACAACGTATTTCCAACCAAGAATTTGTATAAAACACTTTGAACTCATTGTTGGTTCATTTTCAGACAAGCAAACCAATCTTTGCTTAATGGAACCAGCCATTGAGAATTTATCAATAAAGCTCCCACAGCTGTTTTAAATTTAATATTGTTTAAAAAACCTAGACTATTTGAATATGCAGAACACGGTGGTGACAAAATTATTTTTAAAATGACTATAGCAATATAATTTTCTTCTCTCTTTTGTGAACAATTAAATGCTTACAAGATTTGTATCTAAAGGTGATTTACAATTCTGGATCAGATTCAAAGTAGAATACTCAGATTCATAACTGAATTCTCTAATCAAAACATATATTTTGTGTTGATATTGTATCATGAGGAAACTTCAGGAAATGAGACATAATTTAAGTGAACTTCAACACTCATCTAATTTCAGGTGTACGTGTCACGTCAGCTGAAGTAAATGAGACAATACTTAGCCAATGCTCACTTTTTTTACAAAGAATGCATGTATTTATAAGCCTATCACTGCAGAAGTATTTTTTGACTCAAAGAATATGCTTCAAAAATTATATATCATGCAATGATCTCTCTCCTTACCTGTCAGCAGTCAAGATCTTCACATTTCTCAGAGAAGCTAATTGGACTGCTAATGAGTACTGCTAGGCAGCACTTGTGATCTTGTTTACAGTATGGCTGCACAAGCACTTTTACCAGTAAAACTGATGGAGCAGCAGTGTGGTGCCTGGACACAAGAAAGAATTAGCATTGTGAAGGCAGCCTCTCTGGTGATGAAACTGTATCTTGATAAGGAGTCAGCCAAGAGAAGAAGAAAAAAGACACAGCAACAAAGGAAAAATACTGAAGCTGGTGCACAGTATTCTTGTTCCTAAATGCAATCTTAGAAATTTATTTATCTGCTTTATCTACTATAAATTTGCTTCCTCCTTGAAATTTGTGCTTTCAGGTATACTCTCCTTTATCCATGTCCAGTGGTGAAAACAATGGATTCCTTACCTGCAGTGAATGAAGCATTTGCTGTGTCTCATCACCTTTCTATGCAAATCCCTAAGGGGTGGCAAGGTCTGACTCCCTGTCAGCTGCATGCACCCTCTGTACCTGGATAACACCAGGCTCAGGGAAGGAAGATGTGCCCCGTGAGCACAGGGGAATATCTAGTGTTCACAAACAAGCCTTTGATCCTCAGGGACATTTTTAAGTCATGAAAAGGACACGATTACGAATGTGACCAGATTAATTCCTTCTTTGGGTACAGATTATGGAAGTGGAGCACAAATTCTTTTTGTCTATAAAACCATCATTTTGTCTAAATAACCATCACTCTATTTCTACTGATAAAAATAGTGATAATGGTTCTTCAATACATAAAACCCAATTAAATCTGTAGAATTTCACTTGAAGTACAAGTAGCCACTGTCAATATCTTTGCAGGAATGTAGCCTGAGTAACCAAATCAAAATAATAAGTACAATGTTTATAAACAAGAAACATCTACTGATAAATCAATGCTCACATTATTTTATTGTGATTGGAACACATTTATCCATACATTTATAAAATAAAAAATGAGTTTAGGTAAGATTTTTGGTGCTCTTCAGAGATTATTCTTGCCTTTAAAATGTTTGAATTTCTAAATAATTGGATAGAAAGTTACAAATGGAAGAGTTGGGGAAGGATATACTTTATTGCTACTGTAAAACAGCAGCTATTTTTGCTACAAGAAAATATCAAGGGAATTTCCTATGGTTTTAAAAATATTTCAGGAGTGGATTGTTAAAGGAACGTGAAAATATTGAGTTACTCTCATTGTTTTAATTTTTATGCAGTGGGAAAAGAAATGTTAGTTCTGTCAGATCAAACAGACTTATAAAAATAGCATAAGTATAGATATAATTCTTGACTCAGAATTCAATCAAGCCCTGAAAGGCAAAATACTTTCTTCATCTAAGATTCATTTTTCAGATTAGTGCTTGCAAAAAAATACTGGTTTTAATAATAATGACCAAATCAGATACCTTTCTATTATAGAAATCTAATAGCTTTTTAAGTGCTTGGAGAGTGACAAAGTGGGTTTTCAAAAGTCTAGTAATTAATGTTTCACTTCCCTAAAAGAAATAAAAATTTAGTATACTTAGTCTATCATGTGAATTTTTTTTAAAAGTTCAGAGTTAAAACATAAAATTAAAATATTAACTCTGACTTTTCTTATTATTTCTGTCATCAAGATAATGAGGAATTAACAAGATATACAAAATCTGAGAAGTTAAAATAAGTTCTATTTTCCCCCTTTATTTTAATTAATGTTTATATTAAAAGGGTGAAAGCACCTTGATTAGGAAAATAATAAGAATAAATTTGAAAATGGTGAAAATTTGTCCACCAAGAATTTCCAGATAGTGTTCAAAAGGCCATCAGAAGTTATGGACTTCCTCATTCTGCTGTGCTATGATAAATAATGCCTACTGCAGCCTCTTCCATGGTGGGATATGACTCGGTGTTATTCAGAACTATAAACAATTTGAAATTTTTTCACTGCTTCACAGGAGTGTTGTGGAATTAAGATACTTGTAAAATGTCACATTCCTTTCCAGCATGCCTAATCAAAGGTTTGGGTGTTCAAAAATCCTAATCCACACAGTAGCTTCTGGGAGTCCCTAAGTGTTTCCATTGTGGTGTGAAAAGTAGTGTCCTACCCCAAATTTCCAAACACTTCTCAGGAACCCTAAAGGAACAGAAATGGATATGAGAGAAGAAGGAAGGAAGCACAGTGTGGTATGTAGGCTATGCTAATTCCATTATGTGAGTCATTTGCAATTTCGTGCTTTCACTGAATTCTAAATTTTGTCAAATCTCAAACCCTCAGTTAAGACCAGCAGTTATGTGTTTCAGTTGGGACAATCTAAAGCAGATGAAAAATGGTATTGGCTAGGATAGTGTGCAGAAAAGTGATTTCTACCCTTGCATTGATTAGAACCTTCATCCAGAGCCCCTCAGCATGAGCTATCAATTGGAGTAGTGGTTAGCCACCGAGCACACAAAGCATGTCACATGAAGATTGAGAGGGACTAGCATCTCCTGTGTCCTAGGATAAGCTTTTTAACCTCAACCATCACTGGGAAAATGTAGGAAAAATGAAAGGGGGAAAAGAAAGAGGAAGGAAAAAAACCCACAATAAATTTATAAGAACAGAATTTTTTTTTACAGAATTATTCTGTTCTAGTTTCATAAACATTTATGTCAGATTTCATACAATCCACACTCCTGATCATGCATGCCCATGTGTGACACACACACACCTTAAAAACATACAGTATAATGGGAAAAGTTCTGTGGAGAAAACCATAGCCATAATTTTGGATGACACTCATGTTCAGTGTATGACATTGTGCTGGCAGCATGCTGAAACTGTCATTAATGAAAACTTATTTAAATGTTATATTAACTTCACAAACGTTCTTTAAGAAAATAAATAGGCCAGCACATCAACAATGTTGGCGTTCCATTAATTTAATTATTTGCTAATGGATTAATTCAATTTATGACCAAAAAAAAAGTATTTAACTGTCCAGTTTTGTTTGTCTAAAATCTATATAAACTTGAAATACAGTCTCCTTGACAAATGAGGTTACTAGAAACTAAATAGAAAATCTTATTTGCCACCACAGTGGTGACATGAAGAATTGCAGCCTTTAGCTCAGGGCTACTAAGCTCTTAATAATGAGAGAAAGGTACTCCATCTTCACTTATAGCCACAATTACAATGAACAAAAATAGCTGCCAAGGCTTCTGCAAAAAAATATTCATGACAGTGTGAAAAATATTGATTTTAAAAGCCAAGAAATGAAATATCTTCTAAAGTGCTCCATTCAGTCTAGTTAATATTTTCCAAAAGAAACTGAGGAAAACATAAAGCATTTTGCCAAAATCCTTTATTAAAAATAAATCCTCCCAGAAACAGCATAAACAAGCAATCCAAATCTCTTCATAAATTAATGCAGCTCTTGAGTGATCAGGTCATATGCAAAATGTGCACTCTGACCTGGAATTATTTCAAATATTGAACCTTCATCTGTTCTTCTCTCTTCATTTTTCTCTTCTACCCTAAATAAATTGGAGAGAAACATCTATGCATGTGGGAACCCCAGGAATGCTATTGCACAGCCTATTGCTCTGAGCTGCTCAGAGTGCCATGCAGTGGCACTGCATGCTGATTCTGAGCTCTTACAGTCACTGCATTTTGGATTTTCAATGAACTTCTGAGCCATTGTAAGTGTCAGAGCAGATGGCAGAGCCCACTGCTCTGAGTCCTCATGCACATCTGAACAGTGCTTTCTGTTATTCCCACATTAATGCAGTATGACTGTTTGTTACATAAAATAATGGCTTAATTTTGAACAGAATGCAGCATTGCAAAATGAAAAAGATAAAGGTCAGGGAAACATGCTATATAATATCAGCTGTTACAAATCCTTTTTGTTACCTAACCACACTTTTCAAATTTAAGTTTAATAGTGGTTAGAATTCTGAAAGATGCCTAGGTACTTAATTTCCTCTGAAATCACTGGAAGATAATAAATATCTTTAACAGTAATAAATATCTTTAACAATCTAAGTTTACAGCATAGGCCTTCATTTTAAAAAGAGACTTAGAAGCCAAATATTAAAAACATTTAAGTAGGAAGTGTAAAGATGTGGACAGGTAACCTAATGAGATTTTCAGAATGACTAACTCCTACTGAAATCAATCTAGCCTGAGTACCTTTGGCTTTCAGTAGGATTAATGATCCTCTGGGAGTAAAATTCTTTTGGAAAAGAGACCTCTACAGTTTCGAAAATCTTACTGGTGCTCCTTAAACTATAGTGTTGTTATTTTAGTGCATGGTTTTTAGCTTTGGAATATATTTTTATTTGATACCTTCTTACTCACATGAACCAGATATAGTTTTAGTTGTCTTGAAGCTATACATCTCTCTGAACCAAATTACATCAGGGCTGGGTTCTCAAGAAACCAATAGTACTGAATGTAGTATGGCTGAGCTTGTAGGTTAGGAAAATGAACAGTGGTGTTCACATCCTTCTACTGACAGCACATGAGCTTAAAATTAGTAATGTGTCCTAGCAAACTAGAGGATCACTAACATACTGTTCTGTGAGTATAACTTGGTACATGGGAGAAAAACAGGAACTGACAGTAGTTTAGAAATCACTGTACTTTGGCAATTAAAGTTTCAAGTTGACACCCAACTATTTTTTTCTTTCATCCAGACTGGAATAGATTTACCCAGAGGAATATAAAATGGGGGTGTCTAAGTGACGTCTCTTACGTATACTGATGACTATCATCTCAATCTTCCTGAATGGCATGTTCATCTCACATATTCCAAGATTTATTTACAGTTACATTGAGGGCATGTGAGTGGATTCATTTTACATGACCTGTAATTCATCACATTTTACTTGGTCATTCACATTTATATTTTTATGTATTTATATATATATATATATATATATATATATATATATGTACATAGGTATATGTGTATACATACACAGCCAAAACAGTTGAGGCAAATAATGGCTTAATTACTTCATTGTGCACAAGGAAGCTGATGGAAATTCAAGTTAAATGCTGTGTTAGCCTTTTTCTCTTCACTTTGTAACCTCCTGGCATCCACAACAGAGTAAGTTTATAGAATCATAGAATCATAGATTTATTTGTCTTAGAAGAGACCTTTAAATCAACTGTTAACCCAAGTTAACAAGAACATTGCCAAGTTCACTACTAAGCCATATCCCTAAGTGCTAAAGCTACATGAACTTTAAGTAGCCCCAGAGATGATGACTCCAGCACTTCCCCAGGCAGTGTACTTCAATGCAAGAAAACACCTTTGGTGGGGAGATTTTTTCCTTATATCCAGTCTAAACATTCCCTGGTGAAACTTGAGGCTGTTTCCTCTTGTCCTGTCACTTGTTCTCTGGGAGAAGAGGCAGACCTCCATCTGGCTAAAACCTTCTTTCAGGCAGTTGTAGAGTGATAAGGTCCCCCCTGAGTCTCCTTTTCTCCAGGCTAAACAACCCCAACTTCCTTACCAGATTTGTGCTACAGATCCTTCATCTGCTTCATTGCACCTCTCTGGAAACACTCCAGCTCCTCAATGCCTTTCTTTCAGTGAAGGGCACAAACTTGAGCACAGGATTTGAGGCAGCCTCTCCAGTGCCAACTGCATGGGGACAGTCGCCTCCCTGGTCCTGCTGGCTACACCTATTTCTGGTACTATTCTGGTACAAGCCAGGATGCCATTGGATCTCCTGGCCACTTGGACATACTGCTGGCTCATTTTCATGTGGTTATTGATCAAAAGCCCCAAGGTCCTTTCCCACCTGGCAGCTTTCCAGACACTCTTCCCCAGTCTGTAGCACTGCATGGGATTGTGATTCAAGAGTAGCACCCAGCACTTCACTTTATGGAACCTCATACTGTTGGTTGTCCAGAGCCCTCTGGAGAGATCTTCCACCCTTCCACCCTTCCACCCTTCCACCCTTCAACTTCTGAACAACTTGGTGGCATCTGAATATTCATGCTAATAGAACTAGGTATGTACTTTTTTTTCCCTTCAATATTAGATTTGTGTACATGAATCAAAGACTATAAGCAATGAAGAATCACCTTAAGCACATTGTTATTAAAGCATTACTTTTTTTTGGTTTTTTTGTTTCTTCATCAGTTCCAGGTGAGACATAGACTTACCTATTTCCTTTTTTCTCCTTCCAGATAAATGTTTAATAGGAGTTGAATTTTGTCCTAAGGAAAAGTCTGGTACAAAGCATGCATACAAAGAAAAACCTAGGACAAGAATGGCATATAGGCTAAGCACAGCACTTCTGCCACAGAGTGGGTTTTACTGTTGTATATTGCCAAACAAGCTTTGAAATATTTTTATTGTAATCTAATGACTTTTGTATTAACACCATCACTGTATGAATATGTATAAGGACAAAGCTATGGGCAGATGCTCTAGAGACAATAGAAAGTTAATGGACCTTATCTTTAATTGATGTCAAATACTGTAGCTCCCCCAAAATCAATACAGTTGTACTGGCTTATGCCAGCTGCGGGTCTGGTGCCAGGACTCAGCCTTGGGAATGTGGTGCATGATTCAGTGTCAGGAACTGCACTGCTGGAAGCAGAAAGCTTCACCTTGAATTTTTGTATTCAATATGCAAGATATACAGTTATCACCCTATGTAAACTTTTGAACTCAATAGGATATGTGGAATGCAAGTGTTACAGAATTGGCCTTTAAGATATTATGCCTTTCTTTGTGGTTAGACCCAGATCCTATTTCTGTTGAAGCCATGAACATTTCTTGTAAGGCATTTTCACCATTTTATCTTCAGTTTTACAAGCCTTTAAATTTTATTGGCTTTTCTTCAACCTCTAGATCTTATGATTACTCCTCAGCCGCAACATCTATTTAAAACCAGAATGTTTTAATTTGTCATTTGGTCCCTAAAGACTTCAGTCTATAAAAGCAAACATAAATAATTCCTTTAAAAAACTCTTAATGATTTTAAACTGAGCTCAGGAGCTGGGAAGCTTAAATCAGGATTTTGTCATTATTGTGGATTGCCATGTTCTTTCAGACTGATCCACTGATATGACAAATAGCACGTTGAATAAAGCTGTGTTAGGAGGACCCAAAATGTATTGCCTTTCAACTGCACAGACATCACTGAGCTTCCTGATGTGCTTGAGCTTTTTACTTTTAAAGATACTTTAAGGGTTAATTCACACCTCTCACACAGCTGTTGTGTCTGCCATCCCAGTGATGTGTGGGAAAATAAGAATACCACTCTGATGAATATTCATACCTGATGAATAGTTTTAACATTTCCACAGCTGGACTCTGGCTGTGCAATCACAGCAGCAGTCAGAAAGTAATATATGTGAAATGAAGCTATTTTCAGGCTTTATTTTCTAAATCAAATTGCCAGCTGAATGCTGATAACTATGGATCAGATACTGGAGCCTGCAGTAAGTAGGGTCAGACTGCATGAGCGAGCACACGTAGATGTGAGGCTTTTTTACAAACAGTGATTCTGCTTATACAAACAATGCTGCTCATGTCAATAACATTATGCAACACCTGTAAACAATGTCTTCAGACTGATGTAAACAACAGTTTCCATGCCAATGAAACATCAGTGTCTACAAACAGGAAAGAGGATATATTTTATCTGAGTACGTTTGGTTTTTAGTAGATCAATTATAGTAACTGAATAAAATATTTTCCACTCAGGATGTTGGATTAAAAAAACAAACAAACCTGTGTTTTTTTTCCATTTTCGTTTTTTTGGTTCTTTGTTGGAAAGGAACAACTACTGTTGTTAGTTCTACAATCATAATAGACATTAACACCAGTCAACAGACAAGTCTTATCTCAAATTGCTCATATTGATAGCAAAGTTTACAGGGAATAGTAAGAAATACAGATAATAAACTAAAAAGAGAGAAAGAGATGTACAAAATAAAGGAAAGATTTATGTGAAATAATCACAGAGTATTCATTCATAATTAAAATTCTCTTCCATAATCTGCACTTTCTCATCTAGTTCTTCAGATGAGAAGACACTTTCTACCATAACAGCAAGGACAGAGTTCATGAAAGGGAATTGGTGTCATTAGATTGCATTCACCATTTACATAAAGACAGAAAAGTTTTTTTCCCAGGCTTAGATAAAACAAAAGCAAAAATAAAAATAAAACAAACAAACAAACAAAAATAAAAACCAAACCAGCCAAAAAAACCCCAGAACAAAATGAAACAACAAAACCAGTAAAAAGCTATTATCCAATTTTAAGTCAATAGTGCTTTTATAAATAAGACCAAAGGGGCACAAGTGAAAATCTCAGTGTATAAAGAAGCAGAAAAAATTGTATATATTTAAATGATTCCCAAATAGTCTAATAGCCTTACCTGATTTACTCAAATGACAGATAGTTTTAAGGTTTTAAGGTAAAATAGTAAAAATTAAAGTTTTTATCATGTTGGTTTCTTGCCCGCCAAATTATGTTCAGGTGTAAGGCAGGCCTGCAGTGAGTCTTGGCTGTGTGCATAGCTCAGATTAGGAGTATTCACATGAGGTCTGTCCTGTGAAATTTTCAGATTGAGTCTCACTTTAGAAGGAATAATAATAATAATTAGTATTACAATGATGATGATAAAATATCCCAATTGCAGAATGTTACTGGGGGAAATTAGACACAGGGAAACCTTTACTAAATGAAATGAACACCCATTCCTATCTTATTGTCTTTTTTGTTCCCTCTTTGTTCTTGTTTTCTTTTTACTGCAAAATTTACTTCATTTTAAGCACCTGGCTGTTCATTTCTGAAACTGCATTTGATGACTGTTGGAAAGCACAGGAGAGAAACAAGCTACAGGCAACAGTTCTGTGTCTTTGTGCTCCTATTCTTTAGGTCACGCTGTTTCTAATATGCTTTTAGCTGCTTAATGAATTGGTTTCATGAGCTGGTGCATGCTGGAAGTATTTGAAAGTAAATCAAAAAACAAATTTTTCTTTTGGAAAAAAAAAAAAAAAGCTGTTATCCTAAATTTAACTCTGAGACCTGTTCTATGGGCTGTTTTAAAAAAAAATAATCTTTTTCAGTTTTTCTTTCTGTTGTTGATAATGTTACTTTTTTAGCCAGAAGGATTTAATTGAAGGAATAAACTATCAAGTTGTAAAGAGATGAAGAATGAAGGTCACAGCCTTTTTATGCTATCTCTATATTACTCTAAGCCTCAAACTAGCTTTTGAGATAATGCCTGTTTCTGCAAAATGTCTTTCCACTGATCTTTTATTTGCTGCTCTTATAGTGAGAATTTTTCAAGATTTTGCAAGTGTCTAGTGAACAGAAACTATACCATGTGAGAATAAGATGGTTTTCTTCAGTCTAACTGCAGACACAAGGAGTTCTCGAGTATAGACACTCAAAGAAACCTTTTGCTACATTTTGAATTGAACTCCTAAGCGATTATTAGATGTCTACCTTATAGATAGAGTAATTATCAAGGTAGGAAAGAGAGGGAAATATGATGACATTTTTCAGAAAGTGGGGCTGCAGTGGTGAGACATTAAAAAAACCCACTAAAATGAAGAGGGCTGAACCAAGAAGGAGGGAGAGTCTCAGAAGCACCAAAGACATTCCAGTATGGGTGAATCTTACAGTATTTAAACAATAGATGCTTATAGGAACCACTTCAATTTGGACCATAGGGGAAGATGGCTGATCTCTTTCCTATACAAGCTGCAATGCTCTTCATTTTTTATCCTGGGAGGCATAAATCCACTGCAGAGGAATTTCTGACTCTCATGTTATAAGAAAGGATTATTGTTTAGAACAGATACGAAGGGATATGAAATGCCTGTACTGGCTGCATTCAGCAAGTGAAAAACATCACTTTAAATCTGTCTATAGGTGCTAGGGAAAGATGAAAAAACAAATAAGTATTTACAGCTTCCATTTTGCAAATGATTTTTTGTTGTTGTTGCAGTGCTTGGGTTCTCCATTTTTCTTATCTTAATGAAAAAAAAAAAAAAAGTAACCAAAGAAAAACTATCACAATTGTCTCATGGTGGCCTGGGCTCCATGCTCATCCATGAAGTTGACCCTGAAGTTTAGTATGTCATGGCCTGTAGGCTACCTGAAAGTTGCTTATTGCAGTTTTGTTTCCTCAAGGTGAAATAACAGTCTGGAATTGTTAGATTTTACAGATTCTCTGGAATCTATTCCAATGCTAAAGTTGCATAAGCCTATCACAATGGTTATTTCTGTAGTAGTAATTCAATAATGTTTTCACAAGGGATGGCCAAAGAGTTTAGCACTTTTGGGTTTTCCATCATGGATTTTCTGTCTTTCTAGTTCTTGGATTCCCACTTTCATCTTTACTTCTTCCCAGCATTGAAATATCTTCCCCATTATTATCCTAGGAGAAGACTTCCAGAAAATTTCATTAAACTGTATGGTTCTGTTCATTTTATTCAATATTCTCAGATTGTTTAGTTTGATTATTTTCACCTAGAATCAGTGGATGCTTAGGAGAATGGACTCAGCATAATTTCTGTTTCTTGAATTAAGAAAATAAGAAATTCCAACATACAATTGCATTTCCAAAGCTTTTAAAATCCTCTCCACATACCGGTTGATTCACAGCTGTATTTTAACTTTTGAAAACATTGAGTTTCTTTTCGTATTATTTTTATTTAAATCCTACATTTTTTTAGTAGCTGGAAGTATAACCTTTTGTTCCCCACAGAAATCAAGACTGAAATTGTCAATGGCTTAGTAAACTTAGAGTTCTTACAGCACTTGCAGGCATTTAATGCAATTCAGGTTCCTATTTCTACTTTGCACAGTTTCTAAACCTTTCTAAATATTATGTGTTTTTTATTAAAAAACTTGCAACCAAATCAATGAAAAATGGTATAGATAGGTACTGTCTTTAAGTCATTTTGAAAGTTTACATGGCCTCAGGGATTAATTTTTTAAAATCAAACTTAACTGTAAAGATTTCTAAGGTTTGTGTAAGCAGCTACCTAGTGCCTGATGGAGGTTCTTATGCTTTGAAAAGAGGGAAAAAACCCAACTCACAACAGATTTACATGACTGACCCTCATTTTTCTGTATGAGATCCTCTGTTTATGACTTAAGAATCTGACCTGAGATTTTTCTGCTTGAAAGTATTGATTATATACATCCTGAATCATAAGGTTAAAAGCTGCAAAAGATGAGTGAACTTACTAATGATTCGATAGTTTCAGGACACAAAATAACATCTAATCTGATCTTCTGAAGGTCACAGGTCATTATTTTCTTTCTTAAAATATTACTTAAAACCCCCAAATATTTAGTGAAATGAAGTGCATCATGGCACAAACAGACAACAAACAAGGGAGAAGTTCTGCAATTAAATAGTGCTTTTACATCTATTTGGGCAAGAGGGAAATGTCCAAGTGACCCTATCCACCAATCATCAGTGATTTTTCTCAAAATTTGATTAAGCTTTCTAGTATTCTCATTTACTGATCTAATTTCCTTGGATAGTTTGGTTTTTTTCTTTGACTGATTATGATCTCATTATTTTCATATTAGGCAAATTGTAGGAGCAACTCATCCTATTCTTGAACCATGCAGCCTGTAAAAAGATGTCAGATAATAGCCAGTCCTCAAAATTATTCACTTGGAAGTCCTAGATCCAGTGACATTCATGGAACAACATATGTACTACTGATAAAGAACGTGGGGAAAAATAAATTGGAAACCACAAGTTAAAAGCTTAGTCCTACTCATTTCTGGCTAGGCTTGTACTGAATTAGTATTTTTGAGTTCAGAAAAAGGTTCCATATTTTGTGGTAGCAAAATCTGAGCCTAAGACTTGAGGTAAAGGATGAACACAACATGAAATGGTTGTAATTAAGAAAAAGAACAGCTGGTGGTGCCTTCAATTATATTTTTCTCACCTACATCAAGATCACATATGCTAAATGTGCATACATGCTTTTCTCACAACACTCACGAGATTATTATGCTGCAGTTGTGCCTAGAAACCTCAACAAAAATCAAGGTTTCATTGTGCCACCTGCTGCATGAAATTGTTGGAGAGACTATCTGACCTGCAAGACCCAAGATTCACAGCTAGTCTTGGGAAGATCTCTGTACGTGGCCTACATGATGGCTTCATGACAAGGCTTTTCCAGCAGCTCTAATATCTATTCACACTTAGCCCCTTTTAAGTATAGAAGGCCTAAAACTAATAATTAAAATTTAAAAAAAAAGGTGCAAAACAAATACAACAGCATATCATTTGTCATGCTTTGTTTTCAGTGTCACACCAGCAAATGTGCTGTATCCATTAACCTTTTTGAAAAGAGCAGAAGGTAAGCTAGTTAGCATTTGACAGCTTTACCAAGTCTATTGACTTCTAATGAAAAATTCACCACTACAAGATATTTTCTCATATCTGTCTAGTTCATACAGTTTGTCACTGAGACAACCCTTAAAATCCCTATGTTTTACCCTCCCAGCCTCCCATATTTCTTTAACTAACACAACTGGACATTATCATGATGATTTATTTACTACATGAGCTTTAATTTGTTCTCTTTAAGTTCACTCCATGTGGAAGATGACTTTCAAGTTGCTAGCTGATAGCATATGCTGTACAAAACACACACATTTTGTTGCTTACTCCTATCCAGGAGCTGACTGGGCCCCTGTCAGACTGCTGGATGCAATGAACACTCTCTGTGTGGAAAGGTTAATGGGTACAACATGTCCTTCTTGCACCTTGGAGAGCATGCAGCACGTTCCCAAAATTACAGGAAGATTAAAAAGAGTGATGGTATCATTGAATGCCTGTGTGAGGATGCAGGTGCTCTAATGATAAGTTTGTGGTTTATTCTCAAAGAGGAGAGTGTTGAGAGCAATTCCCACTCCACAGTGTAATCAATCATTGGACTAGTGTATAATTAATATGCCAGTTATATCACATAGCAATTTTCTTTTTCAGAAAACTTAACTATTTTCAAGGTAGGTCAGCAATCCTTGTGTCTACCTGATATATCTATGATAAATAAATTTTAAAAATTATAAAATAAACAATAACATCACCTCCCCAAGAACAAAAGAACATTATATTTAGGGTAACAGCAGCTTTGGCTTTTTTTTAATTTGAAGCATGAATTTCAAACAAATGGATATATTTGTTTTACATTGTGATATTACTTATTGTAGATTCAAAGGATAAAAGCTTTGAGAAACAGAAACATTTTACTCTGTAATAAGATAAATTTTACTCTATTCCAGCTCTTTGAAGGAACACCTGACAGGCCTTGAAGTATACAAGATTAGCAAAAAAATTATGTATATGTAGAAGGCAAGATGCAAGACAGTTAAAGAAGAGAATCTGCACAATCTAAGTACCTTCTGAAGTTCCATAAAATATTTGGATTATTACTAGTCTGCTTGGAAATACATATAATATAGTCTTTTAAAAAGTAGACCTAGTTAGAGTATGCAGAAAAGCCAGAAATCTTAAATGCAAAAATAGAACATATTTCATGATATCTGTGATTTGCTGGTCAGAGACAGGTGATATACTACAAGCCATGAACACTTGATTAAGAGTACAAAAACCCTCAGTGAATAAAATTCTAAAATACCACATACCTACATAATCTCAGGAGAAAGCATTTAAAATTTTTTTTTTTGGAGGGTGGGGGAGCTTGGTCTCTTCCATCTGTCTCTGTCTTTCACAGACATAAAATATCAGAGCCAAAATCCAAAAGTCAGTAAGTCAGTAGTGCTATTGCTTTACACTGATCAGATATATATATATATATATATATATATATATATATGTATATATATAATATTTCCTGTATGCCATTTTTTCCCAGTCACTTAAAAAAAAAGGTATAGGAAGTGCTCAGATACATCAAGAAATAAAAAAACTCCCTTTTTTTTATTAAATACAAATTGTAACTGGACAATGGGCATGAAGGGAGCAAGGATATCTTTTTCTTTTCTGCAGTTCTCAGAACTGATACACAGCTTGTACAGCAGTATTATGTGCTTTGTTTTGTGCTGCTATTAATGGTATTCCTCATTCATATTATCCATGATACGGACATTTTGTGTTGAGCTGAGTATCTCATTCTCATTGTCAGCAAGACTTCTACTAAAGAAAATATCAAGGCAGGTTCTTGAGATATTTGCCTTGTTGGAGGTAGTCAGATGATCATTATGTTTGATGTATACTGCTGAAGAGTTCAATATTTGCTGTGGATTACATTCGTGTTTTTTTGTAGATGGCACATGACGCGTTTGCCATTCATCCAAGTACACAAGTACCTGCATGCCAGTGCCAAGCATGGTAAGGTCACATCCCCAGAAGGACACTGCAGAGTGTCATTAGAATTTGAAAGGCTTGCTTGCAATTGCTTGAAATTAATCTGGATTTTTAGCATCTCATTTGGAACAAACATGGCATGTTTCTGTATTCTGAATATTTTCTTTGATTTTCCTTTTTAACTTTCTGTAATTGAAATAGCATATAGTTTTAGTGAGTGAAGTGTGCTAAATTGTGTATTATTCTATTTCTAATGCTTATTCACATGCTATTTTAATGTATTATCCTGTATCAGGCCATAAGTTTATACCTCCTTAAAACAGTAAAGTTCAAACACCAGATCTGCAGCAATAGAGGCTGGTAACACCTCAAATCTCTGTTTTCTTGTGAAATTCTGTCTCATGTTTAGAGACTATAAAGATGGGCTGGTTGTTTCTTCTTGCCTTGGTTAGCTCTGAGCTCAGCAGCCACCAGTAAAGAACATTACAGCTTGTTTTTTTAGCAGTGTGATAAATTGCAGATATATCTTTTCTCTCCTCAGCTCCCTAACCAGCATTGGAGTTCGGGATTTAAAATATCTACAGTTCCAACTGGAACAAAAAACCAAAGGTCATGATGTACAAATCTGCTTTATTGATGCAGAAGCTAGGGCAAAGAGGGTAGTTCTTTGGCAAGGAAAATTTTCCTGGCTTTATATAGCAGAATAAGGTCTCCAAATAACCACGGGGTCATCACAGATCTCATCATTTGTAGCATATGCAAGGCATGTTTCTTTGGCTCTTGTTTTTTGATATTATGTCCTAGACATATGTCTATGTGAAATGAGAGAGAGGGAGGGAGGGAAGAGTTAAAAAAGTGAAAAGCAATCCAACCTAAAACTCAATTGCAAGAGAAAATTACTGTCATGGAACAAATGAGCACATGATGATCATTGGCTAATGAACTATTAGGGATTTCTAACAGTACCTATTCCTGTAATATAACCCCCAAATTTAAGTGCACAGTAGATACAATTTTGGAGGCCATTCCTTGAGATATGTAGATCCTAGAGAGATAAAAGCTTCTAATACTCCAAATAATTGCTTTCTATTCCTCTCATTTTGAGAATAATCTAACATATTTCTGTGGAACAGGCCGATTGCTTTTCTACGTGGATTCATTTATGTATAAGACTCATAAATAAAAGTTATTCAGCTGGAGTGAGGTATGCTAAAAGTCCTAAATAACAGTACAAGACTTCTATACATTAAATAAATACGACAAGTTTTTATCTTTAAATTGGGGTTGATTTAGTTGTATTATAGATACTTACACCTCCTTTTTCTTTCCGTTACAAGTATCTTTATGAAACACAAAGCTCAAACTCACAAAAGGATGCAAAGACATCTTTTTTTTAGCATCACTGACACTGAAATCCACTCACACAGCAAACATATAGACACATCATATAGCAAGAGACCATGACTCTCAATCTCCCCTCCATCAGATTCAGAGGTGTGTCACTGACACAGAATTCACAATACAAAATATTTCATTAGATGGCACCCTAAATATTTAGTTAGATAGAAGCATCTGACACAGCCAAGACAGGTTTAAAATTTTCCTCAGACTGGAGCAGTACAGATCCTAAAGTCAGGCACTGAAGCATGTCCTATTTGGTAGAGGAGCCAGGGGGAAACAGAAATCTTCTACATTGATGTTTGAAGATGGGTATGCTGAATTGATCGTAAAATTCATGATGCCAAAGAAACAGTAGGCAAGACAGAGGATTACACAAGAAAGAGAGCTCCAAGATTTCTGATAAGTTTTTGTTCAAGGCTCACTCAAGGATGCTGTTTCTTGTTGCTGATCTCAAAACTTTGAATAGAATTGAAAACTGATACTGGGAGCATCATAAATTTGGGGAGATATTATCTCAGGAGACTGACAGGTATACGTCACTCCCCTGACTTGCATTGTTTGGTTTTGGGATTTTTTCCTAAATCAAGGCTTAAAAGAAATGTTGCCTGTTACAAACTGAGCCCCAGGGAAGTTTCATCCATCTATTAATAAGAACTTATTTAAGAGAAGTAGCATGAGGAAATAGTTACATATTTTCCTCCTGAACTTTCACAAGTCTTGACAGTTTAACCTTGAATGAATATTTTAAAATGCATGTTCAACTTCTCTGTAGAAATTTTACTGGCCATGACATAAGCTTCAGTATTACCACTGGTCTGCCATAATTAGGAAAGAGATATCAAAATTCTAAGACAGGAACACCTGAGGTAGCATATTAAATATTTATTCAGAGCAACACATTAAGCACAACAATGTAGACAGTGAGTTATTCTAATTAGATGTCCACAATAACCAGCTTTTCAAATCTGAACATTAAGCAGTTCATGTGGTATAAAAAATACATTTTTGAGGAAAATAAGGGGACTTTTCTTTCAGGGAAAGATTGAGAAAATTAATGTTCCCCTATTTCCCTTGGTAAACAATCCAATTTAGCTGAGATCAAAGAACTGCAGCTTGCCAGTTTGGGATAGTAAACCTTGTTCATGTGCCATGGCATGTTTTTATTTTGGTAAGTTCTAAGCAATCGATAAGTATCAACCATTATAGCTCACCTTCTTCTATCAAGTTACTTTACATTCTAGATACACAGTAGTTCTACCTCCTATAGTATGATTCATGACAACAAATACATTCTGAATTTTTTTTTTCTTTTCATATTCAGGTATTTATGGTTCTTATTACCTTCTGTAGATTTACAAAGTTTCTCTATACCCAGAGAAGACAAAAAGAAAGTTTTCAAGAGAACTCAAATCCAGTAATGAAAAGCCTGACAGTTCATTTTCAGGTCATCTCCATATAAACTACCCTATGCAGTTCCTTTTACTTTGTGTACCTCTTTTGTATAGTATGTCATTTTTGTCAAGGGAAAATTGGCTGGGTTTTTAGTATGTTTTCTGGAAAAAATTCAAAAAGTCCCTTGTGCAGTTTGCGTCTTTATCCAGTAAGTTCAATCCAAATGATACAATAATTTTAAATTCTTTTTCTTTACTTTTCTAGTTATAAGACATAGAGGAGTTTAATTAAATTTCAATATGTTCCTTCAGAATTGTTCAAAAAAAGAACATTTTTGAAGGTCATCACAAAATACCTATTTTACAACAAAAAAATAGCATAATTCCTCACTTCTCCCAGTGCCTGCACAAACTAGACCCTTAATTATGGATTGTGCTCTCATGAGAAATGATAGGTTTTTGTTAATGATACAAGTGTAGCATAATGCATGCCAGAAGAAGTGGACATTTGCTTTGTGCAATTTACTGAAGCCTCAAATGTCCAACCCTTCAGGATGTTGTTTCTGCTGCCAAAGAAGAGCCTAGCCTGACCGTGGTATCTGAGTTTATTACAGCTCAGCATGATGGAGAGTTCACTTTTGCTTGTGGAGAAGCCTTACTTCCTTTTAAAGCTAACATTGCAATTCACACTCACACATCCACAAAATATTCTTACAATAATCCCATTTCTTATTTAAAAAAATAAAAGTGGAAAATAGTAAATTAATATTTTCCCCCATTATTTTCCCTGTTTTCTCCCAGACTAGTACTTATCATCGCATATTAATTTTGTATATCTTTTGTATGTTCTATGATATTTTTTCTCATACATGTACATTTAGAAAAATAACTTAATTGGGGAAAAGAAGTATATGCAATTTTATAGTATTTTTTACTGCATAATAAGCAGAAAAGTTTTCTTTTTTTTTTTTTTTTTCTTATTACCCTTTAAAATCCCTCTCTCCTTTCCCAGAAATACGAGCTCTTGTGTCAGCATCCAAGGGAGGAAAAGTAATAACCAACTGGGACAGAGACATTCTGTCATTCAACACTACATATCTACATTAATCTGGTTTTAATTTGCTTATTGTTCTGTTTCAGCACTGGGGACGAAGAGCCTCAATTTTTCTCTTAAGGAATTCCAAATATGGTCAAAAGTCAAATGGAAGAAGTAACAAAGAATGCATGTCATGGAAATTCTTAACTGACAAATTTCTGTCATGTGTGAAAGCAAAACATATCACAGAACCACCGCATATTCATTTTGTGCTTCATTTGCTTCTTCTGTCCTCCTTTATCCTTAAATTAGAAGCTAGATGCTAAAAATTTCATTGGAAACTTAAGGACCAGACTTTGCTGTGTGAGGAAGTTTCTGAATAAGACATCAAGTTTCTAGCCATCAGAGGATAATTTATTGATACTTGTCAAAAGGAAGTATCAGTCTAACAGAAATCAAGACAAAAGGAATGCCTGATGAATTTCCTTTGAAGTGCCTTTTATAAAAGTCCTTGGTAATACATATTGATGAACTCCAAATTGTCTTGCCTGAAGGGAAAAGAAAGTAGACTGCTTTACACTGTCTTATAAATATTCATCAAAAGAACAAGACTTATGTTTCCAGGCGTGAGGTGAATGATTACGGTTGTATGATTGCCTTGGAATCTGGATAATTAGTAAAACAGTCTATGACAGTGGGAGAATTTTAAACTGGGTATCTTGCCATCAGTCCTTTTGGATTTAAAGACACTGCCTGCTACTTGGAAAGGAAGCAAATTTATGGCTTGATGGATAGATATAATTAAGCTCTCCATTAGTTTCATCTACTGTTTATTTGCCTGTTTGTTTAGCCAAAAATTAAAGGCAAAGTTTTGAAGCATGTCTGTATTGTGACTGGAATGACACTACAGCATCTGCACTGTGGGTGTTTTACTGGATCAAGCTAGTGGAAAGGGCTCTTTAATTAAGACAGGAAAATGCAAGAAAAAAAAAAAAAAGACTGGTGAGGTTGATGTTTCATTAGGTCTTTTGCAAAAATCTGCAGACTAATGTCTTACTCATTTAGCTCACTCAATCTTGATTGTTTCATAGCATAACAAAAAGTCAACAATTTACCTTTCATGCTTATTTAGTGCATGTGATAAGGATATGAATTGTGTGGGAAAGATTTACTGACAGTCATTGGGGAAAAAATATGCTTGTGCTCAGTGATCTGTGAATTTTCATCCGTTACTCAAACTGTCTGCAGCTTTCTATTGACCCTTGTAACAGGCAGCTAGCCTTCTACCAGCAACTCCCAAAAAAATTGCCATATTCAGGAAACATTATCCTGCACAATGTTTAGCACTTAAATGCAATTAGGCAAATATAATATCCTCTTTGAAGGGAAATAGTTGCTCAGTTTAAGTAACTGAAACTAATTATCTCTGTTGAATGGAAGACACATTCTATGAGTGTTTGAGTGGTGTGCTGTTTCTCAGAAGCTGGAGAGGGCAAATAGATTGTATTTCTGGGTGGAGAGCTGTAGGAGACTCTTACAGGAGATTTATACCAATTTATAGCCATATTTACATGCAGAGTCCTATGAAGCAAGCCAAAATGAGGTGGCAGTCAGCCCAGAGCATGGAAACTCAGCTTGTAAATAGCATTTTCCAAGAAACAATTTATTATGGATTAAATGGTGTAAATGCTTAAAGTACTGGCATTCAAAAAATATTTTATTACCATGAAAATTGACTTGATCGGAAAGATTTAGAAGGACTTCAAGAAATTGTGTTAGGCTGAGTTGAGTTAAATACATGAGTGATGATGATGATGGTGGCATTATTGCACAGATAATTTTGTAGGCATACTTACTTTTTGGGATAGATTATTGACTATCTATTTTTTGTTTGGTTGGTTTGTTTTGTTTTGTCCTGCTCTATTTAATATGCTACATGATTTGTATTGCTTTTCTAATGAAAAATAAAGACTGGATACACCCAAAAATTAAAGAGCTGAGAACATCTAAATCTGACATATAGAAGTTCAAGAACTCAGATGGCAATGAAACAAACCAGAGTAAATTTGAAATAGTGAAGGAACATTGAGGAAATTGATTTTTCCCCCTTTTCTCCACAGTATATTGTTGGTTTCCATAAATGTTAAAATAACATAATCATTGTCACAACTTTCCAAATGTCTGTGTGGGAACAGCTCTCTGTTTAAATAGTGGAGGATGAAATATGTACAGAGCAGAGAAAAGAACAGCAGCAAAACATGCAAAAAACCTTGCACTATCTGTAGCTTTTACCCAGATCTATGTAATGTCAAACACTGAGTTATTGCACTCTAAGGAAAGGGAGAAGAGATACACAGTGGCATTGGAGATGGTGCAAATGATGTTCAAAGTTTACTTATTTATGCATTAAAGCTTGATGTCAGAGCATACAAAATACAGCCAACAGCAGCAGAGACAGATGTCTGTAATTAATCAAATTGCTGCTACAGCTCTAAGCTAATCCCAAAAAAGCAAGGTGCTGAACTGAGATATCCTTACTGTCAAAAATTGTTCACTAAAACAATGAAATATCTACATCACATTGTCTTTGTAAGATATCTTGCTAGGGGACAGGTAGTCAAATTTTCTTTCCTCTCTGATATTACCAGGCAACCACTTACTTTTAAGACTACTTGTCACCAGCTGGACTCCTCTGTTCTCTCTTCTACAGCTGATTATTTCCAGATGACTCTTTCTGTTAAATAGTCAACTGTGGCTAACAGTTACTAGATTGTGATTCCCTCAGGGACCTTGCTTCCACTGCATGAAAAATACTGATCACCGGAGTTAGAATGGCTTTGCCTGTTTGGATATTTTGCTGTTTGTTTTTTAAAATGTAAATTGAGCATTTGTTACACTGCAATTGCCCTATGTTCTAACTCTTTCTCATGACCATAATAAGACAGTTCTATTGCATTTTTCTTCTATGTGTATGTTTCAGTAGCTCTGCAATGTTCATGGACAGAGTGTGAACAAAATTATATTGGTCAGGGACTGTGGAATGCCCTGTTCTGGGCTGGGAACAGCACAAATGCATACCTAGGGTATATTCAAGTAGACTTTCCAGTCTCTTGACTTTTTTTCTTGTTTCACAGGGAGAATGATTTCTCTGTCTTTCTCAACAAGGCCTTCTCTTTTAATGTATAATATGTTCAGAATTTGTCGTTTTAGCAGGACTGTCACTTGTCATATGCATTTCCTCACAGCTGATTCATAGAGATTTTCTTGCCTTTCTGGGTCCAGTTTTTGGAGAATCCTGTTAACATGCTGTTCTCTCTGCTGGAAACTCTATACTACTATTTTATGGTTATAATTTTTGTTTGAGTCTTACTCCGTGTCTTCCCCAATCCTTTCTTAACTGTAGTTTTTGGCCTAATATCTGCCAGATTGGTTTTATCAATGTTCCTCCTATCTGAAATGTACCAATGAAATAAACTATCAGATCTCATACCTTTGTTTCTTTCTCACCTTACTGCAGCAGTTTTGTGTTTGGAGATGGTGGAGTCTTGGAATCTGTTCAGACACTGCTTGATCATAGATTTCACTATGTAGAAATAGATATGCCCCATTTAGTTTCCTCATATGCTTTGTAGAATTTTATCACCTTTTAATGATATCATATTTTTCCCAATTTTTTAAAGGTGGAGACATCTATAAACTGCTGATTTTTGCCATTATATTTTCTATAAGGAACCAATTTAATTATTTTCTGATCTTTCTTGCATTCTTCAACCATCTTTTAATTTTCTCATACAATTTTGAAACAATTTGGACAAAAAATACATAGAAAAGTTTATACTATTTTGTGATTTATACTATTTTAGGAAGTTAGAGTTTGTAAGCTCCAAAATGGAATTTGTCTTTGAAAAAAAAGCAGGAAGAGAAATCAGTATTGGAACAAACAAATGGTGAAACCTATACTAGCCTAGAAAAATGTTTCTCTTCCTATGATTTTCTTAGCATTCTCCTGCTGGGGCTGTGCTCAAACATTCACTGAAACAAGGCTTGAGAATAACTGCCAATATATTAGAAAAATGAAATATTGGGATATTCCATGGGAGAGATGAAAATATCTTGTGCCAATTTTTTTCCAGTTCCCATTTCAGTTTATAAGGGAAAAAAAATAAAGCAGAAGTGGAATTTCTAGCTGTTCACTGCAACCAAATCAATTAGAATATAAAAGACTCTTAACATTTAAAATATTCCCAGTGAAAGTGATGGGGAGAAGGAAGTGTCAAAGTATGCATACAGTTATAGATTTGGGGGTTATCCATGAAAAAGTGCAGAGTTATTTAAGCAAAGTTTATTTATTCAGGGGGGCAGGTAAAGCAGATAGCGACAATGATTTAAAAAAAAAAAAAAAGTATGCAGAAGGGTTATACCTGGTTAGAAATAATTGTCATGCTGTGGAGAATCCCTAAATCTGTTGCTCATCTGTCACAGACATATCTTGTGATTTATATGTCCTTTTCCACTCCTCCACAATCATCCTTGCTCACTGAGATAGCCTGTAAATGTTTATTCTGTGCTTTTAACAGTGCAGGAACCAAAGCTATCCACACATTTGGATGTCCTTCACATAAAAAAATATTTTGTGAAAGAACAAAATTAGATGTTGCTGACCCTTTAAATGCTCTTTATTAGAAGTTCACTAGATATGAAGGACATTTTTGAGGACTGAGAAGTGACGAATATAACTACATTATTAGAAGACAAAGGCTTAAGAGAATGTGTCGACCACATAGTTTAACATGAGCTTTGTGGAAAAGGTCTTGATGGAGGTTAGTAGGAGAATACCACTTAATAGTTCATTAAAGGTATCCAAAATTGGTTCAGTCAAGAAAGGTCTTGCTTAAATAACCTGTTGGAACTCTTTGAAAATAACAATGACATGACAGACAAGTAAAACTTTTCAGTTATATTACACTTGGATTTTCAAGAAGTATTTGAAAAAGTACCACATGAGAGGTTACTGACTAGGTATAGAGTCACAGATAGGATAAAGTGCTAGATATAAAATGGGAAAAGAAATAAGAGACAAAATTTAGCCATGCATGGCAACATAGTAATTTGGAAAGGAATAATGAACAGAGGACACAGGGCTCAGTTTTGTGACTGCCCTTTATTATGGACTGCAGATTACTGGCATGAGGATACTGAAAACAAGCTCTCTAAGGATCTGATCCAAAGACCATTGAAGTTAATGCCTTTGCATCAGAAATCAAGTCTGAACACCAGTCCACCAATCTCGAGATGTACTCACAGTTTGGAAAGAAAAAAATCAGTCAGAAGGTTTGCATTTGAGTAAATATTTGGACGAAGTAATGAGAGAAGAGAAAAAAAAAGCCCTGCATTTAACATTCCATAGGTTTAAAGTAGCCCCAAATCCCAGGGTGTGTGACCACTAGAATTTGTTTTCACTTTGGCTCTACCTCCACAGTAGGACAGATATAAAAATTGCTGATAATACTTACTGTTATTCCATACTGGTTCCATACTGGTTATCCCATAAGACTCACCCCAAACTATCATTTTATCAGGTAAATTATGAACCAAATTATGGCAGAAGTAAACAGAAAGACATTCTGACCTTATAATTAGTTTGAATGCAGCTAGAGTCTAGACCATTTATTGAATTGTGACTGATTTGTAACGTTTTCATTCAAAATGTGAAAGAAGAGAGGACTTCTAACTTACCAATGCTTTACTGATTGTCTTCAGGCAGGAAAAATTTTCAGGTGTATTAGAATGCTATTGCAGTAGTGAAAATGTATTCCCATTGCTGTTTGTAAGAATAGACATATGTGGTCATATTATCAGCACTTACATATCAAAATCTATGTGTTCTCTTCTGTGATTCAAACCAGTTATGAGGTCAGAATGTCTTTTTGTCTAATTCTGCCATTTTGAGTGCAGGCTGTTAGAGGGTCAGGTCAGGGCTACAGATGTCTTGAACACCAAAATGATGAAAGAGAGAATTCAAAAGCTGATCAACACAAAATAGATATAAAAGACATTAAGGGTAATGGTAGAATATTTTTGAGAAAATGAAAGTTTTCTGGTTATTTTCAGGTTATAACAGTCACTATCACAGCAAAAGAGTTGGGCCAGCACAGTTTAAATAGAAATTATTTCTTCAGGAAAAGAGGTTGTCTGAATGGTGAAAACTATAAGAATTCTTTCTAGAAATTCCATCACATCAGGGAAAAGAGATCACAGACAGCTTGATTCATAAAGTGACTTAATGAAATGACAACCATATGTAATGCAGACTCATTACCACTGATTGCCATGGTCAGAAATTGCTGGTGGTATTGGCTGCAGAGATGATGAGTAATGCAAGGTTTCTCATATCTCAAATACCTGCTAACTTCCTATAACTGCAGGTTTTGTTGGTGTTTGTTTTTCTGAAAAGAAGTAGTATAAGTAGGTTCAAAGCATTTTTTTTTCCCCCAGAGAAGCCACTTGGCCTTTATTCTGAAGTAATATATGAGCAAAATTCACTAGGAGGACTACTTTTCCTAATAATAGCTTAATCAAGTCTAAGCATCTAGAATATAAAAATTATGCTGCTGTAGTGGTATTTTCTGATTTCTTTTCAACATTCTCAAAAGTCCAGGAACCATAAGGGCAAGTGGAAATGCATATTTCTGATCTAATGTCCAAAGGAAGATGAAATATTCCCAACTGTGCAAGAAGAACATTATCACCTAATTGCATAAGCCTCTGTGCAGAAATGCAGATCTATTGCTCCACTCACAAAATAATTCAGCCCAAAATATTTGATGGAAGTGTGAGGAATACTCATCAGAAAAGAACTTGCATCTTCTGAGCTCACTTTCCAATGTTGAGGTTGAACTTGGAAAGCCACTTGTGCATGTTTCTTGCTCTGGCATTAGTTAGAGAAGTTAATTTTTGCTCATCATCCATAGAGCTGAAGGATGCACTGCTAATAAAGATAAATGAAAAGTATCAAGATACATACAACATAGCAGGCTCTGCCCTTGGCTGTAAGATATCAATGATCTGTAGATGACTGTAACAAGTTCCTCCTCATTCTCAATACATCTTTGTCAGAGACAAATAACAACAAAATTAAGATTGTTGTACTCCTTCAGACAGGCTAAACAAATGAATTTCTATTGAATACACTGAAGAGATATAAGCCAATTAACCACTCTCATTGTAGGAAAATGTAAAAAATATGCCAAGGTGTTGCAATAAGAATTAGAGTTGCTGTGGCTTCTTCCACAGTTGGATGTGTAGATCATGGATTTCTGTGGCAGTGTTGCTTTTAGTCCCTCACATGACTGAAAGCACATGTACTCCACAGAGCTGATTGAGAATGTTTTTGTATTTCTGTCTCCCATTTCTTTTAAATGAACTGACCCTTATCTGTTACCCTGACTGTGATTCAAATATTGATTCTGCAGGTAATTTAACTGATGCCAGTAGTTGCTGAGGGTTAGGCTAGAAATGATGGATTTGTTGCAGCTGATACTAATTGTCTCCTGGATAATGGCTTAGGTTTCTTTACTGTCAGAGCAACAAATATAAAGCTATGCAAGACTAGATATTATACATTGTAGATGAGATCAGTTGAGAACTGGTATCAAACTAAATACATATTAACAATTACAAAGTCAGTATTGATACAAATTTTAGTTTGACAACAGATGTCTTAGTAAATTTGTTTGATTCCTACTTTGCTGGGAGGTTTTTTCCACCTGAGCAGGCACACCATATATATAAACTTCAATGTAGCACATGCCTTATATTCCATTATCATAGAGCTAGGACAGAACTTAAATTGACTGGTGAGGATTTTTTGGAAACCAGAGCACAAAAAGAATAATTCAATCAAGAGTAAGTTTCTATAGCTACTTGGCTGATCTGATAAAATCTCTTCTGATGTATTATCCTTTTTGCAGCCTTCCAGTACTGAAAGGGAGCTTGCAAGAAAGCTGGACAGGGACTTTTTGGAAGAACATGTAGTGATAAGACAGGAGGGAACAGCTTTAAACAGAGAGGGTAAATTTAAATTAGATAATATACAGAAATTCTTTGCTGAGTGTGGTGAGGCACTGGAACAGGTTGCCTAGAGAAGCCAGGGATGTCCCATCCCTGAAAATCTTCAAGACCAGGCTGAATGGGGTTTTAAGCAAGGTGGTCTCATGGAAGGTGTCCCTGCCCATGGCAGGGGTCTTGGAACAAAATGACCTTCAAGCACCAGTCCAACCCAAGGCATTCTGTGATTCCATGACTGAGGACATGCAGCTGTCTCCAACACACAAGTTCTGAGAAGGAGCTGTTTGTTGAATAGCTTCCAAAAATCTGTGTCTGTTGTAGGTTGGGAGAGTATCAATTCCCTGTTTAACACGGCAGAGCAGATTTCAGGAAATTAAGAAACTAGTTTTCATTAATTGTATGCCTCTAAATAGATGAAAAGAGAATCTTCTATCTTAGAACAAACCAAGAATTAAATAAATTAAATAATCTGCTATGCTTAAACAGGATAAATCAAAAGAGAATGAGAGATGGAGTTAATAGGGAGTCTGGCAGGCAGACAGAAAGAAAGAGAAAAAAAAGAGGAAAATGAATGAGAGAGGGAGAAGGACAAAAAGAACACAATGGACTAAAACTAAAAAATAGTCAGCTAAAATGTACAGAAGAAAGAGAAAGAGACCCTAGAAGTGCTTCTTCAGAAGCATTGGCAGTAAAGAGACCTTAATGGTGACTGGGTCCACCTACATGTGGAAGGATTTCAGGGCTTCCAACATATAAATAAATTTTAAATGAACCTTTTTTTACTGATTTTAGAGGCCAATGGAAGATCAGTCATGGAATAATTATTTAGGATATTTTAGTTTTTGGGGTTTTTTGTGTATAAAATGTATTTTAATAACATTTTAATAAAGTCAATAAAAGAACTTTGTATGGTGAAAATTCTACAATGTATTTTTAGTTTTACATTTTAGTGACTTTGCAGGAATAATTTAAATCAGATACTATAGATTAGTAAATCAAAACATCAGAATATATTTTTTTGCATATGATGGGATGGGAGAAATGCAGGTGTTGGTTTGAATCTTTGCAATTGATTTAGTCATTATGTATAGTCTGTAGAAATAGCAGATGATCTGCATATGAAATATTTAAGATGGTCTTCAGTGTGGTTGGGCAAAATGTTTATTGTAACATTTTTTTTAAAGTATTTTGAATTTAAATTTTTATATTTCTTATGGGAAAAGAAAAAGGAAAAAAAGGAAGGTAATATCCTCCATGGTCTAGAACAACTTTTTCTTTTAAAATAAAAAGAATCTAAATGTTACTACGTCTGAATACACAGTTCTATTATAAAAATCTACTGGATCTTACAAAAAATGCAGATATTAACCTTTAACCATGTAATTCTGACTTTTCAGAAATACATATTAAATGCAAATTGATTGCAAATGTTATGCAGAAATATCTTAATAACTGATATATGATCAAAATTCAAAATCCATTTTCCCTACTTCTACTTATCCTGGCACACTTTTTTACCTCCCTCATTCTTAACCCTTGCCTTCCAAGAGAAATAATTATATTTCTATGTCATTAATGGAAATATTATTGCATTTCAATCCCTCCCTTCTTTTTCAAGGGGCATGTAGCCCAGGATCTCAATGGGAAACAGTGCCTTAAGATTTCAGCAGATATTAAAACAACCAGGTAGATAAATATTTATTGATTTAAATTTTGACATTGCTCTGAGATAAAGAAGTTAAACTGCTCTGACTGATAGTTCTTCAGTTCTTTCTTTACCTCAAACTAGACCCTACACCTGTGTGAGAAGAGCCCCCTGTGACTCACATTGGTGTGCATCTGGTGTGATATCCTATTCATTTTCTCAGGGTTGATATATGAAGTGTAAATTATTAATTCCTGCTGCAGATATATTCTGACTTATTTCCCTATATCTTCTATGGACAGAAAATATCCCTGGGCATGTTGATTGCTTTGCATGACTGTCACTTTGCTGCTGAGACCTGCACCATTAACCCCTCATGTGGCTAAAACTTAAATTGCTCATTTCCTCATTGATGCATTCACATAGAAGGATTGATGGTTTGGATCTTAGACTGGCAGGCAAATCACAAGAATATAATCTGCACCTCCAACCTCAGATTATCTATGACAGGGATACTCCAGAAACTTTTCACTGTAAAGTGTAAAAAAGGAATTCATACAGCACATGGATTTTTAGTGCTTTTGAATCTTTTAATTTAAGCAATTATTAGTTCATTTAACCCAATTTAGTGAAGACTCTAGACCAGAATATGCTTGTTTGCATGGATGTAATATGATAAGCACTCACTATTTAAAGACAAAAATATAAGAAGAACACAGATGTGTTTAAAAGACAAAATTTGCTGTAAGTTTCTGTTTGGTGTAAGTTTAAAGGTGATTATGAAAGAGGAGCTCTGTTTGCAGGACATTGAGCTCCCATAAGTCTTGCTATTTTTTTAATCTCATAAATTGAAAAAACTTTGGTAATCTTACCAGTGCTACATGTTGATTTTTATGGGTTGGCAAAATGACCTTGGGATTCAAAACAAAGCCATTTTATTCCAAACCTTTAAGAGGCTTTGGTAGAAAAGTTCAGGTGCTACTCATAATCAGCAATACATTTGTCATACAGCTGTAAAAAAAAAAGACTGTCTTACCTGTTCAATGTAGATAATTACAAAGAATATTTATTTGAGAAAATTGTCTTTTAATTTGTTTTATTTTGCCATATTACAGAATTTACCAAATGTGCAGAAGCCAAAACAAAACTAGCATATCTACCAGTACAGTTCTTATTCTTTCCTAGCAAGCCTAATTAACAAATTCTTGGATGGTCTCAATTCTGGCTTTGTATTTAAGAACAGGACTTTATTTCTAATTGTTTGTGATTTGAAAGGAGAGGCAGAAGTAACAGCCAGGATTTTTTTTATGAGTTTGTAGCTAATGCAAAAATGTTTTCCTCTCATTCTTTCCAAAGTTTTGCTAAACTGACTTTTATATAAATTTCTTATTTTTAAAGCATATCATGACTTTTTTCGCTCACTTGTTTTTAAACAATTTAACAAGTGGGTTTATTTGAAAAATACCTTTATTTCTATTGTTTATATTTATCCCATACAAATGTTACCAAACAAATGGTTACAACATTTTAGACATTGTGCAGTAGAAATGCAAATGACTGGAACCAAATATTTCAGATCTGCTGCTCTGCTCTTGTCAACACATTTTCAGGACTGTTTTAAGGTGTTCTCATTGGACTACTGGAAACTCTTTAAATGACAAGATGACGTTGGAAGAAGGAATAATAAAAGTGGTAAGAAAAATAAAATGAACCTCCAGAAAGGAATGCAAATTAGTCTACATTGTGAAATAGAGGACTTTACTAAAAAGCTGTGTCATCAGCCTCATTTTTATCTTATTTCTGTCATATTTTTTCTCAGTTTCTTAGCATTTTCATGTCTTCCCTTCAGGGATGTGTGAACCTGAACTGCTTGGCCTGATGCAATCTAATGCAATTAACTATCTTTCTTTCATGCCCTGCTCCTTTTTTAAATTTAAGATTATTGGGCTATATCCATGTCATCTGGCTTTCATAAAAATCAGTATGTTGTGATTTACAGACAACAGCCAAGATTAATAAAAACAATACAGAATTAAGTTTTGACAAATTATTGTGTCTCTTCAAAGAAGGCAGACAAAATTCTTAAACTATACAGTCACATCAACAGTTTCACATTTTTAAGTAAGAGTAATATTTTTATGTAGGTGAATCCCCAAAATGCACATTATATAAGAAGTGAATAGTATTGCTGCTCCATTTTTCTCCTCATGTACTCTTTTCCTGACTGACAGCACCTCTGTTGGTTTACTATGCATGTACTTCCACAATCTGGAAATTGGACTCCAAGTTGTTCTTCCTGTCCGTATTCCCCCTTCAAATGTTATGAGGCAGAGAGCTGGCAAAATTGACTGATATCTCTCAACACTCCTAAGTGCTGTGTTCTGTATCCCATGGGAATTTGACCTCTTCTTCTTCCATATCAATTTACTGGTACTTGCAGGAGACTGAGCTCAACTTTCCTCATTATATCCTATAAATTATAGACATACTGTCTACTGAGTAGACTGTAAAATCTAAATCTGTTGTCTACTTTAAAAGCATTACTTTGTTCTTCCCCACAACATTCATGCTACAGAAGAAAGAAAAATTTCTTGCATTTTCTTTGGAATACATTAACTGAGGTTACACAAGGCTACACCTGGGAAGACAACCAAGTTGAGTGCAAAGCTCCAAGTATTGCTCATCCACTCTGCCTGTCAGAATTAATGTCCTAAACTGATGTCTGTTGCTGTCTCATCTGCTATAGTCAGATGATGCTATTCCCCTCTCATAAACTTTATTCTGTGCCACTCAGGCAAAAACAGTGTTCTACACCTCTGGCAAACCACATGTTATGCTGCTACGTAACATAACCCTTTAGTTTGCATAATGAACCTTTAGTATGCCCAAGGAGTATTCTTTGCAATCCTAGTAACATGCATTTTTTGTGCTTCTTCTTCTCAACCACATCTTCCAGCAAGTTACTTGTCTCATTTAGAGAAACAACAAAGTTAAACTTGCCACTTAAAACAAAAGTGTGTCATCTCTGTCTTAACATCATACAAATCACCAGTACAGGTATTTTTCTACATTTCTCTTGGTAATTACAGACAAAGCCATTCAAAGTTAGAGCTGTCTGAGAAATTATTCAGATGCTTGGTATGGCAAAGTGGCAGAACTTAGGAGGTGAAAGACAGAAGCATTCCTGCAAGCCCCTTCTGCTTCAGACACATGTATTTCTGCCTTGATCAGTACAAATTAGTAGTCAGTAAGTTCAAGGACAGCCCTAAGGTGGATGGCAGTGTAAATCTGCTGGAGGGCAGGAAAGTTCTGCAGATGGATGTGAACGGACTGGTTTGATGGGATGAGGCTGGCAGTATGGAGTTTGATATGGTGAAGTGCTGGGTCCCACACGTTGGTCATGACAGTCCCCTGCAGCACTACAGTCTGGAGGAGGAGTGGCTGCAGGGCTGCCTGGCAGAAAAGGATCTGGAGATGCTGATTGACATCTGGCTGAACATGAGCCAGCATGTACCAGGGGGTCAAGAAGGCCAATGGCACCTGGACTGGATCAAGAATGGTGTAGGCAGCAGGAACAGGGCAGGAATTGCCCCCTGTTCTTGGCCCTGGTGAGGCTGCACCATGAGTCTCGCATCCAGTTCTGTTTCCCTTACTATGAAATGGACATTGAGGTGCTGGAGCACGTCCAGAGAAGAGCAATGGAGCTAGTGAAAGGTCTCAAGCACAAATCCTATGAGGAGTGGCTGAGGGAGATGGGAGGAAAAGAGGAATCTGGAGAGACCTTACCACTCTACAGTTGAGAGTGGCACAAGATGTGATTCCTGGGGATGGTGTTGTGCAGAGCCAGGTGTTGGAATAAATTACACTTGTGGGTGCCTTTCAACTTGGCATGATCTGTGATTCCGTGGTTATGTGATTCTGTGATTCATAACATTGGCATTTTTCTTGTAAAATGTGCATAAAAGGATGCACCATTAAAACCTAGATATTGTGTTAGTGTCATCCTAACTCTCTCTGTGTTGCCTTTCATTTTCTTCTGTCTTTTTATGTACAAGTTCTCAACAAGGACAGATTTTAACTCTATTCTCACCATTGGCATTGCGTAATGTATCTCTGTCCATCTTTACAGAAGATGAGCACTATACACAGAGCTTAGATACTCTGTGGCCATGCCAAAGTCCATACTGGAAATCTGAAGTAGAATGACATCTTGAAACTAGACATTCCTGACATCTTGAAACTAGACATTCCAAAATCAAGGCTGTGATCCCTCTTGTCAGGTCTTCCTGATACCAGAAGTGTCAGAGTAGAGCCGACTGTCCTTTAACATTTTAATGGTCCCATAAAATTATAGTACAGATCCTGGCTCAAAGAGAACACACAGTATGTGTGAGAATGAGGAAAATTATGCTCATTATTTAGCTACTATGAATATGAGGAAGCAATAGAAAAAGGCATTTCAATTAAGCTCTAAATTAAGCTAAAAAGAGAAAAGGAGCCAAAAATTCAAAAATACATATATATAAGAGGCAGAAGAGATTACACTCTGCATTCCAGACACAATTGCTTACATTAAAAAAGGAATCCATGGCTGGTGGTGTGAGAATGGCTGCTATACTGGCATAGATTCTCTTCCACAGGATATGTCACAGAATCTGTGCTCCATTTCTGCTTGGAGATGTATTCTTTAATTCAGCAAAGAACTGGGCTAGACTTTGCATGATAAATGCTATGGCAACGAAACCATGTTGTGTGGAATACCTTTGTAGATTAAAGTGCTTTGATTCATACATTGCAGCTCATAAAAATGGATGCTAACATATATATAATCAATAACTCATGTATATGAGTAACATTCCCTGTAAACACCTGCCATCAGAAATATTTATATTCATTGTCACATGTACACATAACACCTGCATTAACACGCACACATATAAGATGTCTGCAAGAATGTGTAAGAATATGCAGAGGAAGAATGTAGATTTTTGTTCCTTTCTGTTAAAGACTGACTTGTGCTATTTTGACATATGCAAGCACAAAGATTAGGACTTTGGAATATGGTATTGGAGGAAAAAACTACATGTGGGTCTCCTTGTAAATCATTCCAGATTAAATATTTCTGCTCACTTATTCAATATACGCTTAGTCTGTTAAAGTGCTTCACTAATCTAATTACAAGTTACTTTCTAAAATAGCTTTTGTAAGTAGTGAAAAGTAGCTGTTGGGGTTGTATGTGGCTGTCATACCTGACTTACTAAGGCAAAGTAAGTTTTTCATTACAAAAGTAAGCAGATTTATTTTAAGTGTAACATATGAAATGATACCTGACACCAGTAAAGTTCCAGAATTTTCTATTTTTTGAAACGTCTCTCCAAAGATAAGGCAGGGGACAGAATGGGGAAAAGAAAATCAAGTAAAAAAATATACAGCAGAATCCCCTGTTCTATCATATTTTTGTTCTATCAAGTTTTTGGATCATGGGTATGTATGCTTGGGGTTGGTGATACATGATGAGACAAACATATTTCTTTGTACAACTTTGATTCCTTTCTGCACTCAGGGTGCATTTCCCACCTATGTGACTGACTTTCCCTCCTTCAAATTCAACCCGCAGCCCAAAAAGCTGACATTGAGAGCTGGGAGTATGGTGGGGAATGTTCAAATATGGATGTAGGAGTGCTAAGAGGAACTGCTTCGAAGTCCAAAGGCTCCTCCAAACTATTTTGCTGCCAAGAGGAAATTAGTGTCTGGATCTTCATTTAAATAAGGTAAAATTAGGAGTAGTGATGACTTGGTACACATTCATGAAATATAGCAGCAGAAGTGTGCCAAGGCTAGATTCAATTCTGCATCAGTAACAACTCTGGAGGAGAGGTGATTGCTGCAGGTCTCAGGTTCAGAAAAGGTGTGTTGAATTGTGTTGCTCTGTACTGCAGTGTATGAAAACCATTTCCCTTCCTGGTAAATTGAACTTGGAATAGGCCCCTAAAGCTTCCTCAGTATTCAGTGAAGGAGAGCCAGACTCATTGACTGGGATTCACAACAAACCCTGTATTCACTGCTGTACCACTAGGGAACACCAAAAAGATAGCTGAGACCATGGATTTACAGCCCCTTTGGTCTAGCATACTTCTGTGCTAGAACAGAAAAACTTAAATCATAAAGAAAAACAGAAATCATAAACGGATGCAATACCCCTTGTCTTCTTAAGGTTACTCAATCCTTTTTCCTAGTAAAAAGCACAACTAAGTGTATGACCAAACTAAGGAACTGGTTCAAATGGAAAAAAACACTTTTTTTTTTTTTTTTTTTTTTCTTGTGTGGGATCCATGGATCCAAGTCATGGCACTGCTCTAGGAAGTGAGCCACTGGGGACACTGGTGAAAGCAAGACTATCCCCATCAGTCTAGTGGAAACCAGAGTTTTTCTATATAGCATTAGCACCTTCAAGACTCAGCTCATCAAAGAAATAAACTAATTCACCTTATATAACTTTTATATAAAACTTTACCTGAAAGTAACACAGCTGGTCCAAGCTAATCATATATACTAATAATTTTCACCTTGCAGCCACTGGAGGAAAAAAAACCAAAACCTTGCAGATGGTGTTTCATCCTTTGTCTCCAATATTTCAGGAAGGGAAGAACTGCCAGTTGGAAATGCATTCCTAGTAATTGTTTAATTCAAGTTAAAGCCATAATAATAGTGCAAGTGTGACTACAACATATATGTTCAATCTGTGCATAAATCCACCCATTCTGAGTCACATATATATAGTAGATAAAAAAGGTAGGGCTGATCATTTAAATACGAAGTGGCTCAGGAGAAAAAACACAGGCCCCTCTGAAATGCTGCAGCATTTCTCATGGCATTTGAGCCAGCCAAAACTACCACAAGTGTGCTTATGTAAGGAGGTGACACATTTCTGATTGCAATATAGATATGCCCTGAGAATATGACTGTACTGCACACAGCAAAGTGAGATCTAGACACCTAAGATAGCTCTCAATGATCTCAGAAAGTCCAAGAAGAAAAGTTAGATTGGAGATATTGCCCACGCTATTGAAGGAACTATGACACACAAGCTTGAAGATGCCAGGCGTTTAAGAGCTTTTTGCCAGCCTAGCTACACAAATCGTGCCCTTAATTATAAGCTTTTGTGTAATACTTTCAGGTATGAAACAGATAATCCTTTGAGAAGTGCAATCTGTTCAAGGAAACTCTGTATAAACTGCCCACTTAGTGAGCTGGAAGATAGCAAAATCCTACAGCAAACAAATGAACAACAAATAGAAGCAGGAAAATATTTGTTTTATCACTTAAGCAAAGTGTTTACCCAGTTAATTGTTTAGAATTTGGATATGTGCAATATATTTTCTTGTAAGTGTACAATTTTTCCTTAAAATAGGAGGAAAAAATCTCAGCTGGAGCTGTTTGGCTCTCACATTGCAGAAATTCCATGGGGTAACAAAAGCAGTGGAAAAAATCAATTTGTTGTGGCTTCTGCAGCTCTATGCAAGCTTTTTCTTTTTGCTTCATTGAAACTGTCTTCAAATTGAAATAGGGGAGCCAGTTCACTACAAGTGGTCAACAGCTTTTCTGCTTGTTTATATTATTTACCACAGGAATACAATAAAAGTTCATGACCTACCTGACATAAATCTAGATTACTAAAATGTTACATGTGTTTTCAACTGGGAAAGTTGCTGTTTGAGCTAATAATAGGTTTCTTCAGCTGAAATAAAGATGTGGACTGGAACAAATTGACTATCTGGATAAAAACCTCAGTCTTCTCCTGTGTGTGGATAGTTCACAAGCATAATAAAACCCCAGAGCATTAATTCTAAGTGTATGAGGATGGCTTGGGCTTTACTTTTAGATCAAGGAATATCTGTTCGTTTCCATGGCCTGACAAAAACCTTGAAGTCTCTTCAGACATTTTGTTCATGCCTATTTGGAATCCTTTGAACTCCCTGTAAATCTCTTTTCTGAGGCTGATGTCACCAGTTTAGGAAGGAAAAAAAACAGCAAAGCACAGCCTATGTTAGAGGATGATTTGTTACACGACCCTCTATTTGCAAGCCTGGATCTGAAAGAGGCAGCAAGCTGATGCAATTAGTTAAAGCACCTTAAAATTATTGTAGTTGTATTTTCGACAACTGTGTTTTTAATTTCAAGTTTCTTTGTAAGGGATATTAATGATAGACTGTTAAATTAAACATAACATAATCAATGCATTGCAATCATTAAATCTCTATACATATTTACATGTAGTAATTAAATTCTGCTTCATATTTGTTAGCTTATTTTTCTATGGGAGCAAGAGAACCTCATAAAAATTCATGTTAACTTTCAATGACTTTATAAGAGGGATTTTTAATACATTGATGCAGCTTTATCAAGCCCTGTCATACTTGGATTAACTTTAGCCTACTACTGAGGGTATAAAGTATCCCATGGAAATGGAGCCTGTGTATTCTGCTAGGGAAAAAGATTTGAGGTTACTGTACAAAACTATTTGTCTCTGCTTGAAATTTCAGCTTTAGATACACCAATAAATAAGGGAAGGTGAAAGATCCAGGCACCCACTCCTTGTGCCAATGAGAAGTATTAAGTTAAATTATGACTTCTGAAAAAAAACCCTAAACCAAAGAAAACCAAAGAAAAAAACCCCCCAAAATTAAAAACTCCTGAATAGTTTAATTAAAGCATTTAGTATCATTTTGGCTGCTGAAAACATATTAAATACATCCTTTTACAAAGCTAAAAGAGAAAAGAATATGAAGAAAATCTGGATTTAAAATATTTTTGGTGATGATGAGCATATTTCCTTATTGTGAATTTTTATCTTCAGTAAACCAGAAGAAGGAAAATTATGTTTAGCCTAAGGGTCCAAGAACACATGAAGAACTCATACATACATAGCTAAACTGCATTTTGGAAATCAAGTGTGTGGGGCAACTTATTGCCAGATGACACAATCAGGATCAACATTTACATCCACAAAAGTCATGTAGCTTCTGTCACATGGTAGAATGATCCCTAAAGCCTGCATTGCAAAATATTTCCAGGACCACTTGAAAAACAAGAGAACAAGTGAGAATCCCTGACAGCCCTAGCCATTTTATCAATGAAACAACATCAAAGAAACAGCAAAGATTTTCTTCCACCTGTTCTTGCAACCCAAAGCTGGGTTTACTGTTTTGCATCAAAAAGCCTCTGTCTGTGGTTGGGTCTAATTTTCTTCTGTAGCTCCCAAAGAATATTTTTCCAAAATTTCCTTGGTAAGATTACAAATAAAAATTCCTGGAGCTTTAAGAAAAGCAGTAATAATCATAGACTGCCTTCTTAGAGAATGGCAGCTCAGACAAATATCAATAAGCATCTGTGCAAAACGGTTACTGTCCTTTAAAACTCCTTTGACATTATTCATCAAGAAACAAGGATAGTTCTATTAGGATGGTCTTTTTTCTATGGTTTTGTCTGTTAATAAAGGATGCAATCAAAAAAATCACATATCCTAAAGGAAGATTTTTCTATACATTCTATACTCATAGGCTATAATTTCATCTTTAAGCTCTAGTGGTTTAAAAAATTTTTCATTGTTTAAATCTTTAAACCGTAACAATCTTTTCCCATTGCTATAAATTCTATTTAATTACTAATCCCATGAAAAACTGATAACTGCTAGTCCGCCATAATGCAATCCTTTCATCTCCAAATAATGTAGAGGAGGTAATATGCCACTCTTGAAAATCTTTCTTTAATCCTTTTTCCTTTTAGAATACAGAGCCATGAAGATTTATCACAGTTCCATAGATTTCAAAAGAAGGCTACGGCTTTGTGATGTCAATCCATAGGACCGTAAAGATGCTACTTTGCCAGGGCTATATTGTACTTCTAAACTTGAATGAGAAAATTGATTTGCAGTAGAATATATCTTATTATCCAATTACCATATCAGGCAGGCAGATTATTGCTCCATCTTTTTTGTTTGTTTTTTCAATTTTTAATCATGAATTTCAATAATGTAAGTTTGAGTATTTCATAGTTTTATCTTCATACACTCAAGGTATAAGATACTTTTTCCCCGACTTCCATTGTAAGTGTATTTTTCCTTACAAAATGTATTTGTATACAGTTGCAAGGGTTCATGTCAATTTACTCTCTATTATTTTTACTACAGAGATGATATAATCTGCAAATAACAAGTCCCTAATGCTTTATAATGCTAAATTTCTTTTATCTGAGCAACACTCTGGTCATTTTTATTCCCGAATATTTCCATGACTCTCTTTTGACTGTTCCACAGTTACATGGATGTGGGGCAAAGATGATGAAAAAAATCCAGGTAGACTGTCACTACTTATCGCATAACAATATGCTTTCAAAAGACTTTGCTATCCCAAAATCAGTCCTCACTACATTGAAATTTCCCATTTATCTGCCTGCGACAAAAAAGACACCTCTTAAAAAACAACAAAACTAAAACACAACTGAAAGGGAACCACACATCAATAGTAGATTGCATGCCAAACATACTTTCAAAAATGACTGAAAGAAAAAAATTAAGTGTCTGCACCTGAGGCAATACTGCCCCTTCAACAAACCTAGGTGAGAATCAAGCTCCTTTCAAAGATGAGTTATTTGCCTTAAACGACTAAGCTCATATAATGTCAGGTAACACAAAGATTGGAATTTCCTATGTGATCCACGAAATTACAGATCGCTGTAAGAATGACGACAGAATTATCTGTCTCTGCTGTTTATGCAGATAAATTTATTGCTGCTGAGACAAGGCTTACAGAAGTATTACTCCAATACCTTTGAGCTGCAGATTTCTTTAAAAAAAAAATCAACCCAGAGACACAAAAACCAGATAATATCTCTTCTTCTTCTTCCAGCCCGGGAAGTCTCTCCCTGTGTCTGTCTATCCTCTCTGTGCAAGAACCGCCTTGCTCATACAGTTCCGATGCAGTGGAGCATGGCGTCATGAGATGCTTATTCCAGAATTTAAATGGGCTGCAACGATAGCCATCCTCCGCGAGAACAAGAATAAGGTCCGATCGCGCTTAGGCCACCTTCAGCGTCATCGAAGGTGAATTGAAAGGATTTGGCAATTCCATGGTCAGCTTTGGTGTGGATCTCCCCGGCTGCAGAGGATGCTCCGGCTGGGTACCGCGCAGTGCTCCACACGAGCACGTTAGCGTAGACATGCACATAGGCACAGGCGCACGTACAACTTCCTTGCATGCTGAAGCAAACTCCTCCCACGCTCTGCTCCTGGTGCACATCTAAATGGCTGTTTTATACGTATTAACCCTGTGAAACGCTGTAGGACTTTGCTATTCACCTCCCAGATAATAAACTATCCGTTTGCAAGCCTGTCACACAGTTCACAGATCAAAGAATCAAGGTGTCAACAGCCTTCTTTAGTATAGATATCACTGGTTCTTTACTGCCTAGTTATGCTTGCATAGCCCTTAGACATTTTTTGTCTTGAGGTTACTTACCCCATTCAAGTACTCTATTTTCCTTTTCACTGCATCTGTGCTACAGGCTTGCTGGCTGAAAAAATATCACAGAAAAAAATGCAGTGGTGGCACCCTTTTCTCCATTATTCAACTGACTTTCCTTCCATTCCGCCTGTCTACTTTTGTATACATTTAATTTTCCTGTTAAAAAAAAAAAAAAAAGAAAGAAAAAAAACTGAGAAAAAGCAAGCATAACCAAAAACTTTAGATTAGAATATAATAAGTGAATGAAGTGGATCTTTATTTAAAAAAAAAAAAAGTTTTAGAGATGTTTGCCTTATTCAATAGTTTTTAAACTATAAGTCTGATTCTATGTCTTGGTGAAAAAACGGAGGGAGACACACAGATGGGAAGATGGGCAGCCTGGTTGGGGGTAAGATTTATACTTCTTTAGTAAAACAAAAATGTCCCACAGTTTTCTGGCTGTGCTCTTTGGACTCTGTCTCCATACCTTACTTTAAAAGGAGGCATGCTAAATAAGTTCATGTACGACTCTTTCTGCCAAGACAGTGCATGTGCCAGTAATTTATTAGCAATGGGCTACAGCTGTGATCTCCAGCTCTTAGGCTGGTTTGGTATTTCAGTAATTACCACAGTTTCATTAACATTTAAAGGGAATAGTGAGCTCAATATCTCTAAAAGACTATTTTGTACAGCGTGGATCCATTTTACATTTGCATTTGACATTTGATAATCTCTACACATAAGCTCTGAGCCAGAGAAATGAGATTTCACACACAGGAAAAATTAACCCAGATGTAACTTCTCAGTAAATCTATGAAACTGTAGAATAAATGTCCAAGACTGGTAGTGTTATGAAGAACACCTATTTGCCAGACTTAAATGAATTTGGAACATGAAACATCACTTTTATATCTTTATTTTGCACTTGTGATATTTCTGGATATTGAAAAGAAATAGAAGCAGGAGGCCAGAGGAATAGTAAAATAATCAACAGGTCAGGAATGTGTATATATTGTATATTTTTATTTAATAGAGTCAGACATGTTTATGAGACGTCAACTTTATTATATAGCAGTCTTCATTTTATGCTATCATTCTCCTCAGCAACTGCATATCTACCTTGAACAGCTGAGAATATTAACTAGACTCTACAGAGAAACATCACTGGTATCAGCATAGAAGTAATAGAAGGTAAACAGGAAACAGTAAATAAAATTCAATGTAGACTGATTTAAGTGATGAACATGGGAACAATCATAAATTCTGCATACCTCATGAACTTTAGAACTAGACTGTTCTATAGAAATGTTAGTTCAATTTTCAACAGTAGTGAGAGAAAGAAAATTGTTAGGAGCTACTGGGAAAGGAGTAAGGAACAAACCATAAAATATCACTAATTGCATAAATCTAGAGTTTTCCATATCCTTCACACTGAATAGTTCTGATCCCCTACAGCTGAGAAATATGGAATAAATCGAGAGGGATCAGTGGAAGGTGACTAAAGAAACCAAAGACACAGAGTTGTTTCCTTGAGAGAGAAGATCAAATATATGCAGAGTACCAGCCTAGGGACTAGAAGAATGTTGTAATAGAGTTGTTTGTGGTGATATGACCTTGCAGACAAAGTGGGGTGACCTACTAAACAAAATGTGATACGTAATCCTTCACACACAATGTAGTTCAACTGCAAAAATTTTTAGTATAGGCTATGTGGATACAAAAAACAAGCTCCTCAGAAAACAAAATTTTGTGTAGCAACCTAACCACAGTCAATCTCTGTTGCTCTGTGGTTGATTGTATCATGACATTTGGAAAAATGTTGACTTTCAAACCAGCCAAGGGGAATGGCCGGTAAAAATCATCTTACATTTTTTGTGATGCCAGTTCCTCCTTGTCATCATAAGACACAGCTGCATCACTGCAAGAAGCAGGGACAAACAGAGGTCATATCCTTAGAGTCACCAAAGCACCCTGTCACTCTGACTGGGAACTCTCCAGCAGAAAACTGAGCATGCCTTACCATGTTGCATTGGATATGAAGAATTCCCTCTCTGGGGCAGGGGGGCATTTAGGTGTTTCCATGCTGATTGGAATGTATATAACCTGAGGAGAATCTGTTTTGGTCCCCACTCCTAATGGATCAAGACTGTCACAATTACTTCAACAACAGACATCAAAATTGCTACAATCAAGTCTTGTTACCCTATCCATGGGTGGTGATATCATTCCACTATACTCTCTCGTTTCTTCCATCTCTTTCATTACTTATCTTACTCATTTTCTTTATTATTTTTGCAGTTTTATAGAAAATAACCAAAATGGTCATGTATCTCCTTTCTGTTGCAATTTAGTAGTTTTAAAATAAATCTGCCTCACACACACACACATCAGTGCCATTTCACTCTAATTCACCCCAAGGGATTTATTAACAGGAACGTCACTTGCCCTGCCTCAGAGGCAGGTTGCAACATTATATTCTCATGAGATGAAGACTATTTTCTCTCCAGCTGAAGAAATCTTAAAGTACTGAATTTCCTGGAGGCTGGCAGAAAATTCTGGAGGACATTCACTATAATCCTTGTAATGTTTGAATATTCATTCCTAAGGGTCTATTTTTGCCTACTATCAGAAACAATATGGATACTGAGAAGATGGCTAGTTAGTCTGACAAATTTTCTGTTCTTCTGAAGCAGTCTTGTCAAACCCCTGAAGGAACCAGGAAGCACATTGTGTCATCACTGTCAATTCAAATAGAGTTGGCTGTTTCTTCCTATGCTTCTTTTGTGTCAAGAAAATTGCTTCACACAAAGGCCTTAGATTGCATGAGAGACCAAATAATTAATTTGTATTACCTTCTAAGAAATAATTGCAGAAATTTAAACTGAGCTCTGAAAACCTTCTCACTGAAGCCTAGTGAAAATGTCAAGACCAGCCAATGTCAATCTACCAATTGGATAATTGTTAGGCAAGATTGGTTTGAAACAGTGCCATGTCCCAACAGATTTAGCCCTTTACAACACACAAAGTCAATACAAGAAGCCATTTGATAGCTCAGGTTTATATAGGCTTGAATCATATTAATGTAACTCTGAAAACTGCACCTAAATATTGTCCTGGGCTACATCTCTGTATTATATCTATTTAAAAAAATGCGCATTTCTACTACATAGCTAGTAGAGATCAGGTGATATTCATGCAGTCAGTGGAGCTTTGAAAACTTGGCCTAACTGATAATTTGACTTGATTTTATGCTTTAAAATAATATTGACTTCAAAATTAATACATCTTTTGTTACTGTTATCAGATACTAACCAAAAATTTTCTATTTTCACAGTGAAAGAAAGAGTCTACTGTGTGCAATAAACAACCAATATTTATTTAAATGAAATTCTACTAGCATTTATGTCCAGAAATTGTGGAATTTATATTTCAATACAAGCATCAGCCCAATATAATGAAGCTATTTCAGAAATAAATTTCTATTTAAAAAAAAGTAAAAGAGCCTGAAAACACTGTTCTAGATCTTTCTAGCAAATAGAGATGCTTAAAAACTGTAAGAATCAAGATGGATTTAGGAATGCAAAATTATTTATACAAAGTTGCTGATGATATGTGGCTGCTGTTTTAGTGCATGCATCCCATTGATGAAACACTGGACTATTCTATTGGCTGAAAATGGTATACTGTAATTTCCTAGAGAAACAGGAATTCTGAACATAAAAATGCATTCTACCAGCGCGAGTTAAATGATTTTTCCATTCCTTTATGGCACTAATAGCCCTTTCTCAACATTATAGGGACTAAGATGAAATTAATTTTTGGATTTTAAAATTTCTGATAACTTCTGTAGTTGATTGTCTTTGTGCAGCTGATTTGTTATTCACATGGAGCCTTTTTTAGACAGCTGTGAAAAATAGTCCTGTGTTTGTCTTATGACACAAGGGCAATTGAGCTCCAATCTCATCCAGATAATTTGATCTGAGAACTAAAACACTTTGTTGAATATATGTTGCATGGACATTAAAGTGCAGCATCAGCCTAGAAACAAGGTATTCACAATTTCTATGCATTTTAAACAGGTTGAGAGTTCTAGTCTTAATTCTCATTGATTGAAAAATGGGGCTGCACAAGCTATATATCTCACTGTGCTGTCATAGAATGGCTTTAGTATATTTTGCAGGTTAAAAAAAATACAATATAAAAAGTGAATTAATAAATGTGTAACATTCTACACATGTGATTAACATGGAGTGGTTTGGCTAATATTAGAGACTGATTTTCTGACTAGAGTACAAAACTGTAACAGATACCCTCTTGTCAGAATTTATGTACAAAGACATGAGGTTTTAAAAATGTGGTAAGAAGGCAGAGACGTGCAATCTTCTTTAGAAGAAACCTATATTTTTGTTCTCCTTTTTAAAAAATACTTGGAATTCTCAGCAGAAGTAGAAAATTTATTACATGAGTGTCACAGCACCTGACTCAAGCAAACTCCTGAGTGAGATGTGTTATCTAGAACCTTAGACAGTGAGCTCTCCTGTCCCTGGAGAAAGAAAGTTACCACCTCCTTTGGTAAGGTTTGATGTGAGGCTTCTCCCATGACCCAAAACACTGCATAAAGTGAAATGGTTTGTTCTCAGATGATAGATGTTATGGAATAGGTTGCTAACCATTGAACTGGAAGTGAGAAAGGCAGAGGAGGCTGCAAATAGCTCGATACCATCAGACTGCAGGGAGTACTGGGGCCTGCCAATGTGAATGTCTCTCACCTTCTGCCTTGCTGGCACTGAATCAAACACAGGCTCCGGTAGGAGAGCAGTGTGGGAGAGAAGAACATAACAAGCTATCAGCTTTGGCTGGGAAAAGGCAGTCACAGTCATGTGTGCATGTGTGTATGTTTGTTTGTGACAAGTTCCAATGCAGCCCACCTCCTAAAAGAATTTCATCCTAAAAGATAATCTAAACCTACTCTTTTCCAGTTTAATGCTGAATCTCTTGTGTTCTATCATCACAGGCCCTTGTCAAAAGTGGCTCATTAAAATCCCCTCTCCAGCATCCTTATATGACCCCTTTAGGTATTAGAAGGCTGGTATAAGGTAACCCTGGAGCTTTCTTTTCTCCAGATTGAGCAACTCCAGCTCTGAGCCTGTGTTGGCAGGAGAGGTTTTCCAGCCCTCTGCTCACCTTCATGGCCCCTCTGGCTCACTCCAGCAGATCTGTGTCCTTCTTGTGCTGAGCACCCCAGACCTGGATGCAACACTCCAGCTGGCTCTCCTGAGAGCAGAATGGAGGGGGGAAATCATCCCCTTTGACCTGCTAGCAAGGCTTCTTTTGAAGCAGCCCAGGATATGTTTGGTCTTCTGGGCTGCAAGTGTATATTTCTGTCTCACCCTGAGTATCTCAAAAATGCAAAGAATTTTTCTGTTTCTATTTTTAGCTAAATCAATTTAAGCAGCAGAGAGAATTGCATGGAACATTTCCCCAAATAGGTTTCTTGGGCAGATCAAAGTTGCAATTATCAAAGAAAGTAAGACTGGCTAGACTGGATTTGACCATGCATTTGTTGGTTCTTGCCTTGGGCAACATATTCACAGTTCAGAGAAAAATGAAATCCTTAAAGTACATTTTGCCAGTTGATAAAGGTGAAAGAGCAGACAACCAGTTGGAAAGGCAGGACAAAATTTTTACTTTTCCATATGTCTACTTGATGGTTAATTGATGTTTTATTGAGTCTGTCCACAAAGCTAAACATCATTAAAATCAATAACAAATATTTCAAGAAATATTATATGAATAATTCTCATCCATACCATAAATAATGTCTGTGACTTTGTGAAATATCAGTTTCCTGGGTTAAATTTATGCATTTGAAAGCAAATTTTATCTCTGTTTGAAGCATACAGTTCTTTAATTTGGTATCAACTTGTTTTCATTTTCAGCACAAATTTTTCCCTACTAGAGACCGAATCTTGTTTCCTATAAAATCTTTACTTTGCAGTTGTTGGAGTCAAAATTATGCATACCCTAATGAATGCAGCAGAATACTTAGACAAAGTCATAAGGGATAACTCACCATCTTTTTATCCAAATGATTGAGCTGAAGGTTTTTCCACACAGGAATTGATAACCATACCTGAATAAGAGAAAAAAATTATATGTAACTTTTAAAGGGCAAAATAATACTAAATAAACAAAATAAATCAACAAAAAACACCCCAAAACTAGAAAGTACAGACCTCTAAAGTCTGAAAGTCAAATATTTCAAGTTTTGTCCTTGTTGTACTGAAGCTACTTTGTTATAAGTAAATAAAGAAGTAGAGCAATTTTTTTTTTCTCCTCACTACAGAGTTGTTTATATCCAAGATCAAATTTTCTATCTGCTGAAATGGATAAAGTGAAGGTTCATTATCATGTCAGCTCTAACAAAATAAACTTTTCTAACAAACTAATGTGATACTACAATTTGGAATTCTTCTAACTGATGTAACAGACTGCCAGGATTTGATTAGCAACAGCAAGGGCTGGGTTCAATTTCTAGGGGTCACATCAAATTGAGTCCCCATCTAAAAACCTGAGAAAATTAAATTAAACTGTCTGGGTGCTCACTGAGCTGTACTTCTCCACTCTCAAATGATGAATCAACTGGCTTAATGAAACAGTAAGGTGTTGAAGAGAGTGAAAAAAGAGGAAAACAGGCATATAAATAGCACAGCAGAGTAGTTGGCTACCTCTGTGTTAAAAAAGAGATAGCATTCCCTTTTGTTGATAAGAAAACTACTGTGGTAGCTGATATCCTTGCAACCTTCTCCCATAACAGCCAAATATTTACGGCCAAATTTGCTGGTAGTATCACCTGCTCTGGTAGGTAGTTGAACCTCAGCTATTATTAACTGTACTAGTTCTATGAGATATGCACTGTCCACTCCTGTACTCTTTGCAAGGTCATGTAGTACACAGAATGTAGTGCCTTCATAACCCATTTGAATCTAATGGTCTAACTGGAACAAATTTCAGGAAGATGGAGAAAGCATATTTGAAAATTCATAAGCAGAGTGAGACATCAAACTCAGGCTGCCTCTGTTTAGGGTATTTGCTGGTGCTATCCAGTTGTTAATTGTACAAAAGGAGCAGTCACTATTTTCCCAACTTCTACTGCATTCTGCTTCCCCAACTGTAAAAGAAGTGAGGAAGGAAGCCTGCTGTGGAAGGTTTTAGGCTAAGGCCAAGAAAGTCATCCAGAAAGTTCTCCTTTGCCTTGGGTAGTGCAACCAGGCACTCATTTACAACCTTTTGCCCTTGCCAGCTTTCAGGAGCTTTTTAGCTCACTGTTCTGGTTCTTATGATTTCTAGGGTAAAGCTCCAAACTTTCTTCGCACATCCCTAAAGTAACAAAAACATCTAATGCAGAGTCTGGATGCCACCTTCAGTGCCAGAAACCCAGAGGCTTACATTGCAAAGACTAGCATGAAGCCCCTTTGTAGAGCTAACCTTGGGTTCAGATCATTTATGGAGCCCTACTAATCCCAAATCTTTAAAAGAGCTTCTAATCTGCTCAGAGTATTGGATTCTTTCATCTGAAGGCATTAAACTCTATAGGCAATTACTAGACCAGGGAGGTATTTATCTCCCTTATCAATGAAGATATGAAATGTTAATGAACAATGTATGTCAAATAGCAATTTGAAATCAGTAGGTTATTGTGAAAAAAATAGCTCCCAGCCCATACCTCTAAAGAAATGAAAACCAATGCACCCTGAGTGATTCTGGTAACTAATCAAATATGTCCCACATGCTATAGTAAGACCTGTAGCAAGATCTCTATTTAATAAGGCCACACATTGAAAGGCAATATCAGCTTTATCCTAGGTGGCAGCTGTATTTATCAAAGCCAATGTCTGCAGAGTCAGAAACTACTTTTATTCTGCAAAAGCAATTATTCATTTATTCATTTGGGTCCTGACTATATTTTATCACTAACACGTTTGGCTGCATGAAATATGCTAGTTAGGTCTAAAGAATTCTAAAGTGCTGGAAAAAAAATCACAACTATTAATGGTCCTTCAAAGCATTGCATAACCTTGCCATGCCTTCAAAATTTTAATAATAAATGATGGCTTTATTAGAAATACAACAAAATACCTCAAATCTGTGGCACATTCAGAAAAATAAGTGTCTCACAGTTGAAGCTGTTACTCTGACCTCTCCAAAACTGAAGCTTTTTGGGAGTAAGGTCTACCACTGTTAAGTGAAATTTTTGTTTATGTAAATAGATCCAATAAATACTTTTACCATCTCACTTCTATATACCTTTCTCTATCAGATTAAAATATTGACATCATTTTTTTTTTTAGTTAGCCCCTCAGAGAGTGAGACACCTAGTTGCAGTCTAATCTGGGCTATGGCTTTTCTCAGCTGAACTAAAACTCTTTGACTTCTTTAATGGTCTTTGAAGAGACACAATGAAAAATAGCAGCTCTATTAATTATAGTTCTTGATCTAAAGAAGATGATGATGAAGATGAAGGTGAATTAAAATTACAATGCTATCCAAAAATAATATGTGCAGAATTCTCCAGGTATGATTAAACAGAAGAGACAGTAAAGAACCACTGTATAGATACATACTTATGGAAAAAGTATAGGAGTTAAAATTAATTGCTAAACAAAAAATGCTTCAGAAGCTTGCACTTATTCAGATTATGGACCAAAATACAAGATAAAAAGTACTTTCTGTTGGCAGTCTAGAATAAGAAGGGATTTTCCTAATATCTCTGTGATTATAAAGAATTATGGAGTCAGATGAGCACTTGTAGGACGTGCAATAGAACATGACCAGTCACCTACAAGGACTCAGAGTTCTGTGCATGTGGCAGTGAGAAGGAAATATTTGAGAAAAATCAATGGAAAACCAAAAAAACAAATGAATATCTACTGAACATATGAGAATGCTGAGGTACCAATTTGTAAATAGGAGATATTTTCAGATGAATTCCAAAAAATATGCCTATATCACAAAAATACAGCTGTCCAAATTTCAAGATTGATTGTGTCATTAGAAGAAAAAATTTTCTAGAATGTTTTTACATTAAATTATACTTCCTTGTGTGAAATTTGGACTACTGTGACTGGTTGGGGCAAAATGAAAGAAAAACACCAAATTTTAAGGCTTGAGGGTCTGTCAAAATTTAATCTTGAACAGCTGACTTTTAGCAACCTAATAAAGTAAGAGCATATAAGAATGAGCAAGTTTTTATGGTCTTGACAGAACTTTTGCCAGTGACATTAATAAAGCAAAGTTTTACATGTTATAGCAATTATGATTTAAAAAAAGAAATTCTGGAGCAATAAAGTATTTCAGTATATAAGTAATTTTTAGAGTATGCATTTGAGCTTTGCCTCTCTTCCTGTCCTGTGGAACTGAAATGAACCTTGATATAGTGAGGAGTGGCCCTAATTTTTGGTTTACAATCTATAGACAGAATTTAATGTGTAGGGAATAAATACACTGTGGACATTAAAGAGAGGGGAAAAAAGTGTGGAATTACACATATTTATAAATGTCTCTCAAAAAATATGGTGATGTTGGGTGCAACTAAAAAGGTAGCAAATTTTAAATTTTTTTTTAATATCAATGACATTCACTCTGAGACTGCCTGGACAAAGAATGAGGTTCTGGAAGAAAAGGCAAAATAGTCTAACCTTAATGACTGAGACAAGGAAAAGCCAGGATATTAAAGACCTAGGCAGCTCAATTTTAATTCTTCAGAAACCAGGGTGGAGGGAAAAAGCCTAGATGAAAACACAGTAAGCAACATTCAAAAACAAGCTTTCAAGACTAAATCATGTCAAGCCTCTATACTTTCCTTGCAGAAGAAGGTAACAGGCCATGAAGATAGAGGAGGAACAGTGAATATATATAGAGAGAGTTTGGTAAGACTTTGGCACTGCTGTACAACATAATTTGCAATCTGACTGTGAAAACGTGAATTAGATAACAGAAACAGAAAACCAAGTAGGAACCTGTATTAAGAGCATGATTATCAAGGACTGGCTCTTAAAACAGAAGGATGTAACAAATATATCTGTTTAGGTCCAGTAGGTTCTGAACAACACTGGATTCCCACTAACAGCCTGGAAAATGAAGAATGGAATGAAGAGCTAGCTAATGACATCTATGCAGAGCACCAGGCTCCATCTGGATGAAAGCAGATTGAGGAACAGATTTCAAACTCGAAGTGACTGTTTCAGACAGGTTTCACTCCACTGAAGGCAGGTGCAAGTTCCTCCTACCTTAGGCAAGAGTAATGAACTAGATGAACCCGAGTGGGGAAGAGCTGGAAGAGAGGGCACACTGCCAGACATGAACAAGAAGTGAAGAACACTAACACAAATTCTGACTTTAACAAAATTATAATCATGAGACAGTTGGAATAGCTTGTTCTGAATCTGCTAGTTCTGAATCTCTCTAGTTCCCAGAAGCCATTGATTCATAAAAAAAGATCCACAGAGAGAGAATGACTAACAGACTCAAAAGACTTATAAGAACAATGGAAAGATCTAAAATTATTTAGTTTTTCCCTTTTAGAGAAGATTTCCAACATTTGTATATACATTTGGTCTTTTAGCTGCATAGTTTTATCAGCTACAGGGAAGACATTTATAATAGTGCAAAATACTACAATTATTTTATTATTACTAGACTTTTCTACTTCTTGGTTCATATTTTTTAGTTGTAGCAAAATGTGTGAATACTCTGTCACAAAACATTAAAACAAAAATGGAAAACAAAAAGTCTTAGGCATATTTTCACATCTCATAGTTGTTAAGTATGACATTTTTGATGATCTGATATTCACAGAGATAGGAAAAGCATTTATTTCACTTTTTGAAATACATCACCCAAATTCTTTGGTTAGTAAAATTCTTGTCACTCCACTGCCCTAATCTACTAGGAAAAACAAGATGAATAGCATGTATTCATTCCTTAATGATCCTTGCTTGCATAAGTTAGAAGATTTATGTAATTAAGATCCTTGTATGTTTTTGTTTTAAAGGAGAAAAGTAAAATTAGGGTTGGTGGGATACATATGTAGGAAGAATCATTGAACTATATTTGGCATTTGGGAACTTCAAAGAATATGATGCTACATCTTCCTGAAGAAGTAATTTTCAAATTATTATCACTAAACTGCTCTCCTTGGGCTCACAGGGAGTAGTAGAGACACAGAGCACAGGTCCTTTTTATCTTGTGCAGACCCCCTGAGGATGTCGTCTCCTTCATTTATACTTTGGCAGATCTTGTCATGCCATTAGAATGTTACTGCTTGAGTTGAGCTGAGCAATGGACATTGCCATCCATGAAGGATTAAACAAATGTGAAGCATTTATGAAGACATCCAGCTGCTACTGGAGCCCATCTGTACTGGAGATTTCCTAAATATTTTGGATCAGCCGGAATTCTGCAGCAGGCCGGAGGCAGGAGAAGTGATCATCTGTTGCCACAATCTGGTTTCAAATCCTGAGCTATACATGGTTTCCTCTGATGATGCTCCAGCTGTAGGATGATAATGTGACTGAACAGTTATTCCCAGAATGAAACTGAATCCCTGCACTCCTGTGTGTCCTTAGAGTGAGATCACACGCTCATTTCTGATCTGGGCCTTAGGAGGAGTTGTGAGTTCTGCCAGACTAGCCCAATACAAATTTGTTTCTCCAAGAAGATTAAAAAGATCCTCCCATTAATTTCCTTGCTGAAAAACCAAGGTTACAAGTACACAGTTTGTGTAAAAAAGCCTTACCATTTATCAGAATTATTTATATGTTCCCCTAATTTTCATGCAACTATAAAATTCCTAAGGGATAGAGAACAAATGCAATTGTCAAGGGCCATCAAGTGTCCTAAATTCAGTACACTAAATTTTAAGAGGTGTGAAAAATATTAAACTTCATACAGTATGGTGAAATCAGCAGTCCCATTTTTTACTGCATAAGCTATCTGACACTATGCTCTGTACATGTTTTTTTCAAAACAGAGATTGTGACTTTTTCTGCACTCACTAAATTAATCGTCCTAATCCAATGGTTGTTCTGATCCTCTGAGGAGAGGACTAGATTAATAAAATCACTCGTCCAGTGTTTCCCTGTTATTCTTGCAATCCGTCTGATTCTAGGGATCAAAGAAGAGAAAGCACAAGGCTTCAAATAAACGCGATTTAATATTTTCTGAAAGTCCTTTGCTGTCTGTTTTTTGGTGATTCTTATACTTTGCACCAAACCAGGGAAGAAGAAAAACACTGTGATTTCTGTTTTACTAATGTATTTCATTTATACATATATTTCTACCACCCACGTGTGGCTTTTCTGGCCATAATTACTTGGTCAAGATATCCATGATCCACACTACCAGCACATTGTAGGTCATCAGTCTTTACTAATGGAAACATGTACATAATACATTGATTATTCATGACCTGCTTCGATGAAGACTTTGCAGACACATTTTTCCATTAAGCAAATGGATTCATGGCTCATTTGGATTAGACATGTAACTTCATCCTTATTAAAGGGATTGGTTTTTATCTCCCTCCCTTTCCTTCATGAATTCAAGACCCCCACATAGTATACTTTTACATTTTAAATTTCTCTTTCCCACTCCTCTTCTGCTCTGCTTATCACGTAGAATGCCCTTCTTCTTTCTGTCTTTCCCAGTGCTGCAGATTTATATCTGAACTTAATCTTTAAATTTTTTTTTAATTTTTAAAATTTAAATTATCTTAATTTTTAAATTGATTTGAAAAAATATGTATATCATTGCATCTTTCTACTCCTGTAATAACTTACATAAAACTAACTTTTCCTACATCTTCACCACACTACCTGCATCCTTCCCTGTTAATTTTTCTTCACCTCCCACTCTTTCACTGTTTGCTCCACTGCTCCATTCATACCTGTGTTTCTTAATCTCTCTTTAGGATCCTTTATTTATTATAGCACCACAATCATTCTACACAATGTGCTGTTGCATGTTAGAATGTTTTCCGTAGTGACCAGGTTCTCATGTTTTTTTCTGACTCTCTAAATTATTCACCAACATGCCTTATTCCCAGTTTTAAAGTAGGAAAATACACACATACTGACAGGTTTTCTGTTGGTAATTCTTCCTTCTTTACTGTCTTTTTTTCCCCACACACACTTTTCTCCTGTTCTGCTTGCAAAAATCTTTCTACATGCCTCCTTCAGTTTTGTATCACCTAACTTGCTTTCTGTCCAAAATATTATCTCTTTAATGTCAGACACTTAATATTATCAGACCAACCTTTTTTTATCTTCAGAAGTGGATATCCAAAGGGTCTAGATGTTTTAGTTCTGTATTTGCTTGTGTCTTGATTTCAAAGTAGTTTGCCCCTCAACTTTCCACACCTCTCCTTATTTGTCTTTTAGCCTTATTTCCCATCTTATTGCTACCAGAAGACCTCTGTTGTCTTGATACATCTCATCTTCCTCTGTCAGCTTTATAGACCAATTTTAAGTTCTTCCATCATCCTCTCCTGTGTGCTGTTCTTTGACCTCCTTTCCTATCAGATTGCATTCTTTAACTCTCCACTGTAGTTAACTGAAAATAAATATTTATTTCTCTAACCCTAACTCCTTTTCTCACTACATTTAATTATTTTCTGTATATTTATCCATTTTAAAACCTGCTAGTTAGAAGATTTTGGCATCAGTTTAAGATTCTAAAATGTCAAATGGGAAACACTCCTATTATATTTTCTTACTAGATTTTTGGTCCTCAGAAAACTTTAGCTTTCTTGTTGCTCTCTGATACACTCACACAACATTTTTAAGAATAAATTATGCAAACTAGCAGTGAGTACTGCTGATAAAAATGTCAGTGACCCCTAGTGTCTGTCCTCAGGCACAGATCTAATCCTTGCTCTTACTATAGGCATGTCACTTGGGCTGTAACACTGGAATAACACTGTCCAGTATTTGAGATGGCATCTCTGTGGCACCTGGAACAGTAACATATTCATCATGTTGGGGAGCATGCATATGTTCTGCACAAATGGCTGTCTGTTCACTATATATGCTTATTCTATATAGGCTTATAAACCTATAATCATAGACAAAAAGGAGCTGAGTCTAGAGAGGACTCAGAACACTTGAGCTAATCTTGACTTTGGATCACCTATTAAATTAGAGACCTAAAATTAGTTTGGGTAAACATTATGAACAGGTTTTCCAGAAGAAAATTTCACTTGGAATATTTAGAAAAGAATATTTTAAGGTCTGCAGGGAGGGGAGAATCATAATTTGAAACCTACTACATCTGAAGAACTAAAAGAACATTTCCTGAAAAAAAAGATGCTAGTAAAGACAGTTCTTTCTTAGGATGTCTTACTCCTAGTGATAGATGTCAAATAACTGAAGTAAAAGTGTCTTTATATTTCCTTGCTCTAAATCTTTTTGAATGCAAATATTGAATTCAGTATTTAATGAAATACTGAAGTTTATGTTTATGAGTCTAAGAAATCTTTATTATGTCAGTGGAAAATTTTCTAACAGAAAAATGTCAATGCTTTCCTTTCTCTTTCTTGAATTGATCTCGCTGTGGTGCAGGAAATGCCAGAATATCTAAATATAAATGTATAAATATTGACAATTTTCAAAGATTTTTCATCCTACACCTGATGAAAGTGAATGGCAGTGAATTTATGAGTCCTAAGCAGGTGTAGAGGGACTTTCTCATATCTGGTGTGCAACTTGGTAAAGTTCTAACATTTCCAAAATGGATCAGATGAATAATCTTCTATCATGAAAGCAGATATATTAAAGAATGGCAAGTGTTCCAATTTTTTTTGATACCATAATGATATTTTTAATATTAGTGTTTAATTGCCACTAATAAATACATATCCAATGCTATTTTTAGTAAACATTTATGCAAAATATAATATTATAAATATGTCAATTAGCACTTGAAATATGATGGATGTATTTGAAGCTGAAATAAAACTCAGGTTATTTTTTCTAAAGGATGATGAATATTTGTCCTTTAATTAATTTTGCTGAATAGTTTCTATTAATTTGTATTAGGCCTTTAAAAGAAAAGGTTTCTGAGGAGAAAAACTATGAACACTTGCTTAAAATGCTTTACTTAAAAATAGTGTGAAAACAAAAATTACCTATGATTCAAAGATAAGTTGGCATTTCTCACTTCTTTACATTTTTTTTTATCATTTGATATAAATATTACCTCTGCAGATGACTTCTTAGGTCAGAAATTCCTAAAAAATCTTTCTGACCTTGAGGTGCAGAGCAGAACCTGAAGACCAGAAGGTCAGAAGTACCTTAAAGACTCAAAATTAGAAAGCCAGGGCAAAAGATGCTGAATTTATTTCATGATTCTGAGCTTATGCTCTCTGACTGTTGTCAGCATAGCATTTCTGTGTCCCCTAAAGCAAAACCACTGATAGTGACACTGTGATTGACTACATGGCTTCACTCTTGAACCTGGACTCATACAGGCAGGCTTTGAACCTGACTAAATGCCTGCTCTAGCACTTGAGAAAAACTGCATTCCCAGTTAAGCACTGCTGACATTTAGAGTATGGGGATAGAAAAGTAGGCAGGGATGTGCTCTGTGTGAATAGAAGAGTGAGCTGGGTAGGGAAAGGCAAGAACCTTTCTTTTTGATTTGCCTAAAATCACTGACTTTCTGGAGTAGGTTCAGGGGATGCACTGATATTTAAAACACACAAAAAAAAAAAAACTTTTAAAAGAGATTCTATCTTTAAAGAGATTTTTTATTATATCCCTGAAATAGTGACCTGGTTTTGGTGCAGTCAGACACAGAGATTGGAAAGGGGGCCATTTGTCAAATATTATTTTGATTAAAAAAAAAAAAAGAAAAATCACAGTTGTTTCTTTGCTTTCAAATATTTTCATGTTTTGTTTGAAGTTTTTTGGGCACATTTGGTAAAGAGATATTGTATAAAAAAATGAAGTCCGGTCTAAGTGAAATGTATATGTAAAAGCATGCTGACATGCATATATTTATGTTTAGATCTTACTCTAATTTGAATAGAGTGCCTTGATATTACATCAGTAAAAAGTAACATGGAAGAGACAGAAAGATGTTACTTTGCCAATTTTAATTAAAAAAAGTAAGCAAACTACTTCCTAAGACTAACAATTGAATATGCAGATATTAATTAGCTGTGCAAATATTTCTGTGCTTTTTTTCCTAAACTGCCATCTTAACATTTCCTTAAGGAATCATTCTGAAGTTCTGCAAACTTTGTATATCATTTATTTTGGAAAATCACTTTATGATTCATTAAAATGCTTCTAAAGTTCTCTGCATGCAGTGTCACAGTGTTATAATTGGCCACAGTCTGTGTCTTTAAAATTAGGGGGAATGTTCTCTTCATTCACAGTCTTTTTTATTTTATCACTTAGAGCTCCACTTTATAAATATGCTTATATGCATTATAGGCATTATATGCACATCTGTCTATGTATATATATATATATGTGTGTGTGTGTATATGTGTGTGTGTTGGTATATACCCTCCTCATACACACGTATCAAACATAAAGAGGATGCATAATGAAAAGTCCAGACCAGAATGTCAAATATGGAGAAAAATATGTCAAATAATGAAAGAAATCATGCAGCAGATGACAGTGGTTTAAAATAAGGACTTATAGACGATGTGTTGTGTGCGAATCCTTTCATCTAATATTTGTAAGTTCACAGCAGACACATCCTGTAGTCTATGGCAGAAAGTTTTATTGATTCACAGAGGAATAGCAAATGCTACCTGAGGCAGCAGTTCTTCCAAAATGCTGTTGATATCAGATGAAAATAAAGAAAATCTCAATGTTAGATATGATTTGTGATACAATTCCTCTTGTGTGCTGAGTATTAAGGTATTTTAAAGGAAGAGATCTTTTTTTTTTGTGCAGAGAAAATATATAAGGAACACCTCTTCTTGTAACAAAATCAGTCTTGAAAATTTGAGATTTCACAGCCCATTAACCTGCTATTAAAGACCAATGACAGGATTTCTTTCAGAAATGAACTTTGCATTGTGCAAAAAGTTAGCTGTGATATCAGAAAGGGAGAGTAGAAAAAACCCTTACCCAAAACGACAAAAAAATAAGGTCCACAACACGATTCTTATCAAAGTCCATGCTATTAAAGAAATGAAATTGCAACTGTACAAAGCTGAAGATACCAATTATGTGTAATGATGCAGAACTAGGTTGCATCAGTTTTGAATTTCAGGCAGTTCACATTCCATTTTACCTGCATTTGCAGAAAGTTGAGACAGTGTCAACTCCCACTTAGGATTCAGTTGATCACAGTGTTACAGAAAGTCAAACTGACAGTTAAGGGGAAGTGAAAGGTTCTGGGTCAGGTCTCTGTTGGGTTTTATTTCATTCTCATTAGGAACAATAATACAACAAACTGTGTTAGATTTTGAAGCTGAAGCACATGCATATGTATGGAATATAGTTAAATTATTCGCCTGGATATATGAAAGGCAAGTAAAGAAATTTTGGAATAATTTCAGTAAGAAATGTGTGACTCACTTCAAAGTGAGTCAGTTTAGCATTAGGTAATGTGTTGTCTGGGGTAGATGAACCAGGCATGATAATATCACCAGGTGTGCTGTCTCTGTTAATTGTATTCATTTCAAAGGGAGTAATAAACATTAGGATGCTTTAATTCAGTTCATTTCAATAGGAGCAATAAACATTAGAGGCCCTTTAGTGTCCCTTTCTGAAGGGTCCCACTTGACTAATTTTGCTCTAATTCAAAGGGGAAAGACAGGAAGTATGATTAATTTAACTCTTTGCATGGCAAAACATTCATTTTGAAGTTGTTTCCTTCAAAGAAAGTACTAATTACAGTAATAAAAATTAATATTCATTGCCATTGTAGCACCAACAGCTTCGGCCAATATAGGATAATGAACTCACTGAAATGATGCACCACACAAGAGATACTTCCTTAGGAATGTAAGTGACCATTTTCCTATTTTCTGGGGCAGCAAAGTAGTGAACAGGGTGGTATGGTGGTGTGACTGGTCCTACTTGAAGGGTTTCTCTGTCATTGTGTTTTGTTGCCTTGGGCTCAGGGGAAATTTGGCTCAAAGGAAATAAATGCTGGCATGGCAATGTCTGGCATTTCCCCCTTTGTCTTGGGAAACTCTGTGTCTCTGGCCCCAGTAATATCTTGTCATTATGATTTCCACAAGCAATCACCCTCTTTTATGCACTGTTATCAGTATTGTTGCTGGTACTATTATTGTTCCTTATCTCAATGGATTTTTTCTAGGAAATTGTTATCCCAGTCAATAATCTCTGCCTTTTGTTCCTTTCTCATTGGAGAAGATGGGGGGAAAGGAAGAGGCTGCTTGGAGCTTAATTTCCAGCTGGTTATAAACCACAAGAAATCACTATGGTGACTGAGGAACTGGAGCATCTCTGCTATGAGGAAAGACTGACTCTGCTGAGTCTGGAGCAGAAAGGGCTCAGGGGGAGCATGCCAATGTTCAGAATTCCTGAAGGAAGGATGTAAAGAAGACAAGGCCTGGATCTTTCCAGTGGTTCTCAAGCGAAAACTCAGGAGGCAGTGGCTACAAGCTGGAAAACAGAATTCCTTTGAACAAGCAAACACTGTCACTTGAGAGTGAAGGAGGTTGCCAAAGATATTATGGAGTCTCCAGCCATGGAGGTATCCAGATCTCTGGACATGGCCATGGGCAGCTGTCTGTAGATTGTCCTGCTTGAGCAGAGGATTGGACCAGATGACCTTCAGAGATCCCTTCCAGCCCCACCCAGTCTGTGCTTTTGTAATAGTCAAAATACCAACTCCATTTTAGCCACAGATTCAAAACACTGCCCCATGCCAGAGGACACAGTGGGCTGCTATCAAAAAAGATAACTTCATTTCAGCCAGATTCAGTTAAATACTGAAAGTAAATGCAATCCAAAGTTATTATTTAAGTACAGAAATCTTAAATTCCAATAGCAAAGTTTATAGGAAGACAGAGGCAGGAAGGCAAGGAGAGAAGGAAGGTGACAAAGAGACTGTCAGCACTTTAATTAGCGAAACACTACCTGTTTGAAATTGTATGATATTAATCCTCCTAGGAAATAAAAAACAACTCCCCCTAAAATGCGAGAAACAGAATAAAACCCTCCTGATAATTTATTGTGTGAGGGGATTGTTCTATTTCTATAAGGGTACTAGATCCTAAATACAGCACAATTCTCATAGTTTGGTGAACTATTTTCTTTCTGTTAAATTGCTTTTTTCAAATCTTTTGCCAGGTGACAGATATCTATTATGGACTCATTTAGCTCTCAATGAAGGTTATGGCTGACTTTTGGGGACTACAGCAGCACCATGACCTAATATATCATAATTTAAGAGTATATTATTATTATTTGTATTGTCACAAAGCCAGGTAGCTGTTGCATCCTCTGACATAAGAGATACGATATTTCATATTTAACATAATGCAGTTAAATAGGTGTTTGGGAAAGTTAATCTCCTTAAAGTTAATGGGAGTCTTCTCATCAGCTTCCCTTGGATCTGTTTTTAATCTCACTTCCTTTTATTTCTCATTTTAAGTTCACAGTGTGTTAATGTTACTTCAGGATAGGTCAAACACATCCTGTCTATTTATCTATCAATTAATTAAATCCATCTGTTTTATAGTAACATAAACCTCAGCACACGACAGTATTGTATGAATATTACCATTAAAATTTTGTGGCAAGATATCAATTAAGAATTATATCCTGCTTCTTCTTTTTCCTCCTAGATCAGGTATTTTCATCCTGTTTTACAGGGAGTTACAAATGTCTATATCTGAGCAATGTGTTTTTCACATTTATGTTTGAGTCATTCTCTGTAACACTTTCAGTCATTTATCAGCATGCGTATACATTTTGAGTATTTTCCTTCCAGTATATATGTATGCTCTCCCTCATGTTGTGACTGCTGACATTGAGCTTCTGATTTCCAGGAAAATATATGAAATCATATTGGTATATGTTAGCATATATAACATCTCTAGACAAACACTTTAACTCAAGCAGACTGTGAATCTTTAGGTGGAAGAATAAATGCCTCAGTATGCTGTGATAAACTGTTTAATAAAATAAAAAAATAATGAGACCCTTCTTTTCAGTCCAGGCTGCTGTATTGCCATACATTTTATTGGTCTGAGAGGTAGAATTCTTGGCAGAGAAATCATCCCATGGGCCACATAAAGGGCACATGGTATAATTCAGCCTAGTGTAACTATAAATGACCAGAATGGAGTCCGAAAGGTCTGCTCAATTCAATATCTGATTTATGCTTTGTGCCATGGTGAGGAGATTTTGGAACTGACACAGACAGAGGGTGAGCTACAAGCTGCAATTGTAACTGTCCAGGTGAAAGAGAGTACATGGAGCAGAAGCATTTCCTAGAGATTAATTCAGCCAACACTATTCTCTTCATGGGAAGACATTTATTTTAAAAATTCTTCAGGCAGTCATATGTGCTAGACATTTATAGAGGTGCATGCTATCTGCTGCATTTTGAATGAAAGTGTATTTTTTTCTGGTGACATTTACCAGTGGAATTCCTTATAAAAGCAAGGAGAAGGTCAAGCCTGTTGAAAATGTGGTTAATGACAAGCTACATATATAGGGTAGAATGGATGGGAATTTTGTCCTTTTTTTCTATACACTAGCAGGAGCTATTGCACAGATGATCTGACTTTACTGGATTTGGTTAGAAGATTCATTCTTCTCATGGAAGAATTCTTCTCATAGATCTCATTCTTCTACTGCCCTTGGTTTCACCACATATGCAGAATTTACGCTTCATAACAAATATAGACAGCAAACAATTTCTTAGTACTTTCCAGAAGTAAAATACCAACCATGAGAAATATGCTTCTACCTTTATTCTAGACAGAAAAACAGTATTTCGTAAAGCAAAAGCTGATTATTAGAGCCATCCAAAGAAAAAGTCCCTTAAAGTAAATGCTTTACCCTGGAAAATATATATCCACTTAAATCAAGTATAAACCTTTTCCTTGTAAAAACATTTAATAGTATACAAAATGACTAACTATTGACTACTTGCATGTTCAGTAAATCAGCTTGTCTTCTTGACTGAAAATATGAGGCATAAAAAAATGGTTATCAGTGCTTAGATTAAAGAATACATGAGTTATTTTACTATATAGAAATGCAGTAAGCTTGACTAATAAAGAGGTGTTTTGAAAAAAGGACAAAATTAAATTATTTTTCCTGCAAAATTCAGTTTGGTTGGACATTTTCCAATAATGATATTTTGTTGGAATGATTGTGCACTGTCAATTATTTTCCATTTTTACATGGTGTCTATTAATGTTTATTAATTAGCAACCCATTTTATTTGCATATTTTCTGATACCTGAACATGTGAGTTGTTAGAATTGTAAGACTTATCTGAAAGAGACTGAAATCATAAATCTTTGAAGATTTCTGATTTATCGATCAAGTTTACTGCAAGTAGACATGATAGACTGATTTTGTTTAGGTTTTAAGGTTTGCTTGTTTGTATTTCAGTTTCCCAGACTCCTGTTTTTTTGTGATGATGGGTTTTATTAATTAAAATCCAACAAACCTATTTCTGTTTCTCAAATAAATCAAGATTTCTCTAGGTTCCTACAAAGCTGTGAACAGTTCTTACACATCCTGTCATCCTGAGCTGTGAGATATGTTATAGAAAATTTGCTCAAATGTTTGTATTGAACAACTCTTCACTATAGAAAGTTCTAAAACTACTATCTGATAAGGCGCAGTATGACATAAAATCTTTATTTCTCCTTTGATTACGGTATTTTGCCTGAGAAATTTCAGCTTTTATGTAGATGTGACAGAAGGCTTAAAAATTCCTGAGATTTCTTGATACTTTTTGGGTCTGCACACTCCAGCACAACACAAAAAGGTTCTTTCTGCTTACTTCTCCTAAATTCCTTTTTTTTTTTTTTTTTGTCACCATTTCAGTGGAGACTTACTAGTATATAACATTAGTGGTTAACAGACCATCTTGGTGTCAAACTTTTGCCTTAGAAGACTGACAAACCAGAGGGTTAATTAACATCAACAGACGTTTGTACATTTGCCACTTTTTAAAGCAATGGAGAGGAACTAAGAAAATACAATTTAAATTTCGACAATAAACATATGTAATGGAGTTTTAAAGGTATTTAAATTATGTCTAAGTAGATCTCTAAACTCATTTAACAAACAAATGACTGCTAATACTTTAGATAAAAAGACTGCTGTATTGGGTAATGTTCTTTGAAGAGCAAGTAATATGGGACAATAGAAAATTCTCTATCACGTTAGTTAAAAATTTATGTGTTATTTTACTTTAAGCATTTTGAGGGTGTATTGCTTATTGCATACTTTCTTAATCCACAAATTAAAGCTGCAGAAAACATTATTGTGTAGTTTTCACAGCAAGAAACTTTGCACTGCTGATTTTGTTTCAAGCAGGAAAAAGAAATATGCACAGGTCTTTTCAGGAGTCTTGTTTCATTAAATGCAACACTAAAAATATTAATAATAATAATGGTGTGGATGGACTCATGCAGCTGGAGATTGCATTAACACTTGCTCTGGATAAATGTTTCTGGAAGGAATACAAGACTCATAGTGTTGATTCTGAAATATTTTAGTGTTTTGTTTGCATACTTTCCAGAAGAGAAACAGAAGTAGGAATTCAGAAAATTGATCAGAGATAACATTCAGGTAGGAAAATGTGAAGGTTTTTATACCAATTTTATCCATCTGGATAATACACCAGCTGCAATTAATTTTATATAACTTTATCCAACTGGAAATTAGTTATTACATCTTACTTCATGTTAACTATGTAAAATATAGAAATTTAAATTATTTTTAATAGAAATATTACCAACACTCTTGCTTTAGTATGCAATTCATCACAACTTTAAAAAAAGTGTATTTGATTAAAAACTTGTGCACTAAACTATTAGCAGGTAGAGATTTCTCTCCAGTGAGTATAAGTGAAAGCTTCAAAACTGCCTTAAACCTGAAGCCTGAGTTCTGGATGAAGATGAATTTTAACACAAACTATTAACCACAGCAGGGGGGGGTCTCACTCAGAGACAGACTCATTTCACTAGCTCTTTTTAAGTGCTAATAAAGGCAAAAAACAAATTAGCTGGTACACTAGAGAAGAGAATACACTAATTAACACACAGTTTGGCATATACTTGACTAACAGTTTCAGTAGTATACAAACAATTTTGCTTAAATAGGAAAAAAATTACCGCATCATCACTATTACAACAGTTTCAGAGAAGATATTAAAGTACCACTCACCTATATGTTCCTTTATTCAGATTTGTTTCACTTTGTTAGCTTGCTATTTAAAAATATTTAGAGAGTGAATCCTCAACACAGTCCTTAGGAAAGTAGTCATATTTATGTGGATTTTTTCCCACTGCCATGTAATTTTTATAACTGCATCTGCAAACAGGGCGACTATGAGTGCAAACTGCAGATTAAGTATTTCAGCCATGATCTCTATTTGCTAGCTCCTGCTAAGTTTATTGCAGTTACCAGGAATTTTCTTTATATACTTTTGCTGCCTCTTACTCTCCTACTTTTCACATTCCTGTAATCTTCCAAAAAGGAGCAACAATAATGACTGTTTTCTCAGTCATATGGACTGTCAACTACACAAGCCATTGCTGTGCATAGGCTACATGATATGTACACATCTCAAACATCTTTCCACTACTCTCCTTTATTTGAAAACCCTTAAACAAGTTATTGTTCACCTTAACTGGCTACCATACTAGAAGACTTATCTTGAAAAGGCCAGGTTTGCATATGTGTTGATATTTACTGTAGAAATACTAAGTAGAATCATAATATTCTCTTGATAATGCTTCCCTTCATGTCATATGGCATACAGAGAATGGATGAATGTATGTATATTTGTTTGTTAGAAAGTGACATCAATAATATAACACTGACAAAACATAAAAAGAGTAGAAAAGAACAAGCAGTGGAACATGCTTGTCAAAGAGTGCAAGTTCTAGCACAGTAATGTAGAAGAATTCTGAAGAAGTTTTCAAGGTGAGAGCACTGCAATCTGCAGGTGACCCTGAGCAGTAGGTGTGGGCTGCATTGTAGAAGGGTGAAGTGTGCCATTGACATCAGGATTTCAGTATAAAGCAAATATTGCCAACAAATCATGAGCCAACCAGAAGTGATTTAAAATGGTACCTGCTCCTGAGCCCAGGTGCAGGAGAAATACAATGTCTTTTACAGTTTTGCATCATAGAATGTATGAATTACCAATGCAGGAGCTCTGCAGGAGTCATGACCAAATGAGAAAAAAAAAGACTGTGCCTACAGTTTACTCGGACACAATATTGAAAGTGGATTCTTTTTTAAGAGGCAACAAAATTCATGCTGAAAACCCAAAGGAAGGATAATATCTGATTATATTTGATAACTGCTAGCTGTGATGTTTGTTGAGAGTACAGCCTACAGCAATAAGGCAATGTCACAACAAGGGTCTGCCAGAGTGCTGGATCTCTGTTTTGCTGCCTGCAGTTGGTGTGAGGAACATGCTGAAATGCAAGCAGTGAACAAACAGACTTATTAAATCTGTCTTTTGCTGGAATGCATAGATCTTTAACTTATGCATAATTTTTAGTGTGTCAACACAGATAAAAATATGGAGCACAGCAGTATAGTTCAGCCATGTGAATGGTCATGAAATTGGAAAGATGCATGATCTGTCTGATCTATTGCATCCTTTGCAGTAGGGAATGTTACTCTGCTGCTTTTGATGTCAGCCCTACTACCTCACATGCCCTTGCAGGAGTGAGTTGCTTGTGTTCTCGTTTCAGACCTGGTAAGTAAAATCTTGCTCTGTTCAGAACAACAGGAGTTTAGCTATTGATTTCCATGACTTTCTCTAAATTGCTTGTCCAAGGGCTTCTGTATGGTGGGTGTAGCTCCATGTGCTGACTGCTTGCTGACCTTTTTTCCCAGCAAGGGAAAGTCAGGAATATTGCCAGCCCCTCTTATATCAGTCTTATGTTTTTTTGAATTAAATTTTACATATGGAGCTATTGCAATCTTTTTCCAGGTCTCTGATTTTCTGTTTGGTCAAGATGTGATTGATGAGGTTAAGCTTTTGCCATGGGATTAAATCCTCTGAGTGCAACCTGCAGACCCTTGCAATGCACAGACATCCTTGATTGTCTGATTCTGTGATTGTTATGCAATTTTCTCATCTCTTTTATTTTATACAGAGAAAATATCAGAGTCTACTATAAGAAGAAAGCCCTGAGACCTTACTCCGAGAAAAAGGATGTAAAAAACCTCTTGAGGAATTCTTCCATTTACTGGTATGACAATGGCACCTCTGAGATGCTGCATTGCCACCACTTATTTTAAACCTGGGTCAATGAGCACTTTCTTTGGCCAGACACCTGAAAATGCACTGTATACTCCTTTGGCAGAAATTCATGCTGTACTTAAAAGCAAGACTAGACCAGAATAAAAAGACTGATGGATAAGTTGGAGGAGATTTCCAGACTTACAAGACTGAAGGGGAAATTAGAAAATTCAAAACAGCAATTGTGAAATGATGTAAAGACAGTGATGTAAACATATTTTTCACATCTTTTACAAGGTGCAGGACTGAAAAAATACAGAACTGTATTTTAGCTTTAATGCTTTGGCCCAGCAGAGGCAATCCAATATAGGATTTTAATTTTCCAGGTTAAGTGGCCTAGAAAAAAATCAGGTTTTGCATCAGGAAAAGGAAAGATCACAGATTGTTAGAGGACTGTGAAAGCATGAATGCCTAGATTTATCTGGAAAAGTTTGAAAATGCTGTCCCTAAAATGTAGAGTTATACACTCAGTGTATTTAAAAAACAAAAGCAAAACCAAAACCAAACAAGCAAGCAAGCAAACAAACACCCTACAAAGATAGATAAGCAATATTTTCTTAAAACAAGACTTTGTGATTCTAAAATATTCTTTTTCGTGTGGATTAATCATTTTAGCACATCATATTCAATGATGATAATTATTTATTTCTATTATTTCCACTCAGAAAAGCTATATGTATTGAAAGAGACTTCTCCTGCTGTGCTTGGCTTCTTTGAATTGTTGGACAGGTCTGAAAAGAAAGTGGAAGCAGGCTGCTGTTGCCCATTCAAGATTTCCACTGGGACGCAAAGAAAGGAAAATCTTGGAAAAGACAAAATAGTAGCTCTAGCATTTCCATGCATGTCAGCTTAGTGATTATTTTAGGAGTAGAAAAAGGCTTTTCTGCTCCTGCTTGTTCCCTGTTCCTCACAATGAAGATCTCCACATATTAAGAGCTTGGTATTCTCCCCTTAAGGAGTTTGCTGAGACACCAACAGATTTCCTCACTCAGGTATTATCACAGGAGAACCAGAAGACATGTAAATGCCAAAGCCCAGGACTGAAAATTTAAGGTAAGAAATGTACAAAGCAATGAGGAAAATAATATTTTAATGGTTTCAGCCCTGACTGAATTAAGCCTCTAAACCTACATAATTGAACTTTCATAAAGATAAAATATTTGTGAACTTGAGTATGAAAATACTCAAGTGGAGTATTTAGAATGAGGAGACGTATCAAGTTCATCTGCACCAAATGATATCTAAGAAAGAAACAAAATAGAAATTGAAATGGATCTGTGCCACACTTATGGCAAGCAGTGAAAATGTTCTTTCTAAAATGTCTTTGTAGATTTTAGAACAATGATATCAAACTATGGAAAGAAAGGGCATTAAATATGGATGAACAACAAAAAATGAAACCTGAATCCACTCCCTAGATATCTCATCTACTTGCTAGCACATCTGTTTTCCTTTAGGTAAGACAAAAAGATTCTTACAACATCCCTTTTCAGCCCTTTAATAATGGAATTAATCTTTTAAAAGAAGATGTTCATTTAAATGTATTTGTTATGTTGACCGAACAACCAGTCTTCAAAAATTTGAACAAGCATGCTTTTCTTAAAAAAATATACAGCACAGCTCTTCAGGGAAAAAAACCCTAAAATCATGATACCTTCAATATAGTAGGGCATAGCTCAATACTCTCCTTGCATTCAATGACCAAATATCCAATAAGCAGTCATAATGTGAGATCTGATTTGGATCCAAGAATATGGTGTATTTCCAATCTTCAGTTAAAATATTTAGTAAAATTGTGTGATTATTTTCTTAGTATTGTCTCTATAAGTCAGTACAAGTTATTTAATGCTGCCTTAATAATTAAAATTTTTAAGAATTGGTGGGTTTTTTTTGCATTTCAAATAGTTAATTCATGTAAAAAAGTCTATTGTAAAGACTATTTCTAAGAAGACAATAATATGGCAACAATAAAACATGTTCATCTATCATTGACAATGCAGAAAATTTTCAAATTGCCATTGTGTTTGCGAAAATTTTCTACACAACTGTGACAAGAATTTAAATATTGAGAAAAAGCTGGAGTGCTGTCTGTAACTTTTATTTCTTTGCATTTCTAACAGTTTTTACAGAAGCACTTGTCTATTTGGACCAAGATATATTATGTGAAGGGGAATTTTGCAGCTTTTAAAGCTAATTTTTAAGAAAACTTTTGGTGGGAGTGGCAAACCATCTCCCTTTGAAGGAAATATAAAAGCTCTTTTTTGGTTTGAACTTCCAGTGCTCTGGTTTTCTTTCACAAACTACTAATTAAGCTTTCAGAGCTCCAGAAAGATAGGGTTTTCCTTCAGCATGACTTCAGAGACTTTTTAAAGTCACTGCCTAAGAAAACATACAATAAAAGCTTATTCATAATATGTTGCATCAAGTGATGAGATCTCATTCTGATTTTAATTTCTAATTTAGTTATCAACTAAAAGGGGCAAAAAATTGTCCAATACTTTCCTCATTCTGGATCACAATTTTTAAAATTACTTGACCCAAAAATTCTGTCAAAATCTTTGCTTTGTATTAAATAAACTCTTTAGAAAAAAAGAATATATTCTTTTTGCCATTGTTTGTCAGACAGATGGAAAATGGGGTTCCTCAGTGCCATGCCACCTCCGTTACTGGACCACACAAGGCTTTTCAAGGCTTGAGCTGTCTGCTTACCAGTGCTCTATAAAGTTTAATATAATGTCTCCTTTCATAATCAGATCAGTCAAATATATGTGCCAGTCTGGTAAGAAGTGAGTAAAGCTGATGCAAAACCTATTTCAAGTGGGTATATCCAATAGTAAATGTCACATTTTACTGGTTGACAAACATTATCACTTCATTTCACAGTACAGTAAACAACTCATAAGTCACTGGCTAATTTGATTGACAGTAGCCTTGGGCATTCTTTAGAAATCATTTAGTAAACTGCACTGAGTCAGACTTTCAGGGTAATTGACCTCAAAAATATGAAAAAATAGTCCTATAGTCTGATTAAAATGGAGGGAAAGGGGGAAATCAAAAATGTGAGAACAATAAATTATAGAAATTTCTCATTTGAGTAAGTAACAGATTTAATAGCTTTCTTTAAGAACTGACTGCACTCAATTGAACATCTGCTTTCCAGCTGTGTATATTGATATATTACCAGGGTTTTATCCTCTTCTACTTTAAATATATCCATAAGGTTTTCAGAGCTCCACTACCTGACTTTCTGACAATGCCTTGATTGTGAAAGATATAAAAATGTCAAAAATTCTGTAGGCCATTTTATGCCCAGGATATTATTTTTCAATTGAATCCAAAGACAGATGTCTATGAACAATTAAACCATTCTCCAATCACACCTTGCTCCAGCTGGGATCATAGAATTAAAAGGAAATAAGTCATCATGATTCACTTATTGCCAGAGTACCTAGTGTTTCCTGTACTGCTGATAGATTCTTATTAAACAATTCTGTTGATGGAAAATGAATATTGTCCGCTGCTTGAACTTCTAAAGTTAGTTCTTTGATATTAAATTTGATTTTCTTCTCTTATAATAATTCATACACTTAGTGACTGGCTTCAGAAATTCCCATTAGATGGAGATTATGTTATCTAAAACTTACTAAATCCCACATCAGGTCTCAGGGAGTTTAGCTGCAGAACACTGAAAAGACCTGTAGTGGAAAGAGGAACTTGCTAATCAAAAAAATGTAGTGTGATGACTCTTCTATTAAAGGACATGTGGAAAAAGCTTACTTCTTTCCCCCTACCTTAATATGAAGTAATCTTTTTCAACTCCCTTTGCCACAGTTTCTTGCTTGGCAGCCACAAAGCTCAGACTTAGTACGTCTACAGCAAGGGGCCAAGTAATATGTGCCTATGAACTAAAATATCATCAGTATGTTTATGTTTTAGTGCTTTAGAGCAGCTATTCTCCCATTCATGTGGGGAACATTTAATTTCTAGACTATGCCCAGAAAGGTTGCTAATAAAATACTTCTGCACTTTGTAGATAGACAGTTTGTGATAGGTTATATATTTTGAAAGAAATATGCACTCTCACCATTTCCCTTGGACTCAATAGAGCACACACAAGCAGCCTTTGTTTCAAAAAGCTGTTATAAAATTGAAGGAAAAAGCTACTGATTGATATGTTCAATTTTATTAAATGGTACCAAAGAAACATGATTTCATCTTCCAGAAACACTAACAATTAAAGGGTGCGATAAAGTGAGTAAGTTAAATCTCTCAGGTTTGTTAAGTTTTTGCAAAAGATTGAATTTTAAACTTCTGACTATGGAAATTAGAATTAAGGGAGGAGTTACTTCCTTTAAAATGTTAAGATTCTCAATACATCAGAGGAGCCAATAGAAAGATAAATCCAAAAGTCAGAAAAAGCTGATGTAAATGTGTTTCTTTGTACCATTGCAAAAATGTATATGCACTGGTTTATATTACACACTTCTTGTATATATGTATGCACACTTAACTTGAAAGGAAAATAAAAGGTCAGCTTTTGCTCACAGGTCCCAGCCAAGTAAATCCTTTAAGCATGTGCTTAAGTTCAGCAGAGGAATAATAATGTCGACATAAAAAAACCTCCACATATGTTTAAGTGATTTAAATGTTCACAGGTTCAGGGTAGTTTTATTTAGGATCTATTCTGTTGTAGCAGCTAGTACTAACATGACTTTCACTTTCCTTCCACAGGCCCACTGTTTATAACAGAAAAGAAAGTTGTAGGGCCAGGAACTCTTTGCATTGCTATAAATTTATACATCAGCAGTTATCCCTTCTGTCCATCCCATTCCACCCTGTGTCTCCCTGTCTCACTGCCACACTTCCCTGGACTTCTAACTGTATTTCATCCAACAAAGATGGGATACACAGGCTCAGATATGTTTAAAAATCAAGAATAATGTAAACATGCTATTTGACCAAATGTATGAGACAAAATTTGTTCTACATCTGTCTTGAAGAAAGAAGTACTGAAGTAACACTTCAAGGGAAAATGCATTCAGAGGAATTAAGGAATTTTTTATATTTTTTGTTTTTTTTTTTTTAATCTGAAGCAGTCTTATTCCAGTTTCTGATAGGAAAAATCCTAAATTTCTTTGTCACTACATAGGTTGTAATTTTTTTTCAGTGTTGAATTGAGGATAAAATTTAAAATGAAACACAAAATTGACAAAAAACCTTACTAATTCTCCCTATTCACTTCATCTCCACCTGGATCCAACTAGTAGTTTAGTATTCACAATACTGCTTGCTAAAAACCAGTCAAACTCAAATGAGAGGCCACTATAATGATACAGAATATTTCTATCCAGAGATATTTATCATGGAGTTGTGTGGGGTTGTAGGGAACTGAAATACAGAAAATTAAAGCAAAACATCAATATTCATACAACATACAAATGACAGAAAAAGGAATTTCAGAATCCTTGAGATTTTAAAATACATGCTAAACCTCAGACACTGCTTCAGCTAAAGCAGTTCAGCTGAATTTAAGGCTTCAGAGATTATACCTGGATATTCAATTGATTTGAAAGTTGTTCTCTCTAGATATGAAACACTTGAAAAGTCTGCTAAATGTGGAATAAATCTTGCTGAGTGATGAAGGAAAGAATATTTTCTTAAGAAACTGCTTATTCTTTCCTCCAGATGTGTGGTGAAAAGATACATGATATTTGTTTCTTTCTCTTCAATCCTCTGAATTGCCTTTAAGGCCTTTTATTTTCCCCACCTTATTTATCTTGAAAAATAAATTTAGAGATATGATTCAAAATCAAGTCCTTTATAACACTTTCAAGTGCTAGTAATTTGTGCCCAGAAATGGATCTTCTTGTTCCAAGGAGATAAGAATTACATTATTTGCATTTTGCAAAGTGTACTATGAGACACAAGGGTGGAACATGCACACTTCACACTTAAGTTGCCCTAAACTTTCTCTGCAGAGCTTTTTTATTTAAGAGAAATTTCCCCATAGGTTTACTGGGAGCTTAGATATACTCTCTTAAATCTTCCCACCTATCATAATGTTGTCATGGTGGACTTAGAAATCTTAGCTAAAATGCCAATACAAAGCAGAAACTTTGTTTATTTTAAATATTCTACTTTTCAACAATATTTTTATTGAACTATTAGCATTTAAAGTAATTTGTCCTCACTCAGCATTAAAAGGCTCATAATTTTCAAAATTCGCATCACTGAATTATCATGTTTGTAAGATTGGATAAGATCTGCCAAGAAATCATAGTTGATATTGATTTGGATTGCTGATAAAATCATGTTAAATGAAATAAAATAGATTTACATTTATCTGACTGAAAAGAGAGAGTCTGATAACTTTTTTCTAGTTTAACACCTGAAATCAGAATGGTGACATCCTAATTGGCATTCAAAGGAATACTGAGGTAGAAAAGTGGTGCTGCAGGAATGAATGTTAACAGTGTGAAAGATTTACACTTACATCTGGGAAAGTCACGGCACATTGGATGAGCTCCAGCAGGTAGGAAACCACTGTGTGGGAAAGGCAAATAATTGTATGTCACAGGATCAAAGGAGTTCTTGAAATGTTAGAGGAAATTACTACATGAGTTTAGAAGAAAGGTTTTTTCCCTCGTGGAAAGCTTGCACTGGCTGTGGTACGCAGCCAGTGAAAGAGAAGACTGCATGTCCTAAAAATGTCGGGAGGCTACTGCTGAAGAGATTTGGGAAGCAGGTTGCAGCACAGAGATCACACTGTGCCTTGGCATGTGAAGGAGAATTACAACATGAGGTTTCAAACTGAGGAAAACTTCCACAGGTGCTGAGGGCTAAAGAAAGATTCATTTGTTTTGTCTAGTTGTAGGATAGGGCTTGTTTTTAACAGATTTTTGTAAGGGATATAGGAAGATGCTGTTAACTGTCATGCTGAAGTTTTGCAAAAAAACTTTGATTTGGTTAAGATACTTCTGTTTCAGCATCCGTTGTTTCTAAAGTCACACCCTGCAGAGATTAAAAAAAAAAAATTAAATAAAGGTTTCAAATAAAACTCTTTTATACCCTGAGATAGTCCTGATGTTGATTAAACTGCCTTCAACAGGCAATCAGGTATTTAATTTAAGGTCTGTGACAAAAGCCAAATGAAAAATTTTCCTGACTACAAAAGTAGGAGCTTCCCAGGATATTTATCAAGGTAGCAAAAGTCAGGCGGGTAGTAACTTAAATAAAAATCAAATACGAACTTCAAGATTTGGAGTTTTGAAATTCCTTGAGATTAGTCTCTCTTGGTTTCCCTTGAAATTAACGATGACAACAGAATTGATTTAGATGAGAATGTAGTGAGCTTAGCCAAGAGCAAATCTTCAAATCCTGCTCTATGAACACCTAATCCTAAGAGATTAAGTTACAAAAAGCATTTGTAGTATTCTTTTTTCAGCCTTTTTTCCCATGGAGTTATAGTCAAACAAAACAAACAACCATTTTGCTAGGATGAAGTTTTGAAAGAAAAAAGAGTCTCATTTTCTGTGGTGCAAGTGTGCCACATATTTTAAAACTGATTTTATGTGTTGCCACACAACTAATAGAGAGTCTGTGTAAGGTAATATGCACATGCTTACTGCAACACAAGATGCTAATCACGTACTTTAAGGAACTCCTGTTATTTTTTGAGAAATTGCGGCTAACTAAAATGTCCTGTCTGTGAACTCATTTATTTTGTTCAAAATATAAAAATTAATAACAACACAGCTAATACACCTCTAAAGAAATTATTTATCACAAATATCAATAACTTAGTGAGCTTATGTAATTAAAAATACTTTTGAAAACTTCTGTTGACCCATGCCTCCACTTACCGCAGTGCGTAGTATATTCAGATGAGAAACCTGGAAGAGACCTCAGAGTTGTTTGAGAGTGGACTAACCTGGGAGGACATGTGCCAGGTTCTGACCCTTGCCCTTAGGGCCAAAGGATGGTAACCAATTTATTTCATCTGTTTATATAGATCAAATTTCCTTCCAGGGCTTCACAGATCTTAATGAACTCCCAGAAGATATTTTTGCACAAAGTGAATCTATGACTTCCCTCCTAGCATCTACTATAGTTTAAGAGTGAGAAGACTGAAAAATGCAGTTGCTCCTGCTTTTTGTCCAAAAGCTACACACTGTTACATTGATCTCATATGGTATTTGTTGTCATTAGTTAAACTTTTTTTTTTTTTAATAGGAATTTCCCATTATAAGGACAAAACAATGTAAGTGCTGAAAAAAAAATTTTCTCAAGTCACACTTTTCGCCTTTATTTCAAATATGGTTTCTAAATTCCAAAGCAGCTTTGTCTTTTGACAGTGACATAATGTTTAGAGTTACTACTTCATCTGTCATGTGATATTAGTCTCTAAACCTTTTTAAAATATTTTTTCAATTTCAAATTCAAATTTTCTGTCTCTTTTTGTAATGTGGAGGTTCATGGCTGAAAAAAAGAGACTTTGGTTGAAGAAAAATTAATGGAATGTGGTTGCTACTGAAATCTTACAGAATATCACTAGCACAAAATGAGAGAATTTAGTGTACTAAATGATAACAAAATAAATCTACCTTCTTCCTCTCCTTCAGGAATTCAGTGTTTATTAGATAGCACCTGTTCATCAAACTTTTTAGTTAAACAAAGTAGGAACATTCTAGTGATACCACACTGGAAAAGGATGTTGCAACTACTTACAAATTTCTGACAAATTGTGAGGCATGTTCATTAACTCTAGAGGTTTCTGCAGTTCAAACAACATACTTATACTGAAAATGAGAAGTGAATCTTTTGTCTGGTTTTCATTATATGTATTACAACCTGATAAAAAATTAACAGAAACAGTTTTTTTTTTTTTTAAGTTACGTTTCCTTAGCAATCAATACAGAAAATGAGACTGAGAGGAAGAACTTTAATATGAATAAATTCACCCTCCATTGTTCATGTAACTAAGGAAATAGGAGAAAAGGGATTTAAAACGGGAAGCTAAAGAAATTAAATGCTAAGCAACATTGAAAGTAGAGGTGTGTATTTTGTTATATATGAAAAGAAATAGTATAAAAGAAGCAGTAGAAATTATGAGGAAAGTATAGCCTGGTCTTAAGTCTGGGCTTCCTGTTAGAAAGTTGTTGCACTTGAAGTATTGTCTGGGAAAAATAGCTGTTCTATACAATTACTCCTGAGAAGTTAATAAATAATTGGAGGGGAAAAACATTTCAATCTCCCTCATTTCCATTTCCTCCAGTTTTAAAATTAGATATTTCAACTCTTGTATCCTGTGATTTTTCAAAGTAAATGCAACTCAATATATCAGAAATCACAGTAGAAAACATATTCTCTCTAAGTTTTCAACTATTTACAGAGTCAACAGAATTTGATAATGCATAGATATATTCTTCATCATTTTAATAGCTTAAATGTCAAAATGCCTCATCTACTTAGCTTGTAAAGTGTCCTTTTCCTTGGGAAACCTTTTCAACAGAACTACAGTATAGATAAATAAATGAAAATGAATACAGAAGGGTTAATGGGGCAAGCTAGTGCATTTTGTTTTGAGAGTCACAGTGAAAAATTAAAAATATTTTTCATTTCTATCCCAATTAAAGCATAATCCTAGAAAAACAGGATGAGATTTCTCACACTAGTTTCTCTCCCCACTCCTGCCCAATTTACAGAGTGCTTTTTATATATACCAACCACAGAAGCCTTTCTTTATGGTAATGTTTTCACATCTCTGTTCACACATTCAAGGTTTTAAAACAAACTACCTATAAACAGGAGCAATTTTTGATGACAAAATTGTTACATAACACTATCAACTGTTCAGGCTCTAAATGTGATTATTAAATTCCCTGCATAATATATTTCAGAGTCAATGAGACATTCCACTTTAAATCTTTTTATGCTTTAGAAATAGAGAAGAACCATCTACACTTTTCCCCTTTACCCTAGCTCTCAGCTAAAGGCACAGAGTAAATTAAATATGGCTTCTTGATCTTTTTCTCTACAAAGTGCCAAAAAAGAATTTAAAACTTTTTGAACTCTTGTGAGTGCTTCTAGAACCTTTAGCCTATTCACTACAAATATGGTAAAAAATGGTTCAACAATATTAGCTGTGACCTGCTAACTCTGAGGTCAACATTACTTTACTTGCAAACAAAACACCAAAATAAAATGTGGTTCAGAAGTTATGTTCCTTCACAAAGAATTCTGATCTGCCCCTTTTGTGCAATGTTCATGTGATGTTATATCCATGCTTTATATAACTTTGAAAAACTGCTGTGACAACACATGAAATGTATCTGATATTTTTAGATTTGCCTATCTTTTGTTCTATGTAAACACCCTTCTGCCTCTTCTGAGATGATAGTAATTTTCATATTTGACACAATAGCACCTCCTTCTTTGGGATATAATGTGCTATAGTTCGTGTAAGCCTCATCCCTCCTGTTAAAGCCTGAAACATCTTCCAGCCATTGTTTTGCTAAATGTTCTCTGCCTCTGGAAGCTTGATGACATAATTCAGATCTGCTTTCAAGATCCTCACCTTAGGCCAATTACATTCTAATTGCATGACTTTATGATTTCTTGGGAAAGGAGAAGTAAAGCACTTCATATTACACCTTTTAATAGTTTGAAGGGGAGGTGACATGCAGAAGATATAAGCATTACACGCTAAAATTGTGTGGACATTTTCTTTAAGTAAATGTGACAGCGCAAAATCAATGTGTACTATGCATAATGAGTACCCAGTGAACCATTATTAAGGTTTTTAAAAGTGCTTTATTAATTTAAATATTTTATTACATTTTTTCAAGGTGTGGGTTTAGGATACTGTCACTGAAATGAAAAATATTATTTTTTGTTTGTTTCATTTTCACTTTAAATTATAGTGCTTGTATAAAAGATAATGTATTGAAGTTACCTTGGGATCAGCAAGGAAATATTGAGAAGACATTTCATAAAAGTAGATGTGTAGGAGGCAGAGACAAATCCTAATCCTGGAAGAGAAAACAAACAGATTTAAGCCTCAAATAAAGTGACAACTGCTCACAATAAAGGTTATAAGTGTAATAAATCTTCAAAACAGTTTTCTTAAAAGTGTGGTAGAGAGTGTTCATTCTCTCTTATATTATTTCTGAGGGTCCTTCTAATTGCCTTCAGTTTACAGTAGGAACAAACTGTCATAGAGCTGTGCTGACTTTGCAAACGGGTAGAAATAAGTTTCATCCCTCAAACATTTTCTCTGAGTATTAACAATCCCTACCCTTGCTGTGAACCCATTACATTACACAAATGTAATAAGACAGAGAAACAACAGTAGGCATAGAAAAACAATTAAGCATTTTCATACAACATGCTATGATATAATTTTTACTCTTTTTATGTCTTAGAACATAAAAGAAGACCCTTTGTCTTTATAATTTTAAGTGTTTGGAGAGAAACACTGTTCTTTTGCTGTTATCTTTAAAGCTATCCAAAAAGAAAAAGAATATATTTTTAAAAGATCACATATTAAATTTCCCACTTGCTAAGATTTATCAAAATCTTATTAAAAAATATCTTATGAATAATAAAAAATAATCTTACAAAAAATTTCAAAAATTGTGAAAGGACATCTCTTTTTGAAATGGTCCATGTAAGCTGTGTTTCTGGATAATGAAAGAAAATTTTTCATCTTATCATTATTATGAAGACAAAATCAATATATTCATTTCAGAATGGGAAAACTAATACCTAGTCTTTTTATTAAGAAAGGATATAAAAAACGCTCACAAGAAAATGCCTTTAATGAAAATTCCCAAAAAATGGACTGTGATAAACCCTGCTCTGCCTATCCTGACTGAACAATTTCTTAGAGATCCTAAAAAAGGGATTTCTACATTAAGTATAAAAATTATGAAATTAAGCCTATTTTAGTGAGGTTTTTGAGCAAGTACACATCACCATGAAGAAATGGTAAAGACTAACATAAAGAATGTAAACCACATTTCAATTTGAATTCTCCATATGCTAAATCAGAGCCAAATAACCAGGTGTGTGTATATATATATGCATACACATACAAGCATGTCACATTTCAAACCTAATGTGTTATGACAGGAATACTTTTATGTAAATTTGTGAGGTTTTTTGAAAGGCAAAAATCTTCATCCATAAGGAAAGCAAAATCAGTTAACATGCCACCATCACCACCACTAATTGAATGCCTTCACTGCAAGAGACTTCCAGCTTAGGTTATCTAATCTCTTCCTGACCTTAGAAAGAAACTTTTTTGTATTTTAAAATGTTACAGAAGTTATATAAATTATATAAATATCTAAGCCTGTTAAAATCTGCATTCTTCATCCTATCTCAGAGAATATACCAAGCATATTCCTCATAATTTCCTGAATTTCAGTGAATACAAGCCCAGAGTCAAAGTGACCTAAATGCTTTCCACTTCTAAGTACAATTCATACACAGTCTGAAAAGTTAATCAGACTGAAAGCAATAACTTTCTAGTTGAAATCCTACCCCTTTAGGCTGTTTTATTTCTCATGTCACAAGAATCAGGATTTTTTTTTTTTCTATTTCTAATTGGCCTTTTTTTTTCTAGGAAAGAAAAATAACAAAAATATTTTCAGTAATACAAAAATAGGATGAATACTACAAATCTTATTAAAAAATTAAATTCCATAGCCATAAAACCTAGGGGTTCTACAAACCTTTAAATCTTTCCAGTTCTATAAAATTAATGTGCCATGAAATAAACTTTTAATATACTCCTTGCTTTTCTTTCCTTTACTCCAGAAAATAATTCTATATTTTATATCAAAGATAGATAGACAACTCGGGTAAGCCCTCTTTCAGAGTTTTGCTACTGAAAACAAAATTGAATTTTGATATTGAGAGGGTTAAAATATTTTTTTCATAGCAGGGCTTTGAAATATCCAACTTGATTTTGTTTCAATATTAAGAATTGTCTTTGAATTTGGTCTTTTAAATAAGACGTGAACTTGCTTGTTATTTTTCATTTGTTATGAACCTCTTTTGAAATTCAAGTTTGAAAATACTTCTTAGAAATCCTACGATATTTGACATTAGTTTAAAGGGAGTGGTGGAATTGCCAAAATACATTTATAAAGATCCAGACATGGAAATACATGATTTTAAGATTAGAAAACAGACCTGGATAATGGCATACTTGAGCTATAGCAGGTTTGTTTTTTTTTTTTTTAAGAAAGTTAATAAGCCCCACTACTGAGAATGGTTAAGAGGGGAAGAGACTTCTTGAGTCTCACCTAGACTAGGCCTTCTGTTCAAGCAGAGTCACCTACACTGGTTACCTCCATATTCTGTTTAGATAACTTTTTTCCAGGTTTGATTACATTCATAGTAGAATGTTTTTTATTATGTACAGATGGAATTTCCTAGGCTTTAATTTATATACATCACCCCTTTTCCAGTCAACTGGCACAATCATTTGCATTTATCAGAGCTTTATAGGTATTGAATAGATCATCCTGAGACATGTTTTCCGTGAGGAATCATTCCCACTTTCACTGCCTTTCCTCCACAAAAGATGCTCTAATCCCTTTATCCCCTTTGTGGCCTTTTTCTGGATTCTTTCCACTACATTCCTATTTCTCCTGTACTCAGAAGTTAAGGACAGGACCCTGTTCTTCTAGTGTGTCTCACAAGGGATGAGTAGGGGGGAAAGATCACCCTGTTGAACTCCTGGCAATGCTTTTCTTAATGCAATCTAGAATGCTGTTGTCCTTCTTTGCTATAAGGATGATTATTTCCTCAGATTTTCCTCTTGGGAGGCTAGACATGAGACAGCAATGTGCACTCACAGCCCAGAAAGCCAATCATATACTGGTCTGAAATAAAAAATGTGTGGCCAAAACTCCTTAAGAACTTCTCTAAGAAAGTACAATGATTGTAGGATAGGTGCTAGCATCATTGAGAGATTATCAGTGGTGTGGTAGGAATCAGAAGGAAGGAAGGAAGAAGAGGTAAAACTGAAATTTTTAAAACTTCCAGGTGAGTTATGGCTGCACTCTTGGGGACGGATAAAGTTTTTAAAAAGAGGCTAAAATGTCCAGTCTTTGATTTGGAATGGGAGAATATGTATGTGCTAGGCAAAACCTAATCAAGATAACAATGATGATAAGAAGTGGCAAGGGCCTGAATTAGATCCTTTAGAGCATAGGTCTGTGACTCGATTAGGGGGAACTCCAACACAGGTTTGCTGAATGATGTTACCCATGAAGGTTTGCAAAATGGAGAGAGTGATATTCAAATCAGGCCAACCACTCAAATTAGTGTGTTTATGATTTCTAAAGGAGTTCTTTATGTCAATGTAATATGACAAAGCTCTGGGGCTGTAACAACTGGGTGAAGAAAATCTGGTGTTTAAGGTCCTCGACTTCACATTGTTATTAGGTGTGATCATTTAGGATTGGGACCATGCCTTCTGGCTGTCTGGAGACTTTTAAAAATATTCTTTATACCTTGTTTGCACCTTCTTATTGGTTAAACACTGTTTCTTTTAAAGGCATATTTAAAGCAATGGGGAGAGGGATGTTTGGGTTACAATGATCTTTGAATTTTGTGTGCCCTGCCTGTGTACTTTCTGTGTGAGAAGAAGGCACTTGTACCTATCACAAAGGGAAATGGAACCAGCATAACCGTGAAGGATATGATGAAAATTTATATTCTAACACATTATTCACCCCTCAAGTGCACACATGCCTCTATTTACAAAAATGGATGTTTCTCTCTCAGTTTTATCCTGTTTTAGAAATTGTATGGATCATATATTTGCTTACATTCATTATATACATGGGTAGAAAAATAAAGATGCTCTAACAAGTATTATAAATATTCAGATCTAATTTGCTAAAATGTTTGTTCACTATAGTTTACTGCTAGATGTCAAATTTTTCTAAGAAATCGAGGGATCAATTCAGCTGCCTAAACACTAGCATCTGTAGCCATCTTAAACTCTGAAAGATATCTAAGTCCCAAGCATAGAGTGCTTGTGTTTTTACTGTGAATAAATCCATGCTTTTTCCAAAGTAATATCCAGTCTGAGAGAAATAGAATAACATTAAGATTTATGAAGCTTTTATTTGCTGTGGACAGGTTTATCTATTGATCTGGTTGATAAGTGAAAATAGTTGATATAATGTAAGATGAATTATTCTGTGCCTGAAAATTTCAATGTAAGAAGTGTTGAGTAAAAAACAAGAATGTGCTGATATATCAAGGTCCTTACCAATATTACAGATGCTGAGTGGATAATCAGAATGGAGTAATAGAGTAAGCATCATTAAAAATTCAATATTGAATACTCCATGGATCAGCAGGGTTTGCTATTGTCCAGTGCCTCAAAATGGATGTGCTGCACTGACATTTTAAAGCAACATTTATCGAGGTTTTAATAGAACTCACTGTACCTGAACATTTTCAAATTCACTTTTTGCATAGCTTCAAATGAATAGTTAGTCTTTCAGTTTTTTAGCACCATTCCTTCATGCCTTCCTGAAATCTGTAATCTAAAAAAGATTGATCTTATTTTTAACTGACATTTAAAAGTGGCAAGGCTTCTTCTACAAATTGCTTGTCACTTAAAATAGACTGTTGATACTCTGTCATCAAGAGATAATGCAGGATATAATTAGTCCTTTTCAAAATTTTATGCCATTAAATACAAAAATTATACACATTAGCCATGCCTCTTAAAAAAATATGATACATCAATGCATGAAAATCACTGTGTCTTTATAAATATTTTCTTAGGAAGCAGAACATCCTATTAATACAGAACCAACCAGAAAGTATTGATCAGCTTTCACAGGGTCAGTTTTTCAGTCATTCCAACATTCAAGTGAAATCTAGAAGAATGAAATATCAAAAAAATAGGAATGTTTAAAACCCCAAAAATCTGATTTTTTAAAATAAAATTCTCCTAAAGTATTTGAACTTAGATACAAATTAATTTACTGCAAAATTGTGTGAGAATTAGTGAAAACCAGTAAGCACATTCCCCCTCCTCCCCCCAAAAAGCCAGTCAAGATAGTTTTTATTGGTGTGGTTTTGCAAATGCATTTCAGTTTGAATTCAGGCTTCTAATACATGATAAAAGCTTCTTCATCTAGGAGATGTGCAGACATAATAAATTTAAAAATGGGAAAATGATTTTGTAAGATATTTCATTATTTTTACATGTGGAAGACCATAATATAATTGAGCAAGATATCCACCATAAATTTAATTGTGGGGGAAAAGCGTCCATAATGCATTCGTATTTAGTCATGGCATGTTTCTTGTCCTCTGCTTTTGTGGAAATCAAGAGTTTAATTCAAACACTTGACTGAATCATAATTTCATAAGCTTATTGTGGAAAATTATATATTGAAATATGGGTGAAAATGTAAGTCTTTATACTATTTCATATCTCATTTCTTCCACCTGTATATTCATTTTGTATTTAAAAATACATATATAACTGTATATGAATGCATATATATATGCATGTATCCAATGCTCTCTGAAGCACAAGCACTGCTATCTATCTAAGACCACCTTCTGCAGCTGACACCTCCTCATAAAAGAGAAATGTGCTGTAAAGTGAGCTGGTCCTAAAATGACAGCTAAAAGGAACGACAAATAAGGCCTTCAGCTTGCACATTTTAAGATTCTGACAGCATGACCTCTATTGCTGTCACTTCATAACTTTCATACAATAGTTGTCACAAAAATAGCAGAAAGGCATTGCCATGATAATCTCTAGGTCTTGGTCCTGTAATCAGATCTATTCCCTTGCAAAGTACCAGAGATGGCTTTTTAGGAGTGGAAACTTTTCATTTATTTTGAGCAATCTAAAAGTCAATCAACTAGACCAAGTTATGAGTTCTGCATACTGCCAGTGTAGGGGAAAAGAATCTACTAAAATTTAATTCACTTTGCCAGTTTTAGAACATGGTGAATCCCATGTTAGTTTAGATTGTAGAACTGATGATAGTTGTGAATATCCCACTTTTCAAAGTGATATAGCATAAATCCCGCTGTAAAAGAGTGTCTGAGGTATATGACAGATTGAGCATTGATGATTGAACTTGTAAATAAATTCAATTCTTCTTTGTTCATCTGCCTAGACTATTATTTTAGGTGTAAAATGTGAACTTTGAATCAGCAGTAAAAAGTATATTTTTCACACGTTCTGCTATTGCAGAAAAAAGAAAGGAAATAGTTGCAAGTTTTTAAAATACAGATTTTTTTGAGCTAAAACATTTTGAATTTAATATTTTGTATTTTGATTAGCCACTTGTTTTAATTTCATAAATTAATAGTCATAAAACAGAAAAAAATTAATAAAATTTAAAAATCTCCAAAAATTTGAAAGTAATACCTTTGCAATTGCTTTGTAAAATTACTTAAAATAAATTCCATATCCTTGGAATTACCAGTATTGTAATCTGAATACAGAAATCCTGAACTTTGAGATTTTAATCATACTTCTGATTTGCACATATAAAGTACACTGCAACCTCACTATTTCCTGTACTTACTCACATATTTCTGGAGTGATTTTCCTTTATTTTCCAGAGAAATAGAGAATCAACATTCTCTTATTTTCACTGTGTTGGTTGCAGGAGTCATACCAGGATGTGTCCCACGAGGAATCCTGAGGAAGACTGGAAGCTTGTGATGCATTAGTGAATTTGTCTCATGTCCCAGTTTCAAAGTCAGTAGGTTGTAGCTGGAACTAAAGTTTTTATCTTCAGTTCTGCAAATGCGCAGGATGGTGAAAAGAAAAAAGGAAAAAAAAAAAAAAAAGGAAAGGAAAGGAAAAAGGGGAAATAAAAGCTCTGCTTCAAACATGAAGAATCATATAGAGGTCAGATTGTGCAAGATCATTTATAAGAAGCCCAGCCAACTCTATGTTATGGACTTACCTTGAAGGTTGCACAGTGAGTGGTGTTGTGAAATGGAACCTGAGAAATCTGTAATTATACTATTTAATTATTCATAATGGCAGCTGTCAGGCTTGTACATTCAATATGTTAAATTATGCTTTCAGTAGGGGTAACTTCACTCCATCTTATGCAGTGAGATACTTCTTGTATGTGCCAGCATATGATTCAGAAGCCTTCACACAAGAAAGTCCCTGAGGAGTTTCCACATTTGATCTCATGTCACTCAAGGACCTTACTCTTTTTCACTGCTTCCAATAGCTGTGGAAGAAAGAAAAGAAAATTTTGCTAGTTCCAAAAACAAAGGTGATCTAAAAAGTGAATATAGCATTGAACTTAGCTAAAGCACCTATATAGTATATCTGCTTCAGCTGCTGCCATGATATTTGCTGATTCCTTCCAGAAAATGACAGTGTGTTTGGTTTTCTTGGTATTCAAGATACAGATCCTCTGATGCACCTGACGTGGGAGTTGGTTATAAATGCCAGTCTTTTTGGAAAACTGTTTAGCATGCCAACAACATACAGATTTTGCAAATTTAATAAACTTTTACTTTTCTAAGAATATTGGACCTGTTCTGCCTGAATTCAGTAGAATTGACTTTAGTAGCATCAGCAGGACAAATTCAGGAGAGCCACTTGATGCACATTTCATATTGGGCCTTTTTGAAATCACCAATATTCATCTGCATTAAAAATGCCATCGACAGGACTCAATGCATGGTTTTCAAGTGATATTTTCAATCTCTCAACAAGCACACTTTTTAAGAAATAGCTCTCCCTCGTATTCTCCTGCACCTTGAGCACCACTTAGGTATTTAAGTGTGATTCAGTTTGGAATGGCATACTGCAGGTCACAGAACCGACTGAAGGAGCTAAACCAGACATAAATCAGAATGAAATACGTGGCTCCATAGAAGGCTCAACTGGATAAAACAAACCATGTATCCACTTGTGCACAGCATGTCTCTCCCAGATGAGCAGAGTTGAGAAAACAGGCTTCATAGACAGAACAAGTGTCGTCCATTGATGTACATAATAAATCATCAGTGTAGAGAATTTGTCAATAACATGCTGTCCTAAACATCCATATGTCTGCAGCATTAGGCTCATGTTGTTGCAACTAAATGAGATCTTAACCAACACTGAATGAAAAAAAAAGCAGTTTTGATTACAGTGGCTGCAGATCAGTTTGTAAAAAACAGACATTTTATCTCCAGTCCTTTTTCAGAGCAGTTTGGGAAATGCATAATCATTTATGAGAACAAGGACCACTATTTTATACTCCATATGCTAATTAAAAATCTAGACAGGCATTGGGAAAACTCTTCTAACAAATTCAGACCACCTACAGTGTTCCCAAACACACGACCAACTTTAGCAATGCCCCCAGTGCAACTCACTAAGGTGAGTGGTGGGATTTAGCAGTCAATGCAATTATTTAGAGATCCTGGTTTCAACTCTACCTCCACATGGTAGAGCAAGTCACATTTATTTCCCCATTGATGCTGAATGTGCATTTTCCATTTAGTGTCTGTTCACACATGGTGAGCATGTGTGTTTTCACAGTATCTATGTTAGAATTGGTGGCACCTCAACACAAATAAGAGCTATCAAATACTTCCAAGAAATATGAGAGGAAAGGAATTTCTGAGGAAGTAAAGCAACTTGTATATTCTAGATTACAGTGAAATTAAATATGTAAAAGAAAGCTGAAATTTGTTCAGAAGTAAGTATGTCTATCCTTCTTACTGCTTAAGACAATCTATAAAGGCCACTTTAAGTTGTTAAAAATGTTCCCATTGCATTTAGTGTCTGGTAGTTTTTGTTATGATTCAATACAAGAATAGCTAAATCAGAAACAGACAGCATCATTCAAATTATCTCTTACAAATCCAAAAGATATAAAATTGAATGCATTTATTATAACACTCAATTAGTTTTGAGAGAATATGTGTTATCTCATTAATTTTATATGTAAGGAACTTCTGGATAGAAAAGGAGGAGTTTTCTGACTATTTTTTTTCCTAGCACAGATACTTCTCCTTTTTTTTTTTTTTTTTTTTTTTTTTTTTTTTCAGAAGTCAAAGGATAGTAGTAAGTAACTTCCAACTCAGAACTGCTGAATTTCCAAACTGGACAACATATTTCTTGAAGGAAATGAATTAGTAAGAAGGGAGAAGATCATAACATACCATGAGAAGGACAAAGAGAAAAGGATAACTGATTATCACTGGAAGAAACCCAAAATTCCTTTTCAAGTACTGTATGGAAACAGAGTATGGAGAGGAAACACCACATTTTTCAACACGAGTTTAGCAGAACTGCACTCCAAAGATAAAATGGTCTGTGTGAAAGCAGGTTGAGAAGAATTTTTGACTGGCTTGCTGCTGCTAATTCATACAAAGATGATTTTGTGTAATATAATGTGGAGGTAACCAGAGAATACTCAGGAGTCTAAGCCTCAAACTGACTTCCAGAGCTGGCCAAGAGTTGTGTGGGCATTTAAGACTGTTGTTGATGGGAGGTGCAGTGAATCATTGTTCATGGGTGTGATGAGCTCTTCATAAAACTAATACATTGGTGAACAGCTCCATCTGAAATATGAAACACTATATGTTGGAATACAAAGACAATATGCTGCCAAGAGTAGTTCCTTTGGAAATGTTTAAGTCTGGAGGTTAGGTTTTTTCTGCAATTACATATATATCTATATCTATCTATCTATCTATATCTGTTCATGTTCATTTATTTGTATGTATGCATGTGTGTGTGTAAAGGCAGAGAAAGAGGAGAGGAAGAAGAGAGTAATGGAGAGGAAGATTCTTGTAAAAGCTAATTCAGAACATCTATTTAGAGGGTTCCCTAAATCATGCAAGTATTCCACGGAATACCAGCCATCAGATAGAAAATCATTAGACCAGAACAGTCCATTTTTTTCTATTGTTCATGGGTAATTTAACACCTAGGCTTGGTGTGGTTCTTCCTTTTATTATCTACTATTCCTGATTTCCACACTGTTTGTTATTTTCATGCAATTGCATACAATTGAATTTGGAACATAAAGCACTAGAGAGGGGAAAATAAATTACAATAAAGGAAAGAAAATGCAAATAAGTGTGTGAAATGTCAAAAACTATGAAACTTCTTCCTCTTTTTTTTAGACAGAGCAAGAAAGTGTAAATTAAAATTAAAAGACAAAATTAAAGCTGGTCAATGATTCTTCTTTCCTCATGAGGTAACAATTAACCAGTGAAAATAATTGATACAAGACTATATTAAAGCAAAAAAGTTTGGGATTAAACTAATGTAGACACTCACATGGAAAATATACAGAATAATCAGAATTCCAAAATGCATTTGGAAGAAAATTAAATACTCACTCTGCAGGGAATGAGCCATCATATCACAAATGAAAACTCAGGAGACATTCACCATTTGAAAAATCTTTCTATAATGGAGTATAATTTTATTTTACACTTATTAAAAGGAAATTTAAAAGAATAGGAGAAGATATTTCTAACTAAAAAAAGAATTATGAGCTGACAGGACAACAGGACTGAAAAAGTGTGAGCTATCTATTTTCTTTCTGTTTATAGCTCTTGCATTTTATCCTTCTTGCAGACAGCTAGACATATTTGCTCCGGACAGGTTTTTTTGAGAAGGACATTGTGGACTAAAAACATCATGCTATATTTTTCATTTTTGAGGTACATGCAATCCGTCCCCATCACTTTGAGGTAACTTTGCTTTCCACTAGAATGCTCCAGGTTTTAATCACAAGCCTACTTTTATTCTCAGTATGAGATCAAAATAAATACATCACCAGCATGAACACTTTTCTGGGAGGACAAGAGGGAATCCTGCTTGTCATAACTAATGAGGGTGATCAAAGTCAACCAGGTGCTCCCACTGACCTGAGCTTTGATCATTTTCTATACTTTCCAATATCTGAGCCTGGGAGTGAGTTGCCCTAATGGCCTCTGGTTACATTAGTGGCATATGGCAGGAAAAGGGAGTAAAGATAAGAAGAAGCAAGGAGAGGGGATTGTCTAGCTATGCAGCATGTGTAAGCCTAAAAACCTCTGGGCAATTGAGGTAAGCTCATATTCAAGGCTTTTAATTCACTGTACATGTTAATGTTATTGAAATACACAGCAGGTTTTCCATGAAAGCTGGTCCCAAAGGGCAATGACAAGATCCTTTACTCACCTTTGAGCAATTACTTAAAGGAGCAGACTCAGTAGCTGAAAAGGGGTTTTGTGCATGTGTGTGCAAGTGCTCTTCTGAAGCCTGCAAAAATTTCAGACTCCTCAAAAGAACGTGTTAATGCTATAATTTTGCACTTTATAAGTATTTCTACTGACTTGAGATTGTTTCACCCACTGCTGGCTGTGGTGTTCATGATAGCCAACACTGCACAATCGTTCAAGTGCAGACTATGATGTTGTCAGATGAAAAATGTTGTCTATCCTGCTAACTTTAGTTTCTCATTAGTTCTAAAGATGGATTATGTGATAGAGTTGATAGCTAAAGGCATTTGGGGAAGACTTTCTCCCATCATGTCTGATTCACACTGAGTGAATATTTCTGAATACAGCTTTCTTTGTCTGTGCTATTGCTTGAATCATTTTATGTACAGAGGCAACAAGTTTAAATGTACAGTTATAATTTCTTTAGTGTACTCAGATTCTCCAACTGCTGTGCAGATTTCAGATGTTCTCCAAGAACATTGCAGCCACAGAGATTAAACATAGCAGGTGATGCTTTATTATATGGACCAGAAGCTGAGATAATTATTTAATTCATATCCTAATAAAAAGGAACGAAGGAAAAAGAGGCCTGCTATCATCTTTGTAAGATTATCCTTCAAAAAATTCAGAGAAACAAGAACATCAGTGTCCTACTTTTCATTTCCAGAAAAGTGGAGACTTTTCTTAGCACTTTAACAAGGCAGGAATTCAAGGCTGTGGTTTTATAAAAGAAAGAAATTTCAGCCTTCAGAATACCTGCAGCACTCAGCAAATGAAGTTTTGGGGTTTTTTCCATGCTATGATATCCCTGTTGTAAGCAAGACAAAAGAGAGTAATCACAGTTACCTGATTGTGCTGAAAACCGGAATTCTACTAACCATTAAATGTTTTTCATTTCTTCTGGCCCCCTTATCACCATCACCAAAATTTTTTTAAAAATTCCCTCTAAATGTAACAATGCCATTGAAGATCCTAGCTAAGCTAAGCAGACACAATTTAATCTAAATACCTACCCTGATTTATTAATTAAAATAAATTTTTATTTTACACAAAATGTAGCTGTCAGTGTTTATTCAGCATAACCCTGACTGTAGAAAGCCTGCTAAGAGGATATGTTAACCTTTTCTACTAATGCATAGCCTTGGTGTCTCCATTGTCCTACACTGGTTCAGCCACCTTGGAGAGTTTATTACTACAGATGCTTCAGATGTCTGGGTTTTCTATAGCAACTGTCTTTAAAAGTGGAAAGTCTCCAGTGTTTCCTTTCCTCTAAACATTTGTATGTTTACACTTACAAACTTTTGACTGTAGTTGCCATTGTAAATCAGTTCTGCTTCCAGGGGAATAAAGGAAAATTTGAATATGGAATTATTGTCAAAACAGAATTCAGAATTCAGCTGAGAATTTAGACACTTTCAGTGACAACACCACAGATGAATAAATTTACAAATAAATGAATGATGTCCAATATCACAAATAACAATACAAGAGAAGAATGTTTTGGCCTTCTTTTGAAGTGCCTTTAGTATGCAAATGATCAGCTTTAGGCTTCAATCTGCAGGTAGATCCCGTTGTCGTATATTGTCTGTTCTCTGAAGCCAGAGTGCTGTATCACAAGTTGGTAATTGCTTGGTGTCAGATTGCACCTCATCTAATTCCTTGTCACAGTAAATTATGGGTGTCTGGGTCCTGCAACATGTGCAGCTTTAAAAGCCAAACTCTGTGATGTCGTTCTGTGCTAGGTGGTACTGGGGAGCGCCGACCTTGATACGTAATTTAAATAACTTTCAATGCATTAACAGTAACTGATGGACATATTTAGTACTGTTACAGACAGTAGAGGTGATACAATTTATTTTATGTCTTAAGAACTGGAGTTCTGCTACCAACTAAAATGTAAAGTGCTTTGTGTAAAGTGTTTTGTGGAAAGCCAGCAGGCGTAATGTCTTCCACAAACTTGTACCACAGCATTATTTATATCCTTCTGTTGGTATGTTTGTCATTTTTGGGCTTATAAATGGAACATCAAACACATACAGCAGAAGCTGAGTGAATTCTACAACTATTTCTGCATCTATGGCTCAATTTTTGTCACATTAAAGATAGAAACACTTGTGATATATTGCAAAAACATGTATTTTGTATCCAGTGAAATCAGGGCAGATCTGAGCTCTGAATGTGACAATAATTTTTTTGTTTTACCCAGAACTAGCTTGCTTCAGAAGTATCATCATCCAAGGCATACATCTTACATTCTTTTTTATAAAAAAAAAAATTCCCCAACCATTCCTGTGTTGTAAATATTTTTACTATGATGGATTGTAAGTATCACAGGTCAAAGGCACAGGCAAAAGAAGTAGTTTGAACTTGGCTTAATGAAAGTTGCTTAAGGTAGTTTAGGTATCAGATTTTCATTTGATTGCCTATAATGCTTTTTACAATGAGAATGAGGTTCTTTACTGCAGTGTAATCACATGAGGAAGGGATTTTGACATTGATTTTGAGCTTCTTGGAACAAAGATCTTAGATTTTAGATCTGATAGAGCAGTTATTATTTTCTACCAAAAACTGTACTTCAAGTTCTAAAAAGCAATAGTAAAACAAGTTTGAAAATATAGCCGCAAGAATTTAGCTTTTATTCTGATTGACAAACTTCCCTATGAATAAAAATAAAAATATTTTAAAATCCTGCACAGTTAAATCAATAATGCGGACTCCAAATTCCTAATCCTGTGTTTCACAGCATAAGATTTACACTTAGTAAAAGTGGGGAAGTTCTTCAACTCCGTGAGACTTAACTCACTCTTTGGTAAAAGAAGATCACAAGACTGAATTTTACTAGAAGATTCAAAAACTGTAATTAATTACCTGAAACTTATTGTTGCCTAAGATTCTTATGTCAGAAAATGCTGAAACTCATGAAATGGTGTCAAAAAATCACCCCTTTCACATGGAGCCCTAGCCTTCTATTAATGGCAGTTAAATTTTTCAAAAGCCATTACCTGATTTAACAGCCTAAATCACATTTTAGAGGTGACTTTAGCATTTAATAATTCAGCCTTACTTTGAAAGAAACTTGGAAGTTACATGTCATCTGTTTTTGCCCTTTTGAAAATCACATCTTGTACTTAACGCAATCTTTAAGCCCCTTGGAAAAGCTGGTTTAAAATCCTTTTTGAAAATGTCACAGTTGTAGGGGGACTTATAAACTATGGGAGTTTGAAGCTTTCAATGCCTACATGGAGTATATTCCCTTGCTTTTCCCCTCCAAGTTAAAGCAATATACCTAGCAAACATTTTGCTTCTGTTCTTTCATGGAAAGGCAATGACATGCCTGAGCTGGGAAAATTAATCAAAACCTTTTTTACCTGTGTACAGTAAGGTGTATGTGTGGAAATAAATACATGAGGACAAAGCAGAGGGGTGAAATGAATTTTAGATCGTTGGTGCTTTTGACTGGCTTGCTGAAAGCAAAATGAGTCTGTAAAATGCAGAGGATGAATAGAATTATTGGCGTGATAGATTTGCCTAGCTTATCTGTAATGATCTAGCTACAGTTGCAGCTATAACATTTTACCCATTTCTTTGTGTGATACCTTTCTAATATTCACCTCACAAGAAATCACTTATGCTAGAATATGAGGGAGACTATTCCCATTAATAAACTATCAGTGTTTTTGCAGGGGGCATGACAGCTGCAAAGGAGAAAGTAAAAATTTGAAAATGAATGGGAGACTTCAGCTTTACAAATACTTTATCCATTTGCATCATGCTCTGAATTCTGAATACCCTTCTTTGCCCTTGCTACACTATTTGCTGTGTGGCTAAAGATGTACACAAATATTTTAGGATAAGGGTCTGTAGCTTTGATTAAAGGACAGGGCACAAGTCTATGTGCCCGAAGCCCACAAGGCCAACCACGTTCTGGGAAGGTTGAGATTAGATAATAGAAATAATTCTTTACTGTGGGGGTGGTGAGACACTGGAGTAAGTTGCCCAGGAAGTTGTGGATGCCCCATTTCTGGAAGTGCTCAAGGCTAGGCTGGATGGGACCCTGACCAACCTGATCTAATGAAAGGAATCCTTGCTTATGGCAGAGTTGGAATGAAATTATCTTTAAGGTCCCTTCCAACTCAAACCATTCTGTGGTTCTATGACTCTCCTACCCTCTACTTTGGTGGTCCTAGAGAGACCAATAAGACCTTGTAGAGCACAGGACCTCTGTGTGCATAATGCACCTTTTTAGTCTGGATATACACCCTCAGTAGTTCCTTACCCAATTTTCAAATTTACGTGTGTGCACTTGTGTGCTTTTTACTATTATTAATAATAGTAAGAACTAGAATGAAGTTTAGATAGCTGAAAAGTATAAGCAGTGATCACATTTGAACACACAGTAGGATATAGCACATAAGCACTGGAATGCTACAAATGCAGTATTTAATGCTGATGGACTGGTATTGTGACTAAAACCAGACTTTTAGACAAGTAAAGAGGTATTTCTTGGTATTATAGGGTCACACCTTACTGTCAAGCTTTAAGTAGCATTCTGCATTGATCTCAGTGGGTAGTTATGTTTAAAAATTGATGGCATGACCTGGCCCTTAATATGGAATGTTGCCTGAAAGGAGCATACAGATTTTGCAGCTCTATGCACAGTAAGAAAAAGAAGGAAACACAACAGGCCTCATGCTATCTTGACATATGCAGACAGCACAAAATTTTAAGCAGCATTTCATAGTGTGAGCCTCAGCCTGCCTAATAAACAATACTGCCTTATTTCCCCTGACTTCAATAAAGCTTTGAATTTATGTCTTTTTTAATGCAGCCAGAATCTAACTACACTTGGAGTTAAATGCAGAAATATTTTCATGAAAACAACTTGAAGCATCTCTAAATGTTTTATTATTGAAAAGACATTTTGGATTTGGAAGCTGAACTTGAAAAGGTGCATTAATATTTCCAACTATTCTCCCAGGTTTGAAACCTATGGATATTACATATCCCTTGAGCTTCAAGTTTGCTGTATTTTCCAGTCTGAACCTCAAAAAGCCCCTTTCCATTATTTTTAAAACTTAAACTGTAAAGCATTTGTTTATGGTTTGACAAGGGAATAAATTCTGAAAGCTTTGCCTATCCTGATTCAAAATTCCCATATGCTATTTGTCTTGCTCATATATTCATCTGTTTTGTATAAGCTCTCATTTTTCTTTGACAGACAATGATCTTTTATTATATGAGACTTAAATTCAGCCTCTCAGCTCTGTTGTAATTATTTTGATCTTCCTGATTTGTTTCTCCTCATACAAACATCTGCTCATAAAATTGTACCACATAGCAAGGCTACATATTCAGTGTGAGCAAAATCCTCTCATCCCATTCCATGTTTTTTGTTTCTGTGTTTTCTTTTGTCTTACCAAAGGGTGTGATCTGGTTCAAATTACAGTATGAATATGCCATAGCTGAGGGATGTATGCAACGAAGATTTTAAATAAGTCACTGAGCTCACTGTAACTTTCTCAATGTCAAAAAATGTGCCATTGTAAATCCCCTGGGACTGCCTGAACAATACTTGCATATTCCAGGCCTTATGTCAGGCTGATACCCATCTGTCTATTTTCTAGGTTTTGTCTCTTCTGTCCTTTCTGGCATCACTCCCTCTGTTGTGGGGGAATGGGAGAGGAGGGGCTCTGAACAGCAAAATTTCCCTTCATTTTGTTCAAAGGAGAGATCCTCTGGATATCTTCTTGCAAGGCACTCAAACTCCATTTGCATATTGTTGTAGGATGTTGTTGTGCTAATCCTAAAAGAAGTCAGCACCCAACACTTTAAATAACCTTGAGTATCACTATTATAGTTGAATAATTTAGGCTGGGGCCCTAACCCCAATTTGCAAATAAACAGTTTTAATAAATCTTAGTACAGGGCTCTTGTGGTATACACAGAAAAAATTTTGCAGAAGTCAGAAGATATCCAGAAGACATAATATTAAATTCTTCTGATTCTGTGCCACCCAAAATTTGAAGAAGCATATGGATCAATTTTGGATTAGTTAATGTAGCACCTCTACAGGAATGGCCTGTGAACCACAACACAACATACCCTCTCTGAAGTGTGATGTGACATTATTCTGGCATGTCCTTCCTTTAGTACTTTAGCTGAGTCAGAATTTTGGAGAATTTTTGGGGGGGTTATGAGTAAAGTATCCTCTTGCAGACTCAAGACTGAGATCTGCAGGTGAGCCATGCAAAGCTACATCTTACGAATATTTTGTGATCATGCTATGGGCAGAGCTGTGCAAATCTAATATTCGTCACTGACATTGAATTGTTAATTATTTCTGTAAACAGCAGATAGATACATTTTCTTTAACTCTTTGCCAGCAGCAAAAGAGAAATGTATTTGTTTTTTCCTATCATCATTAAACTGACATGAACTTAAAATTATATATATATACCACAAGAACCCTCACTGTGATATTTCCAAGTCTTTTGTTTCTTCCTTCAACAATTTTGAAATTCTGCAAGATGTTTAGCCAGTCATGGGTTGGTTGGTTTGGAAATAAAGACTTTGAGTGGTTGCAAATACGAATGAGCTTCTTACCGCCTGGTTGCATCTTCTTGTCACTGTCTAAGACAAGCAGAACATGTCCTTGTGCCTGGAAGACCAAACAAAGGGTTTAATTCCCAGGAAATATGCTTTGTTGGTTTCCTGTAGGATGTTACTATCTCTGCATCTCCTTTTCTCTTAAACTAGCAGGCTAAAATGTCACTAGGGGAGAACTGATCGGCAGCCAAAACCTTACACTGAACACGATTACACAAAACTGCTTTCCTTGGGAAGGCAGGGAGGGTAGGAACTAGCACTGTTCTGATATTATTCAGTGACTGCACTTGTCATCTCATTTCAGCTAGCTATCTGAGTAGGTGCAAAATATTACAAGTCTCCTCTGAAGTTTCCAGAAGTAGATGGCATCATCTGGCATCATTCAGTTCTTATTTGTGGTTGAGTGGGGGTGGTGATATAAATAGACCTGCTTGGCTTTATAGCTGAAGTATGCAAAAGAAAATATCTACTCCTGTCTGGCAGTATGCTTAATATATACAGCACAGTCTTCTAAATTATCTCTAAATCATTATGTGACCACCTAATTCTTATGTACCTAAGAAACTGATGACCTGTTCAGTTACATGACAGTTGTCTTCAGCTTTTCTTATGTCCCTAAATTAGCAGATACTTGGTACAGGCTAAATCACAGGATTTGGAAACATGACTTGTGCAATACAATACTTGTTTATTAGACTGCCCTTGGATAAAAAAAAAAAGTAAGACTTCTCTAGTCTTCTCCCTGAATGCCTGCTTAGATATTTGTTCTCTGATTGGCCTCATGCCTCTTTTATTCTTGAGTTCACAGTGGTTTATTTTCAGCAGAAAATAAGGCAATAATATTTTCCTTGTAAACAGAGCCACATATGTCTTTTCCGATTTTTTAAAGTATTAGAAAAGTGTGTGTGATCTTGTTTTAGCTATCTTTCCACAAAAAAGGCAAACATGCCTTGGCTAACACGTTTACCACCTTTAGGAGAGTGGGAAACTGTAAACTCAGGCAAAAATATTTGGGAATTTAAATTTCTTACTTTGTGGACAGCCTGTCTCAATCTTTCAAGAGCAATTGCTGTGCAATTAAATATTATGTTCAGGAAAGAAACAACAACTAGAACCACGAAACCCTCAGATTCTGAAAATTAAATGAGCACTGACACAATATACAGTCTACAATCATATATCGAAGTTCTAGATAGAAATTAAAGCAATACTTATTCTTGTACTATGTCCTTTTAGTTCTTCACTTGTTATATGCACATTGTTAATTTTATAGCTATTTATTATTAAAGGATTTTAGACATCTAATAGACTCAAACTGACTGGTCCAGTTGGGACATATTTGCTCTGGAGTTACTGTGGCATTTAAACAATGTGAGCAATCCTTTACTTAATTTGAGAGGTCAACAAACAAAGATAATTTTTTGGTATTTGTTAACATTCTTTTCTTAAATTTATGACACTATAATTTATCACAGAACCTCATGGACAAGTTAGGCAATAACAAAAATACCATACCATTTTACAAATACACTGGAAGCACCACAGCTATCAGGAAACAACTATCTCCCTGTGTCTGTTTCCTCTTCAATAGTGCTTGTTGCTTCTGAACAATGGCTACTTTTCTCACCTAGACATGTTTTCCTCATGCTACAAAATGAGAGTTTTATGAGTTAAAAGCTCATATACCATATCACATACAATTTTAGCTAACAAAAAGCCACATGTAGGGTCTAAAGAAGAAGCCTCTTTGGAGTGAAGATTCAATAAGTCACACATTAATGAATGGCTGCCTGCCTCATTGCCATATACATGATCTTCAGGCTACTGCAGAGCTAAAATATTCCTGTTGTGTGCCATTATTTTCTTAAACAATTCTTGTACTTACCTTTCTCCACTTTTACTTCCCAATGTTGTACTGTGCATTTTAGGAAATTTTCAGTGCTGCATATCTGAAAAAAAATCTCAATATAAGGTTTAAAATGTCAACCAAAATTTTAAAAATTAAGCCCAAAGGAGTAGCATGAAGAGAAATAGAGTTCTGATTTTGCACTGATGGAAAACTGCTGTGGTATAATTCCCATTTTCCTCTGCTAAGATATCATAATTTACATTTGTGTTTGCCTCTTTTTTTCTTTTCCTTTGGCTTTTTTTTTTTTTTTTTTCCTTTTTAGAGGGAGGAAACAACATTCCTTTTCTTTATGGGTATTCTGGGACTATCTAATGTCAAAATACTGTATATTTCAATAGAAAATTGCTCGTCTCTCACACAAGAAAATGTTTTGTGCATGTGGCCTTATGGCAACTAATATGAGAAAGGTATTTTAAGCTGTCTCACAGATCTCAATGTAAGCATTACCATATATCATCCAGATTCTGTATTATTTATGAATATTACTTTATTTTATACCCTAATTCATGTCATTGTATAATAAAATATTGCTTACTTTTTCTTTTTCAGAATCTTATCAAAATAGTGTAAAATATTGTATAAACTATTTGTCACTTCCTAATACATTTATGCTCTCAATATCAGTGTTTTAGGAGTAAAACGCCAGCATTAACACACGTGGTATATTACTCCAGGATGTTGTTTCCTGAATTACTGTCAAAAGGTAGAAAATACTTATCTGTGTTTGTGGGTTAGATCCACAATATATCCCTGTGATTTTTCTTTTCAAGCGCAGACAACTAGACACATACATATGTGAGAAACCAGCACTGTGCCAGTTTTAGTCTCTGCTTCTCTGAACAAGTAAAAAGATTGTTTAAGAGGTGATAAACAGTTTGTTTTCCATGATAAACTGCATTGAGGAAAATGTAGAATGAGTGACTGCTGTGGCATATAGAGTGTAAAACTCTCAGCATGCTATTGAGCCATGTCTCTGGAAGATGTATGGCTATATTTTGATTTAAGATTTTCACTCAGGGCTTCAGTTTTTTCCAGTACTATTTACCCTCACAATTTTTGAAACAGAATTTCTGTTTCATTATCTTTAATATTTTTTGCATGTATTATATGTTTCAGCCCACCTTGGTTGAGTTCACCATAATAAATTGGAACAGAAGCAGATTTTCAAACTGTGTGAGGTTTTCCATTTTACTGTGTATTGGAAGTCGTAAGGCAATATTACATATATGTTTTACTATACCTATCAAAAAGATGTTAAATTCAGTATATTTTTTTTTTAAGAGCACCATGACTTTCTTCTCTCTACCAGTGTTATTCTAATATACAAAACGCATGAATTTTGGGGCAAGGAGAGTGCGGAAATAAATTTTATGAACAAAACAATGTAATATACATTCTCAATGAATCTACAACTAAGCAGAGATAATTAGTATTATAGTTTATGCAAGAGATAACATGCAGTGGCACCTTTCTTTCATTTGCTAATGTCAGAGTTTTCATGAAAATTCAATATTACAAAAAGCAGTTCACAAAACACCTTCAAATTCTACGTGGTAGTACTGCTGTTACTGAGCTAAAATTTTTAAGAAAACAAAAATTCTGATTTAACAATGTTTTTCCAAGTATAAATTTCACATGTTTCTTTTTCACACATTATTGAAATTAAGTGGACATATTGACATACAGCATTCCAAATCAAGGAATGTTTTCCTGAGGAAATGTAACAAGATATTTTAAATTTCAGTTTTTATGTACCTTTCTTCATGTAAGATGCAAATACACAGAAAAAAATCTAAATTTATATTTCAAATTAATGTCATGCTTTACTTGTATACTTAAAGAATAATTTAAACAGCTTTTAAAAATTTACTTTCATTTTTTCATTGTGATTTAGCATCTTGACGAACAAAGACCCTTATCAGAGTGCAGAAATATGTTATCATTTCCCCTATTTGTGGAAAAGAAAGTTATTTGCAATTTGTCTTTATTGTATGTTCAGTTGGAATTTTAAAATTATTTTTACCATTGTCAGGACAATATCTAATCTTCCAGATGACAAAATGACCCTTTTATTTGCAGTTACTTAAAATACTGATAGTTTGCAAAGCACATTTTGGTAAGATACTTTATAGGTATTATTATCCATTTCAATTTCTATGTGCTTCTAATATGCTTCTTACAAATATTTGATACAAATATTTGATATCTGAGTTTAATTATATTGTAAAAGAAAATCCTATATTTCAACATTGTGCAATTTACTTTTAATTTAGCAAGCACATATATGTAAAATATCTTTAGCAGAATTATGTAAACCTGTACTACATCAATCTTTTGTACATTTGCAACATTTTTATCGTTAAAGGAGAAAATGGAAGATGTTAATTTTTGAAGACAGAAAAATAAAACATATTTTTTGTTTCTAATTAATAAACTTTTTAGCTGGCCAAAGTGAAATATTCAGACTGATGTGGCTTATGGCAGATAGAGCATTTCTTTGGGGACATTTCTCTTTTTATGCTATTGGGAGATAGTAAGGAGGGATGATGTCAGAATGCTTCCTTTTTAGTGAAGATACTGAAATAGGATGTGGTATCAAGGGCTCTTTCTGGTTTTTGGAGTTACCTCAATGTGCTGGTTTCAGCTGGGATACAGCTAACTTTCTTCACAGTGGCTGGTATTGGGCTGTGTTTGGGATTTGTGCTGGACACAGAGTTGATACTATAAAGATGTTTTTGTTATTGCTGAGCAGGGCTTACACAGAGCCAAGGCCTTTCCTGATTTTTGTAATGCCAGGCTGGTGGGGAGGCTGGGGGAGATTGGGAGGAGGAGACACAGCTGGGACAGGTGACCCCAGCTGGCCAAAGGGACATTCCAGACCATGGAACATCATGCTCAGTGCATAAAGTTGGGGAAGAAGGAATAAGCAGACATTTGGGGTGATGACATATGCCTTCCCAAGTCACTGCTGGGTGTGGTGGGTTCCTGCTCTCCTGGGGATGGCTGAACACTCCCCTGACCATGGGAAGCAGGGAATTCATCCCTTGCTTTGCTTTAATTGTATGACCAGCATTTACTTTCCCTATGGAACTGTCTTTGTCTCAGCTGATGAGTTCTCTACCTTTTGCCTTTCCAATGGGGCTTGGCTGCTGGCTGGGGTCAAACCACAACACAGTTAAAGTTATACCTCTATACTGGTGCCAGGGAAAATGCTGGCTAATGGGGTCCCTTGAGTACAGGGTCCTGGGATGGAGAAAAAAACAGGAACAGGGATAAATAACATCTAAAATCTAGTGCTTTCAATCCTGTGAACTCTTTTGAATTGTTGACAACATGGTGCTGGCTACAGAGTAAGAGAAAGACTGTGATGTTGCATTGCAAAATAAATATTAAATCTACTCCTACTTATACACTTTAGAGTGGACATGCAGTAGGAGACAGCTGTCTAAGATTTAGCTGATATTTAAGATCAGAAGCCAAATTACCTAGCCTTTGGACTTCCCAAAATATTGAATATAAGTGAATATTTCAGGAAGGGTCAGATATATAGTCAGATATATAAAGTTTAGATTCATATATAAAGTTTAGATTCATGTCTGGTCTTAGTAGCAATTTTTGCAATTGCCAAAATATCTGGAATAATTTAAAATGGTCTTAAAGAAGGCTATAGATATCAATTTTATTTTCTAGCATAAAAGCTTTCTGACATCAATGAATATGTTACCTGCCTAACAACTCAATTATTATTTTTAAATTCTTCATTTGATCCATGTTTCTGCTATGCTCTGTCTATGGAAAAAATGCAATAATATTTTTTCCTTTTCTCCTGAGGTAAGATAGTATTCCAAATGTGAGCACTTTAAGGGACGTATCTGTGTAACTAAATGCAAACTTGCAAATTTTAGCACTTAGAAGGCATTTTGAATGCTTTTCTGTGCTGGGCTGCCTTGATTTTTATTTATGTCAGTGGAAGTTCTACCATCAGCATGAGCAGAAAGAATCCATTCCTAAAAGCTTTTCAAAACCTACTCTGTAGCTATTTTTCTATGTAAGATGAAAAACACAACAAAGCAGAATCAGCTTCAACTATGATCTCTTTCTATCAAGATAGCAATTCAGAAGGCCTTTAAATGGGTACAAATATATTATAACGTTTTTTAATTTCATTCTCCTATACCACCATGTAGATTGCACAGTAAAAAGGGAAGCTTAAGATAAATGAAATTGTGATGCATGGTAGTTCACAACCATCTGAAATTGCTACTCTGAAAAATCCAGTTCAGAAGAGTCTGAAAGTATATGCTGAAATGTAAGGCTATGCTAATCTCCAGGAGTCACAGAGACAGGACAGTTTAAGTATTCGTTTCAGAGCAAGACCAAGACACATGCACCGTGCTGTGGACTTCTTCCTGTAAATGTAATCAGACAAACAGATAAATTCCAGTAATTGAGTTTGATTTGGTAGTCAAAGCAGATGGGAGGTCCCTAGTGGAGTGTTTGTTTTCTATGGTGACATAGATATATAGATAGATATTTCTGTGAGCTATAGACAACAAAAAACTTGAACCAATCATCTAAACTTAATTAGAGCTCATTGCTTCAGCTCTTTATTTGGCTCTTATGTCAACTGTCTGCTGAGGGGTCAGCTGGGCCCCAGGGAATGTCAAGGGAGCATTCTGTGAAAAGGCATTTGTTTCTTTTCAACTGAAGCATTTCTGGCTAGCTGGCTACTTTGACACCTTGGCAGCAGAGGGCTGCAGGGATGGTTTTTCAGAGAAGAGACCAGGAGTTGCCCCCATACGGAACAGAACCAGTTACAGATGGCTCCAGTAGAGATGTGCCTATGCTCAAAGCTGAACTGCTCAGTGACACCAGAGGTGTCTCTGTGATAACTTACTTAAGAAATCATGACAACTCTGAGGAGCAACTGACCTTACCACCTAGGTCAGGTAAGAAGAAGTGTGAGCAGAGATTGTCCTGCAGCCCATGGAGAAGCCCACAGTGAAGCAGGCTATCCCCTGTACAGTCCACAGAGGACCATAGTAGAGCAGATATCCACAGATATCCACACCTCATCCCATGGAGGACTCCATGCTGGAACAGGTGTATGTAATCTGAAGAAAGCTGCAACCCTTGGAGACCCCATGGTGGAACAGAGTTTTGAGCAGGAACTGCAGCCCATGGAGAACCCCTGCTGGGTCAATCCATTCCTGAAGGATTGCACCTTACCCATGCTGGAGCAGTCCAAGGAACTGCAGCCTGCAGGAAGGAACCATCCTGGAGCAGGGGAACAGAAGAAGGAAAAAGGAGCAACAGAGAATAATATGAACTGAGCACACCCCCCATTCCCTCTCACCTGCACCGCTTGGAGTAGAGGGGGAAAAGGTCAAGATTGAAGTTGAGCCTGGAAAAAGGGGGTGTATATTTAGTCTTGTTTTCATTTCTCGCTATCTTAATGTGTCGCTAATAGAAAATATGTTAAACTAATTTCCCCCATGTCAAGACTGTTCTGCTCATGATGGCAATTGCTGAGTCATCTCTCTATCCTTATCTCAACCCACAAGATTTTTCACCTTATTTTATCCCCATCTTATGCTGAGAATGGAGTGTGAGAGAGTGACTTGGTGGACACCTGTGAGCCTGGCAAGATTAACCCACCACACCACCATATTTCCAGTACAAGCAGAAACAGTCCACAAATGAAGCTGTATTAATTAATCTTCAGTGAATAATTGACCAGGCTCCTTGTGTGGCCCTTTTCAGTTAGGCCAAAGAACAGATGCATATTCTGAGTCCTTTGAAGCACTGAATCTTGTTATTATCTTTACAAATGCTCAGTGCATCAGGAACACAACAGGGATCTGATTATTTTCCCCAGGAACAATCAAGGGATTAGTGGAATATAGACGGAGATTGAATCTGCATGGAAAATTGTCCATGCTGCGTTCTATTAGAAGGTGCTGCTGTGCAAAATTTGTTGCTAATCATGTGGCAAAATTACAAGAGACTGCAAAAAGAAGAAACTAGTAAACAGAATAATAAAAGTAATTTTAATTATTAAACTTCAGTGTTATAAATTATCTGCCATTCATCACTGCCACAAATAAGTATAAAAAATGGAAAAAATCCATATGCTCCATGCACTCTAATTTAATTTTGCATAATAAATTAGTGCGATGCAGAATGTTTAAAAATATGAATAATCACCAAATTACTATCCAGTTTCAACAGGCAGTATCTAAATTTTAATACAGACAGCTATTACAGTTAACCTATGCTTTATGTTGACTGAAGCACAATAAAACGTTGAATGGGTATTATAGACACAGTTCCAGTTATCAGCCACTAATGATGCTAAGTGATGAATTGCTACATCTTTAATAGAACAATAAGAATCCAGGGTTTTCATTATCTTTCTCAGAATATTTTGCATGCGCAGTATTGTTCTTCCAATTAGTCGATAATAAAAAGGATCTGTTTGAAAAGATATAGCAGGTGATGAGTCATAGGTGACAGGTAATTCTCCCCGTGCTGCCTGGGAAGAAATGACTTCTTGATGTTAGTTATGGTTGTTTTCCATCATTTTTTTCAAGGCAGTAAGGTGATGCTGTCCCTTTAGCACAAAAGTGCTTCCACTAAATAAATGCAGATGATGTAAGCACAATGAAACCCTTGCTCCTAAAGCTTCTAGGTCCCTATTGATCTAGATTTGTAACTTTCTACTGCTATTAGTGAATACCCTTCTGAGTTAAACCTCATTATTCACATTCCTCCAAAGTGGTAAAACTCATGTCAATAAACATCTGTTTAATTACTTCCTTAGATGCTTTATTCTTCATAAACAAACAGCAGGGAATAAACTAGTTCAGGGTTAAAAAGACTATTCACAGAGGCTGAAAGCAGAAAAATAAAACAGTTTGGTATTGCAAAAGTGATAGATTAAATGGAATGATCCAGAGACCTCTTTCAATACTTATAATCATGGCATTCTATTCATAGGCAGTATTTCACCCCAAAAATGTTTCAGATGGAACTCCTGGGAGAATTTGAGCAACATGCAGAATACAGCCTTCAGCAAATTATTACCTTTTCCCCCTTTTTTTCTCTTTTTCTCAGAATGGCTCTGATGCTAGAGATACTTTTTGCATCTTGTTAGCCAAAGGTTTTTGATCTTACTGAGATAAAACATATGAGTTCATTGCAATGCTGTCACTAAGCTCTTTTCAATATTCAGACCAAAATATAACAGGTCATTCCCAGGATACAGATCACCAGTTAAATATTTTGTTGACTACAGACCATAATTTTTTGGAACATAAACTGGATCAAACAAAAGGAATAACCTGTACTATCTCTGTTCCCAAGACAGACTTTTGCACTATTTTCAGTGGCTTATGACTACTACAGACCCCTTTTTTAGTTGGTTGTTATCTTCCCTACTGACTTCAATGTCCACTCCAAACTCCATTGTTTAAGAGTTCGGATAGAAACTTATTTTATTCAAATTAAATAAGAATAAAGTTGAGAGAGAACTGTAAAGTATTTCAGAAGGACTAAATGACTTGTCAATGGCAGATGGTATTCAGTGTAAATGTAAAGTTACAGGTCTGGGGATGAAGAGAACTATTTTCTTATGTAAAATTATGAAGACTATGCTGAAAAACACAAAATGTTTGAAGTCATGACGGATGACTTTATGAAAATAACTCAAGTCTTGGTAGCATTCAAAATATTAAATCTTACAAATTAATAGGAAAGGAATACAGAACTAACCAAAAAAGACAACAAAGTAGCTGTATTAATTCATGATCAGCGAAGTTGGTCAAAGGTCTTTAATGACATCTTGATGGTGAGCAATGAAATAGGCTGGGACTTTTCAGCTTGGGACAGAGATCACTAGGAATAGAAATCATCAGTGGCATGAAGGAGCATGACAGGGAGAGACTGCTTTCTGCCTCTTTCACTAGAAGAGAAAGTGACCATCAAATTACATCACTGAAAGCCAAGTCCAAACCCTAGAGACGGAATTAATTTCCACAGGAAGTTGTGCAAACTACTACAAGTACTTGTAAGGTCTGTTATGTCTATATCTGAACCTTGAATTCATAAGAAAATTTTGAAATGGAAAATTTTCAGGAGCTGAGAGGATATTACTATTATATATATTTGTTCTATTATTTTCCTTCTGCAGATGAACTGAACTAGTTGCCTTGTGGCTTTTCCTGTAATATTTGGTTTCTAAACACAGGTCCTTTTAGAGTTCTTTAGAGATTTCCTCTGATTTTGAAGTGTCAATATTATTAAATGGATTTTAGGACTTCTATCATCTTGGGAAGAAGAGTATGATATTGGTACCCACCTTCAAAACAGAGGCTGCAATTCCCCTGGTGGCCCTAGTCCTATCCTTTATGACATTTCCTGAGTGCCCAGTTCTTTATCTTACTCTTTGTATTTCTCCCTCTCCTGATATTTTTAAATGAAGGAACCTGAGGCAACGCTTTGATTTTCCTGAATCCTTCTTTATCTTCCTATGAGTTTTCCCTATGGGAGTCAGGCACATAGCACTTACCTTATTATTTCATTTGAAATAACCCGAACTGGATTTATGTACACCTTCAAATGTACTCTACTTGTTCCCTCAACACTGCTGGATAGACACAATATAGCAGTGTGCTGCAGGGAAGCAAATGACTTAGGCTGTGAATAAAACAAATTGCATTAACCCAGGGGCACAGCAAAGAGCGTTGTTTTAATTACTAGAGGAAGGAGTGTGCAGGAATGATTTGCAGCAGGGCAGTCTTCGGGACGGTGCTGCCGAGAACACAAGGTGGAGCTGTCTGCGCTCAGCAGAGGGGTGAGCAGCGCTCTGCTGGCACCAGCCATCCCCCATCCGCTTCCCATGGCTTTGGACTAGCTTGGAAGTGCAGACGAGCCCCGTTGTCCTCCAGATGTGCAGGTACTAGCCAGGAGGGGACATTTCCTTGGCAACAGCTAGGTAGCCAAGGAGTTCAGCTTGACTGGAAGGGCATGTTAATTTGTCCTTGTCATCTCTGGCAGGCAGGACAGCAGCACTGGATGTTTTGCTGCACCAAGTACCACAGGGAAATTTGGTATTATAAGAAATGACACACTTGGCTGTTTCTGGATAGAAGGAAGTTAGAAGCTAAAGCAGCAAGTACTGACTCTTTACTATTCCCCAGATTAAAAGGCTGCCTTAGAAGGATTGAGGATACCAGGTGGTGTGGTAGACAGCTGATATTTTGCTTTTTTACCAACTTGCTCTATGAAGTCAGGTTGTGCTTTCAGCTGTAATTAAGCAAGGTCATTATCAAGCATAAAATAATAGCTTCTATTCAGCTGGGTGAATCGCTTTGAAATTCTCCATGGATGGTAGATCTCCCACTGCAACTACTTTGTTGAAAAACTGAGGAAATAAAGTCTCATTTACTTTAGAATGCATGTAGAAAATTTGCCTCCCTTACAGAGAAGAAGGAAAAAGACCACAGAATTCTTTTACAGAATTTTTTAAAGGGGGTGTCCTGACAGAGCTGCTGAAAGTATTTCCTGTTTGCTACTTATTTTCAAGAATCTAACAGATTAAAATCTTATGAGAATCATGGTCTTCTTGTGTGTTGTTATGCTTTATGGAGTTAAATCATGTGAATTCAGGCTTCTAATTAAATGCTGAAAAATTAATATTTCTGTAGTATAATGGAACAATCCATATACAAATTATTTTCAAGAATAAATTCATATTTATTGTTATTTTCTGTCTTACTTGAATAGCCTACTGTTCCAATTAGTCATCTCCTTCAGGAATTTAATCTTCTATGTAAGAAAGTCAGAGTTAAGGACTGTTGCAGGTATCTTTCTTTAACATAGTTTAAGTGGCATTTCAAGAATAATTTACATCTTTAATCAAGGTACTGGTCTCTTCTAGAGTGTGATTACATTAGTTTGCAAGTAACTACTGACAGAATATATTGAGGGAATTTAATTATATTTAAACAAGTTGTTTTCAATCTTTGGGAATTATAAAATGATGCGGAGGGGAATAATTTGCCTCAATGGAGTTGTGACTAAAACTGGTAGAAGACTACGACAAGGCCTATCAAAGAACCATAAGCAGTAACATAGTTTAATCCCAAACTGTTTAGGATATCCTGTATTTCATATGGAAAGATGCATGATCTTGTCTTAGCCATAAAAAATGTTACATATGTTTCTTATTTGTTCATTTGCTTCAGGTGAGAGTAGTCTAAGACAAAAGTGCCTTTGGTTTGCTGTAACTGGAGTCTTGTGTCAAAGATCTTGTTGTAATAAACCAAACTTTTATCTCATGCACTGTGCTTATTTGGAAATAACTGAAAGAAATAAATGGAAAGATTTATTGCAGCTACACAGTATTTGTATCATTCATGACAAAACGCTTCATAAATAGAATCAAAGGATTGTATAGTATTTTCCAGATGTTTTGTATGTGTTATGTAATGACAAACCTCACATTTAAAGGATTTAGCATGGTGTCTTCCATGGTTTGGCTGAGCAAATTTTTCTGTCACTTTCCTGTATACAGAAAATGTGGTTGAATGAGTTTATCTCTTTGGGTGGACCTGTCTTAAAAGGTGAAATTAAATTTTAACTCTGCATAATGGATCACAGCTTGTAGAATGTGTGTTACTTAGTGCCATAGGAGATTACAGTTGCTGCTATGTAAAACATGAATTATTCTTTTCCTCCTCACTTGTTTTATTTTTGTTTATGTAAGTCCTGTCCTGCTTCAAGCCAACCCAAACTAGATCTATATACATTTTAATTGGCATTTTTTTCATTCTATAAATGATAAGGGATGTCCATAAAAGTTTTCTCAAATTCCAAAGAACAATGAAAATTTTAATCCAGTGTGCAACTTGTTTGAATTCTCCTGTTCAGCACCTTAAGGAACTTTTTTCCTGATGAATACAGGTGTAGATTTATTTTCTTGACTCCAAGAGGCTGCAAGAGATCCATCCAAGATACAGAGAGAATGCAAACATCTCCCAGGAACTGCACATCCTAATAGAAGTTGAGAGACAGAAAAGTAGTTTTACTCTTCTGTAAGATAATCATAGATGTGCTGCTCTGAGATGTATTATCACATATAACTTAAAAGTAATTCCTCTTGCCTCAGATCAACCAATACAGCCCTACAAAATGAAATAGTTACATAGATTTGCTTTTTTGGCTTGCTGCACTCACGTGAGCTGTGCTGTAGGCATGGAAGGATTATAATCCATGAGATAAAGTTTCACACTTTTCAGTAGAAGAAAGATAATATGGACAGTTGTGGAAAAATATACTTCTGCATAATTCCAAGCTTGATGAAACAGTTTCTTATCTATCTGTGCTTCTTTCTCAGGCCACTTCTGAGGGGGGAGGTGATTTCTACTTCCTATTTTGTACAGTTTTAAACACTAACAATCTGGACTCTTATTTATTTCAACAGTTCTTGGAGAGGTCCTTTAAACTCCTTTTATATAAATCAGGATAATTTTTTTTTCTGCCTTGAATGCAACGTTTTATTTATCAAATATTAAATAATTGACTTTGAACTGTCATTATTATGCTGAAGCAAGAGATACACTTAGTTGGGGGGAAAAACCAAATACCAACCAAACCTTTACTATACAGACTGTTCCCAGAAAAAAAACATCCCACAAATCATCCAACCACACTATCTATACACCAGGAAATAGCAGAAAGGATTGCTCTTGATCTGGAGCCATACCACATTGTAGAGATTATGTGCTTGCCGAATTTTGAGGATACATTATTCTTTCCCAAGAAAAAGACTCTTTTATTCAACTGTTATGTTTTTTATTTATGGTAACTTACTGATCAAAGCAAGGAATGCCTTCAGAGAAACAAATAGTCTTGCAAGGAGCTAAATCAACTGCATATCTTTCATTCATAGCACACAGACCTTTCTTTGATTCTGTGATGAGAAGGAGGCATACATATTCAAAACATTGCTTCTGGGCTTGCTATCATCATCACTGCCATCACAACCACTAAGCAGAGGCTCTGGCAGCAAAAGCAAATCTTGGTCCAAGCTTCATATTTCCCTCAAATTCAAACAGCTGAGAATATTTAAAACTGGATCAAAAAGTGAGGGATATTGGGTTCACTAACATCTGCTGTTTCTTCCATTACTGTTACTTGATCATCATTTCTGATGGTGACTGGCAGGCATCAGATACATGTGCTATTTTATGGTCCACTTTGGTTAGAATGAAGCATGAATAATGCAGACATGAAACAACAGCAAAACACCTTTGTAATACAGGAAACAATGCTCACTGGAATACATCAACACAGAAAACAGGTGGAAGACTTTCTACTTAATCACCAGATCAGACAGAATCCTTATATTGAGAAGTATTTGCCTTTACTTGGTCCTCCATGAAAGAGGTTGACTCACCATTTTTATATGTTGCTAAATTAAGTCAGTGTTTGAGCACATTGCCCAGTGAGGTGCCTCTCAACTTAAATCAAGATACCCATTTAACCACAAAAAAAACCCCAAAACATCAAAGAAGCCAAAGTATTGAACATGAAAAAGTCTGTATTGGAACAGGATCTCTATCTTGCATTTAAATAGGCCATACCAATTCACTTTGTAAATAATGTCTGAATATAAAATTACATCTAAAGAAAAAAGTAACTCTCTCTCAAAATCTATTTGTGACAAAAAAAAAAAAAAAAAAGAAAGAAATTTTTTTCTGCTTGATTTGCAATCATCATAATTATTCTATGGTAAGTACATAGTTTTCTGAACTCTCCTAATTTTGTTTGCAATCAGCTGGGTAAATCAGTTTCATTTATAAAGAAAGCAGTTATCCTCAGACTTTAGGTAAAAAAAGGTTTCCTTCCAGTCTAGAATTGTTCTAGACTTTTAGTCTAATCTAATATAGTATCCAGTCAATAGCAAAAAGATGAACACTTCCAGTACACTGTATATTCTCACCTGTTTCATTTGTCAGAGGGCAAACTGTTCTCAAGATTTTTGTCTCTCTTCTTTAAATATCAATGATTAATTTGGACAACATGCCTTGATTAGGATCTTTTTGAAAATTAGATAGACCAAATCCCCCACTAAATGTCTGTATAGGATGCTTGACTTTATAGGCAGATGTAGGATTTTTTTCTTTTCTGCTTTTCTGATTTTCTTCTTTTTTTCTTTTCATTTTTTTCCCTCTTGAATACCTGGTATTAGAATTGTAAGCTTAAGCAAACTCTAAGTTTCCAGCAAAAGCCTTACATATTAATATTAACACTTTTTTAGCTTTAAGGCCAAGACATGCTAAGTGGTACATGGGCTATTACTTTATTACTTTAATTAACCTGACTTGCTGTGATTATCTCAGACAGCTAATCATGGCCCAACAAGATACATATGACTCACATGTAAATAGATCCCCCTGCTCTAAGTGGAGAGCATGTATCTGCATGCATAACACTCTTGCTCTATGGGGAATTACTGCTTTTTCTATCCCAGAGTAGTTTTTATGGCTTACCTACATGAGCAAGTTCTCTGACAGATGTATATGTACTACTTTTAAAAACAGATCTGCTCCTTATATGTATTTAATATTGTAAATACATGCCTGTGCTAAAAGCAAACAAGACCGTTTTTTTAACCTTGTTAGTGCTCTACACTTGACATGATTCAAGACAGACAATTCTGACTCACAAATCGTGACTTGAATCACCAAGTCTTATTTTCTGAGTAAGTACCTGAAAGGTGATTTCAAAGGTAATTTGAAAGTACGATATGAAGATATTGGAGTATACCTGAGGGTCATCGAGCATTGGAACAGGTTGCCTAAAGATGTTGGGGTATTGCCCTCACTGCAGGTTTTTAAAAGCCCTCTAGGCACAATCCAGAGTAACAAGCTCTAGGACACCTTGCTTGAGCAAGGAGGTTGGACCAGAAAACCCCCCAGTGGTTCTTTCCAACCTTAATCATTCTGGGATTCTGTGATTCTGTGGAAGGGAGGAATTGACAAGCACAATATGTGGTACTTATGATGATGGAGGAAAGACTCAACTCAGCTTGCCTTCATTTCAAGATGAATTGCAATAATTTTTTGAAAAAATTGAATATATTCCTACATGTGAGGTCAGCACATCTAGGTAGACTCCAAAACACAAATATGAAGCCACATACAGGTATATTAAACTGAGGAAAAAATTTCAAGTTAGTAGTTAAGTAAATATTTTAAACATGTCAAACTCTGGTAATAATAATATAAATTTAACATGGGTTGTATATATTTAAACCACATATACTTGCAAGATCATCAAAGATTTAATAAAGCTGACAAAACACATTCATTAAATTAATAAAGCACTTAAATCCCAGTCTCGCATCCACTTTTTGTTTCTTACTCATCTTCTTGAATTGCGTAATTGAATCAGAAGGGCAGCCACTAGCAACCTTCAAGCTGATTGGTAAGTTTTCATTCAACAGGTTAGGATTCTACCCATAAAGTTTCTGTTCTCATGGTTACACATCCAGGCTAAATTTGGTGCCTTTGGGGATGGTTTGAAAGCATCTGGAAAAGCACTAGATTTAATCTAACTGGTTCCTAACATGAAAAGCATCCTGTATAGTTGAACTAAAACACATGAGCAGTTTTGATATCAGGCAGGAGAAGTGACTTGGGTAAAGCTGAGCTACTTCTGCCAGAGACTTGAGCAAACTCTTAAGCCAGGATGGTATAATATCTTCTTGCTTTCTTTACTTTACAAGAGGCAGGACTGACATACTGAAAGATATTGGGGCAGAATATGAAGTGGAGAAGATAGAGACTGTATAAGCACAACTCAGGGATGATCTGCGTCAGAGGCTACTCTGCCACCTGGACTTGAGTGGAGAACTGTAAAGTGAATTATCACTGCATCACTGTTTGCCCAGAAATTCATGAATGAGGATGACAATGTAGGTATTGCCTTGCATTGGAGTGTATTCTTCCCACAACAGCATATGTGAAAATATGATCCTGCCTTTAAAAATCAAGCAAACCAAATAGAAAGAAGCAAGAAACTTGCTGTTATGTGAATAAACAGTTCCTAATTTAGTCAGGTTAAAAAATGTCTGAGTCACCACGTTCTGGATACTTTCAAAGTGAGAAGTAAATTAAATAGTAAATTCTTGTTATACTCCATTTTGATGTACCTAGCATGATAAAAAAAAAAGAGTCTTAGTAAAAAAACAAACAAACAAACAAAATATTTTGTTCATTCAATTTACATTTTCTTGTGAAGTTATCACAGACAGATTAATGGAAATCAGAGCTACAAAGTAAGGATTTTCTGATCTTTACCCTTCACAAAGCCTTAGTCTGAATATTTTATGTTTTTTTCAGGAGTCTCAGCAAAGAGGTGTGCTAGTGTATGTTCATGCATTTCTATATACCAATGTGTGTGTGTGTTTACATATATCCAGCTCTGAACAAACTTGTTCAGTTCACACAATGCTTATTTGTCTTTTTGTGGGCTATATGACAGTACTGCTATTTAAAGTTTCTCAGCCAAAGGCCAAAAACTTTGCTCATGGGCTTTAGATAGATGCACAACCTGATTACTGAAGGACTTCAGAGGACAAGTGCAGGAGAAAAGTAGGTCAGATAGAAAGGAAAAAAATAGATAAGGGGCTAGAAAGCGATATTCTGAAGACTTTTTTTTCCTAAGAGGTTGTTTCAATGTGAGTCTTGTCAGATGCTTCAAGTTTGAAATTTGCATTATCACAGTCTTTAAGAGCTTATTTAAAGTCTGCATACATTAAGAAACTTGACAGCAATGATCGAAGTACAAAATATTTCCCCAGTAGTAATGACTAGCCTAAATCTCTATACCTTGGGCAATGAACATCTTCTAGCAGATCATTAATCCCTTCAAAATATCCTGTCCTGAGGTCATTAAGAACTAAAAATTGGAAAAATAAAATAAAATATGCATATGCTTTTTTATTTTTGAACTACAGAATTTAATTGGTATGTATAGAACAGGTCTGAAAAATTATTGCCTTTAGTGTTAGACAATGAGATCAACCTCTCAAACTGCTATTCCTATTATAATAATATATGCTCATAAATACAACTTTAATAATTAAAAAAATATTAAAAATATGTTTCAAATATAAAACATACATTGAAGCTAAGTAGACCTGTAGTTTTAACATAAGTATTGGAGGTAAATTATGGAAACATAATTTCAAGCTTTTGATAAGCCAAATATGTCATTCATATTAATTGAGCAGAATCTAAAGAAAGAAAGGTCTTATTATTGCAAAATGTCTTTGTGTTCTATTTTTTATATTCAGCTTGCTTTAAATATTTATTTTCTTAGAATTTCAATGTAAGTGGTTGGATCCTGAAGTTTCTACTTGCCATTCTTTACAGGTGCTTCAGCTAAAGACATGGCAATTTATTTCCCATGCCGAAGTATGCTGAACCTCTTTACTTGTCTCCATCACCTATAAAGAGGACATATGAAGTATAAATCTACACTGCAGTTCTCCTATTAGGTAAGATGATACCCATCTTGAGCCTAGGCTTAAGCTAACATTCCTGAAACTGTTTCTTTAAATCTTGCTTATTCAGATGACATTATTCAGCACCTGCAAGGGAAAAATTGGGTGATTACTTCCTGAAAAAATGTGATGCTTCAAATGGATGACATGAAATAAGAAATGCTTCCTTGATATGACCTTTGGATCTGAGTTTAAACTGTGGATTTGATAGTTTACATATTGAAAAAGTTTTGATAAAAACAATCTTCATTTAAACCAGGAAACTGGAAATTATATACAGAGAGCTGGAAATATTTTGTTTCAGAGGAGAAAAAAAAATAAATAAATAAACTGGTTTAAAGCAATACCTATTTCAATGATTTTCAAATCGTGTATTGTTTTCTTTGATTTAAACTCATGCAACAGAAAATAAAATAGCATCTTCTACAAAAAAAAAAATCTACAGTATTTATTTTAGAAATTCTATCACTATTTGATAAATTGTAGTAGTCATATGATGTCATTGTCAACATTTTTATAGATCATTTGGATGTAGGATGGAGGGGATACTAAGCAAGTTCACAGATGATACCAAACTGGGAGGAGCTGTTGACCTCCAAGGCAAAGACCTTGACATATTAGAGGGCTGGGCAGTCACTCACCACATGGAGCTCAAAAGGGAAAATGCTGGATTCTGCACCTGGGGTGGGGCAATCCTGGGAGTATGAACAAAGCAGGGAATGAGGGGTTGGAGAGCAATGCTTTTGAAAGGGGACCTGAGCAGTCCTGGTCCATGGCAAGTTGAGCATGAGCCAGCAGTGCCCTGTCAGCCAGGAGGGCCAGCCCTGTCCTGGGGCATCAGGCACAACATCACAGCAGGGCAGGGAGGGATTGTCCTGCTCTGCTCTGAGCTGGGGCAGCCTCAGCTCCAGTGCTGGGGCAGCTCTGGGTGCTGCAATGTAACACAGACATTAAACTATTAGAGAGTGGCCAAAGGAGGGCACAAGGATGGGGAAGGGCCTTGAGGGGAAGCGTGTGAGGAGCAGCTGAGGGCACTGGGTCTCTTCAGCCTGGAGGAGACTGAGGGGAGACCTCACTGCAGCAACAGCTTCATGGAGAGAGGAAGAGAAGGGGCAAGCACTGATCTCTGCTCTGGGGTGACAGTGATCCAAGGGAATGGCCTGAAGTTGTGTCAGGAGAGGGTTAGGATGGATATTACAAGCAGATTCTTGACCCAGAGAGTGGCAGGGCACTGGAACAGGCTCATCAGGGAAGAGGCCACAGCACTAAACCTGGCAGAGTTAAGCAGCATTTGGGTGATAGAGGCACAGTGTGGCTTGTGGGGATGGTGCTGTTCAGGACCAGGAACTGGAGTTAATGATCCTTGTGGGTCCAACTTGGCATATTCTGTGATTCATGCCAGCATGAGCTCATTGTTTTGTGAGTGTCTGTACAGTTGCACAAGGTTTAGGTGGTTTCTCATGTTCTGGGGCATCTTAGAAATATTTTCCTTGGAGTGGAAGAAGGTCACAACCTACTAAAATATTTTTTCATTATTTTATACACATTTAACTGAAGATTGGTTCTAAATCAAATCTTAACTGACTTAGTAAATACTGTATTCTTAATTTCTTAAATGATGTAATTATCATCTTTCCTGTATGGATAGGCAAATATTGGCTAATCCAATTCCATAATTTTAATTTCCTATTGTTATTCAGCTGAGATATTTCGCATACCTCACTCCGAAAATAGGAATGGTAGGAGTCTGGTGTAACATGATAAATCTATTACATGGAAATTCCTGTTGCAAGGTTAAACTTCTGCTTCTTTATTGGACAAAACTTCCAATACTCAAAGCATTGAATGATGCAAAACTTGTGTAATCAGGTCAAAGAAATTCAATGAATGATATTTATTAGGAAGGCTGATAAGTATCATATGCATCTCATTGTTTGGGCATTTTGTTAATAGTAGGACTTATCTTCAAAATAAGTTTCTGCTGGCTTTTTTTTTTTATTTTTTTATTTTAATCACAGTTTTCTCTTATGGTCCTGATGAGAGCTTTTCCACCCAATAATTTTTTTCAAGTGGCAGTGAAACACTATTTCAAATCTGATAAACCCAAAGGGTTGCAGTGCACTTAAGATTAAGGATAATTTTTCCATGAGGTGAGAGAAAAATTACAGGAGAACCAACATGGCGGAAGAAGAAATTCTAGAGAATCTTAATGATTATTTGTTTGATATTTGGTCATTTACCTGTTCCCAATCATCCCAAAAGAACCTATATCCCAATCATCCCAAATGGTAACATTCACTGTTTACTCATGCATTTCTGTGTGTGGGTGTATACAGATATATATCTCATATATGCACAGCTCTACGTGTTTCTTAAAGTTGATATTAAGAATTATTTAGAATGATATTTCACTGCAGTGTCTGGTCTTTCACATAAGACCAAGGAAACTTATTTTCCAAGTTTTCCAACTTCATTTATTCTATTTTTATTCTCTTTTGCAAGGACTCTGAACATACTCTTAATTTGTATTTACTTTACTCACTTAGAAGATTCCCGGGAAGAATAATTATTGTTATTTCAAGTTACTTCAAGTAACTGTTGGTATTCAAATATTCTCTGCAATATTTAGAAAGAATTGTAAAAAATCTGGCATGTCCTGTGGCAGATAGAACTATTTATTTACTACAAAGTCAACATATTTCAGGAATGATCAATGTTGGGGTTTATGTTCATGAAGTAATAGATGACAAATCCTGTCCTGATTAATAGGCTTAAAATCAAGACTCAACTGAGATCCCAGAGGACAAATAGATACATGGCTCCAATGTGGTGATATCCAAACACAGCTGAGGGGTGCAGCTAAATAGGGAATGCAACAAAGCCTATGGCACTGTTGTGAATAAAAAATATTAAAACTGTCATTAAATAACAGCCTAAACAACACAAGAGAGGTAGGATTGTGAATTCTTTATTTTAGTATGGTTCTAAAATCTTCTGATGCTTCATCAAAATGATACAATTACAGACTCAGATTGTGAGGCTGGAAGAGGTATCCAGAGGTCACCTGGTCCAACTCCCTACTCAAAGTTGGTCTAATCCAAGCAAGTTGCAAACCACCTCCCAAGACAGAGATTCCTCTTCCCCTCCGGGCGGATTGCTACAGGATTTTACTGCTTTCACGGTTAAAAATAAAAACAATAATAACAAAAAAAGATTGTAATGTGAACTAAATTTCCCAAGTTCCAAGGAGTAATGATTTTTTATGTCACTAGGATTTTGGGGGGCTATTTTGGGGGCTTTTCTGTTGTATTGTTAGAAAATCATTCATTGTGATATTTCTGTCTCAAATAAATTTGAATATCTCCCTCTCATATCAACAGATATATAAAAATGCAAGCTTACAAATGGCAAATACTTCTCAGACATCTACATGCTTACCTTGCAACATGTTGTCATCTTGTAAAAGTGTTAGAGTATTATGTGAGCATCACCAAAGTGTCTTTATCAAACTTGGAAGGTTTTCTTACCCCATTTCTTGCTAGATTTTAGATTGTTTGCATTATATAATGGGCTATAATTTTATTTTTAATTAAATAAACATTATTTTAACCAATTAAATAAATATACTCCAAAGAAAAACAATTGTTTAATTATACTTTTGGTAATGGTAAAGCAAAATTAATAATATGTGCATTGAGGTTACAACAAGGCTGCCTTAAAGTTTCCGCAATTTTATTTTCTATTTGGGAAAGATTTTTCCTTCAACATATCACTCCAGGTGCAGCCTTCAGAAGGCATTTGATACATAGAACAGAGGATTTTACACTGCATCCTTCTATCTCAGTGGGAAAAGGTATTGCTCAGCCTGTAATAACCTGCAAATAAACAGCAAACATTTTGGACATGTTTCCTGCCTACCTCTAAGTCTTTCCTTGCCTATTCAAGGCACAGCACAACTCCATTAAATTCAAGGTGTAAATAGCTCTGCACAAAAGAATAAAGGAGATTTATATTTGCATTATTTCAATTTACATAAACATAAAAGAATTATGTTCAGAGTTCAGATCACTACTATTTCTAGGATGTACAAAGCACATATTAGTCAAGGAAAAATTGTTAATGCTTTTGCTGCAGCTGTTTTAGAGAAAGACTGGAACATAGGAGAATGTTAACGTTTTGCTTAAGGTTATTATGATGCCGAACACATTCAGATCCTTCTGCGATCTCTTTCCCAAGCTTAAGTAACTCAATAGATGAAGAGCAAGAAATTGAAATTTTGCATGCGTACACACACACATACATAAATCCTTTTATATTTAAATATTCCTGTAAATATTACTATGTAAATAATGTGAAGATTAGGTATATATGTAGGGGTATATATGTATGTGCATCTGTGCATTAATTAATATTTTCTATTTTATTTTTTGCCCCTGCATGCATGTGTAGCCATATATGTATACAGAGTGTGACAATAAGAGCGAGCATACACATTCCCTGATATTTATATTCAGAATTAATTTGCAACTTTATGGCTTCTGAACTGAGAGAACTACATATGCTGTAATTCCAACTGTGAGTCACTGTGATGGAAATAAATGTTTAATGAAAATAGCACATAAAACAGTTGTATTTAATAGAACATAACTGAAAAATAAAGAGATAACAAGGAACAATGATCCTCCCACACATTTTGGAATACTCCTTTTCAAAAATTTCTTTGTAAACAGCAATCTAATCAAAGACAGTTCTGAAGAAACAGTTTATCCTTTGTTGTGGCCTTGAACTTTGACTCAAACAATTCTGCTCTCTAGTCATCTGGTGAACATATGGGTATTGTTCATCCCCTCGATAAATGCAGGCCAAAACCACAGATAATTTTTGTGATTTTTTAGGACTGCAAGCCAGACAAAACTATGGCTTGATTCTCCTTCCTGCACTTAGGTGATGGGGGATATATTACCGAGGAGATTGTCAATTGGATTTGTGCAAAGGAAATTTTTTTGACTCAGGTTCAGGCTGGACAAACACAGACAGACAGCAGCCCCAAGCTGCCATTAGGTTAGGGTTGAGAGAGCCACAAAGTCTACAGCTCCAGGAATGCTGTGCCTGGAACGGGCACACCAAAGAAACACAGCACTCCTTCCAGAGTTTTCTAATTTGGATCACCAATGGCACTGGAGCTTCAGCTGCAGACCCGCACTGCACTCATGGTTAGGGGTGGAGTACAGAGCCACAAAGCCTACAGGTCCAGAGGCAGTGAGCAGGGAAAGACATCCAAGGGAAGAACAGCTCTGCACCAGCACTGCTCCCTGCACACCTTTCTAACCTGGACCATCCATGGTAGAGAGCCCCAAGGTGTCATTAAGGTTGACTGAGGATTCAGAGACCAACAATGCCTACACCTTCAGGGACACAGGGGTGGAAGAGGCAGGCCAAGGGAAGCACAGCACTGCACCCACATCCTTACCTTCACGGTTTTCTGAGATGGGCTACCTTGTCCCAAGGTGAAATTAAGCTTAGAGTCAAGGTCAGGGCTGGCCTTCAGATAGCAACAAAAGTTAAAGTTTTGGAGACATGATAGATGGAGGAAAGCATTCCAAAGAGGAGCAGCACTGCTCAAACATCTCTGATTGAAAAAAAATTGTGGTCTGGGCCACCTATGATGCTGATAACCTCAGCCTCAGCCCCAAACTGCCATTACGGTCAGCACTCTATCAACCTGTCTTCACAGCAGAGATGCTGCAGCCTACTGACAATATTTGTGGGCCTCCTCTGGACTCACTCCAACAGCTCCATGTTCTTCTAACATTGTGTTCCCCAGAGCTGAACAAAACCTTCCAGGTGAGGTCTCACCAGTGGGGCAGAATCATCTCCCTCAACCTGCTGGTCATGCTCCTTTTTTGCAGTCCGAGATATGGTTGGTTTTCTGGATTTCTATTTTTAATTTCTATTACATTGATCATCTCATTCACTAACAAACCCAAATCTTTCTCCCCAAAGCTCTTAATCTATTCACTGTTCAGCCTGAATCTGTGCTTAGGATTGCTCTGACCCAGCTGTAGGACCTTGCACTTGGCGTTCTTGAATTTCATGAGGTTCCCCTGGGTCCACTTCTCAAGCCTGTCAAGGTCTCTCTAGATGGCATCCCTTCCCTCCAGTGTGCCAACTGCACCACACCTTGGAGCTCTGTATGTCTTAAAAATAATCACTGAAGTTCAAGTGATAAAATAATTATTTATCATGAACTCAACATTTCTGTTAAAAGTCATTTAGCAATGAAATAAAGAAAGTAATAAAAATCTTTTCAGTACCTTTTCTTGCAGAGATGAAGATACCATATATTCTGTCTGTTTGCTAAATTTTGTGTGGAATTCAATTCTATGTAATTAAAAAGATATCTATCTCATTTTGATATTCTCAGCATATTTTACTGTCCTTTTGACCCTTCTGATAACAAGGATATGCTCAGACCTTCTCCAAAGAAAAAAAACCCACAACACCAAAATATAAAATCAATGTAAAATGACAGAATGTGATGAAAGCAATTCTGCAGCATCAAAATTTAAATGAGCAGCAGGACTTCTGGATGCTTATCAAAACCAGGCCAACTAATGCTTTAAAGTGTGGCTGTTATTCTTGTATACACTAAAAATAGTGGAGCGAGCCAAAGTCAGTAAAATCCAGTGTCATCACAGATGAACTTTTCAGTAGCATTTGCATCCATAGCTATTTAGAAGTTGGTTTGCTTTTGTGGAGATTTGTTTGGGTTTGTTATTCCATCATATGTACCAAAATATGTGAGTTTTCTGTGGTTCAGGCTGGCATCAGTAGCATCATACAATTCTATTACATCTTTTGTTTTATCTAGAAGTGCATTACACACCTGACATTACCACCTTGTTGCTCTAAAGGGAGGAATCAGCTAAATGGGCATTTGCTTACATGGTTGTCTTAATTGTATACAGTCACAACTCTAAAAATATGTCATGTGTACTTTTTTTGAGAGCTGGTGAAATGAAATCTATCTCCGGTGATTTTTTTTTTTTTTTTCCAAATACAACTTACTTATAATAACTGAAACTTTCTATAACCTGTCTCTGAAATAGCCAGTTGGGATAAAAATTTCATTGAACTGTGCTATGGAGGTGGGATTTTTCCATGTCAGAAAAAAGTTTTCCTTGAGGTTCTGTTTTAGAAATTCTTTATTTTTTCGCTTTTGTGGCAGTTAAATTGAGAGTTAAAAGAAAAATATAGCTTTTAGGATTTTGTGGAATCTGAAAGCTGCATATATAAAAAAAAAAATAAATCCCATTTTCTCATGAAAATTCTCAAATCATAGTTAGATTTGATTATAATTCATTTCACTGTTCCAAATTCAACTGGATTCTGCCTGGGAATGAGTCTCTTAGTCAAAGCTGATTCAACAAGGTTGGCAATGCTTTAGTATCTAGTTCTTTGCCTTTTTCCAGAAGGTTTCTGACAGAACATTTTTTCAGGAATCATCTTGCCTTGAGCAGCTGACACTGCCTTTAAGTAAAAAAAAAAAGTGAAATACATTTCTATTTCTCAGAGATTTCTTGTATTCTCCAGTCATTTGATCTGGTCTAGGTAACAGATCTCACTATAAATGATGATAAAAAACTAACAGATGAAAAAGGTAATCAAAGCTAGCAACTGGAATGTGTATTGGAAAAACTGGAGCAGCAAATATTCTATGTGTGGGATACCATTGAAGTGAAAATAATGGAGTCCTTTGTCCAATTTGTGGTTGTGGTTGTGACTGCTTGGTAAATATTACTTCCAAAAAGAGACTTCTGTGTCCGACACAGATGTTAGATATTTTCAGTCTTAGACTGAAAGTGAAACTAAACCAGTTCGGAGACCACAAACTTAAACCTTGTGCAGCTTAAGCTGTATTACAGACAATAATATAGAATTCAAGAAAGTACAAAATTGAAGTAAAAATAAGAAATAGAAAAAGGTTTTGGGACCCAGTCTGTATTTCCAGAGATAATTTTTGGTTTATTTAATTTATCAACTCTTGGAAAGGAGGCAGTCCAAGCAGGGAAAAGAATCAGAAAGCAAGCAGTCCCAGTTTTCCTGTATCTTGGTAAATATACTCAGTATTGAATGCTACTGACTACCCATACTTCCTCCTGTTTTCTCTTCTTAAGAACATCCACTGCTTTTTAATGCACTTTATTAATTTAAATATAAATGTCAATAACATTGAATAGTATTTAACAGCAAAACGGTAAAGGCTTGGGTAAGTTTTCCACAAAAATATGTAACAGTGTAACTTTATGAACAAAAGGACATTTTCAAATAAGAGAAGTGGTATGACATTAAAGAAAACCCAGTATTGACCAGGCCTACATATTTTCAGCATAGATTAAATTGCACAATAATTCTCAGGAGACAAATGCTGTTACATCTTTTCCCCTATGAAGGCTCAGCAAGTCAAAACAACTTATTGAAAAACACAAGTGACTAATGTTGAGTGAGACAGCAGTTTTATTCCCAGGGGTCTGAGTTAGCACCCAAAATTACATCCAAACAGTGCTGCCTTTTTACTGCCATCCTTGCTAGAGTATTTGAAAGAGTAATCTATTCCAAGTAGGCAATTTTGACAGCAACTGGTGCTGCTTAAATGTATATTAACTGTGTTAAATTGAACTGAATGTAATGCTGGGAAACCTTAATATAGGCCATTAGAAGATGTAAGGAGATAAACTACACATAAGGAGAAAACACTGTCTCTGGCCATCTGCTTGTCCTGGTAACACACAGAAAATTTGCAATATGCAACAATTCCCTCAACTTACTAAACAGCAGGTGCCCATCTTTTCCGTCAGCTGTCCAAAAACTCTTCCCTTACAACTCTCCTTGTTCTCCCTGAAGGATTCTTTCATAGTTTTGTAATGCAAATTTAGAATAAGAGGAACAGGTTCTGTTTGAACTAGAATTATCTAAATTTACCTGGTAACCAATGGATATAGATCCTTATTCTGTCCTGTGAGCATTCTACTTAAATGAACAATCACTTTTTTCCCCCCTAGTGTCACATCTTTTATAGATGAAAACGACAGCAGTATTTTGCAAACAATAAAAAGCACAGGGTGTGAGGACTGTGAATTAGGAATGCTGTTTCCACTGCGCTGTTTTCCTCAATAAATGCTAAACCATAAGTAAAGCAATAAAATGAACCAGAATAAGTTATTGTCTTGCACCCTTAGCAATCATTTTTGTCTTCACTTGGCGGGGCGTTATTGTTGGTTGAGGTCCTAAGAATGTCAGGCTGAGATGTCACAGATGGAGTGAAGAAGAGTATTCCATTGAAAAAAAGCCACCATTTAGGAGATCGAAGGTCAAGATAGGACAATATTAAATTCAACATACCACAGTATGTCTTTTCTGCATTTATTTTGAATGTCTGTGTTTTTAATTATATGCCATATACATTCTGGAAAATTCTTGTGGCCCTCAGCTAAAATTTAATGCAGTAAACTAAGATTTTGGGTACTAAAATAAAGAATTGAAGCTCCAAATTTGCAACCTCATCAAAAAGAAAATACAAATATCAAATATAGTTGTTAAGCATGTAGTCAAAACCTATGATCTCAGCAGCCATGAAGCAGCCAGTTACATGTCTTTAGTTGTCTCTTCATTCATCCTGGGGATTTCATGACCACTCATATAATTTTCATATTCTGCACCTCTACATGAGCCTCTTGATATTCAGAAACTAGATGGTACCCTGCATTTAGTTATGAGGAGTTTGACAAAATAAATATGTTCTAGTTATGGATTAACACCAATCAAAACATTTACAAATTGCAATCGTGACTGCATTGATTGTGGTGTTTCCACACACACCCTTTGCAGCATGTTTTAGGTTAGAGCAATCCCTAGAAAGACGTGAATTTAAAGCTCTCTTTAAACTGATTTTTATGTAAGTGGATTGGTTGCTCAGCTCTCCAGGGAAAAAGGCTGTTTAGCCCTTCCATCAAAGTCACTGTGCAGAGAGAGAAAAGCTCGTGAAGGCTGTAGGTGAAACATGGTCTTGGTGATGAGGGCACTTATCTGGAAAACAGTGTATTTAAATTCCAAGAGACAGAGAATGGAATTAACCCACTTTTACACCCTAGGGAAATGTTTAATCTCCGACTAAACAAGAAAGGAGAAACAATGCCAGCAAAGGGTACCAGCAGTCTCCTTTCCTTTGTTAAGAAAACCTAAACTGTCTTTGCATTTCAACTGACAAGTTGCTGTTTTATAAAACCCTGCTACAGGCTAACTTGAGGTTTGGGCACCCTACCTGAACTCTCAGAGGAGACCCAAATTTGTACCAATCTGTGTTTGAGTAACTCAGATCCCTAAGTAAAATCCTACAATTGAAAAAATAGGAAGGCTATGAAATTTAGGCAGCTCCAGGGTTAAGCACCACAGAGGATTAATTTTGAACAAAGATTTACTTTAAGGACCAAAGCTACAATAAAGGTTATTTTAGAGGCCTACAGACAGTACCCAGTCTCATCCCTAGTGTTTCAGTGTTACAACTTCTTCAAGTATAGCACCAATAATTTCTCTCAGTAGTATGCAGCTCTTATGAGGATGAAATTGATATACAAAGTTAATGTGATGATAATAGTCGCATCTGGTAAGTTAGATAAAAATGATATGATATGATACCACTTAAAATGTTGCACAGTATTAGAGACACATTTTAATCCTTGTGATTTGTTTCACCCTTAGCAGGTTACATTAATCTCCTGTTCCAATGACCCTGTTCATATCTGACGTGGGCTGTAATTTTAAAACCAGCATCTCTTTTCAAGTCCTCTGGCTTCCAAACACTGAAAATTAGAGGCTACTTGTAAGAAGTAGGCTTAACTTTCTATAAAAATGGATGCATGTCTGTTCCATTTGCAATTGCAATTTAATTTTTTTTTTTTTTTTTTAATTTTCTGTTCAGCTCAAGCCTGGGTCAGGGGAAATCCTCTGGATGAGAGGGGGTCCTGCTTTCTCTGACAGCAGCTGACCTTGCTCAGCTGGGAGAAGCTTCTGGGGAGTGTGATGCATCCTGGAGGATGTGAGCAGCAGAGTGTGAAGGACACAGAGCAAGCAGAGGGTCCACAGCAGGAAGAGGCTGGGAAGCCCCAGAGAATAAGGGAGCAGGCACACAGCCAGGCCTCCCAGAGACCATAAGAAAAAAAGAGATTTTTTTTTTTCTCAGGAGGAAAAGCATCTCAAAGCAGAAGAACTGCTAAAAGTTTCTGGCAAAGATCAGGACTAGGGTTAGAGGACATTATGTGTGGGAGAGAGGAGAATATTTTTTTTCCCTAAGGATAAAGTTTAGGATTTGTTATTTATTATAACCTGAAAGAAACTTAACTTTTAGTTTAGAAGTCTTGATGATGCTACATTTACTCTAAATAAAAAGTTCATATAATGTAATCTCAAATCTCACATTCACTGGAAGACATATCAGAGTCAGAAATGTTTCTTAATCAAACTTTTTTTTTTTTTTCCTTTTTAAGCAAGCATCACTCACTCAGTAACTGCTATTTTAAAACATTTGTAGATATTCACTTGGGTTTTCACCCTAGTGCCACCTCCCAACTTGCCCCCTCACCCCCAAGCAAAGCAAAGCAAAGCAAAGCAAAGCAAAGCAAAACAAAACAAAACAAAACTAAATGAAACAAAACAAAACTAAATGAAACAAAACAAGAAAAAACAAAACAAAGACAATAAAAAATTAATAACTAAACACTGTAATAATCTGCTTAACCTAGGCAATAATAAATGTCATCAGTGACCTCATCAGCATTATTTCACATAGAGGATTAGCTGTTCAAAGTAGAACTGACACAAAATTCATTCCCATTAGAAATGAATGCGAATTATGTGAAAAATGTGAAAAGTATTATCTTGTTGATTGACCAGAAGATAGCCTGAAAGAAAATATCTCATGGAAACCCTGTGTCAAGGAAAAGACTGCCAGGAAAGATAAGGCCAAGTAAGCAATGGTCATTTCAGCTCCTCAAAATTGCAACAAGTTTTTGGCTGAATCCCTTTGACCCTGCCAGGAAGGAAACCTGGGGGCTGCTGATACTAAGTGGCAGGACCATCATCATAGGACACCCACCCAGGCAAATTCCAAAGCCTCATTTATACCATAGCTAAACAGCAAAGGACATGATTTCTGGCAAAGAGATTGTGATAATATTTCACTGGAGGAAGAAAGGGTTCTGTGTTCCCTTGAAGATCACTCTGAACATGACACTTTTTTACTGACAGGTATCAGTAAAGAAGCTTCTTATTTTATTTATCCACAGGAAAACAAACATCTGACTTGCCTGCTCCTCTGATAGGAGGCATGACACATTTTGGGGGCAGATGAAGGAAATCCAATAAACAGAAACTAAAGATATGTATAGTACTCTGTCCCTCCCCATTTTGCCCTCTGCTGCTTTACTAGTAATAATTTTTTTATTTTTTTATTTGTTTAAAGAAAAATAAGATGTCACAACCCTTTCATACAATTACTATGTGAGCAAGCACTCACTTTACCTCTCTCTCTTTTGATTAGTATGGGAAAATGTTGAAACAAAACATCTTAGCAGTGTCATATTTTTAAAAGTGCTGTTACCAACACAAGATGCTTTTTCCAGCAGAAGGCCTAATAATGTCAAGAGTGCAGGAGGTCTCATAAGCAGAAATAATGGCAGTTTCATGCAACACGTGAACTTATAATGCATCTTATGAGTAAATCAAATCACTTTTTCTTTATAATTTCTGAATTCCACAGGGGCCATGAAACACATATTTAAAAGGTGTGCAGAAGGACCTTATTCATTAAACAGCAGAGAGAAGTAGTTGAAGCTTTATTAAAAATTGACTAATAGGCATTCCAGATAATTGAGCTGACAGGCTGTTTTGACAGCTGCAAGCAAAAATGTGCTTTCTCTAAACAGTTGGTGTAAATCTTTTAGATTTCTAGAAAGAGAAATTATGTACTGGTTTAACTTTAATCAGTTTTATGAAGTTAAAAAAATTGTAGCTGTTCACCTAAGTAGTTGAAGCTACTCTAATTGAAGGTGCTGCCAGTCATTTCAGTGGTAGAGCTTGAGCTGAAAGAATTGCCAAGTTCTCACACAATGAGAAAGGTGGAAGGTGAATACTTTAAAAAGTTTTGCTTAGCAGAAAATGTAAATTAAGAGGAAAACTGAACTCTGAACCTGATTTCCAGAAAGGTACTGAAATATTCCATATGACTGAAGTTAGTGGATTTTGCAAGAATCTATCAGCTTTGAAAATTAGGCTGCAACTAACTAATAAATGTGACAATCTGCACCTTGAGTGGGCTAATGTGAAGTAATAGGCAATTATACTGTCTATATAAAAAAATAAGAAGGAAGAAAAGGGAAAAGAAAACAATAGAGAAAGGCTGCTTATCAGACTTTGCAGGTTTGAGAATTCAAAGTAGCAGGAAGAAAAAAAAAAAGTGTAAAAATTAGGCAGGAAAGACAAGATAGACTTAAAGTTTAATTTAATGTTTAAATTTTATAATAATTATTTCACTAAAAAGGAAAAAATGATGAGGCAGGCAAGTGTGAGAAAAGAGAAAGAAATTTTAGAAAGGAGAAGCAAAACATTAAAGAGGTAAAGTAAGTAAAGACTTAAAAAAGCAGATGGAAGATTGAATGTTTTCAGAATATTGTGTAGGGATTGACACTACATAATTAGAATCGATGTGAGTGTAAGACTTGTCAAGGAAGCATTGAAAATAGGGCCACATTACATTGTATTCAATCTTTAGGTGTTCTTTTAATCTGTTTATACAGGTATACATTTTATATCTTGATTTAGAACAGATCTTTTAAAGCCCACAAAAAGAAGGATAAATTAGATGGACTCGCCACAGGCATGTCACTTCAACTATAGGCATATATAGAATACTACAGTGACAATCAAGAAAAGAGAAAAATCTTAGAAGAAATGAATAGATGACACACTGAGACTAGTCTACCTCGTGTTTGATTATAACATCTCAAAAGCAGAAGGACACATCTATTGAATTTCTGTATGTGTTTTTATTTTTAATAAACAAAAAACCAAAGAGTTTTAGTATCCAAACACTGCAACACTGCCATGCTAAACTTATCTAATGTTTGATTAATGTATTGGATTGATGTATAATAACTGAACAAGAAATCTACATGCTGTTTTGAAGGGTTTATTTGATTTGGATGTAGAAATCTTTTAGTAATTTCATATGAGAAAGAGTGCTCTTGGAAGATAACTCTATTTCAGAGTTATCAGTTTTAAACTACCGTTTATTCTAACAGGGAAGAGCAATTGAAACCCTGACTATTAGCAAAACTGGTTTGCAAATGAAATTTGATTGATATTTTAGATTTCTTGGGACTATATGTGACACAGCTTTGTATAAATTATATTTGTTTAAAATGCAACCAAGCTCAAAACTGCCAGGAACAATTTAGACCCCATAAATGTTTTCTCTAAATTGAATCAGAGAAGGCTGAAAAGCCTCTAAACACTGTACAGGGATTCAATGTTTAGGTTTTAAATGAAACAATTTTAAAAATTGGAGCCTTGCCATCATTTTTAGCACTGTCAGAGTCAGTGCTCTGACAAAATAGGTTGATTTTCTTCTTCTGTTCCTTGCTCATCTTTATTGGACACTTTCACTGTTAAATGCAATAAATGAGGGGGGTGGGAGGAGAAGAGAGGACAAAAGAGTAAATGAAACATTATTATGGAAAACTATTTTCATAAATTGCATTTTATATTCAATACGGATATTTTTGCTTACAGCCAACACAAAAGACCATTTCTGTGAAACACAATAAAACCATCTCAGATATTTCCTTGTTTCACAACATCCAAATACATTAATTTTTTTGGTTTCAATGAAGATTTATGCACCTATATTGCACAAGGTAAGTGTAAATAAGAGCTATAAATTGCTAAGCAGTTAATGTTGCTTGTGAATGGAACTATTGTTCTCTAAACAGCCTGAATTTTAGAGAATCCAGCTAACTTAACGCCCATGAGGTGCCATACAGGAAAAATGCTATAAAAATCTAATAACAATAAATATGCATTGGTATTAAGTTATATTAGTTTGGGTGAAAGTGCATATATTTAGAACTTGCTAGTATATTTACAGTTAAAACAAGTTTAAATTAAAAATGTTTTGGGCACATGTGTGTCCAGCTCACCACATACATACCTACTCCTTCATTTGATTTGATGCCTTGTTATTAATGCTTGGAAATACAGACTACCTAGAAGTGTCTGAACTATAAAGACTGAAATTATTGCAAGCTTCCAGTGCAGTCTGCAATGCAATTCACAAGTGAAGGACACTCTTGTTTAGCAAGAAATCTTTTGCTAACTTCCAGAAAGTTAATATTAAGACAAGGGCTAGAGAACATACCAGAATCTATAATTTCTTGGAAGAGATGTAGATCTGCTTCTTCTGGATGGACAATATCAGGATCCAAACTAAAAACCTAGATTTCAAATCCTTTCTATTATGCCAGATTTCTGTGGCAGGATTTATAGTCACTCCTTAAGCCTCAATAGCTTTACTGTACTCAGTCCCCTGAGTAAAGACACTTGCTTTATGATATTAAGAAATGGTAAATATTAATGTGTGAGCAAACCTTGACTATTGCTAAATGTATTGTGTAAAAACCTAGCAAAGAAGAAAATATGGTAAAGGATCAGCTTTCAGCCGGGGAACTCGAAGTTGCCTACAAATGTCAAAGCAACACACAAAGTTAGCTACAAACCACCTACATTTTGCTGCATAAAGACACTGTGTCCAGTGCCAGAGCCAGTTATTGCACAGCCAGTTTTCATGCTACTGCTATTCCCTCCAGTCTTACTCTACCATTGTTCTACTTCCTTAAAGGTCTTGGACACATAAAAGTGCATTTCTGAACAAAGTTCAGATATGATAAGGAGATGTCTTAATCTATTTCAACATAAAATGTGTTAATATAAAGATGAGCTACTAGTTGTATTTTAGCCTTGAGATTACTACAGCTTATCTTCTAAGGCTGAAGAAGTAGGGCATAAAACCATGCTTTGAATTAAAACCATACCTATACTCTGACAGTTAAGAATGTTCTTCTGCTGATGATCTATTTCTACACAATTTAAGGGTAAAAAATTTAAAAACCAACCAAACAGAATAACAACTTTCATGTGAAATGATTTCTCAAATCATAATATAACTCACTATTATGACTGCAATGGTAACAACAAGCTCTTATTTAAAAGGAAAGGTGATTACTTTTACTTTCAGTACATTATATTTTGGCAAAAAAAGAAATGCTGGTTTTAATTAATGTGTATTGATTCAAAGGAATTTGCAAATCAAAGTTGATATACAGTGGTTCTGAATGGTAATTTTTATTTACTCTAAGAATGAGGAGCTTAGATGAGTGTATCTTGTACTGAAAATATTGGTTTGACCAGGAAATTCAAAGAAACTAAAATGAAACAGATTTGAGGGGGAAGAAGTTTGAATAGATCAGAGGAAAATGTGGCATATCCTAGAAGAGTTTAGAAAAAAAAACATATTCCTGCACATTATTCCTTCTTTTGCCACATTCTTCTCTTAAAATCAGGAAACGTCCAAGTCAAAGTGATCTTCCATTGCCCTGGCTCTCTAATTTAGTTAAACCTGAAAATCATGAAATATAACAAAATTACTCCACAGCTTCATGTTAATCCATTTCTTTAGCTTCAAAGAGAGTGGAAGGGATATGGGGAGAAGCTGTAAATGGAGTGTAATTAGGATTTGAGAACAGGATATTTCCTAAAATGACCAAAAAGTGTTTGGAAGAAACTTCCATTGTTCATTAGGGCTCATTAGAATTCTTGCCACAACAGGGTTTTTTTGTTTTTTTTCCATATTCATACAGGCCAAAACCTAATCTGGATCACTGCACCTGACTGCTACACAGACAAGTGCTCATATTTCTTTCTTGCATGCTTAGTTGAAGAATTATATTCAAAGGAGTTTTTTAGGAAAGAATTGCCTCATTTTCACTTTATGCTTGTAGTGGATAGTCTTTTGTTAGATATTTTACTGTCTTGTCTTATAAATCTCCAAAGAGCAAAAGCAACTGTGTGTATCATATTCAAACTTTTGGGTCTATTAGACTGCTCAGGTAGTACACATATAAAATTGGAAACAAAACAATATAATGCAATGTGTAGGTACTAAATAATTAACATCATTAATCTTTGTCCTGATGCACAAGTCCTCATAAACTACAGAGATATTGCAGAGCAGCAATAACATAAAAAAACAAAGTGCCCTGAGCCATCCTTTCCAGAACCACCAGTGTAAGGTTGTAAACATTGCTGTTCACCTCATGTTTTTAAAGTGTGTGCCAAGAAGGGAGTTATTGTTAAGGTTCCATCCTTGCTTTGTGCACAAATGAGAAAGAACTCGGCTAGACTGGCCTCTAGGAGCACATTTTTTATCAGGGTAATTTTAGTTTTTTTTCAGCCAGTCATGGAAATAATTATAGGTAAAGGAGGAGGTGTGGGGAACACACCAAATAAAAAAATTAGCACATTTATAAGCTTTCATTTTTTTCCAGACTTTAAAAAACAGTTATTATTCTTAGTATGCATGCCTTTAATTTGGGCTCTCAGAAAAAAAGAACCTGAAACATTTAAGTGCTTTATTTTTTCTTGCTTTGAAAGTTTTTACTTTTGCCTAAATGGTCTTTTTATAGGTCTCCTTTAGAAAACACTTGATAACACAATCTGCCCAACTCCTACAAGTCTGAAATTGAACTCCTTTTAGCTCCTACTGGGATGGAAAGGCACTTTTTATCTTCTCTCTCTATTCTGTGGTTTAAATGTGTGTATCACTCTCTATGGTCACAGCCCAGAGTAAAACTGTTTCTACACCAGTGCAATTAAACCAAACATGCTAATATCTCCAGAAAACAGATGCCATAATTTTGGCAGGTTTCTTATATGTTGCTCCCTCACTGAAAATGCTATAAAACATTGATGCATTTTTACTGTAACATATCACCTGCTTTAAAAAGGAGTACAGTACATGATTGTATTTATTTATCCACGTCTATAAAGCACACATGCATCCATGCACAATTTATTTTCCACATGCTTCTTGTTCAGAAATTACCAGAGCCATAAAGGAATAAAGGTAGAGGAAGAAAAATAAAGGAATAAAGTAAAATAATGAAGTGCAAGTATGTGAGATTTGATTCACAGCAAGTTGTGTTGGCTGCTTCCAGAGACAGACTTAGTAGTAAAGCTGTCATGGATAGCACAAGTACAAATACATTGAAGCCCAGAGACTAGGAAAGCCAAGCTGAAAATGGCAAGGGAGAAAACAGTGCTGGGTCTTGGCTGAAGCAACTGTCTGACTTTATCCCTTTCATCAAGACTCACTGCATCTCTGCTACTCTGCAAATAGGACTCAAGCACTGGAAAGCATGGTTTACATAGAGTGACAGGAAATTTCTAGTTTATTAAATGCCCCAGGAGCTTCCCCTAAAAGTCAGTGCTATTTGACTAAAGAAAATATTTGATCTCAGGATATATATGGAGCTTCATAACACAGATTTAACTTCATGAACATTCAGGTCAATGTATAGACTAAAAGCAATGTCAGCATCAGTTCCATGCCTTACTCTTCTGAAAAGAGATTAACCATTTCCCTCCTATTCCCCAGATTTCTTGCCTGTGGAGAGAAAAATTCCACTACCTGTGCTATATGAACCATGTTAGTTGAGAGTATTTTAAAATAGTCAGGATTGGCTGTTCTTACACAAAATTCCCTCAGAAATTTTAAATGGCTTGACTGTATATTCAAGACATGTATTTGTGAAAAATTACCTTCCCAAAAAGGCAAAATTGTTTTATAAGGAACTTTAAAACCAATGCAGACTCAAATTTTGACACTCGTTTGTTTTTTGTTTGTTTGTTTGATTGATTTTTTGTTTGTTGTTTGTTTGTTTGGTTGGTTGGTTTTTATAATATCTACAGAAGTTCAAGAGGACTCTGAAGAATTTTGGAGTGAACACAAAATATTGTAGTTATATTTTTATAATATTAAGTGAAGTCCTCTTCACTTGCCAAAAAGCATTTAACCTCTGGTGAATATTTTGGTGAAATAACTTCTTAGATCTCAGTGGCAGGAGGTGATGGAGGACACAAAGCATTCATCTCACCTGAAAAATGCTCAGTGGGCTATATTTCATATATATGTATGAGTGTTGATGTCATTCAAAAGAACAGGCACATTGAAGAATCATAACCTGTATACAGAAATAACCTCAGAGAGACAGAGAGAGAGAGAGAGACAGATCCCTCAGAAACTAATGTGTTCTGAAAGGCATGTTTTTGCATGCATTTATGTTTTAGATCTTTTAGGTACCTTTACTTTGTGGAGTAAGAGGACCCATATAACCTAACCAAAGGAGTGACTGTGTCTTTTCCATGGAAAAGAACCTACTGGAAGAGGTCTTCTATTTGCCTCAAATTCTTCTGGATCCTGAATCCTAAATGTAAGGAAAGAGCCACTTCTCAGCACTCAGCTGTGCTGCAGTCTGTTGGAGTTATGTTGTGTGTGGGTCAGCTTATAAAGATTGATAACTCTTGAAGAATTATAGGAAATAATTATTTCTGACTTCTTTACTGAACAAGTTTATATCATAAAGCTAAAATAAATAAGGTCATGATTGGAGACTATAGCAGTCATTTAAGACTTAGACAGTTTTGTCTGTTTTTTCCCTAGATACAGTTCCTTTAATATCTCTAAATGATGCTGTGAGGAAAATGGTTTCACTGCCATCTACATTTGGATTGTTTGATAAATTAGCAGGAAAGTTAGAAAAATGCTTTTTCTCTCTCCCTCTGAAAGTCATAGCAACCTTATATATAGTTTCTTCTCTTTGTCTCTATATGTTATAAACAATTGAGCAGATTGTGAGTCGTGGGTGTGGGTGGCAATTAAGATAATAATTGTTCATAAAATGCAGAACTTGCATTAGAAAATGGAGACATTCCTGCCTCTTTCTCTTCTCTTTTAGACAGTGAAAAAATGGTCTTTATTATGTCAGATACTCCTGTGAGAAATATGCATTACTTTTCAAATAAGATACTGGGTGGCCAACTGGCATAGCATTTTTGGATAATGTTTGTAGATGCTGTAAACCTGAAAGCATTTTTATGATTGCTCAAAGATTACAAGCAGGGTTAGAGCAAGGCTGATTTAGAATTATGGAAGGTTTCAAGACAATGTCTTTTTAAGATGCAGTGAGTAAAAATTCAGGGAAGATATAGTTAAAAGATTTGTTTCTGCTCATGGCTAGTTACACTTCTGTGTCCCTCTCCTTCTAAAGGTGGATTTTGTAATTTTGCTCTTCTTGCATTTTTTTTTTCTTTACTTTTCTTAGGTGAAATTACATAATTTTCTCACCTCCTAGACCGTGGTTCCAATGCTACACCAGTTCTTTTTATTTTAAGTCCCAACATGCCATTAAAAGGGTTTATTTCTGAAATCTTTTGACTACCAAAGTTTAGTGATCTCCAAAGTAATTTGATAGTAAATGCTTCATTCTGTCATTGTGCAAGTATGTTGCATTATGGAGACTAGTCTGGATTTATATTTAATCCTTTATACTAATTGCCAAGAACCATTTTTTTAGTTATTTATTGCAAAAGAAAAAACATATATAAAAAAGGACTGCTATTTATATTATAGGGCTAGTGTATGTATATAATGACATGTTAGTTCAAGTGACCAAAAAAAAGGAAAAAAAAAGAATAATATAAAATGTGCAGCTAGATCTAGTTTTTTGCACCTATTATAATTTGGCATCTTTCCACAGACTTCACTGAAATTATAATCTGTGCCAATGAGTATATTATGTGGTTTCCATAAAATATCCATGCAATAATTCACTTGGCTAGACATAGATTTCTGTGGATGAAGTTTAAAAAGACACATTTTTATATTTTTCTTGAATATTTCTTTCAACATGGTGCTTAGGATAATGGATCATGCCCCCACCACAATCCATGAATGGGTGAGACAACTGTGCTTATCTATGATAATGCATATCACAACCCCGAGGCAAAGCACATGAGAGCTGGGGAAAGCATTCTCAGGGAGAGCTGTCTAACAAAACGCATTTCTACCTAAGGCAACTAATCTCCTCTGAAACCTATGAGTCTGTTTTAGCAAGTCTAACTCGATGGGAATTCCAATTAGGGTGTCCTCACTAAAGATGTCTCTGTTATCTATAACTTTGGAGACCACCTACACCATCAATTAGTAGATCTTGAGGTGCATGGAATTCTTTCAATGAATTTATATATACATGCTCTTGGAGGCTGTGGGTGTGTGGGGGAATTTATGTCTCTGTGCTCATGCTGCTTTCCTCTGTTTCTTCCAATGACATTTCTTGTTGTGTCTGTCTGTGGTAATGATGACCATCCAGCTAATTTTCAGAGGATCACATTGACACTAACCTTTGGCTCACCCATCTGTTCCTCGCTTTATTGCTTCAAATGTCTCCTTTCTGGCTCATTGTTAAACTGGAACAGAGGCAAATTCCTCCAAGCATAGCAGGGCTCTGCTGGGCCATTTCTGACTGCAGAAGGCTGCTTACTAGAATCCTCTGATTCAGCTGCTCTTGTCGTTGAGGATTTCTTACCACTGAACATCTTGCTGGATGCTGATGGTAAATAAAACATCTCCAGGTGACAGTAGGCTTTCCTTTCAAAGTAACAAAGGAACACAACTCGTCTCCTGTCTTCTGACAGGGTTTTCAAGCTCCCTTTGGGTGTTTTCTCTCCAGGAAATGAGGGCTCCTAGGCTGTTAAGCTCAGCACAAGCATATGAAACTAAAGGTTAGGATGGTTAGTTCTGAAACCCTTTGGGATTCTGTAGTGACGTAATAGTCCAGCAGAACTACAAGTAAATTTCTATTGCAAGAATGCACAGATATATCAAGTATCACAGTGCATTCATTCATAATTCCATATATACTGATTGGTAAAGCCTTTAACAGTGCCAGAGTTGTATAAACAGAAAAAGCTACTAAATCTAATATATATTATGAATGTAATTTTTTTCAGGGGGGGGGATGGTAAAATATGTTTATGCAAAAAATGTTTAAGTTTTCATTCTGGTTTACTCCTGATTTTGACATATTATTTTAATAGAAAATATTCTCTTTTTGTGTTTTCCCAGTGCAAAAATAAATAAAAAATTCCAAAAGAAAGCAAATTTAGAATATAAGAATGCTATAATTACACCAAGCTAGATTTGCTGCTTTGGTAAATTTTGTCCTCCAGATTGCCTTGCTTTCAGTGCACTATAATAAAATATTTTTTATGTAATTTAAAACATATGTTTTGAAGTGTGTTCTGCAGCAACTGAAGAAAAAACAACTGAGCCATTAAAATTGCAGTACATTTTGCATACCATAAGTGCAGATACTAAGAATTATTTTGCATTTCAATAATCTTATCCTTTTAAATTAACTTGGAGTGTCAGGCTAAAACACTGGGCCTGGATGACAGTTAAATGGAGGATCTTTACTCTCCAGTCCAGAAAGCCACATTGGAAAAAAAGGAAGGGGGCAGGAAGGCAACAAAATTGTCAAGTAGATGAATACTGCCCCTTAATATCAGCAGTAATGGAGAAACTGTTTGCCATCATGCAAATCTGTGCTTAGTGAGCAAAAAACATCCTCCAAGGTTTTCCATCAATGTCAGTTGCATACCAACATGGTTTAAACAAGTAGCCTAATGCAATATAAAAGCATCATACACTTATTTCCCAATTTTTTTCTGTTTAGCAAAATATTTTAGTGGCTAAATTCAATATATATCTAAGTGCATGTGCTTTCTTACTAGAATATGCAGTATTTAAAGTAAAATAATGTTTTATTTTCAGACTATTTGATATATGCTTTAGTATGCCACAGTCAATGCTGTGGAGAAAAAAAATAAAAGAAGGGGTAAACCCATATTTCTCTTTAAAGAACAGATGTACTTTAGCTGACTATTTGCAAGTATAATAGGAAGCTGTGGGTTTGGGACTTGAAAAATGGTTATGTTACTTACAGGAAACATATCAAAACTGAGAGACAGCTGGAAATTGCAGTAGATGAGACACTGGAAAAATCCAGGAACCTCCTGCCAAAATCAGATACAGAAGTATTAGATCCAAATGGATTTAGTTGCCTTTTATCTACACAGCTACCTACATATGCATGCATTATACATCTCTTTGAATTATGTTCATATTACAACTACATTTGCAAGACAGTTGTTTGGGTTTTTTTACCCCTGTAAAGACATTACCTAATTCAAAATCTTGCCCCCATCTGAGATTACTTATGTGTTCTGAAAAACCTGAACAGCTGACAAACTGCCTATGCTCAAGAGGAATCACTACAAAAATCCTTTCAGACCACTGTCATTCTACTTGTTGTGCACACCAGCACTGATATGTTTCCAGAAAGACTTTCAAGATTCATGCCATCTTAAAATGTGGATGGCTCTGAACTATATCTCTTCCCTTTTTATGTATAAGTCATTTTGAAAGTTGTTTTAATTCTACCTGTTTCTTGAATATTAACAGTTGACTGTCTATGTTTTCCCAATAATTTCCCTGAAATCCCTTAACAATGTGAATCAAAATCAAAATATTCACCCAAAATACTTATAACTTTCACAGTTCAAATACCATGGAGATAGAATTGCACCCCTAGGAATTAAAGTTACAGTAGTAAAATATATTACTGTAGGTATCCCACCAACATGAGAAGGGAGAATCCTTACTTTGCCAAGGATATCCCAATGGGTATTTTCCATGTATTTTTACAGGATACCTGCTGGTCCAAAATCCCTTTGAAAAATGCACTCCTACATAATAAGAACAAATGTGGGTCTTTTAAATTATCTGTATTCCTTTTTGGTGCTTGTTCATTGCATTTATTTTGTGAATTGCTTGGCTTTTATGGTCTCTTGATATCATATCATCTCCAGAACTGCAGCCTGATTCTAGAACTGAAACAAATTAGGAAATTCTTAAATAAAATAATGAGAACAATGAAGCACATGAGACCATGGTATGTAGCTTTTAAAGGGCAATTTTTTTTTCAGTGTAAGAATCAGTTGAGAAGGTATGTAAGGAAAACACCTGGCTTATCTGCTCCCTGAAACAGATTTCAGCTGTGAAAAAAAAAAAAAAAAAAGGCTAGAGGACCTGTGGTGCTGTAAATATTTAGTGTAGTTCAGATTAGAGTGTCCAATGAGATACAAATAGGTGTCCCAAGGAAATTAAACAGTGCCAGGAAAGCTCCAGAGAAGGTTTAGGTGATGTCAGAACATTGTGTTACATTATCATCCTGGTGTTCTGATCAAAAGAATAAGAACAGTAATTTTAGTGGCCAAGTTTAATGAATATCTTCTTTTTTATCAAGAAATCTTTCATCCATCCATCCCTTCCCTGTCTTCCTCACATCCCAAAACTGAGGTCTCTCAGATAATTTCAGCTCCACTTCCTCATGATGAAGGTTTTCAAGTTTTTTTCATTTTTAATTCAGGATTTGATAGAACGCAGCACATTTATACATGGAAAGATAAAGGGAGAAAGTCTATTACCATGAATGAAGAACTCTGCTTTGCTTGATCAGTTACTTGGCAATTACTAACAGTTTCACTGTTTGCTTTTCTACTATTTGGAGTTTTGAGGCAAATAACTCAAATCTGACAAAGGGCTCTATAAACATTAAGGAAGTCTTGGACCAAGCTGTGATCCAGGTAATTATTATTAATCTAATTCTACAAGTGGATAACCTGAATCACAGGAAAAAAATTACTGCTGCATCAAAGAAAAATTCAATGGCAGAGCTTAGAAGTCATATATCCCAATTTCCACTCCTTTTGCCAGACAATGCTCTGTCATTTAGGATCAGCAGTTTTTGAGAAGTTGGGCTTTTAAAAAACCAACATATACATCATTCCTTGTAAAAAAATGAAATTATTAATATTTATATCAAGGCAGACAAGTCCTTGACCTAAAAGGAGGGAGTTACACGGTGATGTGGTTGCAGGCAGCAGAAATGACATGGGGAAGAAACACGCAGGTGTTATTAGGATAGGACAAGGAGAGAAAAGGAAAATTAACCCTCTGATTTCCTCTCATAAATCTTCTATCCCACTTTCTGTACAGGGATCAAATGATGCAAAGGTCTGATAAATCCTCAGAAGAAAAGAAATTATTTCAGCAGATGTCTCTGGGTATTTTCTCATTATGTGCCTCTTCAAAAATGGCTGAGAAATTACTAAAAAGTAAATTCCAGGGAAAATGTAATATTTGGTTTCCTAATATTTTCTATTTGTCTGTACTGAAAAATCTGGTATAGGAAGTAACAGTAATGATATAGAAGTGTAAAAATAGCAAGAAAAGTACAGGAAAAGCAGAGAGGCACTTGCAGTGGACAGACTTGTAGCAGAGAATCAAGGTCAAACCTTATCAACTACCCCACTGGAATATGCAAAACTCATTCTCACTAAGCTATTGATCTTCTGAAATGTTAGACACCTTTTTTGAAAATGTTCTAGAGTTTGTGGGAAGCAGTGTTATAAAGCACTCACTGAGTTTCATGAGGGTATATGTGAAAATACAAGCAATGTATAAGATATGCTCTCTGATAATAGTACATTAAACAATGATTTAATTATTTTCCAAAATCAAAAGAAGCCAGATCCAAGCATGTGAGCAGCAGAGTAATTCAAATGCAGATCCATTCTTTTTATGTGAAAGTTACAATATTTGCTGACAGGTTGGGAAACAAACCAGGGAATCTAAGAAGCTAAATGCCTAAGTCTCAGCAATTTGATCCCAAGCTTTTCAGCTGAGACCATGAGAAGCGGATAGCCTCCAGGGATATGGCTCACAGGAGAACCTGTGAGGCATACTAACAAGTGGGTTAGACCTGCATCATGTAGCTTTTTATAACTTTTTTCCTAGATATGGCTTTGTATATGTGATCCATCAGGACAGCTTTGATCCTTTGGAGCACAGCAACTAACCAAAAAAAAAAAAAGGGGGGGGGGGGATGCTAGGAGAAAAGATACACATATAAAGCATCAGGGATTATAGGGGCTTGGCTATGATGGACAGACACAGGCACTCACTGTCTAAAAGATAAAACTAGGCATAATACTTTTTTTTTTTTTTTTTAAACACAAGCTTTCCCAATATCCTACAATGTTTCACACAGAAAGACCCACACAAATACTCCGAACAATGACTATAAAGGGTAAGGGAACAAACAGATAAAGGCTTGGAAATTTAAAAGGGAAGATTCACTGATGAAATACCCAGGAAGGAGACAGAGCCCAGTCAAACTTTCCTGTCTCAGACTTAGAAAGGACCTTGTGAAGGCTGACTGTAACCTTTGTGTGCATCCCTTTAGCATGATAGCTGTGAGCACCACAGAAAAAGAACAATATAGTTATGTGGATGCACTCAAGGAGACATCTCTTGACTGCTTTTATTTAGTGCTGAATGGAGGAATTTATTTTTCAGTAGACTCTAAATTGTTGTTACCCCTGCTTACAAAAACCAAACCCACAAGCAATTCAAAAGGGCCATTTATGACCTGTAAACCTGAAACTTAGAAATAATAGGAAAATAAAATATTTCAGTATTCACTAGATCCAGCTACTCCACTCTTATAGCAGAGATTTCCTACAACCTTGAGTTTAAATGCTGAGCTACATAATGGTGTTTATATATTTAAATCCCTATTTGACCTCATAAGTAAACACCACTTTAAGCAACGACATTACTAATGGGATTGAAAACATACAGTGAGAAAAAATGAAAAATTCAGTCTTACTAGAATATTTGGTCAAATTAGGCAATTTTGCATTGAAATGTATTTGAAAATATAAAAAAATAAAATTATTTCTTTTTAGTAATTTCAAGTATTGAGGATTATTATTTCATGTTCATGAAGAAATTGATGTTAGGTTTTCTAAATATTTAAACTTAATTTATTTCTGTGTTATCATTTTTTTGGTGTACTGGTGAACTTCACATATAAATATATATTATTTTTTCAGATTGAAGGTGCAAAACTCTAAAATTTAAAACATTCATGGTTTCAATAACAAAACCCCAATCAAAACATGGTGGTTCAGCATTGTTATTTCAGAAAATACAACATATTTTGCTATTTTTCTTTATTGCCCATCAATGCCTTTCTTTTTTCTTTGCTCTCTCACAAATTGTCCATATTTAGCTTTATTTCCAAGATTATGTTTGAAGTGGCTCAACTGCTAAAGGCTCCTTGCATTAGGTTCTGCTGCCCTCAATTCCTGTTTCACCTCCAACCATCTTCATTACACATGAAGCTTGACAATGTACAAGTAGGTGTGTGTCCTGTGTGCTCACACTTTGTGCAGCCCTATCTTCACATTCTCCAGCCCTGCCTCTAAAAATGGTTATTAGTACTTTTGTGGCTTATCACTGAGTATCTTAGAGAAGTATTTATTCTTCTAGTGCCACTTTTTTCTTTTTTTCTTTTTTTTTTTTTTTTTTTTTTTTTTTTTTTTTTTTTTGGTGGGGTTTTGTTTTGTTTTGTTTTGTTTTGTTTTGTTTTGTTTTGTTTTGTTTTTGTTGTTGTTGGTTGGTTGATTGGTTTGTTGGTTTTTTTGTTTCTCACAATTTAGTGTGGTTGCTTCCTGCTGCTGTTATTGGAGGGTTTTCACTAACCACTATTCAGATATTCAGATTCAAATTTCTCTCTCCCGTTTTAGAAATAGTTTTTGGATTACTAACTGCTCTTCAGAAGGACCTCTTCACTGGTTTCAGTAGCCAGCTTATAAACCCATAGATGAGCTTTTGGCAGTTAACTAAATTGTCAAAGATATAAGACTTTTGTGTAAAATTCCCACAGAACTGTAGATTCTTTTGCAATTGTAAATGATATCAAGTGAAGCTTTATGCTGTACTTCATTCATTGCAACCACTGTCAATATTCTTCTTATTCTGGTTTTACCTGTTTACCTGTCATTCCAACTTCTGGATATAACCAGATCTACAAGAAATTCTAACAAAGACTTTGGGTCATTCCTTCCTGTATTTTTATGTTGTTGCTTATTTGAAAATCTTAGAACAGTGTAGCTCAGCTTTACCCTGGTAATCATCTCTAACACTTGTAGAAAGTGGACTGAAAATTGTTGCAAGTGTGGATACTTTAAAGGCAAACTTTGGAAACTGCATTTCTTTCTGGTTTTATCGTTTGTACAAAAATGCAAAACTAATCAAGTCTATCATGTTTTGAAAGAAAATAATCTATATTACTTAAAAGAACAATCATTATGTATGAAATTTGAGGCCAATTTGAAATTTGTACTATTTTTCTGTTTATTGCAATGAAAGCAATAGAGAGATAGATACACTGTGAAGTCCCATTAATCATACTTTTTATGAAGTAGAAATGTGAGTTTCCAAAATTTACTTGGGGAAATTAGATGCCTAACTCTCTTGAAGTTTACAGATACTTCAAAAGTTTCATTAAATTTAAAAAAAAAAAAAAACTATTCAAAATTATTATTCAAGTCTCCTTGATTTTCAGCAAAAATATTGCCATTGACTTCTGTTTATGTTTTAAGCCCTAAAAGCCCAACTACGTAAAAGGTTAAGTAAAGAATCCAAAATCTGCCTGTTGTGGCATGTTGAGTTATTCTTTGAAAGGATGCTGAACTATTTTTTGAACTGCTTTGCTGTTGTAAAATATTAATCAAGAATATGTAATAGTATTTGACACATAGGAGTGCAAATTTAAACAAAAGCAGAGCTCATATATTGCTTTTACATTCTATCTGCCAGTCAAGCTGAGACTTTATAAAGAATGGCAAAGCAATTTTCAATCATGTATGGTATATCGTGTAGGTCAAATTCTTTTATGTAAATCTCTTTCACTTGGGTGTTTAAATTTCAATAAAAATGTAATGATAAAAAGTGTGGTTTTTATTTCTCCTTCTTTCTCTAATTCATTCTGAGTTTCGGAGAACAAGTGTTTTATTGAGCATGACACCCAAAAGAGGCATTGTTTTAAAAAGGTGTTAAAACTAGAGTCACATATGTTTTGGATAATGAAAGTATTACAGGAGGCTTCCCCACACAACCTTTCTTTCCTGTAAGCTGGGGCTCATGGAGTTGTTTCTCTAGGTTAGTTTGAGTTCACTTGAACACTTCATTTCACCACATGAGGGTAGCTTACCTGATGACTCAAAACAGCATGGTGCATTTCAGAGTTTCCTATTGTTGTTTTGCTTTTCTTTGCTGTTTTCATATGAGAGGATCTCTGTGTAATGAAGATAAAATACTCTTACTGCTAAATTGTGCCTAAAATTAGACAATAACTTGCTTTTCTGAGCTTGTAAAAAAATAATAATAAAAAAAGAAATCACTGGTTTCAGAGCTTATCTAATAATACATGCTTTTCTGAGCCAAAATTCAGTTGTCATGTCAGGCTTTCACTTTGTAGTGAACAACCTAAGGAAATGGATCCTAAGCTGATCTCCCTTCAATATGTAGATGACTGCATGGCCTCTGAAACACTCAGCCTTTTTGCCTGCCTCATTATTTACTTTTGAAGTGAAGAAGAAAGATGACATGCACCTCTGAGAGCTAGAGTATTTCCTAGCAGCAAGATTCACTTTCATCTGTGATGTGGGTTAGATCCCAAACATTGGATAATATGACACATACTATGCTATTGTACAAATTGTGAATAATAAACATTAGAGAAATTCACACAGGGAATAGCACGTACTTTTGGGGCAAATTCTGAATTCAGAAACATAACTGCAGCTAGAGGAAGATTTTAAATACCAATCAAATGGAATGCATTTGTTTACATCTTCAGTTGTAGAACTATAGTTCCTTGCAGATACAAGGAGATAAGCTGGTTTACACCACTGGAGAGTAAATATTTGTGGGGGTTTTTTCACTTTTGTCCAAAATATGATTGCCCCAGGAATTTTTGGAGCAAGTAAGTGCCAATGTTTGTACTACAGAGCTAAAGAAAGCATAGGCTGGAGTAAGAAGAACAGGTCAGGAATTAATGCTTTTGATTTGATTTGATGAATTATCTGGAGATTTACATTATTTCTTGTGCTTAATCAAATCTCAAAGTAGAAAAAAGGAGCAATGAAAGCAAATTGAACACAAACAAATCTTTGTTGGGATTAAGTTAACTTTTTTTTTTTCAGAATGCCTTTGGATTTCAACATTAAAAGAAATTGTTCAGATAATGAAATGAAAAAAAGCATTTATAAGCAGCAACTTCGAATATTTTGTTCATTTTTCCCAACAATTTGAGGCAACATAATGAAATCCACTGTTTCCATCCTGAATTCTTTTATCTTTAATGGCTCCATCTTTTCAATTAAAATGTGTTTGTTTTGCATAGGTTCCCAAGTACCACCAATATAAGTGACTAATGGCAATGTGCAGGGAAGGGGAAGAAGGACCTTTCAATTTATTTAATATTCCAAAATCTGTGCAAATTTTCATTTGGTCAAATGAAAATTCAGACTGAAAACTAAATTATTTAAAGATTCCTTCTTTGTTTTTCTTAATCCTTTCTGCTGTTAGAGACAATATAATGCAACTTGTTTTGTTTTTTTTTTTTTTATGACATGTTATTAACTTCCTGGCATGAGATATTGTCATACACTAATGTTGTCAATAGTATCACTCTATTGGAAAAATTTTTTTAGTTCTGTTTGTTCCTAGATAGTCCTACCAATAATTCTCCTCTGTAATCAACTCAATAAGCCCATACCTTCTGCTTTCTAAAGTGTTAAGCACATATTGGCAACTCCTTGTAGGGAAATGTGAACTGATGGGGAACATCAGCAGTACTCTTGCTGGTGGGAGTGGATAATTTTCTTTATATCATACAAACTCAGCTTTGATTCATCTCTGCACTACCCTTATGTTCTTAAAGAGCATCAGAGACATACTATAAAATCAGAACTAGTCAATGTTACAGAAAGTATCTGACACTTTCTCTGTGGGACTGCACAGAAAAGATATCACCTTGTCATGTCATCCAAAAATGGAATAACATCTAAGCATGTTTTAAAAATATACACCCATCTGTTTATCTTTATGCTATGAGAACAACTTTGGTGGTTTTTCCAGAGCTGCCTGCTGAGTCTTAGGGTCAACATGTGTGTGAGTTCATGTGGGACTGCAGACTAACGAGGCAGCAATCTTCCTGTCAGTTCAGGACTACATTATCTACTCTGAATGAGCTCAGGACTTGTCATGGAATTTGTAATGGGAATACTATAAAGCACAGACACAAAGCATAGGAAAACATATGTAGTTTAACGTTTTAGCTTTAAAAAAATTAGTCCGTTCGTATGGAACCTCAAAAACACTGACAAATCCCTCCGTATTAAAAATACATAATTTCATCTAGTATTAATGTGGAAAGAAGGCAAGATATTTGTATCCTTCTACCCACTTGGGTTATGTCTGTGAAATAAATGTTTTTCAGTAACTTGACACTGTGGGAACCTGCTGTGATAGACAACCATATTCTGCATAATCCACAGTTTTTTAAAGATGTATGTAAGACAAGCCTTAGTGAGCTTAGTGAGTAGACCATTGAACACCCACGCTGCAGCTGATTACCTGTGTTTTAGGTGCAAAATATTAATAATAGCCAAAGCATAAAAGGAATTTAATTTCTTCCTTCCTTGAATGTCTGGTTTTTTTCTTGCTTTTTTTCCCCCTCAAGCTTAAAATGTCACTAGTTAAAACACTCAACAAGTACAGTAAAAACTAAGTAATAGAATGGAATTTTCTAATGTCAGCGGGACTGCATTTGGATAATACTTTGAGATTTGTCATTCCCTTTTAACTGCAACTACTGTTAATGAGAATGATCTGGAAATGTTAGGAGAAAAACCCTGTGCTGGTGATGGAGAGTTCTTTAAATACTTCTATGTACATATCCATGCCTTCAACTATATTCAGAAAAAGCACTAGTGGACCACCAGAGACAGCTTCTTACAGATAGGAGAAACACACAGCTAATAAATGACAGAAATGATTGAAATTAAATATTTTTCTTTTATATACATAACATGTAGACATTTAAAAAAATTGCCTTTAAAATTTGGTGTCAGTAGCTCATAACGAAGTGCAAAACTGGAACTTGGTAAATCTTTTTCATTGCCTCAAAGTAGTATTGATTCCCATTAAAACTTACTGATTATTCTTGTAAAGAAATCACTAACACTCAGAAATATTTCTGAGAAGCAACAAATATTATTCTTTTGTTCCCTTCTCTAGAGGACAACTAGTTTTCAACACTTTAAGATCAGCTCCCAAGTTTTCTTAAAACATGGTCTTCATAGCTTATTTATACTTCTGACCTCTCAAAATTTTTCTTTTTAACCACTCCTTGAATACTGTGACTTGCAGTAATAGCCATTCTTCAGTATTTTGATTCTTATGTAACTGTATTCTTTACAGATATTGAAATTCTATGTAAAAACTTTCTCTTCTTCATTCTGTTTGAAACAGGAAGACAGCATTTTGTATCATGAGTTAACTGGTGTAATTTTTTTTTCCAGAGTCTCTCAGTTTAACTAGCCTTTAATTACCGGTTAATTATTCTCTAAGTAATCTGCTTTTCATTCATGTGTTTAATAGCCATCAACATTTAAGCAAATTCAGGTGAGATCTCTGTACATGAATTTGAAAGACAGATATTAAAGCAACTTACATAGAGTAATGCTGAACTCAGCATCATTTGAAATCACTTTTTTAAGATGCAAGATTTCCTTTAAAGCTGTTTTTCAGTCTGATTCTTCTAGAGCTGCTAAATAGCCTCTGTAAGCAATAATTTAAACATCATGGTTTTCTTCTTGCTAGTGTGATTTTTTTTTTTTTTGGCCCCTGTGTTCATCTCCTCTCCATGCCAGCACAAACAGGGTTTCACAGGATGTGCAGATCTACACTGGGATAACAACATCAATCAGATGTCATGCCTCAGCATTTCAACCACCCAAATTCAGCAATCCTTTCCCTAAAGCACAGCTAGATGAACATATTCCAATTCTGTTTTGATTATCTACTCCTTCCTGAACCCCTGCAAGTCCTTTCTTCTGAAATAATAAAGATGAGACAATGACTGGGGCAGATCTGGGACATGATAGAAAACATCCTTTAAGTGCTTTGGTGGTAATTTACAGCTCAGAGCCTGGCAGAGCTGCAAGAGTTGAGGTTAGGAAGTGTCCTCTCTGTCAGACTGTTATGGGAATAGTGAGTTTTTCAGTTCAGTAATTTTTTTTCCTGGTGGCAATATTTAGTCATACCCCCTTGGCAATTTCCAGCTGCAAGACTACTCTAGATTTGGCAACCAGCTTGGTGATTTCTGGGATCTACCTGAAAACACACTTTATTGCCTGAAAACATGCTAGATAAGATGAGTTAGATCAGACTTTGAAGTAAATAAGTGGACAATTTGTCAAAAATTATTTTAGGAGACACTACCTTACATTGTGCAAGATATTTCAAATAAAGGATATTTCCTTCATTCCTACTCCTTTTATTTCTCTTAAGTATTTTAGAATAATCTAAAGAAAGCTTTGAGGTGTCAAGGAAATTTCTGTTTAGGATCTCTGCAGACATTACCTGTTCATCCAAAGGAGAGTAAAATAGGGTTTATCTTATCTGTCAGTCTTTTTTTTTTTTTTTTTTTTTTTTTTTTTTTTGAGGAACACCGCAAAATAAAAAAATAATCTTCATCCCTCCAATGGACACTCGCACCCAAAATTATCTTATTATATTTGATCATTTTCCTGCTACAATGTGTAAGAAAAGAGGGTTTGCTTTCCATAGAAGAGACAAAGATATGGAGAAGGTTCCTAAGAACAAATATTTATAGGTATATAGTCATCTTACTTTTTCCTTCACTTCCTCAATCACATAGGACATAAGGATTTGTAGATATAAATTAATTTGGGTTTTCAATAAGAAAATATGATAATCTTATCAGTATATAAGGTCATGAATAAAGACACTTATTTCTCACATAAATAGAGTTTAAAAGATTGTAAAAATTTCAATGTGAATTTGTCTTTACAGCTGCAGACACAGCTTGCTGCAAACCAAAAAACCCCCTGAGCAAACACCACCACTTCTACCAAGTGTGTGTGGAATCATGGACAGCTTGCATCCTTAACATGGGAGGAGATGAGATATTGCATTGCATAAGTGGCTTTTTTGGTCTGAAGAAGAGAGAGGTTAACATGTAGGAATGACATATTGGTCCTTGGGAATAGATCTTTATCCAAATGTAAACTCTTTGGCAATTTTAAATTTAAGTCAGTGAGGTTACAGTGGTGACAGTTAAGGGAAGAAATTAGATGTTAGCTGAGAATTTCTGTTTGTTAGGACAATGATGAAATAGTTCTACTGTAGCTCGTTATTCAACAGTGTTTATAAATTCCATGCATATATTTCCCTTTACTAAATTTAACATACCAAAATATTTTTTTTCTGTGTGTTTGAAAGTTGATTTAATATAGTGCATTTTTTTTTACACTAGATTTTCAATAAACTTCAATTCAACACTGGGAATACTGAATGGATTGAAGGAATTAGCATATCTATTTGAAATAGTATTATGGGGAAAGAAAAACCCAGGATATTTGTTTTCAATAAAACTTCTGGTAAAATTTGAACTTCTTTATACTGATCCCTGGCTTTTTGAAAATAAGAGGAACCAATTTAAAAATACAAAATTGGAGATTGAATTGGGGGAGGGAGAGTGAACCAGCAGGAAAATACTGATCATTATATGTTATCAACAGACTTCCATAAATTGAGTCCCAATATCTAAAATTAAATGTATCATGTTCATTGGGATTAAAAAGTCATTGGTTTATTCTGGGCATTGGTATATACTAGTCAGATCTCTTGGATCTCCCATTCTCATCTCTGACTGCAGACTTAATGTAATTGTTATCCAGCACCCAGTGTTTTCAAATGAGATTTAGCATTCCTTCTCCATTCGACTTCTACAGATGAGGAAAAAGAAAAATTGCAGCAAGATTTTTTTTGTATGTGAAATTGAAAAAAACTGAAAACCTATTACCAATTAGAAAGCTCTGCTGCAAGAGACTTGAGCACTTCTATAATTGTAAAAGATGGAGCCTGCCTATGGAGCAGTTGATCCTTGATCATCAGAACTTCTGAGAAAGCTGCACACAAAACAAAGTCAACACAAATATAATGTTCTGTCACTTCTCTGTATGTCAAAATAATCTTGTCGACATAATTTTGAATCCAGGTATGGGAGGAAATATTGAATGACACAATACATGGATTGTTTGTTTGTTTTTCTTTAATACAGTAAAGTAAGCATACATCATAGATATTTGCATCTAAACAGAAGAAACCAAGAATATTCTGTTTCATGTTTTGCTGGCTATGCCAAAATTCTCAGTTCTGATGTTTTTTTCAGAGAAACCAAGATGGTATAAAATGTTTTTTATCATGACCTACCAGGCTGTAAATCAGGACCAGATTATCTAGCCTGTGAAAAAAAGAAAAAAAAAACAAAAACCAGAAAACCAGAGTGGGCTAAAAGGTAGTAACTTGGTTTTATTCACTGTCTTTACATTGGACAGTCAAGTGACCGTAATAATTGCAAAGGGTTACTCATGGTAAAAGATGTCAGCCAAGGATACTAATCCTGCAGGGATGACAACTACAATAAAAAAAAATCTCAAGTTTATTTGTTTGAGGCTGATTTAAAGCACTTAAAAATATTGTTTGCTTATTCTTTTGTTTCTTTAGTATAAGTGGTTAAGGCATGCCTTAGATCAGGGCTGGGATGTTTATCACCTAGGGTAAGCCCATCAGGATTAATAGCTTTCGAAAATGCATGATCTTGAAAATTTTTCCTCCAAACATTGCCCTTCTTGTGAACAGAAATGTTGTTTTGCATGGGGTGAATCAAGTGGGAGTCTTGATTGTAGCAATTCCAGAACTGTAATCCTGACTTAGTTACTGGCACTGTCTTTGGCCTTGAACACCTCCCAGCTCTGTGCCTCAGTTTTCCTGCCTGTAAGATCTGGAGAACAATGAGTCTGAGACTTAATGAGCTGTTTGTGTAGTACAGAGGAGATGTGAATTCCAACAGTATTACTAGCTTGACTGCCTAAGAATTGTTTTAAGGAGCAGCTTAGTGAAATCAAGAGTGCTTTTGTCCCATGTATTTATCTGTACTTGTTCCTCTAGATGACCTAAAAGGGATTAACAGCTATTCCTAGGTTAATTGGCCTCTAAGGCATCTCCTCTCTGTAGTATGGAAGGGAGATGCTGGCTGCAAATCCAGATCCTCAGATGCATTTTAGCAACTAATATGGTAAGAGAATCAGCTGGTTTTTATTAGTTTTTCAAGCAGTCTGAAGGATCTTAGTCATCTAGAATGGCCCAAATCAAATGACAGCTGCTTTTTCATGTTTTCTCTGCAGATGTCATTTTAATTACTAACGTCAGTGTTACATCTATCTCCTACAAGCTAATACTGTAATTCTTCAGCTGCACATTTTCAAGCATTTCAGATACTATCTGAGCTTAAGTACTTGTGTGGAAGATTAAAAATAATAATGAAGTATGTTGGAAGGTGGCAATATTTCTGTCTGTTGGGCAGACAAGAGCAGTTGTTATCAATTACTTTAACATGAGTTCACTTCACAACACCATTCAAAACAGTCCAATACTCATTGATTGTATTATTTGAGCAATTATAATATCCTTATAAAAGCTTTCTATAACAAAAAAAATTGCATTGGAGAAAAAAGTTGGTTTCAAGGGAAGTTAGACTTCTAACTGCTTTTAAATACCTGAAACCTAGTCTCATTTTTTTACTGATTTAGCCAAAATTATCATGTCAGTATGCTATATTACTAAGAGTTGCCAAACATAAGATGCACTGAGGCCTGAAATCACATTTTTTCCAAACCTGTGAAGCTGCCATTCAAACATTAGTCTGTAAAACTTGTGATGAAGAAAATATGAGGCATAGATTGTCTATGAACAAATCCATAATATTTCAAAGGCTGAAATCTTGGGGGATGCAGCAGACTACAAAGACAAGATTCAATACTTACAAGATACAACAGTATGAATCATGCAAAATTCATTTTAAATAAAGTATTTAATGACTGGAAACAGCTGTAATCTTGATGACACTAAGTGTTTTGGGACTGCTGAAGGATAGTATAACTAATTCAAAGAAGAGCCACAAGTAGGTGAAGGATATGAAGCACAAGTCCTGTGAGGAGCAGCTGAGGGAGCTGGGATTGTTTAGCCTGGAGAAGAGGAGGCTCAAAGGGGACCTCACAACTCTTTACAGCTGCCTGGCAGGAGAGTGTAGCCAGGTGGGGGTTGGCCCCTCCTGCCAGGCAACCAGCAACAGGATGAAAGGACATTGCTTTAAACTGTATGAGGGGAGGTTTAAGTTACACACTAGAGAGAAATTCTACACAGAAAGGGTGATTATATACTGTAATATGCTAACCAGGGAGGTCATGGATCCCTCCATCCTTGGAGGTGTTTAAGGAAAGACTGGGTGTGGCACTTGGGGCTGTGGTCTGGTTCACATGGTGGTGTTCAGTCATAGGTTGGACTTGATAGAAGAGATCTTCTTCAACTTAATTAACATAAAAATACCCTGAATCATAACTGTTCATGCTAAGAAAAAAGGCTTTCTGTTTCTACTGAATTTATCAAGTAAGCTTTGTATATATAGAAGTGATTTTACTACTTTGTTTTGCACTACTGCTTTACCCTAACAGCAAAGGTTTTATCAAGGAGTTTAACCTCTGCAGTTATTTTTGTTTTCGCTTCATAATTTGGTCTTGTTTTATGTTATCCTTACCCCTAGGATTATTATTTATATCAGGACAGATGGAGTAGGTACTGCTGAAAACATGCACATTTAGTTGAAAAGGTTCATATATTCATTTGAAAAACTGAATCAAGGAAGTATACCCACAGTTGAGAAATTCTATGTATTCTTTGGTGTGTCAATACAACAAACTAACATATAAAGTATCTGTGAAGAAAGCAAGCATTCCACATCACAATTATTGTCAGTAATACTACTACTAATAATTATATTCATGCTGGGGTTAGAGCTTTCTTGAGCTGGTGTGGGGAAGAGGGGCAAGGAAAAGTCATTCTGCATGGCTGTTAAAGATGTTAGTTTGTCTTTTATTGTAGTTAAATAGATGTTTTATTTTTCCCTAACATTACTTATAGCAAGTTTCAGCTAAGACCTGTATAGAAAATAGATGGTTTTCACAGGTGAGACAAAAAGATCCAGTGGTCTTATTACTGACAGAATACAAGTAGAATTACGTTATAACAAGAAGCAGAGAGAATATCTACAAAGAGAAAAAAACATCATGCACGTATATGAAAATAAATATTAAAAATCAGAGGTGCATAGAGACGCAGAAAAATTTTTGATAGATACAATAATGGGCTTGGTAACAGTTTAGAAAACTTAGAAAGTTTTCTTCTATATGCAGGGTTGGCTATAGGAAAGCACTAGGTTTGTTTTTTTAAATATTTTTGGAGAACAGTAAGAAAATGATGGAGAAAAAAGTCATAATGCTTTTTAAAATTTATTTATGCTTTTGTGATTGTTGAGGTGCATTTTTCTTCTATACACTTTGCAGTATAAAGAGATTGCGAATCAACTTTCTAATTACCTGTATTCACCCTATCAGTTTTCATTGGGAGGTATATGCACCAAGGTCTTAGTTGATGAACCAGCTTTTAAATCCTAAAATGTAAGTCCTAACAAGCTTTATAAGACATAAATTATGTAAGATATTCAGTGTGAAAGGCTAGGATTCTACCAGGTGTATACATGCAATTAGGAACCTCTATTCTTTCATTTTGTGTGTGTGAGAGAAGGAAGACTATCCAAATTATATCAGAATCAACACCAGAAAATCTGAGGGCAATGTGATGAAGTCATATGGCAAAACATTAAATACAGAGAATCTCCCAACTGATATTTCCAGTCTGGTTGATCATAAATTATTTTATTATGTTTCTTGGCATGTGACTTATCACAACATCCCAACACGATCCACTGGAAATAGCTCACTGCAGTATAATATATCAAAAATGTAGAAGCACAGGAGGAAACAGATACATCTCACCCTAACGAAATACAGATTTTGTCTATCCATTTTGTTAATTAGCAAAGTACCTCAAATCTAATTATGAATCTATCTTTAATATGCTTGCTTCACCCTGCACATCATGGGCATAACATGGTAATTATGCTACATAAAACTAAATAGAAGTTATGTCCTCTGGTGTATGACTGCAGAATCTTTAACTTTGTGTTTGGGGATATTTTAATTTCTGGAGTAATTTTATAAAAATATTGCTTAAATAAATCCTCCTCTCTCACCCTTACTTTAGCTTTTGAAACTATGTTATGAATGTTTGAAGATAGAGTATATTTTATCTAATATATCTTTAAAACATCTTCTAAACCACAAGGTTGACAAGGCAATGTCTTGCTCTCATCTGAACTGCCCCCTTCCACAAAGAAACAGCTCTCATTGGCAATCTCTTTAATTAAGAAAACATAGGGGACAACTGTATGCTTATTCAATGCTTAGAACCTACAGACTGGAGGTCAGTTCTGGAGGGCATTTGCAGTCTGGTAGCACTCTCTTCAGGCTGTACCATGCTCTGGTATATGCAGAGACCTTGTGATAAATGAATGGGCTGGGGTAGAATAAGATGCAAAATATGCACAACACTTAAAAGCAGCCTAGACAGATACTTGCTTTAACCTTGGTAGTGCTGTATCTATACGCAGGGAGAAGGAAAGTGCTGACTACCAGCCCTCTTTCAGTCCTGTTTCTGGAAGGGAAACTGAGGCTACAGGCAGGGATGTAGCTGTGATGCAGCAGAATAGACAGCTGGATACCAAGGGCAGGATCATTTTGGGTACATAGCCAATATAACCTCTTGTCCTATATCCATTTGATCCCAGACATCTCCCAACATTGAGCAACACACTACAAAGAGGGGCTAATGAAGAGATAATTGTCACTTGAGGAACTAGAAATATAAACTCACTTTTTTTGCCTAGTATGTGAAATACTTGAAGCTACATTGCATTTTAAAACTAAGTACAGAAGTGGTAGACCTGGCATGATACCTGGCAGGGAAGACTGGGTTGTGAGGAGCAGGACAGAAAAGTGGAAAAGTGCAGTATGAAAAGTTCTCTGAAAATTCACTGTACAGAAATGACAAATTGATTCAAAGTTTAAATGCTTCGGAAACATTTAACTGAAAAAAACTTCCAGAATTGTAACATAATATAATAGCACTATTGTATCTGAGAACTTGAAAGCAGAGGCAACAGCAGAAGTCAAATCTCACGTCAGAGCAGTAGTGGAATGTAGAACTCCTATTGTCTCACACTCTGAATAATGAGAACCTAATTTCTGCTTCTACTAATTTTTTATACTAGGAGGAGCAAAATGTATTTACAAAAGTTTCTCTTGACTCCATAAGCTCTCTTGCCTTCAGTTATAAATAAAGACAGTATGACCAATAAAAGGATATTTTTCCTGCCAGAACAGTAACATGATGAGCTATTAAATGGAGAACAAAGAAATATTAATACAATATGTTAAATACAAGTGAGACAGCTATCACATTTCTATTCAATACTTGAAAATATGCCCACCTTTTCTTACACTCATCCTTAAATAGCAATTCCAGCATAATTGTTCTACTACTACATGTAGATTGCTAGTGTCTGAAAAATTTTAATCTATGTATTCATGCATTTATGATAACAGCTATTAGACAAAATTAATAAGAAGTCGGTTGCTAGTACCCACAGGATTTAATTGTTATTGTCAAGGAAGAAGCTGCAAATTCAGTTTCTGGCATTGTTCCTTGATCAAGTAATTCTCTTTCTGTTCAGTTCAGTATTTTCATATGTAAGTGGCTATATCTCATTTTAAGAGTTGTCTTTCAAAGCTAATGAATGCATGCATAGAAGTGGAGTTAGTAAAAGAGAGGATAGCATGCATATACCTCTAGATACTGTACTTTCACTGAAAATACTCTTTGAATTGGAGCATCAGCTCTCTGTGTGAGATTATTGCAGCTCATGCCTGCCCTTAACTAGACAACAGGTACTTCATCTGTGGATTTCTAAATTAACTTTTGATGAGGTAGTGAATGTCCTTGTTTCCTTTTCTCCTCCGGACTGAACTTCACAGTAGAGGGTAAATGGTTTGGACCAGAGACAGGGCTCAGTGATGTTAGTGAGATGTTGGAAGCCAAGACAGAATCTGTTGTTGGATGGTGGAGTACAAAGTGAGCTCCTGAACTGAGCAGTCTAATCCTTGGTCACTCTGAGGAAACACATCAGAGTCTTTCTTTATATAATTAAATTTTAAATTATTTAAATTTATATAATTAAATTTTGCATTTAAATTTAAATTTTGTTTTAGAATAAAGTATTTTTGCCTTGGCATTATACTTTCTCTTTATACCTACTATCTCCCAGGATGTCTGCCTTTTAATTTTACCACCCAGTATTAAGAAAGGCTTTCCTAGTAGATGAACAGTTTATACTGCAGGCAAAGCAAAGGTTTATTGCACCCACAAAACCAGAACTGCACTAAGGCAGGATTTAAGAAATATTAGGTTTCTTTTAAACTTAGACATACAAGCAGTAAGTAACAATATGTGTAAAACATTTTTGCACCCTGTAGCCCTATAAAAACTGCAATGCTTCAGGGAATGAGCTTCAGGCCTTCAGCTAACTGCGCCTAGGCAAACTCTACAAGGCCTCGGTTGTCATCTGGTAGGAGCATTACCAATTTTCTGTGAGAATTTGTGAAGTGAACCAAAATTTGTTAGATGGCATTTTTTTTGCCAGGATGCGCAGTTTTAAAAGCATGGAGTATTTAAATGTTTGAAACATGGATATAACCTTAAAACAAGGGTTCCAGAACTATAAACAACCTGTTCACGGACAATTACTGAAAATATACAGCCTTTAAGAAAACAAGGAGCCACTGGGCAGGGAAGAAGGAGCCAGACAGCAGGACAGGGCACTTGACACAGCAACTGCCCTGAGCACTCCACATAACCACTGCCAGGGGGACAGGACTCATACATATCGAGAAATTCAGACATTTTACAAAAGGGAAAGATCCCAGACATTTTGGCCACATCAGTGTATGACATGGAAAAGCTCTCTGGGGTGATGGTGATGAGCACAGCAGCACCGAGGGCTCACACCAGGTGTGAATGTGGCTGCTAAAGACTCACTACTTACAATATTTACTGAGAGAAACTAAAAATGAGCAAGGACTAGGCATTAGTATGAAGGGCATCAAGGAATATCAATCTAGTTAATTTTTTCTTTGGAGTTCAAACTGATCAGGCTTATCAGTCTTATAAAAATCACAATGATATTTAGGTGTCTGATACATCCTTGTACATATATTTGGTTGCTGCTGTATCAGTTTGTTTATTAAAATTATTCTTTTCAGTGTTTTTTAGCTCTATATGATAAACTTTTAAAACTGATATCTGCAAGATTTTACTTCTTATCTGACCACACTCTTCCTATTGCAAAGATAAAGAGGCTAAGTCTCATTTCCTTTTTATGTTAGAGCTACAGACAAAAACATCAAGGAATCTGAATGAGCTCCAGTCCAGGGCTAAGCAAACTGAAGAGGACATGAGAAACTATGACATGAGAAATGGCTGGACATGACAGATAACGATGTGATAAGTTGCCAAATGTTGAAGTTAGCACTGTGAGGACTGTCAGGGATGCTTAGGTTTCACAGGTATTTAATGAGGAGGTGAGACCTGAAGCTGAACATCACAGACAACTGGAGGAGAGCAATGTAGACCTTTTGGGAAAACAGCTTTACAGGATAAACAGCACTTAGGCTGCCTTGTTAGTTGAGCATGTAATGCTGAGATTACCGAGTTAGCAGGAAAAGAATTATCAAATTTAAGTATGGATATGGCAAGACTGAGATCAGTGAAGAAAATAATTATCAGTAATTATTTGGGACAGTGCTGGAGTGCAGAAATGATGGTGAAAAGAGGGTCAAGTAATGGGAAAAAGGCAATAAAATAAATGATGTGTTTGGGTATGTCCAGGGATATCTTCTGTGCTTCACTGCAGCTGGAGGAGGACAATAAAACCAAGTTGTTCCAAACATGACACATGCTTATTCTTCTGCCATGATCAGGAGGAACTGGAGTCAACAGAGCAAGGTACTTTCCTTTGCTAGCCAAAAAAAAAACCCAGGACAGATGGATTGAACAACCTGGTACCACACTGTCTATGCCTGGTGCAGGCCTGAATAGTGTCATAGCACAATAGCTCTTCCAGATACAGAATTATTCAAGAGTTAAGTAATTCTAAAATTTCTCATGCCAAAAATCAAGGTGAATTCATCTAGGCTTATTAAAAAAAAAAAAAAAAAAAGGTTAAAATAAGTATAAACCATGGAGTGAAGGGGAAATGTCTAAACTCTCCTCTACCTATGTTTCAATTAAAGATAATAAAGAGGTTTTGAGAGAATAACATTCTTCCTTTGAAGGACAATGAGTGTGAGTGTACATTTCCCTTGAGAAGGTCTTTATTTCCAATCTGGTCATATCGATCTTTCAACAAAACCCTGGAGCAGTAATTATACTAAAAGATGAAGAAAGTGAACACATATTTACAGCTAGTGAACAGTATGATACATTTATTCCAATCTCCAGAACATTTTGTAGAAAGGTTTATGGTGAACCCTAAATAGTTGTTCATATTATGTCACGAACAAAAAGCATATATGCTACTCCTCAAAGCACTCACTGTATCACTTGATTTATCATGAAAACACCAGCTGCTGAGTTTGCACTCAGACACAAAATTCAAAAATTTGTTTACTCTCATTCCAAACTTGAACTTTTGACTGTATTACTTGTTTGTTATTAACACAATATAAACCCCCACAGCCCCGACATTTGCTGAATAGGTCAGATTCTCTCTGGTTAATTTGTCATACTTCAATGCAACACACTGGAGTTTTTCAATGCTAGCATGAAAAACTAAGTTGCTTTTGTAAATGTACATCACCTCACTCCAGATTCAGTGTAAAGACAAAGCAGAATCCTTTGGCGTATGGGGAACATTTTTTCAGCTAAATAATTAATATTTGATATCCTCTTGGGTTAAGAGAGATTGGTATGAGATGAAATATAAAATGTTTGCAAAGATCTGTGAAGATCAAGGAATATAACCAGTAAAATAAGATTTTTATTAGTTGTTTTACAAAATATATTTTTCCCATGTACCTAAGACAGATGTTAATTCTGGATGCTATGCTGTGACCCTTTCAAAGGATAAGAATATCACCATGAACTTGAATTTTTATATAATGTCATACATACATACTACCTCTTCCCAAATCCCTTTCCTCAATATTACCCACTACTTTTACTTACAGAAATTGTCTTTTCAAAGTCTTTATTTAGACAAGTATAGTAGTTCTGTGCTTTAATCATTATACTTGCATATCTACTCAACAGTTCACCTCTCATATAAACTTCTGCTGCCTTTTAAAATCAACAGAGCAAAATTTTCCCACCTCTGTATCTTTCTTTTTTTTTCCCCAACTCAGAAATGGAATATACCTGTAACAGCAATATTTTCTTTTTTTTCTTAAATGTCTAACATATCTGATTGCTCTTCCATTGAGACAAGCTGTAGGAAGACTGGTCTTCCTGCTGAAGTACCTGCTGACACTTCCTTCCCTTCTTAATAACTTGCTCTTTCTTTTCCATGCACCCTTCTGTCCCATGACATAGTGTATCCTGATTTCCTACTGTAGAAAACAGAACAGACCTCAGTGTGGTAAGCATTGTTCTGGTTTCTAGAAAGCTTTATCTCCTCCATTATGGGACATAACAAAAGGGTTCTGAAAAATTCTAATTCTACAGTAGCTGTAATGTTTCCTTAAATTAATACAGATTTTGAGGTGGGGATTGTTAGTTTAAGTGGCATTGGCCTCATTACATTATAATGAATTTTCAAGGTTAGTACTGTATCATGTAGGTAGTAATAATAAATAATTTCCTTGTCAGCAGGGAGTCAATGAATATTTTGGGACTCCATCTGCAGACTATTTGGCTAGCAGGAATGCACTCTACATATACTCTGCTATTGATGTGCCTGTAAAACTCCTGTTAATTATAATGGGGATTTGTAAATGGACATCAAAGGCCAGTTTGTGAGCTCTCTGAAGCCCTGATCCTGCAAAGGCTTATAAATGTGTTTAATTTTCACACTGTTAGTAGTACAGTTGAAATCAATGTTACTTAATATTAGCTACATGCTGAGTGCTTGTAGGATTGGGAACTGGTTGTAATTTTATACAGAATTTACTTAACTGGCTCCACTAAGTTTGCTTGTTGTGATTTGCATTAAAGTTATAGTCAGAAAACTACGAACTGAAAGGGGGCACACAGTCCTAATTCTAAATAGATTTGAGATCACTTCAAAGTTTCACATTGAAAAAAACCCAGACTTTTGGACAGCAGAGCTATTTTTGAGGGGTATTTAGACCATGTATAATACACAAGTTATGTAAAAATAGAATAATTTACAAAACTTACTTATGGTTTTACAAAAAGGTCACAAAAATATTAATTTAAAACAGTTTTTTGTTTTCACAGGTGTTACCCAATATCTTTTACATTTTTTTTTAAGTGTAATGTAGTCCTAGATTTAGTAAACCTCATCCTGTGAATTGCATTCTGTGTTACAGTTTTTTTTTATACAAGATGATTTTAATATAATTTATTTAGTCAGGAGAATCAATAAAAATATTAGATCTGACCTTTTTTAATTTGACCACTGCTTGCTACAATGCTTCTCTAATAAGCAGAAACTATTAAATAAGTACCTGTATCAGAAAGCACTGGATGCAAAAACAGGGAAACTTTACTATGGAAGAGCCCCTGCCAATCTATTTGTATGAAAAAGATCAAGTTCCAGACAATTAAAAATAAAAAAATAAACAAGGAAAAACAAAAAAATAATGAAAGAAAATGTGTGGGATTTAGCAGAAGTATTCCTCTGCATCTTGCATTTTAAAAATCAGGGACTTAAAAAAATAAACCTCTTCTCACATCATAAAATGCGTGGAGGAGAAATCTAAGTGGGTTTGAATTTCTCAAGCAGTGGAGGCAAGGCGTCCCTTTGTCCTTGCTCGGTTAGTGCATCCCTGGGCTATTTGTCTTTGTCAGACCTATGCATTTGAGTACCTGCACTCCTCAGTCCCAGTTTGGGCTGTGCTCCTGTGCTAAATGGATGCGCTGTAGGATATTGACTACTGTGAGTTTGACAAGGCTGCCCTTTTGACAAGGTGAAAGAGGTCATTATATTCACCTCTGGGATGCAGCCAATATAAATCTCATTCTTAAGGAGACACAATGTGTTCAGAAGCTGAGCCACAAGTCCAACTGCCTCCCAGATACTGCCTAAGCAACACAGACCTTAAAATTTATTGAAATGTAGTAAGGGTCACCCAAGTATGATAGGAAACAATCAATACTGTTTATTGTTCTCTGTGGTATAATGTCTGTATCTAGGACAAATACAGGAGATGTATCTTGGAGCTTTCTGTGAAAAACAACTGTTGTTTGAGGGGAAAAGCATGAGTGCCAGAATGTCAGCCCATCCACAGGGGAGATGAAAACATATGCAAATGAGCAAACCTCCACAAACCAGTGCATTTCCTAATCTTCTTCATCTGTCCCACCCCTTTTTATGGGTAAGTGAGTTATTACAGCCCTAAAGCTGTAGAAATCCTAGCACAGTTGCCACTAGAGACTGGGGCTGAATCCCAATGAGTGGAAAGCACTGATTAAATGACAGAACAGTCTTTTCCATTCCAGTAACTCCAGTGGTCAGGCATTGTGAGAGCAAGGACTTTGAATGTCATTGAGCTAAAGGAGCTTTCGTACTCATTACCATTCCTTGCATATTCAGCTGCAAGGTGGGCCCTGGGCCTCGTGGCCTCCTTAGTGCACTCTTCAGGCTGCACAAAACTCAGAAAATCTCACTAAAGAATCCCATATGGCACCAAGGAACCTGGCTCACTTTTACAGACTTCTGGCAACTGAAGATCTGCTACAAGGAAATAATTTTGATGCCCAAAGGACAAAGCTGACTCAAACACAGCAAATATATGTATTACCACTGCAAAAGCTTTATGCTGCAAACAGCTCAGAAACACAGATAAATAAATAACTACTTACACAACCATAGAGCCTCTGATATATTTGCCAAACAAATACTAAATCTTAAGAAGCTTCTTTTCCTACATCTTATTTACTATTTAATAATTTTCTGCATTAGAAAAAACATAATCCAAACCAACTATGAAAGTGCATAAATTGTTATCTAGATCATGCTTCTCCCATAAGCCTTCAGGAAAACTGACTGGTTTGAGAGAGGTTGTAAATCTATGATTCAGATGCCTAAAACATTCAATATGTATTTATTATTAGAGATGCCTATTGCTTTGCCTTTGTGGTTATCTTGATTATGTGGCTATTTTTGGCAAATTGTGGCACATAATCTATTTGTAATATTTATACATTAAGTCCAAATAATCACTACATAAAAACTGGATTAATTGTATTCTGAAGCAAATGTAGGTCTGCCAAGGAACTTATCTTTATGACACCTGGTATAGCCTACAAGACAAAACAGGATGCAGTCACCAACAAAGCAAAAGTCCTTGAGTTTGGCCGTACTGAAAGAAAATGTTAGATAAATTCCAAAGCTTCTTTTTAACTCATTTCTTAAGAAATTGATGGTAAATTTTTCGGCTACCATTTTCTCACATATCTCTCCCTTGTTTTAAAGGCACATCTGAAGTGGAAGCTTGCTATTGGCACTCTGCATAGCAATGAATTGATGGTTGTCTGTGCAGGATGCTGACTAGCTGTACATTTGTCATATGTAGGAAGGTATATTCTTACCTTTCAATCAATCCCTAATAATTTTATTTTCCAGATCCTTTCCTTTTTATTTCCCTCATATTTCATGTGAACATCTGTCTTAACCTAAATCCCTAATCTTTTTGTATGCATAGGCATTGACAGTCATTTGTAAGAAACACATAAATTTAAAATGTCCTCTATCTTTCTGCCTGTTTTGCAACTGCCTTCCTGAAAGGCTCTGTGCAGGCTACTGTCAGAACATCTTTCCTCAGATTGTTTAGTATTCAATTCACTTCTCGTTGGCTTAATCCTCTTCACTCTCTTCTATTAAAAAGGGGATTAAGCATTTCTAAAAATAAAAATAAATGTTGAAAAGTTTGAAAAGGTGATGCAAGTAACTGTGGGTGACTAACAGTTGAAAGAGTTCAAACATTCTCTAATTAAACACCAGTGACAAGGAATGTTAAATGATCCTAGGAGTTGAGCTCTTCTGGGGCTTGTGAGTACTTATTGATAAAGCCAACCTGCACACTGGCACCGTCCCTATGTTCTGACAGAAAAATTTTTGAAAGTTAGACAATATTTGAAAAGTGACTCAATGCAAGATGGACAGAGTATGGAGTTTAAAGTTTGATCCCTTTCTCCCTCCTTAAACTTGTCAGAATAAGCCCTGTAATATATTGCTCCTAGCTTCTTCACTTCTGATCCAAGTGGAAACCAAGATGTTCAGCAGAAAATTCAAACTTTATCTGCCCACTACAAATTAACTTATTTCAGACCATAATCCTTATTTCTTCCCCTAACTTTGTTTGAAACATATTTACTATCAGTCCCCAGAGAAAATGGAAGCTTAGGGTATTTCCTTGGGTGGTTAAGAAACTTTTGGAGATGTTGGTAGGCATCTCTTCTTCCCAGCAGATATGGGAGACGAATGCTATCAACACAACTGTAATTGCTCTTACACTGCAATCCCAAATTCTGGTTTATACATGCTCTTCTAAAACAGAAACTTTGTTACACAGAGGGGAAACTGAGGCAAGATAAGTAATGACCAAACATATGGGGGATTTTAGCCAGTTCCAGCTGGTTTTGCTTCAGTTACACCCCTGCCTTTTTCTGCAAATCAGTTTCATTGGTGTTGAGATGAAACAAGGTTTCATAACCTCTAATAAATACTGTGTGTTTTTATTTACGTTTTTACACAGATCGAAAAAGAGGTAACAAACCAAAATAGTTAAACTGAAAATTAGTTATAGGAAAAAAACCCCACCCACTTCTCTGCATTAGAGAGCACTTTTCTATTCTTTCATGAGAAGAATACGGAATTTAATATGTGCATTTTTTAGAGATGGAGAGCACTCTTTAATGCATAAATATAATACAAAATAAGGATTAGTAAAGATTATGAGAAGGTACACAATCAGAAGACAAAGGCTTAAATTTTTATGCTAGTGAAATGTAAAAGTCAGTGGAAGATGTAGCCTGGATTCATTTAAGATCCTTCTCTGAATCTCAAAGGATATTATAAAGCATCCATTGGAGGCAATTTTAAACTAAATTTCTAAAAAAACTTATTTAAAGCAAAGTGACTTCAGAGAAGCCTCAGTTAGAGAGAAGCTATAAAGGCTTAACCAATAACAATGATGTTCTAAAAAACAAGAATGTGGAAAAGAAGTAGCATGTAGATAAGGCCAGTCAAAATGTTGCATGAGACCATCCTAATGACTGTGAGGTTACTGAAAAAGCCATGACCTGTTTGATGGTTTTTAGAGAAATAGACACTCTGAAAGGTACTTTTATTGCAGTTATGTGGCTTGAGCTAGCCAAACTGAATGTCTCTTCTGGATGAAATACTTGTGATAAGATTTTGCTTAGCTGTGATTTACATCTGTCTTTTAGACATTTAAAAACACTTATATTCACCTCTGTTTTGCCATTAAAAAATATAAAATTCAGAAAAAATTCAGAGGCAGAAGATTTGAGTTATAAAGAAGATGCAAAATTTATTTTAAGAGGAAAGATTGGAAAGATTTGGATTACTGTGCTCACAGACTTGATGAAAAGTTTTGTCCAAAATTTTATGCTTTGATTAACTTTCATCCCTCTTTTTCATGACTTCAGCATATGAAATTTCTACATTCCTTAAGTTATATTTGAATAGTGCTGGGAAAAAAAGAGCAATATTCAAATAATTCTGTATATTTGTATCTCCATGAATAGGGACACATAGATCTTTCATAAATGTATATATTTAGGCACAAATATGTTTATATATATTTAGACTGAATTCATGTGAATGTATAAGTAACGTGGCAAGATTTTAGAAAGTGAGGCTATTTCAGCCGAGCTGGAACAGAAGTCTCCTATGCTAGTATGTCCCTAAATTGCTGATTGTATTGATAAAATTATCTGAGAACTATAACATTATAATTATTCTGCCAACAAAATCGAGGAGAGGAGAGGAGAGGAGAGGAGAGGAGAGGAGAGGAGAGGAGAGGAGAGGAGAGGAGAGGAGAGGAGAGGAGAGGAGAGGAGAGGAGAGGAGAGGAGGAGAGGAGAGGAGAGGAGAGGAGGAGAGGAGAGGAGAGGAGAGGATGAGGAGAGGAGAGGAGAGGAGGAGGAGAGGAGAGGAGAGGAGAGGAGAGGAGAGGAGAGGAGAGGAGAGGAGAGGAGAGGAGAGGAGAGGAGAGGAGAGGAGAGGAGAGGAGAGGAGAGGAGAGGAGATAGCCACAAGCTTTTCTTTAAAAAAATCCTTATTTAAAAGTTTTAAAAATACCATAATGTCAAGTGCACTTCTAAAATATTAGTGCAATTTATGTAAACTTATTTAAAAGAACAGTAAAATAATTTCCTTTCCCCTCCCCCTCCCTCCCCCAAAAAATCTCACCTTGTTGATGAAATAGAACCAAAATGGAGAATGAAATTCTAAACGCATTTCTTTGTTTAAAAACGTAATTTATGTATAGGAGAATAGAGAGGAATGAAGCTGGTATGCGCAGCAAGGGGTGCATCACTCATAATAAAAATCAGGAAGGAGGAAAAAATCAGTCCCTAATGGAAGAAGTAACTGCTGGAGGCTTCTAGATTTTCTTATAACGATGTGATAATAAGTTTTATTTACTGAGGACAGTGGGGTAATTCTGAATGCTACTTTAAGTTGAAGCAAGTAAACCAATAGTAGTAACTCTTTAACTGTAAACAAGCACAACAAATAATTTTCCTTGAATTTATTAACTGGTACAACTGGCTAAATTCACAGACAATTCAGGTAAAAAATGAGAAAAATAAGGATGATTTAATATTTTTTCCTTTCAAATATTGAACTCTTCCTAGTGGAAAATTTCTGCATATTTATCTATAAGGATGAATTTAGATGAGAATTTCCAATGGCATTTGAACAACTTTTCATAATCTGTGCCTTAATTTTTCTACAAAACTTAATAGTGTTTGATGAAAATTGTTTTGTCAGAAAATGCACTAGTAACTCAATTAATGACAATTCCTTTGTTAACACCAGCCTAATTTTGAAATTCACAGTTTTGCTGCGAAAATCTATACTCTTTGCCTAATCGTATCCCTCTAGGAGAAACAAATTCATCTGTTAAATTGAGTCTTTTCCTGTGATAATTCCAAAGAGGGAATTTATCCAGTGTCCTACTTGATGCCCATATTTAAGCTAAATCATGAGAACATAAATCAGAAACCCAAGTAACAGCCGTTCAGCTGACAGATCAGGTAGGAGGGAACGCTTAGTCACAGTGATTAATAGGTCTTTTCAGGAAGCACTTAGATACCATGGTGATGGGTGTTACAGCAAATCCTCAGATAGTCCTTGATGACTTCATATGGTCTAATTCCTTTTTGACAGTAAAGGGAGGGTAAAAATTAGACTTCTAAATTGCCTGTTTGATATTCACATGGAAATAGACTGAACAAACTACCATGACTACAGGGGTCTAGGTTGAGACTGTCATTTTCAAGGACACTTGAAAGGACAGCTTCTAATTTCCTCGGATGATTTTGGAGCTCTTGCTGAAGGTCTCATCTTGCAAGCTGTTATGCACAACTGCACATAGGTAAATCCCTTCATATTTTTTAGTAGTTTATTTTGCAAGCATTAAGCTTTTATGGATTGAGAATTAAAACAATAATAATTAAAATGCCCTGATTAGAATCCTTAGGCAAAGACTATAAGAGGAAAATGTGCAGGGTTTTTGGATCCAAAATATGCCTATGCCAGCAGGGAGTCCTGTGCCTGGCTGCAGTCTGATAAAATCACTGTGGTCCTTGCAACCTCTTTTACCTATGTCACAACTTCAGCAAATCACTCTTGTTATTCCTATTGAAAGAAAGATCAAAGACTGTGGGAAAGCAGTCACTACCTTAAGGGATAGTTATAGCTGGTATTCCTCCTCTCCCTCAGGAACAGGAAATGCTTCTCATTTTCAGCACTGGTGAATATGCACAGTGTTCTAGAGATCTACTTCCACTTTTCACTTTCCAATGAAAAGAGCAACTAATTCTAACCCTTCCTCTCAAAGGCAGAATAGTTGTTTCCTATACAGTACTTCTAATCCTTAACATTTTCTGGACCACCACGCTGGCTAAAACAATACCTGCCCTTTCCACTTTTAAATTATACTTTTGTAGCATTTTTAGTATAAATTTGCCTAAAAAGAAACCTTATAAAAAGAGAAATATTTTTAATAGTTTATCTTGAAAAAAATATCATATTTATAAGACTACTAATTAGAGAGATAAATAAATATATTTTTTTAAAATAAGTTTTCTAAACAAATTGGAAATCTAAAAGCCTACTGGCATTTTGCTTTTCAATTTTAAAAATGGATTCATTTCTTTGGACACAGGGCATTGTTGACCTGATAGTGATATATAATAAACTGGCATATTTCCACCAAAGTGAAAGTAATTGTTGATTATCACCAGCAGTGGGTCTACTAACTTTTACATCTCAGCTGCTCTATAATAATTACTCTAGCAACACTTGTACAGAGAACCAACACAACCCTCCAATTTTATCGAAAAAAAAAAAAAAATGGAGCTACTCAGGTTTTTCTTGTGTTTGCAAAAGCTTTTGTGATATAGAGTGCAAATTCTAAGTAACTTATTGTGTACAAGCTTTTGGAGATCACATCTTCTGAATATATTTGGTTATTCATTCATTTTTTAAATACATTCCCTTCAAACTTCTATCTTTCAATCCATTTTATTTTAATCTGTGCTTGGCAGGAACAGCTTTTCAAAACAGTGAAATGCTGGAGCCCAGTCTTATCCTTAGGGCTACTCACATTAAGAGTGGAACTGCTTATCACTACTGGAAAGCACAACTGTATGAGAATTTATTTTTCTTTCATAAGGGCTGAACTTTTCCATTTCTGTGAAATTATGCATTCCTTTAGGAAGAGAAACTTCATGTTTGACCCTTACCATGATTCTATGCCTCTGGTTAGAAAAGTTCTCTGGAGGTCATCTGTTCCAACTCTCCATCCCCAGGCTGAAACAATTATACCTTTAGCATCCCTGACAGGGGACTGTCTAGCCTGTTCCCTACTCCACAGTTTATGCAGATTCTTACCACTTTCATTATCAGTCTATTTCAGTGATTTGCTATTTTTAAAGTCAGAAAGTTTGCCTAATGTCACACAAGGCTCTTATGCTGCAATTTAATTTCATGTCTTCTTGACCTGCCCTCCACACAGATAGAAAGCAGATTGTTTTTTTTCACTTTGCAGAAGCCTTTTACATATTTCAGAAGTGGCATCATGTTTCTTTTCTGTTTCCCTGTCTAGACTAAAAAAACACAGTTCTTTCAAACCTTCTTCAAAAGTCATGTGAGTAGGGTTCAATATTATTTCTGATAATTTATGACATGGGGTCTCTGCCCACATCTTTCTTGTAGTTTGTTGTCTGTGAAAGACCCAGCAGAAGCTGTACTAGCAGTAGAAGATGGAAAATATTGCTACCTATATTTCAGGTCTGGTTAATGCTTTTCACTATGCTCTTCTATACTCTTAAAACTACAAAACATATTTGATGCATGTTCTGGTAATGTTCCTCAGCTCCATTTTTATGGTTAGGTAGTCAGCTGGATTAAGAAATATTCTAATCAAAAGGCAGAGTCTTGCATTTATGTTTATTGATTTTTTTCTCCTTCTCAAATAATTATTCAATTTGACAAAATTGTTTTGATTTTGGAATCTGTCCTGCAATTTATGTTTACAACTTCAAAAATTATATGCTATGTCAATTTAATAAATCTAATTTCTGCTTCCATCATCTAATTTGTTGCATATTGGAAAGTACTACATCTCTGCTGAAGCACACCCTTCCATTTTACACTCTTAACGGTCTCTGCTTTCCATAGAAGGTTTCGTTATCACAATTGATAAAAGGCTAATTCAAATACCACCATCTGCTATAAATTCAGCTATGAACTATTTATTTCTGACAAATCATTTGGGTCCTAAAAACATGTGAACACAAGATCACCACTTTATTGAGGTTGAAAAGAACTTTGGGAGATCATTTAGCCCAGACTCTTATCAAAGCAAGGTGGACAGTAAATTCAGACCCGATTGCTTGGTTTCTACTGTGCGTTTGAGTCTTGAAAACTTCCAAACACAGGAATCCCATAGCCTCTCTGAGAATTCTGTTCCAGTGCTTAATTACCCTCTTAGAGTATATTCTGTTCCTTATATTCTCTCAAACTTGTCTTGCTTCAATTTACTATGACTTTGTATTCTTTTCCCTCTGCTCATGCTGACAAAGAACTTGGCTTTGTCTTATTGGTAGCCTCTTTTTATGTAATAGAAAGCTACTACCTTCTCCAGGCTTAAAAGCCTCATCTCCTCTCAGATTAAGTGCTTCAGCCTCAAACCTTTTGGTCACCTTTTACTGGACTGTGGACTCTGTTGAACTCTTTCTACTTTGCTATAGGATCATAGAATCATAGAATACCCAGCATTAGAAAGGACTCACAAAGACCATAGAAATCCAGCCCTGGCCCTTCAAGAAACCATTCCAAGAATCACAAATACCTGAAAATGTTGTCCAAATGCTTCTTGACCTCTGTCTGGTTTGGTGCTCTGACCACTTCTGTGGGGAGCCTGTTCCAGTGCCCAGCTACCTTCTGCGTGAAGAATCTTTTTCTAATATTCTACCTAAACTTCCCTTGACACAATTTCATGCCATGCTATCACTGGTCCTATCACTTTACACTGGAGAGAAGAGGTCAGTGCCTCCTTCTGTGTTTTCCCTTGTGAGGAAGATGTAGACCATGACGAGGTCTCTCCTCTGTTTCCTCCTCCAGGCTGCACAAACCAAGCAGCCTCAGCCATGCCTTGTCGAACTTTACCATCTTCTTTATAAACATTTCTTGTACCAAGGCCCTGAAAAATGATTGCAACATTTCTAATGGAGTCTCTTAATTGCTGAATAAAGGGCAATAATCTCTTCCCTTGATCTGGCCATGCTCTTCTTGCTACAGCTCAGTATGCAATGAGCTTTTCTGCCAGGGCACAGAGATGATGTGTATTTGGCTTACTGCCCACTGTGTCCTTTCAGCAGAACTCTTTTCTGGCAGCCAATCCCTGGCCTATCCCTGGCAGCAGGGGGTGAGTGAGCCTCAAGCACAGGACTTTGCAGCTGACATAGCTGGATTCCATAAGGATCTTGTTATCCCAATTCTCTAGCCTTTCTAGATGCCTCTCAACTGCAGCCGTGTTCCCAAGCATATCAACTGCGTGCCCTGTCTCAAGCTTATCTACAAACATGATGAAGACTTCATCTAGTCCTACAGGTCATTGATTAAGATAGCAAACATGCTAAATTCCCTGTTTAGTCTCTGAGGAACTCTACCTATAACCAGTCTCTATGTAGATTATGAACCACTGCCTTTTGAGCATGATCATGCATCCAATTTTTTACTTACCTGGATAATAATGTCCCAACAAAGACACTGTGCAGATGAGATTCAAAGCCCTGCTAAATTCAAAATAAGCATTTTCCAGTACATCCACAGATCTAGGAAACTTTTCATAGAAGTAAATCTGGTTTGTAAAGAATAGGTTACCTTTGGCAAATACATATGGGTTTTTCCAAGTCACCAGAAATATTTTTAAGGGAACTTGCTCCTTGGAGAGATCTCATGGGGTCAGAGAGAGACTGACTGATCTGTAGATCCCTTCTTGCTTTTTAGAAAGTGCTTTTAGAAAAGGACTTCTCCAGTCCTATATATTATTTCTGAAATCAAAAAATCAAAGCAACCTGTGAAAAATCAACACATTTCAAGATCTGGGATCTGGGGAGAAGTTTAGTTGATACAGTGGCATAAAAAATTTCTTGTTGGCACAGAAAAATTCTAGCTTGCTCTTGATACCTTTCCTAACACTCTACTTTTTTTGACTGTCACTGAATTAAAGCATTCTGTCTGTATAGTTCTAAGGATGCATTCTGCTGCTTTAACAGGCTGCTCTGATTCCGTCTATGAAAATCTGATTGGTTTTGATACTGTGCTTTGATTCACATTTATCTTCTCTGACTTCTGTTTGTCATTGTTGTCTTAGGTATTCAATTGCCTGGGACTTCTTCAGTCCTCACAGCTAGTTTCCATTTATACCAGTGAACTTTGCTTTATTGGAGACATTGACAACTCACTATCAATATTTCTTTCTGGATCTTTTGTTAATTTTCTTTGATTGAAACAAAGATTTCACTAAGATTGCATTAAATATCATATACTTCAACACCTGTTTTTTTTTTTTTTTTTTTTTTTTTTTACTACCTTTTAAACAGTTCATAATTTGTGTGGGAACCTTCTCTGGTTTCCGTCTTACAGATTAGAACTGATCAAAATATACCAAAAAATATACTAATTTTGAATGGAAAGCAGAGAATATTGTGCATATGGAAAAAATAACCTACGGAATTTAGTTATATAGTATAATTAAACTACTTAGCACTAGAATTATAGGTTTTATATTAACCCTTCTATAAGAAATACACTTTGGATTAGAGGTGTAAATGTTCAGGTTACTAGATTTAAATTTTATTTAGATAGTGAACAAGTTTGTGTTTCTGAAAGGTTATCTGATGATACTATTTCAGATTTTATAAGCTAATGCAACTTTGTACTTGCCCAAAATACTAAATTCAGAGTCTCAAATACAACATTGGATGAATTCTGCTTTAGAGGTAAAAATATTATCTACTAAATCAATAACATCATCCTTTTAATACAAGTTCATGGTGAAGTAAATAGAACTTTTTTTATTGACTTTAATAGGATTTCACCTCTAAATAGCTCTTAGAAGCTTCTTAGCCATGCAACAAAAGCAGTTGCTGATCTTGTTTGCTGTGATAGATAATAAATCATTTGTCATCAGTCTGAATCTCAGATAATGGAGTCATGGCTGATGATGATCATTTTTAGACAGGGGCTTCGAGCACCTCTGTGTTGCTTATGAATATGACAGCTGTTGATGATTTTTATGAGGAATACATTGCATACATCAAGAACTAAAGATGATTTATATCTGAGTATTTTGGTAAGCATTTTATCTGAAATTCTCATATCTCATTCTAGAGCACAAATTGCTGTAGAAGATATCACCATTTTCTCTAAGCTTTGCACAATTAATGTAGGTTTATATTGAAATATTTTCTATGAACTTACAGATGTCTACTCTGGATATTTGGTACATAGATTTCCTGGCTTTTATTTGGGTTCTTCAATCAGAGGATGACTGGGCACTGGGACAGGTTCCCCAGGGAAGTGGTCAGAGCACCAAGCCAGACAGAATTGAAGAACCATTTGGATATTCTTAGGCACATGGTTTGACTCTTGGGCATGGTCTTGCGTGGAGACAGAAGCTCAACTTAATGATCCTTGTGGATGCCTTCCAACTCAGAATATTTTGATTCAATGAAAAACCGTAAGAATTCAAGCAATAAATCCTCTTTGTGGATTGCATTGAAACAATTTGTTTTTCTGTTTTTAAGAATATTTATTTTTTGATTAAGAACATGTTAAATCACTCAGTTATACAGATATAGTTCTCAGCTGGTAAATAAACCCCTCTTGCTGTATTATATGATATTTAATAGACATTTAAACCCTCTGGAAAGATCACTTGGTTTGTCTGTAAAGAAACACATTGGGTATGAGATGCTGTGGTTTATAAGTACTTTAAGCTACCATATGCTAGCACTGCCAGAAACAATGCTTGCCTCTCACACCTGCTCTCACTTCAGCTCTGTGCAATGAACCACATTGGAGAACTGATGGAGCTGAAAAATAACAGTTTCCTTCTGCTGTGGAAGTTTTCATTTGAATCACTCTTGGTTCTGCCACTGTGAAGTTATGCCTGCTCAAGGGAGGATATGGCGTTGACAGGACTAGGACAACTTAGGGTGCTACTAACAGTTTACAAAGGTTGAGCTTCAAATGAATGTTCTCTTTTTTTACTGAGTGGCTTTTATTTTCTCCATGCATTTTCTGCTTTATTTTTCATGCTTAATTAGCTAACATGGTGCAGGAAAGTTTCCTTTTTTTTCCACTTTAAGTTACTCTTAATGTTTCATGTTCACTTTAAATTAATCATATTTGAGTGAAAAGTTAGTGGGTGAGTTATTTTTCTTGAATCTGAGAAAATCAAGGACATATTTCCAACCCTGACATAGATGGAGGTAAGGGAAGAAGAAAAGGGTGATGGTGGGGGAAAGAGCTTGTGCAGCTGTGTAATCACAGCTGCATCACAGTATGCAGGAGACAGCACAGCTATTGAGTGTGAATGGTGAACCTGAGTGCCCTAAGCACACCTGCAACTCAGTATGATTAGTACAGCACTCCTAGTTTTAGAGAAAAATTACGTCTTTAACTGCCTAAAACGTAGCTGGTCTATAGCATGGTGTGGAGGTGACACTGCTTCCCTGAGTTTAGACTAGGCCACTATGTTGATGATGATGGTGATGATGATGATGATGACGTTGCAAAGACACTCACAGGTGGACCATCTGCTAAAATTGTATTCACTAGGATCTCAGCACGGGGTAAGTCTTATGTGGGAAATCAGATCTCTTGAACAAAAGTGGCTCTGCAGAGATGGGCATCCCCATTTCAAAGGTCCTTGCAGCAATGTCTTCACCAGGATTACCTGAGACCCATCTCACTGCTCTGCTCAGTTCTTGCAACTGATCTTGCACTGCTTCTGTGTGACAACTTCACCATAAGCAAGCTCCACTGCAAGAGATTATTTCAAACTACAGACATAACATCTCCTAATTCTCTTAACTGTCTACAAAAGACTGCCCCATTGGACTTTTCTACATACAATTTGATCAATTTTGTGGCAGAAACCTCCTGAGAGTCTCTGAGATAGCACATTTCTCCACCCAGGTTGTTAATCAACATATTTAAGCACAGAAATTGGTCTAGGAACTGCAGGGTTTCCTGGGGGAAATCTTCAGGGCAGTCTCAAATTTCCACTAGGAGAGCTTCTGCACCAATTAGTCAAATCCTTAATTGAAAGGGTGGCTAGAAGTTCGGTCAATCACTTTTTCAAGTCAGTCTATTGTCTAAATTACTCCATTATCTCCTCTATGCAGATGTATACACGGGGAGTTTCTGGATCACCCAAGGAGTTAATGACTTGAGTGCATCAGGTGTGCACACAGGCACAGCCCTGTTTCTCAGCTTCACCACAATTATAGCTATAGGATAAACCTGAATTTCATATTTATTTTCATATTTAAGTTCTACATCTCTTGCTGCAATTAAAAGCTAGGTAACTTGAAACCCCATACTTCAGTAACTGCAGCATTGCCTGAGGAGTAAGGCTCTAAATTATAGCAATTTTTTAACAGAAATTATTTTAAACAAACCTTCTTCTAATAATATTTTTATGCTTTTAACAGATTCAAATGTCTTCATAGATAATGCAAAGTGATTAAAATTAAATAGCTATCCTCTAACAAATTTAAGGCATGACCTATTTTCCTTGTGTAGTAAGGGTCTAGCTGAACAATGAAGTAAGACTTACACACGTTCTTTTTCTTCTCTTTAGAACACTTAATATTATGCCTACAACCTACCAAGCTGAAGAATAGCAGAACCTCATCAGAATTTTACATAAGTAATAGTTCTTACACGCACAGTATCAATGCACATTGAGGATGCTAGCTCACAGTAATGTCTACTTAACTAAAGGGTCACTCAGTGAGAACAAACTCACTGAGAGTGAAATGCCAGTCAAATGAACTAATTGTGATCCTTTGTTTATTTGCATTTTTTTCATTTAGGGTTTTTAGGTCATGGTAAATGAAAGTGAAATGACTACACACAACTTAAGCTGAAGGTAACTTGAGCACCATTTATGCTTCCATTCTCCTGTCAGAACAAATAAGTTCATCAAGGGTCATATCTCTACAGAAACAAACCACCAGCTGATTGCAGCCAGGAGCATGGGAGAAGGCAGAAGGGAGGAGTAGTCAAGACATATATCTTGCGAGGTTAATTCCCTCGGACATAATTTTGGGACATTGTATCTGGTAATCTGTTAATGGGAGGTTTTGCTCAATTTGTAACTGAATGTTATAAATTCATACCTATTTTAGTTCCATGTCTTGTCCTTTGTCTTATCAGTACCAATGTTAAGTAAGTTAAAATAAGTAAGAAAGTGAAAACGAAACAAGTCTCCCCACTGTTACGTCTCAGCTGTTGGACTGCTTCACCTACATCTTAAGACTTACAACAAATACAGGGTCAGGCACTTGGTGCTCCTAAATCACTTTAGAAGCCGTTTTTAACAGGTATTTCTGAAAGAAAAGCATCTTAACTGAGCTGTTGTTAATGCAGGCTTCTTAATCTCAAGACCTTATTCCTCCCTGCAGAATATCAGCAATTTCTACTGACTTTAAATAGAGGCAGTTTATGTCCTGCAGGGAAGAAAAAGACCTAGGGAGCATTAACTAAAAAAGCTTTAACACAGAAAACTGTAACTGAGGTCATCTTAATTCAAATACTTTACACTGTGCTGGCCTTAAATGAACTAATTTGAGACCTATGACCTTAACGGAGGGATTTCTCAATTGACATACTTTTAGCTGATGCAAAGTCTACCTGAAATGGCCTTAGGAGCTCTGAATAAGCATATTACTAAGCATATGCTACAGTAAATGTGGAATTCTTCTGGATTTAGTAAAATCAGATATTCATATAAGACTTCTATGAGGAAAGCTTCAGATTTTTGGGTGTTAACAAGTTTTTATATGGAAATAAGAAAGTAATATTGAATTCTGTTGCAAGCAGATTAAAATATAAAATTATAAACTTTTTTTGTGCCATAAAGAAAGTTATATACAATTAATGGCTTTTTTTCTCCTGTTAACTAGAAGAGATCCAGGGACTGACCATTGTATACAAAGCCCCAAAATAGCAGCTAGTATGTATCTGAAATTTTGGAACTAGCACCATGTTTACAAAAGATTAGGTCTGCAAATATTTTTTAGACTCCAAATCAGTTCTAGGGATCCAGTCAACAAGAATATAAATGATCAGAGCTAATGTTTAGGATTCAAGCCTCCCCACATGATTTTCCATTATCAAATATAAGAGGTAGCCATTTGCATGGTGAAGGAAAATTCTGTTTCTAAATTATCAATCTTCCACCCCTCACCCCCCCCCCCACCCATACCACAAAATAAAATCCAAATAGAAAATTCCAGGAAATAAAACCTGATAAAACAAAATAAATCCTTTTTTCATCATCCCATTCATTACATCTCAGCTGGCAATGAGTATGGTGTTGTTGCAGGTATCTATTGTGGCTTCTCAGACAAAGTCTACCAGCCTAATTCCTCACAGTTGTGTAGTGTGGTGAGCATTGGACAGACAAGTGTGTTTCAGCTCATCCCTGGGATAAGCTGTACTACCTGCGAGAGGGTGTCTGAGCTAGAGGAGTCCCAGGGTGTGAGGGGATAATATGGGGAGGGAGCTGTCACTGGCAAAAGGAAGGAATTGTGGCTCTATTGCATTCTCTGCTTCCTAGGAGAGTTTCCAAAGCATTTTCCCTTCTCTCGAAGGCAGATGAGTATAAAACTTAATTTAGCCACAATAATTCACTACTAATTTTTAAGAGAAAGGGAAAAATAAGCACAGGAAAAAAACACCCCAAACATATATAGCAAACGTTTTAAAGAACTCATTCAAAATACATTTTCCCAGTATGTGTGCATGAAATGCTAAGCAGACCCACATAGCCTGGGAATTTGTGCACATGTAATTCTATCTTCACATCCAGCATTTGGCATGTAAGCACATGGACAGTTAAAAACATTTGGACTTTATTGTTACAGATGCTAAAACAATATAATACTTGGCAATATCTAAACAGAGCACCAGTGCATGACTTCTGCATCAGAACCCTTGTAATGGAATGCTATTATATATACAGGTTCAGGACAGAAACAAACCAGAAGTGATATAAAGTTCTGACTTCTCACACAAAAATCCAAGACTTTTCTTTTTCTTTTTTTCATTTTATCAAGACTGCTGCTCTCAAAACTGTGTGTTAGGTTTAGCTCCAGAGATTACGTTTTGGTTCTCATGACCGTGTTTTTTGGATTTAATGCAGTCTGTTGATTTTGGACTGCTGAGTCTGACTACATATATCAGACAAAGGGATTGGATGTGTGCCTTCAATGTCCCCTTCACTGACAAAATTTTTCTCACAGAAATGACATCTTTGGTATTACAGATCTGAAGGTATTCCTTTGCTGCTACATTGCATTCCGTCAGAAAGATATTTTTTCTGTCTAATTTTATTCTGTGATGTATTAGTTGAGTTCTATTTGTAGTTTAAAATTGAACTTACACTATGAAAATTTCCTTCTTATAAAGTTTTATACACTTCCACCACACATGAATACAGTGATTTGACAATAAAAATTAATTGCTTTTAAGAAAAATACCAAATTATGCATGTGGATATTACACAGAACTTTACCTACATTTGAGAAATGATTGGTTAACCTGTTTGCCTCTCAAATCATATTATTTTCCACCTTAAGATCTTAACATGTTTAAGGTAATGACAAATATTGTATAGAGCTGCTCATACCTCTGTTCATTTACTTTTTTTCACATAATTTCTTTATGTACTTACCTATTTGACAATATAAGGGAAAATAGCATTCCATTGTTTGATGGTATACTCATGCTGCAGACTTCTGCCAGAACATCCACATCATTTGGGATAGATGTGGTGTCATTTCAGACTGATTTAGCTGTAGGAGCAAAATTTTATTGTATATACTACAATGACAGAACTGTATTTTTGTCAGCTCTCTGTGAGAAAATGTGTTTTGCCAGACATAATAAAGATATGTAACCACAGTAAAAGAGCTTTACTGACATGATATAACAATTTAACTGCACTTAGAAAGTAGATGTAGCTTGGGTTTGTTTAGTTTGGTTTAGGTTTGGGTTTGTGGTTTTTGGTTTTGTTTTGTTCTGTTTGGGGATTTTTTCTTCACAGCAACTTTTGGCAGCTTTTCAATGACACAAAAATCCATGAAAACTCCTTAATGCTTCAGTATCTGGACTCTTCCTTGGAAAAATAAGGCAAAAAAAGACTATGTAAAGCCTCAGAGATTTAGTGCTTTTTCAGGTCTGGATTATTTGTTTACTGGATCCAGTTACTTTAGTAGATTATTTGTCAGTTGTTTGGTTCCAGTAAGAAAAAATAGTCGAACACAAGTTGTCCAAACAAAAATAAAAGCTTGGGAATGCTCCTAAAGAAAATAATTTGTTTGGGCCACTTGTGCAGTATGTGATTTTATGAAGTTTATTCTAAAAAAATGACATAAATCCCATAATACAATGCTTTTTCCAAGAGCATGATTTTCACTATCATTTATAGTTTTACAGGAATCTTAACCAAATTCAACTTTCTTGAATTTGTGTTTGTATCTGAGAATCCAACCCCAAGCAAATTCACATTCACCCTACCTCAAAAAGAAAAATATATTTGTGTTACATCTCCCACTTTATAAGCTTTTTATCAAACTCCTGGTCTGTGGTGACAGCTGTACTTGGCAATGGAAGGAAATGTCATGGCTGATACTTCAACAAGGAGCTCTTGCTCTGTGATGTTGCTCTAGGCGAGGTCTTGGTCTCAGACAACTCAAATTCGTTCCCTCTGAAAAAGGTAATTGAGTTTTTATACAAGGATGAGATTTTGATAATGAGTAAACTGTAAATTCTAAGGGCCCACATGAAAACTTCCTTCTTTAACAGACCTTTTAGAAACATTAAAAATATTCCAAAAACTAATGAGGAAATAGACCTAAAACTTCTGTTCAAGAAATAAACATGATTTCTATTGTATTTTTGGAGAAAGAAGATACTGAAAAATATATACTAGACCGGAGTACAAAAAGTAAATTAAAGCAATGTTATTTTAGTGATGGTAGGAATATTCCTTAAAAAATATTTTTATTAAAAAAACCCAAACCCAGAACTTTTGTAGAAAATTGCTTTTTCACTATCAGATTTTTAACAAACCTTATAGCAGATGTCTTTACACTTTTATTAGTTTGTATATTTTCCATGGGGACTCATGATAATACATTCCTGATGAGATATTGTGGTTCAGGCTTCCAAGTGCATTCTCTTATCTTATTGTGCTGGAGTTTTTTCTTTTCTTTCCTCATTTTTAATAACTTAGTTATGCACATATTTTGCCATTATGTCATACTCTTCTCCTGGTTCTGAGATAAAACTTTCAAGAGCAACTTATTATTAGTCTAGGTATTCTGGCTCTTCTTTATTTTTATTAAACTGATGAATGCTTTTATACTCTATTTTTGCCTTGAGATTTTTGAAAAATGAGACGTTACATCAGGTTGCTGAATATACATTCTCTAGTATCATTATGTGCCTAAGAACCTAACAATCACAACTTTCATCTAACTATTTTAATCTTCACCTGTATTAGTTTTACTTAATTTACTCTGGCTTACCTTCGATTAGGTGCATTGTTCTTTTCATTTGCTATCATAAAGGACTTATTTCTCTCCTTTTTTGTAATCCTTTAGGAAAATAATGATAATTATGCATTTATTGCCTTTGGATATTTAAACATAATGTTTTACCTTGCAAAATTACAGCAAATAGAGAAGTACAAATCAAATGTAGATTTGCTTTATGAGTGTTTTATGAGTTGGAGAATTTTGGTAACTTTTTTTAACTTTGTTATACAAGTGAGACAAAGATTGCTTTAAAATAACTTTTGTGTCTCAGCTAATTTATGCTTCCTGAAAGACAACTGGATTCCTCATAAGCATAGAGAAGGATTCTTAATGTTTCCTTTGTTTGCAGAGCAGCACCCTATATCATTTAAATTGACAAAACCTTAGAAAGGGTTGCCCCGCTGTTTGCACTGCCAATAAAAACTTAAAGCAAAGGAAATTTTAGGAAATTTGTTCTGTAGAAAAGTTTTCTTCAAGGCTAATTTTAATCTTCCTTATTGTCTGAGGTGCTTCAAAACAGCAGGTGCTGAAATCTGTCATACAGCCAAATTCTTCCTTATGCATAGAGTGGAGTTAGTAGATATTTAATATAGAGGTACTTGAAGTGAAGCCTAACCCACATGAACCATGCAGCTGTAAAATTGATTATAAGATACCAAGTCAAGGCAGCTACTTTATTCACTTCCATGGAAGAATGAGTTGGAAGATTAAGTTGAGCAATTATATTTCAACTACCCAAAGTATTCCACATTTTGAAACTAAACATCTCTGTGATTATAGCTGCTGTAGGTCCCTTCTTGTCAGTCAGATAGTTACCATATCTAGCAGTATAAAGAATGTTTTCATTGAATGACATTCAAGGAAGTAAAGTAGGACATGTGTTTTTCCTTGCACAAATCAGTGGCAGTATAGAGTCAGCCAGAAGGGAAGGTCTTGTGGGAAGAACTGCTGGACTGCTGCCAGAAAGCTTTACTGACATACTGTCCCTGATAACCTGAAAGGGGGAAATTTTGAATTTCCTTACTTTGCCAAGAACATTGGCAGGAATAAATGGTAATTTTATAAATTGTAGCTCAGGACAAAATGCCAGTCAGTGTTAGGATAAAAATAGGAACAGAGTATGCAATAGCTAAAGGATCTATGGCCTTTTCCTTTCCTCTTGTTAACTATAAAATTTTTGCCAAATCTTGTTTAGATAGTGGATATTATATGTTTAACTGATCTCTTCCCATGGTGGATAAGATATTTTTTGCTTCTGTTATTGTAGTATTTTGAAGCTTTCAGTCTGTTTGTGCTTGCAAAAAAAAAAAAAAAAAAACCCAAACCCTAAAATAGAAGAATTTGATAAAAATATGATGAAATTAAAATAAAGAGAATGAATTTATTTATCTGAAGAAGCATTAGACACTAAAGCATCTCCAGGATCATGTGCAAATCCACAAGTGATGCAATCCCGTCACAGTGATGGGTTGGCAGGGACAGTGTCACCTGAAGCACAGGCTCAGAAAGCCATACATGGACCAAGTGCAATGGATCAGGCAAGTACATCTAGTGTCCAATCTGATGTTTAACTCCTCAAGGCATTATCACCACACATCTGATCTGGCACAGAATGTGTCAAGCCAGCTCTGTGCCTCCAAGAAAGTAGCCCTGTGCACATCCAGCAAGTCTGAGGCACTGAAACATGAAACAAGAATACAAGAATAATGCCTGGGACCTTCTGGCTCCTTGAGAAAATCTGGACATGAGAAGACTCTCTTAAGTTATTAAGTTGAAAAAATGTAGAACTTCCATATTAGTGGGACACGATTAACACTGGAAGAGAAAACACCAGTGAAATTGTTCTTAGCAGGAAAATTTCCCCCTTTTCTGACATGATTATAATCCTGCCTTAGAGTAGTACTGCTGAAAACAAAAATAGTCTCATTCTTTAGCCTTGTAATTTATATTTGGTTAAGGAATTTAAATAAAATTTAATGTTTGTTGAATCAATTTGGATAATAGTTCCATAAAACAGCATTTCTTTCAGGGAAGAAAATCAGAGAATTCCATCAATTTTAGTTTTAAGAATCTCATATATCATCCACTGTCTGAACAGATGAAGTAAACAGCATGAGAGCAAATTGAAACATTTGAAATGTGTGGTAAAGGGAGTAATGATCATATAAACATAGCATGTAATTATTTTTACTTATAAAGGGACAATATTTCAATAGTATTTTTAAAGGTCATATATTTTCTGATTAAATATTCACTTGAAAAGAACTTGAGCATGTGAACCACAGTTTATCTCTGCATCTTTGAGCAAATTAACAGCAACTTGGCTTCAACTCATCTCATTGAGGTTTCCTTCCTGCCCACAGCAGGAATCCCTCTGAGAGTGAGTAGGCTGTTTTACAACTGAAACCTTAATTTGAGACAAACAGATGTAGTGTAAAACTAGCAAGTTGTTTTGTTTGTTTTGCTACTGGAAGAAAAAAATAAAAAAACCCACCGATTATCATGCTGACTACTTTAACCACAATCAATCATTTGAAATTCACCATTCATTCACTTGTAAACACTTGTAAGTCCTTACAACTTTTTATAAGCAATACCACCACAACTGTCCAGATCTCCAGAGAATGGATTACCTACTGTAAGAAAAAAATACAGAGTGAGGATCCACTCTTCAACTATGCTACACTGCAAGTCTCATGACAGAGTTAATGCTTAAAATTGTGCTTCATGGCAGAAGTACCTCAGAAAAGCAATCTGAGCTGCAAGAAAAGAACCATATAGCACTACATAGCACCACAGAACATCCAGTATGGGGTACTGGCAGGAGAAATATTAAAAATGCCTTTTCTCCAGAACTTAAATGTAGAATGAAGAAAGAAGCATTAGGTAACATTGACATGCTCAAATATCTTTTAAAAAATCAGGCATATTGATAGAACTGGTTCTTCTCACCTTCTGTCATCCAAACATTAATTCAAAAAATGAATTTTTAGTTCAAACTCTTTTTTTTTTTTTTTTTTTTTTTTTATTCCCCAAGACAACCTGAGAAATTAAGAAGAAAAATTAATTCAGCTTTTTCTGACACTGGGCATTTTGAAGATATCTTGGTCCAATATGGATTCATGAATTAATGAATTTCTGGGAAAGTATTGAGATTCTTACCTTTGAAAATTCCAGTTTGTTTTCCTTTCCTGAGACCATTCCTGCATTTTATTAATTGACTCTTGAGTATAAAGGTAAAACAATTCCTACAAGCAGATTTTATTCTAAAGGAAATGGGGGCAAAATGAAAATTTATCAATTAACTCTGTGCTGAAGAAACTATTTCACCATATTTTCACAGCATTTCCTAAAGGAAATTTCTATTTGCAATCTACTGCTTAGTTTTTCTCTGAATGTGTTATAACAAAATTGACATACTGAGGCATCACTCTTTCTATGTACCTGTTGTAAGTCATAGGTCAGAATAATAAGTAAATATTTGTTTAAGTCTGCAACTATGTACATAACAGTTTCTAATCAAGCTTAACAAATTAGACCCTAAACTAACTGACCAGCTGAGACTGAACATTAGTAAAATGTGAAGTGAACACTTCACTCTCATGTTCAGGTAAGATTTTTCTTTTGCAATCACTTTCCATTCTCACATTTTCAACAGAATTATGGAATGTCCCCTGAAAGTATCTTTTTAGTATTTAGCAATGTTTTGATCTATTTCCCAAGTGCAATGAAAAGTCAGTTCAGGCACTGGTAAACCAGTATATGAAAGGTTTGATGGTCTGAGAAAAATCTTAAATAGCTGATCTGTACAAACCAAATTATTTTCAGAGTGATCCATGGGAAATCATGGTCCTTTCGTAACAAAAAAACTATAAAGTTCCATTATTTAGATAGCTTCTTTAAAATGTGGTACTCATCATGAAAGAAATGCAGAATGTCTATAAATATTTCTTCTGAACAGGTGCAAGTAAGTAGCAATGCCCTTTATCTTTCTGAAGTGAGCAATAGTGAAAAATATTGCCCATGAGTGGAATCTGTCACCCTCTAGAGGTACCAATTTATTTATACTGGTTACCAAGAAAAATAAAGGCTCATTGAGTGGGAAGGTATCTAATCTATGAAACTCCATCCTCGTGGGAAGATAAGGCAATTGAAAAATTTAACCTCACCAGGGTAATAACCTGATAAATGTTGAGATTACAACAAGACAAAACTAAAGAAGAGAACTTAAAAAAAGTAAGAGTGGAAGATCACTAAGGACTAGAAAAAGTAAACTGGTTTTGATTATCTTTTGCAGAGTTGTAATGTTCTCCAAACTAGGCAAAAGGGTAATCAGCCTGCAAGACAAAAGAAATGAATTTTGAAAAGAAGAAAATATAGGACATGGATTCAGAGACTGACAGTACTCTTGGTCATCTGCCCATCCTTCACTGAGATAGGCTAAATAGAAGATCTGTATTTTACAAGGACAAATAAGAACACAAATGAATTTCCTGTTACATTATAGTAAACCTTCAACTAAGCTATTTCTTTGCATGCTGGTAAGCAATTTTGCATAAAAGATCTTCTACTCTAAAATGTAGTCCCTAGTGAATTTTGTACAAGCTAATTATGGATTGGTGAAAAATAAGTTAAGAGAAGTGCTGACACAGTCTTAAATAAGAGCATGCTAGAGTAAAATGCCTAAGTTGGATAACAACTTCTGAAACTTTGCTCATTGGGGTGTGCAACGTTGGCTTTTAAGCAAACATAGATGTCTGCAGCTCAGCAACATAGCTAAATAAATTTTATAGTACACAAAATGATACAAATGTGATTAGTATGTCACACTCAGATCAGTATGCTATGCATTGTGCATCCACACAGTATGAGTGGGTTCTGCACCATGAAGATTAGGGCTTAAGTAATGGAGTAAATGCAAGTGTTATCTATTTTGTATAGTTCGGGACTGCAGTGGGGAGATTATTGACAATATCCAAGAAAGTTTGTTGGGAAGTTGAGGAGTGAATTAAGAACTTCTCAAAGCCTGATTAGTGTCTTGAACTTCTGTCATACTCTGTTAGCTTTGTTTTTAAGTTTGATTTTCGGGAATTTTGTTGTGGTTTTGTTTTATTTTGAGACTATCATATTGTTTTTACTTATTAACTGCTTTTAGTCTGAATAAATTAAAATAGCTTTTTCAGACTAAGATGAGTTGGTCCTGAGTCTCTAAACTTCAAGCTTAGCAGTGCTTACCTGTACAGAAAAAAACCCTGAAACTAAATTTATGAAAGGAGTATTTACTAAATTTAATTTTGCATACATCACTGGGAATGATGAAACAAAGGAGAACAAATGTCTCCTTACTTACTCATTATGATCACTTCTTATTTCAGTTGGAAATAATAAAAACACTTTCTCGGGCATCTTGGCAGGAAAATTAAATTCTGTCTGTGCAGCTGGACATAGTTTGAGTTGTCAAGGGAAAAGAACCATAGTTTTCTCAGCACTGAAAGCAAGCAGTAAAAATGTGAAAGTAAAGTCTAAGCATACCACTGAGGTATTGGATTACTTGGATAAGATATTCATTGCCTTGTTTGTTTGTTTGCTTGCTTGCTTGTTTTGTCAGGTATCTAGCCTCTGACATGACTTGTCTGGAAGAGCAGAGCTTGTTAACATGCTAAATTTGTATGTCTTTCTCTTGAAAACTTGTGTTACTTAGGAGGAGAGCCAGCAACCACGCTGACATGGTTATCATCCACTGCTCTTGTACAGTCACCATCAGGATGAGAGCCTGCATTTCTTGAGTGGAAAGATGAAGACTACATCCTTAGACATCTGCACAAAGGGCTGCTGCATGAATATGCCATGGTTTAAGAGCACCAAGGGCTCTCTCACACTTTTGTGTGTAGAGGACAGCAGTTCTTTCATACAAAGAAATAACATTCAATCATGGAAGTTTTATCTCTGTAATCTTAGGGAGCAGACAGGAGGTGTTTCCATTTTTTTTCCTACATTCTAAGATGAGATCTAGGAGAGTGGTAGTCATGGAAAAAAAACCAGCTGAGCTTCATACTCTACATTTATTTCCCTTCCTCTTAGTAAATGCATGTGGCCTTAAGCTTAGCAATAATCAATGCAAAGTTAAATATTTATTTAAGAAATATTTAGATTGTCATTGCATTTTTGTCTTGCAGGTTTATGCTAGATAAGAGGAAATGATTTAAGTCAAATGAAAAAACATCAACATTGAATTTCCTGTAAAGAGAGTAAATTACCTCCCATTAAACATGATGTGCAGGAACTTTCCAAAAGCTTCAAGATCACTTAAACAATCATCTTTCTCCACAGCTGCCAACACTATTTTGAATTTAAAAGAATTAGCTCCACTGTTTGCTGGAGCATCTAATATCTTCTAGATTAATTCCATGGAGACACATTCCAGTAGTTTAATCTCTGCTTCAGTGGATTTCTTGAAAAAATAAATGAGAGACTTATGAGTACTGAGGTTTTAGATTCCAACCTCTTTGTTTCCAGTTAAAACAAAATATAATAGTGCTAGACCTAGAATCTAGGTCCTTACATATACTTCCAACACTTGCAGGAGTATTTTGCTTTAGAAAAGGACATTGTGAATTTCATGAATTATTACATGGCATATAATGTACTGATCCTAATATTACAGACACATACAAGACCAAAGTTTAAGACTTGACTGATTGAGCATTGATAACAATAGTTTCAGTGGAGCTAATTGTAAAGTTTATCATGCATATAATCATACATCTAAATGTTTGGATGCACAAGGATATTATTAAGAATTCATTTTCATAAATACCTGTATCCTGTCTCCATCGAGATTCTACTTCTGTATTCTATATGTGAAGAAAACTGAAATGGAATTTAAGCCTTTCATAGCTTCCATTTTCTGAATACTAGAATAGAGTGAGTAAAGAAAATGTGAAACAGAAAAGTGTACTCATACTCACCTTTATAAAGAGAAATCATAACAGAAAATCAAAATAGAATGACAAATGCACTCTGCACTGCAGCATTTTTATACAGGGCCTTAGATGAAATTCTGATTATAAATTATAGCCACTTATTAATAACAGTTATGTTTCATTTTATATAATCATCTGCTGAAAACTCATTGGGAAAAGATATTTTTAGTTGTTCCTCTATAGAGCTGTAGGTAATCTACACAAAAGAAAAAAATGAAAATGTTTCCAAAAACTATGCTAAAATTGAACGTAAGACACAAAAGTAAAATTCATTTCTATCTCTCCTAGTTATTACTCAGAAAGTGTGGGATAAATCACACTGTCTTTCACTGTTCATATGATCTGCATACAGCTAAATTTTAAGCAGAGAAATACAGAAATGTGAGTGTACATGAAATTACTGCCGATTCACCTAGAAAAATATTAATTATTAATTCTCTTTAAGATAGTCTGGAGATAATAGCCATGATCTTACTTCTTTTAAATAAAAGTAGGATATCTGTTTACAGAAGAGGACCCAGAGTGTCCATAAAAACCTGTTTGATTTATACAGATCTGTAACTTAGAATAGTCGCCTGGGATTCTCTTGACAAATTTACAGTCAGAATACTAAGAAATTTTCTTCTACATTGACTGACAAATTCCAAGTAATAACTTGATCATTTCAAGCAGCCTTTCACTTGACTTTCAGTCCCGGTTTAGCAGCTACCCTGTTAATAAAGGAAATGTTAATTTTTTGCTATATCATTTTTATTGCTAGCAAAATATTTAGCATATATTTGTAATCTTTCCCATAAAATGTGTTCGCCTGATTTTTCAGGGGTTTTAGTCTCTTGACAAAGATGATAGTGATATCTTGTCTTAAATTCTGTGAAATAGTGATCACCTGCTTGCATACAAATGCAGACATTGTTGCAGCCTTTGTGGCAATAAAAGCTTTTATTTAAAATTCTCTAATGAGCCATTGACGAAAGGATATGAGTAATATTTGAAATTCAGTTCATATGACCTTGACAGACAGTCAATACAAAGCATGGGAGAGGAGCACACAGTGAAAACAAGCATGGGGGAAAAAAAAAAGGTTCCTTTTAAATACATTCTTTTGAGAGGGCATTTTTCTCTTCATCCCTCATTCACAAAGAAACTGGTTTGAGGTAAAATGAGTTTCCATATCCTCACATACAGAACAGTATATTCACCAAACTCTCATTTCACTTAATACAGCATCATAAGGGGGTCAACATGGATTCACTGGAAAACTTATGGCAAATATGTGTCCACAAGTACAAAAAGTTAAAGAAATGAACATCAGAAAAGGGTATACATGTTTCAATATCCTCTTGAGTGAAACTCTCTTTTTTACAGCTAAACATCCTATAAGAGGCCACTGGAATACTTCTGACACCAGGTTAAAATGTCCAGGGGTCCCTTCTCTAACTTTCCACAATTGCCTCACATGGAACCTAAATTACCTAACACTTTCTTGAATGGATTCTGCTGTAACTCAATAAAATGTGCTAAGGGGAACTGAGGAGCAATACTGGAGCAAATTTGATTTCAGCTACCACCCACCCTTTAATTGCTTCAGTGTCTGAAGTCTCTGACCATTTAATCTTTGAGGCACTAATAATGTGCCCAAATGATCAGTTACAAGTTTTTAAAAATTGCCTTGTGTACATGCATTAGGAGCCCTTGGTCGGCTGCCGTGGGAAGAAGTTGCTATAGAAACACCACCTTAACACTCTCCAGTCACTGATGGCTATTAAGAGATACAGTGGTCCCTGCATAACTACTACTAATCCACATGATATTTGAAAATTGCCAGGATTTTCCTCTCAAACTTCTTACTTGCAATGCCAGGGGAACTCCCCCTCCTTCCCTGCACAGTAACCTCCCACGTTTCCATTCAAACCTTTCCAGATGGAACTTTGCTTGAATACCTACTTGCCTGTGTTATTTTGTTCTGTTTTGTTCAGACAGCAGAATTCAACAGTGATCTACACAATATGAAGAACTCAACAAGATTAAATAAAATCAGCTGCTTTGTCAGAAATACCTATGCAAGCAACTGGTAAAATATTTTGAGAGCATCAGCTTGGAGTAATGCTTGGAAGAAACAAAAATTTATTTTCCTATAGCTTTTCCTATCTGATTCAGACTGCTTAAAAACTGTGCTCCCATCCAGTGATCCATTTTACCTTCTTTCCAGAATTTTTCTCCTTGATCTGGTAGGTAATTGAAAGTGTCCTTTCAGCATTCTTTATTCATCTTTTCCTACTCCCAACATTTAATCATCTGTAGGGGATAGAAGTACATGCACAGTACTATTAATCTTTCTTGATTGCAATTGTGATTCAATTTGAGATGACAATCTCTGAAGAAAAGTCAAAAGTTAAATCTACCCAGGACTAAAACTAAATCCAAGACACCTTGTGGAGTTTACCACAGTCAAACCTTAAACCATTAAATCAGGATGTAGAAGACCTGACTTCTAGACTATCCTTAGCTTGGAGGGAGGTATAAATCTAAGAGAACAAAATGGCTTTTTTTCCCATCCAGATTTTTACTGTTCTGTTAAGGTAAAGCAAAAAAAGAAAAAACAAAAAAGAGCATGTATTTGAAGCAGAATAATTAGAGAACTTATCTAGAATAAATTATCACAGCTGGATTGTCTTTCAAGGGCATTGAAGCAAAGAAAATACTTTAAACAGTATCTTTCTCTGCAGATGTTAGATATCTGCTTTCCTCTGCTTACTAAGATTGCAGATGGTTCTTTTAGATTACTTTGGTTAGTGCCCTTCTCCTTTCTAGATGTGAGCCTCTACAGTGTCATTTGGGCAGTATTTTGGCTAGATATCTAAAGTGTTAAGAATTCCAAATTCCAGATTAATTTTCTCCTTTATAAAATTCCCATATTTTGTAACTAAAAGGAATGTATTAATTTTTTGGTCTGTAAACATTCCTGAAACTTTTCTCCCTGTCAGAATTTTCCATCTAGCTGATTGTCCTGTTTTGGACTGGGATAAAGTTATTTTTCTTTCTAATAGCTGTTGCAGGGCTGTGGGTTTCATTTAAGATGAGAAAAACTTTAGCAAAATGTTTTAGTTCTTGTTAAACAATGTTTACACTAAGTAAAGGAGTTTTCCTTCTAACAGCACCCCACCAGCAAGTGGACTTGGGGGCACAAGAAGCTGAGAGGACACAGACCCAGAACTGTTGACCATGCTCACTTAACCAACTGAGAAAAGCTGCCTGAGGGTTCCTGCTTGTGAGCTGCCTGGGCATCAATAGGTGGGTTGTGAGAAATTGCACTGTGTATCACTTGTTTTTTTGGTTTTTTTATTTGTGTATCATTAATATTATTTGTTCCTCATTTTCTGTACATATAGCATGGCACAGTATATACAGAGGATAAAATAGTGTATACTAGATATATTGTATCATTTTCTGGGTTTTTATATGTACATAGTATGATGCCAAAAAAAAAAAAAAAAAAAAAAATCAAAAGTTGTCAAAAGTTTATGATTGTGTACTGGCTCCAGCCAGGACAGAGATAAGTTTTGTGGTAAACAAAAGTAGTACCAGAATTTTGTTATCACAGAAAAAGAATAGAATAGTGGAAGAAAAATATCCCAATTTAGTAAGCTAAAATCATTAAATTCATCTGGTTTGTACTCTTTATAAGCAATGAGAATGGATTGTAAGGAACCAAAATGTTCCATTATCTTAATTTCATTCATATATAAAGAAGGACCACCTTACCTGATGTGACTAATATAAAAAAAAACACGTTGACTGTCCACTTCTTTAATACTGTCTGATTTTATTAAAATTAGACACATACAAGTGTGTTAAAAATGCCAACATGTTTTGCATGAACCCTCATAGGCTGATTTATACAACATTAGTGTAGCTGAGGAATTCTTTTTCTTCAAAACTTAGATAAGTGATATCTCACCATTCTATACTCTTAGGAAGCAGAGCAGTCTCTGGTCTGGTGTAACAAGAATTATCTCCTATTGTATTCTCCTTTACTTTTGTGCTTTATTTCCAATTTCAGAGATGTTTTGATAATTCAAAGACTTCTCATATAGTGTGAGTGCACAGTTCCCACTTCTCTCACACTGAATCAATGCTTATTTATTTAGCTCAAGAAGTGGTTGACACCATACTTGAAAATAATAACTTTTTTAGACATTCTCACAGTGAAGTTGTTGGCTTTCTAATACTCTGTATTTCCTTAAGGGGAACTAGTGTACCACTAGCAGGTTAGCCATTCCTATGGAAAATATAAATTTCTGTATTTTGCTTATCTTTTCTTTTCATGCATATAACATTTTAAAGAGATAACATGACAACATTTCACATCTTAATCTGTACACCAATATAATAATAATAATAATAATAATAATAATAATAATAATAATAATAATAATAATAATAATAATTAATAATAATAATAATAATAGTAGAAGCAAACAACCAAACAACAATCAAACTAAACCTATTCAAAACCCTCTAGTTCTAAAAAACCAATTTTTTCTCAGGTTGCTTTTGCCACTTCTTAGACCTGGAACAGTGAACATGTCTTTTCCCATTGTTTATAGGATGGGAAACATAGATTTAAGACTGTCATTATTTCATCTCTGGTATGCCATGGACAGAGGGTTTCTAAGTAATTTTGAAGTTAAGTCTTATCCTGACTCTGCAATTCTAGGTGGTTGTGTATGATCACTAAATTAGCAATCCTGCTAAGTAACCAGACAGGTTCTGAGTCTGATCAGAAATCAAAAGGATTTTTTTGAATTTATATTTCTTAATATTAGAACATAAAATTATACTGTACTATATACTTTGTGGAAAAAAAAAAAAAAGTCAGTTATTATGTCTGTAATCATTACATGATTTTGAAGGTTAATTGGTAATAAAATCTGAAATGTCCAAGCTGTTAGAATCATAGCTATTATATCATTTTTAGAACAAAGATCACATAACTAGTGAACTATAACAGACCTCCCAGTTTTTATGAAATATGTCTCAGGAGGTCTGTTAATCTCTTCTGGGCCATCTGTCCTATTTGAATCAGAGAAGATAAAGACTTTTGGGATCAGGGAGAAAGTAGGGCAATGCATTCTGGGTATCTTAGGTAGAAATATCCAGGAGGGGCTGTTAAACAGGGATCATTGAACAGGACACATGAATGACTAGAAGTCTGGCTAGAAGACTCCTAAAAGTGCAATTCTTTACACAGAAATTTGCCACAGCTCGCTGATGTTAGTAAAAGAAAAAAAAAAAAAAAAAAAAACTGTGATTGAAATTTGGATTCCTCAGACTTTAATAAAAATTTCTTCGCTCACTCCATGGTATTTTTCTTCTGCTCATTGAGCTTTTTGTCTTATTAAAAAAAAAAAAAAAAATAAAAGAAAAAAAGTTCTTTTTATGTAAGTATGTACTGAAAAATGGCAGCATAATTTAATGAGTCTATTGGCCTCAATTATTGAGCCTCTGGAAGAGAAAGAGATTTTTGTTGTTATTTTTTTTTCCCACTAAAAAGTGTATTAATGGTATAGAAATTCAAACAACCACTAAATAAAACAGTAATATTAAACAAACCATCAAATTATGATAACAAAATTTACAAAAGTTTAGCAATTATGTGCAGTTTGTACTGCCCTGGTGCCAGAAAGGCTCTGGCAAGTTCAGCTCCTCACCAGTGCTGCCCCTTGGTGCTCTGCTGTGTCTGTGCTCCCTCAAGGGCTAATCCTCACACTTGCTCTGTCTCCACTACTAGAATGGCTTGCTGTTGGCTTATCAGTCTACCCCTGGGAAGAAGTACACAGAGACTTCTCTTTAATTGGGACTATGCCTTTTGGAACAGCTCGAGATATTTTAATGGCCTCCTAGATATCAGTAGGGAACCATATGTTTTATCAGGTTCAGCTATACAACAATGAACAATCTTTTCAGAGCCTGTCAGTGACAGGGAGTTTAGACTGCTGTATGTGCATTTGCTTCTCTTTGAATGCTCCATCTCTCTGCAAGTAATATTGTCCAACAAGGGAAAAGGACTTTTTTATTATTTCAACTGTAAACATCAAAAGCTGGCTCTCATCTTTTACCCTTCAACTTAGTACAAATAACCAACTAGTCAAAGAACAAGAACTGCCTTAAACAAACTACAAAAGAATCAGAATAGCCAAAGGTGTAAAAAAATCTGAGCTTCAGATGTGACTCCCTGATAATAATATTGTTATGTTAAGCCACTGGGTTGACTAGACTAAAACCACACACTGAACCTTGCTTTTAAGTACATCATTTCGTACGCTCAATTTCAGACTTCAGCTTTCCAAAACTGTGAAACCTCTATGTACAGCATAGTTAAAATATTATTTTTAATTTCATTTGTTAAAAGCTGTACTGCTTTTAGCTTGTGCCTTGGAATAGAGTGTAATGCCATAAACAATATTTGATTATATTTGCGTAAAAATAATTCACACAGGAAATTGTCTCTAGAACTATCAAATATACTGATAGCAGAGCTTTTAGTATTCCCAAATATTACCAAAGCATATGCTTCACATAATCTCAATAGTACAAATATACAAGGAAAAAGAAAGACATGGCATTTTACGCAAACCCAAATATATTTAGTTTTTACTCTTGCAACTGAGCACTGTTGAACAAGTAAGTGCAGTAGAAGATTCTCACTGATGAGAGGCCAGTTTGATTATAAGGAAAAGAAACCCTGAAACACTGAAAAGCCCCAGATATTTCATTAAGTTACTTTGGCTTGTTGAGCTCCTCTATATACGTTAAACCTCATCTCATGGCAAATGTGAAGTAAAACTTCCTACAAACCCCCAAATGCTGTGTTTTTAAAAAAAATTGTTCCTTTTAAATTGCATATCTTACTTCTTGTTTGCAATGGGCTAAGATTCACATGAAGTCAGTTAAAGCATCTGTTTAAGGTGTGATAAATCTATTTCAAGTCTTAATCTGTATATCCTGGGATGATATCCATATTTTGTCTTTTGATTTGCTTTACAGATGTACACTTGCCTTTCCTTACTTTGCTCCTATAATATTTATTCTCTTTTGCATTATTTTTAAATTATGACTATGACCTTGCTTTTTCTATGACTTTACCATCTGGAAAGCTGATAAGATTACCACTAGATCAGAGACCAGCCATGCCTCTGGCACCTGGAATGTCACTAAAAGGAGGAGGGAAAATAGAAGGAAGGTATTTTATCTAATGCAATAATTCAATGTCAGATAGGAGCCGAGGATCCCTCATGGCAGAGATTTTTCAATGTGGGGAGGACTTCCTTCCACTCCACTAGAGCCCTCTACCCTAGATGGAGTCACTGCCTCTAATCTACAGGTGCCTCTAATCTACAGTGTCCAAGGCAATCTCACCAGATATCAGTCAAAGATCTAGAGCCAACAACTGATGATTCGGTTTCTGTCTGTCCTTGCTCTAATAAATTTGTTAATTAGCTTAGAGATGAAAGGAGGCCGTAGTATATTCTAAGGTCAAAAGAGACTAGGTGACAATATTGATGGCTGAGCTTTCAAACCTCCTCCTGAACAGTCAGTTCACCTTACTTCACCTAAGGCTTATTTAAAGATGATCTGGCAGCAGTTGAGGACTAAAATGAATTTTCTACAGGTGTCAGTGTGTTTTGAATGCATTCACATTCCTCAGGTCACCAGTTGCACTGTCACCAGCAGCTGTCAGTTCTTGTGCTCCAGGACTTCCTGCCACCAGGCAGGAAAGAAAGTGTCAGCCTTATTTAAGGTAAGGATGACCAGATTCCTAAACACAAGTGTCATGGAACAATACTTTAATATGTTAAAATTTCATGATTTTAGCATATCCTTGACTTCTTCTGGAGCAACTGGACAAGAATGAATTTTGTCAAGGGCTATTGTACTGCATGCTATTCTAATTGGAGGATAAAATGTCTTGTGGAAGATTGCAGATAGGAGGAGGAGCAGGAAAGCAAGAGAAAAAGGGAAGGTGTTTCCAGACATGAAGTAATCCCAAGGAGTGTGTCCACACAGAAGCAGTAGATGATGGGCTGAGTCTTCTTACCTGCACGGGGATTAGATATTTGGATGTGATATGCTCTCGTGCCCTGCTTTGGTCAGATCATCATGGAGAAGATGAGTATGTTCTTACCTGGAGGAAATCTGGCTAACCTCTACTGCTTGTGCCATACCTGAAAGGCTTCACTGCTCCCAGCATGTGCAGACTGTACCCAGAAGCAGAGGGAGGCTGCTGTCTGAGGGCCAGACTTTCAGTATGTCCCCAGCCATTACAGAGAATTTGCATTGGCTTCAGCAAAGTTCCCAACCCTGCATGAGCACCCTACAGCCAGTAGGGTCAGTGTGATGCCAGTAATTCTGCTGCTCTGTGTGTGCTGAGAGGGGCTGGGTATTCCCATGAGCAACAACCTGTAGGAATATGACATTGTGTGTAAGAAAAATCAGGTATAAAAATTTAGGCCCAAATACATTAAGATATCCTTACAAATGTTTCTATATTGCAGTACAATTATGACTAAAAAGCCATTTTTAGTGGCATTTACATACATAGTGTTTCCATCACATTCAGAATAAGGATACTTTAAGCACTTTAATGTTTTCATGGATTCTGCCTATATTATATTATATTATATACTTAAGAGTCTTAAAGCTAATAATTATTTTAAATAATATTTTAAGGATTAGGTAGAAAATAACTTGTTTTTCTGCCTTCCTTTGTCTCAGAAGTCTGTCTTAGCATGAAAAATAGGTTGTGTTTGTTCCTACAGAACACAGCCTCAATCCTGGTTTAAAGTAATGCAGCTAAAAAAGGTCATAATTTCCCCAGCGGGTGTGGAAAACGATACATAGAACACATCTATTTTGCATTTGTGTACAAAAATTACAACACTAGCAAAGACAGCAAAATACCCATCCTTTTGAAAAGGGATCTGGAAAGCTACACTAAGCTCTGAGTTCTCCAGCACTTGGCTCTTTACCTACTCTCTCTTAAAGTGTGACAATTATAAAATTGTTTCAGTGGATCTCTGTCTGTCATTAGCCCTTGTGATCCCTCCTCAGCAACAAGGAATGATTAAAATCACCCCAGGAGAGTTAAAGCTGCAGTGAAAGAATTGTGTGATTACTGTGTGCTCCAAAGTATTTTAAACTGGATGCATAAAAGATAAAATAACTTGCCCACAAGGGCAAGTCAAGAGAACAAACATTTCAGTTGTACTACAAAAGAGAAGTTAAACTATGTACCGTGCAAATTCTTATGAGTTCTTTTCCAGGAATAAATATCAGCCAAAGTTTTCAGAGTATTTTAGACATTATTTTCATTCTTTTTTAAATCTCAGTTTATCTTGCTCCCTTAACACAGTTGCTGGATGCACTGAGTTAAATACCATAAAGTGTCACATGCATATGATTCCCTCTATGTACAACGTTCTTCAACAGTGAAAGATCTAATTTCACAATTTCTGCTGTCTGTAGTGAATTTTTTTCACACAGCTCTAGATGGCAGTGCTGATAAACAACTAGTACATTCAGCAGGGATAGATTTTACTTGGTGAACTGCTACAATTGATTTGGAGTCTTAACCTTTCCTCCACTTACCCTGTTTCCCACTCTACCACCTGCAGCCCCATAAACAGAAAAGACTTGCATGATGGAAGCCATCTGTACAGTAACTCGTCTCATCAGAGAGCTGGAGAGCTGTTCTGCTCAAGTGTTATCAATGTCTTCCAACTCACTGTGTATTTTTCTTATTGCTAAAAACAATCCCAAGCATTCTCTTTGGCAGATTGGTAAGGAATTCAAGTAGCAGATGTTCAAATCACTTTTTATTTTTTGCATATTGAATCTCCATAAGGATACCAAGATCTGTTTCTTGGTCTTTGTGCTAAGTGTAGTAGTTCAATCATCTCTGCTCTGTAGACAGAAACTACAGAAATGACTGTGAATATATTATCTGAAAACCCATGTAAATTTTTTAAAAATTATATTTAGCTTCCCTGGGAAATACCAAGAAAAACATAAACTGATTTTTATTCCTATGCCCCCATGAAAAATAAATATGTCATAAGCAATACCTGAATACATGTTTACAAGCTAGTGCTGCACAAATTTCCTTCAATCAAAACTCTCCCTAATGTACAATAAATAGAAATGTCTACCTGACATTCCTCTGTAGAAATTCAGCATACAAAGTTGTCCCCTGAAGAAATGACTGAAGTTGTGTAGTTGGATAAAATCTACTGGATTAGTTGTATACTGCAAATCTTTTTGACAGCATACATGTTCTCTGTCTTGTATAGGTATAGAATTTTCATTATAGTTTATAGAATCATAGAATATGCTGAATTGGAAGAATCATCATGCAACACAATCATTGAGTACAATTCCTGGCCCTATGTAGGATACCCCTAGAGTCACACTATGCATCTGAGAGCATTGTCCAAATACTTCTTGAAAGCAGACATCTTGGTGCTCTGTCCACTTCCCTGGGGAGCCATCAGCTTTGTGACATTTTTTCAAGTCCTGTCTCTGGTCAGGAGACATTAGTGAAGAAATCAGTGTCTGCCCCTCCTCTTTCTTTTGAGGGTGTTGAAAACCACTATCAGCTGTCCCCTCAGCCTCCTCCAAGCTGAACAAATCAGGAAACCTCAGCTGCTTTTCAAATGGCTTCCTGTCCAGACCCTTCACCATCTTTGTTGCCCTCATTTGGATGCTGTTTAATAACATAAAATCTTTTTTATAATATGGCACCCAGACCTGCCCCATCACTAGAGGTGGGGCTGCCCCAGCCCAGAGCAGAGCAGGACAATTCCCTCCCTTGCCCTGCTGTAATTCTGTGCCTGATGCCCCTAGAACAGGTTTGGCCCTCCTAGCTGCCAAGGCACTGCTCATATTCAACTCATATCCAACTTGTTGCTCACCAGGATGCCCAGATCCCTTTCCACTGTTCCCTAGTCCCTGGTCAATACACACAACCAGTATTACCCCATTCCAGGTGCAGGATCTGGCACCTGCCTTTGTTAAACTCTGCCCTCCAGCAGGTCAACAGCTTCTCCCAAATTAATGTCACCTGCAAACTTACTTAATGTTTCTTCAAGTCCTGTGTCCAAGTTGCTAATGAAGATGTTGAAGAGAGCTGGGCCAAGGATGGAGCCCTGCAGAACTCCACTAGTGTCTGATGTCAGTCTGATGTCTCCCCACTCATGATAATCCCCTGTGCCAGACCTGTAAGCCTGCTGCTCCCCACCATGTAACTTAGTTCTCCAGCTGTGTTCCAGACATTTTGTCCAGAAGAATCCTGTGGGAGACTGAATCAAGAGCTTTGAAATGACCAGAACAAATAATTTTAGGTACATAGGCATTTTATAGGGTTCTCTTAGAAAATATATAGTGCCATGCAAGGTTCTAAAGTGTTTTAATGGGATCTTCTAAGCTGGTAAATCTTAGAACACCCTCAAATATGATTTTGGCACATGTTGGCTAGGACTTCTCCAGCAATTTCCTAGCTTCAGAGTAAGAACCTTCCAGGAATCATTACCAGCAGGCAATTTGCATTTAGAAAAGTTATTTTGGAGGCAGAGAAATTATATTACCATGGCCACATTTTTCTGTGCCAGTAGCTTCAGTGCTCCAATATATTCATGGACAGGTTTAATTTTCTCCTACAGAAACCATCTAAATTTTCAATGCTTTCCTTCTTTAAAGAATTATATCATTGCTTTCAAACCATAAGGTTATGAACAGACATAGGTACTGCAGTTACAGAATCCAGACCAAAAAAAAAAAAAAAAGTTGGAATCACATGGCTGTGAAGGCTTGATAGTCTGGAGCAGAAATGTTATGAGGATTATGAGGATTGACTGAGGGAGCTGAGGCTGTTTATCCTGGAGAAAATGAGGCTCAGGGAGAACTTTATCAGTGTCCATGACTGTCTAAAAGAAGGTTGTGTCCTGGTGATGGTCAACCTCCTCTCCCTAGTGACTGGACAAGTTGCATCAGGGGAAGTGTAGATTAAATACTAGGGAAAATAACACCACTGAAAGAGTAGTCAGGCATTGTAATAGGCTTCCTATGGCAGTGGAGAAATTGCCATCCCTGGAACAGGTTGAAAAGGTGTGAATGTGGCTCTTGGTTTAATGGCTTAATGGTGACTGTGGTGGTACTCATGTGAAGTGGTACTTGTTGTGGAGTTTACACTTGGACGTAGTCACCTATAAGGTCTTTTCCAAATTTAATGATTCAATGATTCAATGATTCTGTGGTTTATACCCATAATTCTAAAGAATACTTGCTGAAGTAGGAGGAATATTTGAGATTTTTTTGGGAAGTTTTTATAAGAAGGTTTCATATTTATTAAACCAGTCAAGATAATATAAATCAAATAAGATTTTTTTTTTCTTGAGGATGATACAGAAGAATGTTGATCTTTGGTCAGAGAAGGTTTTTTAACTTGGAAATCATGGATGTCTACCACATGGTGAAAAATGTAAAAAATATAACACTTGTGAATCTTGATTTACTGACATTAAAATTACCACAAAATGAACTTGAAAATAACTACATATATCCTTTTATTCTTTGCAATCTTTAAGATCTTTTGGGAAATTTCCCTGAAAATCATTACATTTATTTTCAGTTGCCCTGTAGGGTTAACCTAATAGCCTCAAAACAATATCAGTGTGTAAAGGATCATAATTTGGCAAACGCACTTCAAATTCTACTGAATCCATGTGCTTTGGAGCCTTCTTAGTTGAATGCTACTTAGCTGAGTTTCTGATCAAGTTTCTTGGAGGGAATTATTCCATAGATCACATACAAAAGTGTCTGATAACCAAGTGTAATGACAGCTACAAAATGACAGAAGTTCAGGTACTATTTCCACTTAATCTACCCAAGAACAGAGCATAGAGGCATATCTTGGTACAAGAATAGACCTTATTGCAACATGAAATCTGCATATTCAACTCATAAATAGTGCAATGAAACTAGTATATAATACAAGATTTCAAGGTGTAGCTATATTCAGGCCTGCTGAGAGTATTATCAGCAGATAAAAGTCACCGTTTCTTCGGTCATGTTCAACTCATAAAAGTGATCTTGCATAGGTTTTATCACTATTGACTAGAAAGCTAATACATTTTTTTATAACTATTCAAAGCTATTTCTGACTAAAGAATAAACATTTCCTATCTGAAAAAAAGAAGGATATTGCTTTCTCTCTTTCAGGATATTCCCTCAGTCAGTTCCTGCAGTTTTGCAAATTGTGATGTTTTTTAAACTCGAAACATTGCAGATATCCATCACTTTTGATGAGAGGTCTTCTGAGAGTGAATAGGGACTGAAAGGAAGCTATTGCAGTTTTGGAAATGCCATGCCTAAAATAATGTTTTGAAGTAAAATATATATATAATAAATACCATAAACTTTCTGTATGATTGCCCACTCATGCTCTAAGATTATTCATCTGGTCCTAAGACTAGTTTGAAAAAGATTTGGAAAATTTTGACATTCAATATTTAGTTAAAAGACTCACAACAGAGTACTGCAAATATCTATATTTACACAAGAGGATGCCTTGACAAGATTTTAATTTTTTTGTTTCGATTGCTATACAAATGAATTTTCCTGGTTAATATTTAGTCTTTGGAAATGGAAACAAATAGCTATTCTGGTCAACCACAGTAAAATCAATCTCAAGCTTCATTTCATTAATAAGACACACAATTTCTCTCAGACACATATTATTGTAAATAAATATACTATGCCCTGCATTTGCTTGTCTGAAATAGCAATAGCGGAAGGCCACATTATATATCTTAAATTATTAAAATCTTACAAATTCTTTTGGCAGTTTTGCTTCATAATTTCTTAATCTTATCAGCTAAAGATTTTCTTAAATCAAAATTTTCTTCTTAGAGAGAATGCTCATTCCTTCTTATCCTGCCCTTGTTGGCTAATGAGAATAATTGGTCCCCATCCTCTTATAACATTCCTTTATGTATTTGTAGGCAGTTATCATGGCTCCCCAGTGGTAATTATGTTTAGGTATTGAACATCTGCTCAAGAGTTTATTGATGTTGTAGATAGTGCCATATCTGCTGGGAGTAATAGCACACTGCACTCTGTGGCCATTCAGGGAGCCCTACCTGCAGGAAGGTCACTCAGCAGTAAATCTGAATCACCTACAAAAGGTAAAGTCCTTACCCTGAACACAAAGAAGGTATATATTTCTTCACATATCAGTGAATTAGGCTGCTGCAAAACAAGAGGCAAGATTTGTAAAAAACACATTTAATTGTGGCAATTATTTTTTTTAAGAGGAAGGTATTTTACCTGTATTTGATCATGATTTTTCATGGTGTCTCAAAACATCAGATAAAGATTTTACTTATTCCTAGACATTTTCTACTGAATTCCTGTGAGGTCCTGACATTTCTATAGTACCTTCCATGCTTGAGAACAAAATACTGCAAGCCTGACAGGTGTTGACAAGCCAAATATTCATTAGTGAAGTATAGTATTAATTTCAAAGTTTGTGTCCTTTGTTTTGATCCCTACTTTATCTCAGAGCAACTTTTAGGTAAGAAACACATGATTTCCAAGTCTACAGTAGAAAAGAGAGGAAGTTTTGGACAACTTTGTAAAAAATTAGAAGGTGACACTGAACTAAGCCTGATCTACAGATAATTTCTCATTTATTAAATAATGCCAGCTACAAAAGCACATTTAAATTCTCCACTGACAGGAAATAATTAAGTTAACATCAATAAAAATTTTATGTAATAATTCAATCAGTGAGAATTTTTAAGTGGGATAACAGGGAATGAAATCAAAATTATATAGGCCTTTGGGTTTCCTGAAGTTTAAGTGAAAGACACATTTACACAGATGCAAATACTATCACACTTACAGGGTTTTGTATCATCTGTTACAGCAATCACTGCATCTACCAACTTCTTTCACTCACTCTGTGCTTCCTTTTTTAGGTAATTTTCCTAACAACATTCTGTGAATGCTATAAGGATTAGACAGTTCTGGAAAGGGAAGGTGGGAGGGAGGGGAGGAAGGAAGGAAGGAAGGAAGGAAGGAAGGAAGGAAGGAAGGAAGGAAGGAAGGAAGGAAGGAAGGAAGGAAGGAAGGAAGGAAGGAAGGAAGGAAAGGGAGGAAGGAAGGAATGGAGGAGAGGTAAGGGAGGAAGGGAGGAAGGGAGGAGGGAGGAAGGGAAGGATGGAAGGGAGGAAGGGGAGGAAGGAGGAGGGAAGGAAGGGGGAAGGGAGGAAGGGAGGAGGGAGGAAGGAGGGGGAAGGAGGAAGGGAGGAAGGGAGGAAGGGAGGAAGGAGGGAAGGGAGGAAGGGAGGAAGGAAGGAGGGAGAGGAAGGGAGGAAGGGAGGGGAAGGGAGGAAAGGGAGGAAGGGCGGAAGGGAGGAAGGGAGGAAGGGAGGAAGGGAGGAAGGGGAGGAAGGGAGGAAGGGAGGAAGGGAGGAAGGGAGGAAGGGAGGAAGGAGGAAGGGAGGAAGGGAGGAAGGGAGGAAGGGAGGAAGGGAGGAAGGGAGGGAAGGGAGGAAGGAGGAAAGGGAGGAAGGAGGAAGGGAGGAAGGAAGGAAGGGAGGAAGGGAAGGAAGGGAGGAAGGAAGGAAGGAGGAAGGAAGGAAGGAGGAAGGAAGGAAGGAAGGAAGGAAGGAGAGAAGGAAGGAAGGAAGGAAGGAAGGTTAGGAAGGAAGGAAGGAAGGAAGGAAGGAAGGAAGGAAGGAAGGAAGGAAGGAAGGAAGGAAGGAAGGAAGGAAGGAAGGAAGGAAGGAAGGAAGGAAGGAAGGAAGGAAGGAAGGAAGGAAGGAAGGAAGGAAGGAAGGAAGGAAGGAAGGAAGGAAGGAAGGAAGCTGAATATCTAAATTAGTAGTATCTGCTATTTTTAACCAGGAATATATTTTTAAGCTAATTATCTGTTTCACCTTATCGTACAACTCCAAAAACGTGTGGCCATGTACCATGATAAAGATGTGACACCTAAGCTGAATATTGCTGTACTGTGTTTATGTACTGATAGAGCAGTGGGGTGGTGTCTTACTCTGTGTAAAAACTGCTGGCAAATTAGCAGCCAAAATGCTGAGAGCATTCCAATTTGAAGGCATGGGGTGGGCCAACTGGCACACTATTTATGAAAGGGGCATTCAAACTATGCACATTGCTAAGCTGCCACTGTGAATGAGAAAAAGAAAGACAGGCAAAGAGTTATTGAAGCAAAGCCTAGAAAAAGAGCATCAAAGAGATTGGAACAATGAGGGGCTGCTTTCAGAATGGGATCATGAAAGCCTGAAGCCCTGTGGCAAGGCTGGCAGGTGGACACATGCTGCTGCAGATCACAGCAGCAGGACAAGCCATCAGGATACTATACAGAGTTGGCAAGGTTGTTAGAATCCAGTTGGGGTAGATTAGAAGCCCTGCAGAGAAAGGATTAGCAGCTATGAGCAGAGTTTAAACAGCAGGAAGGTGAAATGAAAATCCACAGTCAACTTATACCTACCTTTTTGCTTTTTCCCTTCTTGTTGTCTTTGAAAAAGACCATATGAAATGAAATGCTTTAAAGTTTTGTTTGGATATCAGTCTAGAATATAGTTCCTACTCTATTCTATTCCTGGCTCCCTGTGTCTCTAGTGGGTAAGGAGAGAAAAGTCCAGATATCTATCTTCCACTACCTCTGGTATCTTGTTTTCATTCAAGACAAGTCTTGGAGTCATCAAGATCATTTAAGTTTCTTTGGATATACTATAAACAGAAAACTACAAGCATGTCATAGTGAGTGCTGAACACGTTCTTTTTGTACTAGTTTCTCACAGATACCCTTGAAATCCAGCATGTATTACTAGAGATCTGGGGTGTGATGAGAATTCACAATGAATTTCATCAAAATCCATGTTTTGGTGTGGACTCTCTAACACTCCAAGCTTAATTCTCCTTGATGACTTAAGGTACAGGAAATTTCCAGTTCTCTGCACTTTGGCAAACCTTCAGCTGAGGTCTCACATTTGAAGGCCAGGCAGGTCTCACTACTACTTCACAAAGAATCTAACCTCTGTTGGAGGGAAGATGAAGTTTGCAGGATAATCCTTCTCCCTTCCTGTTTGGTCCTTATTGTCTTTATCTGGAAACCAAAATAATAAATGAAAGAAAACTCCTCTAATGATAATGCTCTCGTCTGGTGCTTTGGGGTAGAAAGTGGGAATGTGAGAAAACAGGACCTCCCATCTTGCACACAGTGATCCTGTTTAAATTCTAAGGCAAAGCACTCACTTCAGTGCACATATCAAATCAAAACAGCTGGTATAAATCAGACGTACTACTTATTTATTTAATTATTTATTTATTTATTTTATTTATTTATTTAACTAACAGATCTTACCCAAATGAACCAGCACAGTTTGTTACATGATAGACTGTATTGCCAATAATAATAATATTTATACCGATTTTATTTCAGGAGGCATATGGACTGGCTTTCAGCCATGACTCAGTTCATATAACAACAGGTCAGCTCTGAAATCAATGAATAAAAGTCCATATGTATTCAGAGAAGCATTCATTTTACTGCTTCCTTTTCATTTGCTCTCAGTAATGACTGAGGACTGTTATAACTATATATGAACATTGCTGATAGGGACTTTTAAGTTAGATCTTTTCATTAGACTTGATTTAGTAAACACTTGCATCTGGCAAACTTAAAGTTATCTTGGCATACTTTCCCACATTTTTGTACTTGCAAGTAAAACATAAGTAATTCTAAAGGATTCAGATGAATTCCTGCAAATATCACTGTCTGTGTATTCTGAGATATTTAAACCTTTTTTTGTGACTGAATCTCATCCTTCCATAAAACTACCGATCACATAGCCTGATGTGAAGTATAAGTGATTGCTGAGAATTATTTTTTGCATTTTTATTATTGTTGCTCTCAGTAACATATTTCAGCCTCACTAAACCAGAACTTGTCCAAATCTTCCTTCCTGTGTTACTATGAGCAATATAATAATTTTACATGGAATCTTAAGGGCAGATTCAACATGAGTATCCTTATGCTCACACCATCACTATAATTAGGATTATTTTCTACATATTTTTGTAACTGCAAAGACTTTTCTTCTATACTTTTCCAATTAAGAAATACTGCTAAAGCTAACTGATTTCATATTGAATAACTTTTATACCCACTTTATCCCTAGCAATTCAATTTCCTCATTCACGTGTTTTCAAAATAATGCTGCAAATCTATTTTCCCACTCCCTCTTATTTATATTCTTTACAATCATCCTTTTTTATCATACTCTGCAAAAACCTTGTTAGCTTTGTTTTTAAGAATGTCCTGCCTCTACCTTTCAGTTGTTATTTGCCACTGAGAAAGTGAAATTTGCCTTGAATCCACAATGCTGTGCCCAGCCTCAGCTGTTACATATCCAAAGCAAACACAATGACACTTTCTTCCTGGTTTTCAGTCCCATCAGGGAAGGGATAGCCACTAAATTTCTGCTAAACTATATCATTAACTTTTTTTATCCTGTTAAGAATTTTTGCTTGATTACATACAAACGAGACTTAGCAGTAGTAAGCCACTGACAAGAACTGTGGTGAAAAGTGTTGTCTCTTTTTTTAAATTGTAATTCCACTCTTTTTGAATCTGCTCTTTTTTTGTCTTATGGTTAAATAATAACTTGTTATTTTGGGAATTTTTTTCTGTTTTAGTACCTTTCACAAGAGGGCATGGGAAATCCTAATTGCAAATATAATAAATTAAATAGAATATATTTATATAATTTATAGAATTAAATATAATTCTGATAAATAGAATCAGTAAGTAGTTGCAACAATATTATGGTATCCTGTTTTTTTTGTTTTTTTGGTTTTTTTAATCAAGCTGTACCACCATTTGATGAGAATTTATAGTGATTTAACTGTTTTCTCATATTTCACTTTCTTACACCAAAATAAAATGAACTATAAATGGGAGATGTATGATGAACTCAGTTTATATTTAATTAGAAACTGAAGTTAAAAGCCAGGAGCCAAGCAGGAGTAAGCTGCCAGTGAAGGTTGAGGCTGCTATAAACCTGATAAAGAAGAAAGTGTGGGGTTCTAAATTGAGATTGTTGGTAGGGTGTCTGTGGGTTTCTGCAGTGACAAACTGTACTTACAGATTCTAGGAGCCCCTGATGAAAAGCTGTTCTCATTCCCTAATGCTTTATGGGAGCTCTACAGCCTCTTGGAATATTTTTCAAGCAAAAAGACATCATCATGACAACACTGCAAAAAGAAGGGCAAAAAAATTTCTTTCTGGTAGGGAAATAAAGACATCTTAAGCTCGACTTCAAAAGCTCTCTACAGCAAACAGTAGCTGTGGAGATACCGTTTCATCTTTGCCTCTGGGATATTATTAAGCCTTTCTAGTAGCTTTAACTGCAGGAGAAGCGATTACAGAAGTTGCTGCTGTGTAGCTGCCTGACATACAAATATCTGGAAAAGCACAGATCACGTTTTTGTACAAGGGCCACTTATTAGACAGTACTGAAAGCTTAACCTGGAATGAATAGCACACCACACTGCTAGCTGCACACAAACAAAAAACATGCAAGACCCTCATGGTTCATGCTGGCCTTTTAAGTGCTTTGGGTGAATATTCAGGCTCCTGGCTCCCCTTTTGTCGTGGCAGTGTGTGTACAGAGCTCGGTGCTAATTGAGGCTGTGCTGTTTTGGTACAGAGAACCATGGCATGCCATTCGCCCTGCTTCAGTTCAGGCTGTGTCAGCATTTCCATGACAAATCCTTGCTTTCAAGGGTTTACAGCTTAATCGGAGCAAAGCCCGCAACTGGCTGAAGTGACACACACTGCTCCCGTGTTAAAGGCTTTGTGCACAGGAGCCAGAAATACAAAGAAATTATTTCAGGTGCTTCTATTTACTTCGAGCTGCTGCTTTGGTCTGGTAATGGCTTTGTATTCCAAAATGGAATGCAAAGGGTCAAGGTCCTTTTTGTGAGATACCTGTTACATTTGAAATGGGGAAAAAAAAATCGAAAGGACCATATAGTTTTTTTTAGTGCTTTTCAGCAAATTATTGATGGTTTTGCAAGATTAGCCTAGTGAATCAGGGACTGGAAAATAAGTTGCAAAGTGGCAGGAGTCAGTTTGGAAACAGATGTGCTCAAAACAAGTCCAGTTACACTTTCCTGGTCCTAAGAGACCGTGTTAGACTGAACAGCCATGCTTTCTAGGCATCCACAGAAATAAGTCTCTGGCAGTGAGTAGCACACAATGTCCTCAGCATCTGCTACACCCTGTCAAATCTCAGGAACCTGTACTGAAAGACAGATTTTGTTTTCTAAAGATTAGCATGGAAAAGGAAAGTCACCTCCTAAATACCAATAAGAAACAGTGTGATGTTATAAATCAAGAAAGCTGTCATGGTCAGAGGACAGTCACTGCAGTAAATAGTTCCTAGGGCAGGAGTAGAATGGGTTCCTGGCCAAAGGTGATGAGGAGCTGGGTGCTTCAGCATGACCCATGTAAAATCAGGAAAGTGAATAACTGTTTTTATTGTAAGTTTGGATATAAGCTTGATGTTTTTCCATATCTGCAAGTCAAATGCGGATGGTGTCATTTTTATTCTTGGGGAGCTGGTCTCCACCACTTGCAATGTTTATAAACAGAACTGTTGTTATGAACTTAAGGGAATCAAACTTTTTGTTCATTCCACATGCAGTCTGTATGTTGAGGGATCATATGGCCACTGAATCTCAGTTGCCTAATTTTATGATTAAAATAAGGACATTATTTGTTTTGCACTTAGATCCTCACTCAATCTTACAGTATTCTTAAAATACCTTTCTCACTTTTCATTTGCAAAAATTGCACAAGTCCAGACACACTGGGAGTCAATTCATAAGAGACTCAAACACCTTGTGTAAAAATCTTCAGAGAAAGATTTTAATTATGATTCAAGTTATTTTTATTATTTCAAATAATGGTATATAACAATAAATGCTGTGAACCCATCTCTTCTAGGTGACTATAAAATCTACTTCCTACTTCAATTTTTTTCCATGTGTGCACTATACAAAATTATACATTTTAGAAAAAATAATTGATGAAAATATAGCTAATATTTAGATTTGAGAATGAAACCAGATTAAATGGAAGAGATTGTCATAATTAATTGAAAAATGTGTAAGTAACTTGGAGATTGAATTCCTGAATGAACTAGTGGTTAGAAATGAAACAACTTCTATAAATAGCTATTTGCAGAACAGGTCCAAACATTCACTTTGAAGAATTTATTATTGACTTTAGTAGGTTCCCTCAAATACAACTTTAAATAACAGAGCACTTTGATGAATAATATATATGAACTAGAAATTAATAATCTTAGATGAACTGAAGAACCAGAAAAATATTCTGCAATTCATTAAGCTGTTTCTTTCATGTGACAATGAAATAAATGTGAAATTTTAAAAAGATATAAAGAAGATCTGCATGTCTTGCAATATTGCTCTTGCAATACTGTCCTTTTGCTTTCTCTTAACTTGATCATGCTGTGTAAAAATTAAGTGACTTACATTATATCATCAGACCAAGTGGAAATTGAAATGTTGACATTCTGTGTGCTGCTGTTTTTCCACATATTTATCATTGAATTCTCTGTTTCTTGTTTGGTAGATACAACACTGCATATTCCTAGGCTTTACTTATAGTAAAGATTTTTTTAGCTTGCAATAATCTAGTAATCAGATCACTGCAAGCTAAAATATACTTTGATAGTTGCAAAAGTGAGAAATTGCCAACCAACTCTTAAAATAAACAAAGCAAAAATTAGTTTATATTATTTAAAGTCAAACTAGAGTACTGATGAAACACAGGGAAGGAATGGCTCAGTGGTAGCACCATTCTTTGGCATAGCATACCTTTTCCATTGGCTCTTGAAAGGCAGGACCATCTCACTTGTGTACAACCTCCACAATTTGGATTGTCATGAAAGGAAATTACATGATCTACCAACTTCAGGAATCTGTAATTCTGGAGGTTTCTGGGGCAGGACCTGCTTTTTTCTGCATTGCTCCACATTTAAGAGAAACAACCAGGGTAATGTTAATTATTGAGGATCCATAGACATCATAAAGAGAAATCTGGAAATTATCTTGTGAAACTTGCTTTAACATCTTAAATTTGCCTTTCCACTCTGCTCTCCTTCCTTCTTCCCTTTTCATATTCATCCACATATTTAATACTAAATATGGGATGAAATGTTTGTATTTGTTCTTTCCAGGCTGGAATGCCTTTGAACAGGTTACTCCATATCAGAGACATCTGAGTAGATCTGACTTTTTTTTTTACACACAGGATGTCAATCCAGAAGCTTAATGGTCCTCTGACTTTAAAATCCATGAATCTGTAAATAATTGTAATAGTAACTTGAAGGTCTTAGAACATTTCCAAGAAAAATTGTTTACTTTATATACAAAATACTTGCAATGACAAGGAAAAGTCCTTTAGGCCTATAGCCAAGCTAGCACATTGTAGATAACTAATTTTTATGCTTGTACTTTCAACAAGAAATATGTCACTATGTAGAAATTATATGAAAAGGATAATAATTTCCTTTACAACAATGTGTGCTGAAAAGGAAAACTTGTATAAACACGTTAGGCACGAATATAGTCTTTATTTTTCTCCTTTGAAAAACTGAAATGTATTTAAAATTACCTGGTGTAAATGATTTAGCATGTTATGATGAAAAATCCAGCATTTTTAAATCAATGTGGTATTAGATTTTGTAATAGGATTAAAATATTGTTTAGATGAATTTAAGTTACTGAATTACATTTAAAACATTTCATAAAAGATGTAGAATTTATATCAGATTCATATCATAAAGGCCAAACACTTGTAATTTTTCTCTTATATTGTTACGATAGTTTCCATTTTTCTTTTTCAAACTAGGTAAACAAGTGGATCAATAAAATACGAAATAATATATATTCTAACAGTTTGAATTCCTTCATACATGTACTATTTTACAAAATCTTATATTCTTTATTATATTTTACTTAGGATTACCTAATCAGTAAAAGTAAACAAAATATATAATAAAATCGACAGTAATATTCTGTATTCCTGATATTAGCCAAGCTAAGAATATAAACAGACACACTAAATATATAAATTTATTGTTAATTTACAGTACAGTGTATTTTAAGTAAATTACCAGTATTTTATTCACAAAAAAATTATATTTAAAATTTTTATCTGTTTTTTTTTTTTTTAATTTGATTTAAAGTTTCCTTTCCTAATAGAAGTATTAACTACTTTATCTAGTCAGATATCATGTTTTAGATACGGAATGGTCTTGAAAAGCTAAGATACCTTTTTTCTAATCTAATGTAATTTCTGGATACTTGAATTAAAGTTTTTGTGTTTATTTTAAAAGTAGGAAATACAATTGCTACAGGTTATACTGCTAGTAATTATGTAACAGTATCAGGTTAATTATTTATAGTTCTAAGTTTGCATATATCTATTTTAGTGTTCTGATAAGGAAATTTGTATGTGATTTTAATATTATCTTTTAATTGTGAAGACTAAAAATATGTAAATATGTAAGTAAACAATAAAGAGCTCATAAACCAATAAGATAATACTTACAGTGTTGAGATATTTCATGGAAAATAATATTTATTGTTCAGAATTTGTAACAGAGGAAATCAATATGGAGTCTGACATAGTTGTATTCTGTGTGTGGTTGAAATACATAAAGACAGTGACTGTTTAGTATGCTGCACTTCAGTCCTTGAATGCTGGCCTGCCTGTATACTTTTAAAGAATAATTACTTACTTCTTAATACCCTAAGAGGAAAAATCAGAATGAGAAAGCCTCTATGAAAAAATCTGCAAAAAGTCAGTTATCTATGGAAAGGAAAGAATGGGAATGATGTCAGAAAAACTCCTACTGCACTGATCAATTGTTTATAATAAATTTTAATTTTAGGACAAAATACAGGGGGAAAAAAGAAAGTAAAGATTAAATGCAAAGAGAAATCATTCAGTGAGATGATCGGTGCACCAAAAACATAAAAGGAAACTAATTTTATGAAAGTCACTCTCATAAATTGTAATATATAACCTTCAGTTTACTCCTTTACCATCATATGAATATTTTGTATACAATAAATTTAATACTATGGCTCTCTCTGTCAGCAGTGCACTCAAGTAATGGCAGCTGATATGCCAACAGCCCTGGTCATATTACTCCAAGCCAGAGGAGCAAGACACAGGATCTTCTTGGGGCACTAGTGAAAACAAGACTGTCAGCAGCATTTCCTGTATGTCTTTTGAAAAGGTGGAGCATTTAGTTCTTCTAGCAGCTCTGCAGCAATGAATGGCCTCTAAGAGAGGCAAGTGATACCATGTTATGATAATCAAAGCCTTAAACAAGAGGTAGAAGCAGTGGGAAGGAGATGAAGCAAAGCTTTAGGCAGCCCATAGTGTTATGCTCAGCCCCCAGGTATCTTTTGTAGCATCTATCAGAAACTAAAAGTCAAACTCTCTGAGTGCCTCAGTAGTGAGAGTGGAACTGGAAAAGGAATGGAAGCATTTTAAAAACAATTGCTTCAGAAGGGAAATAAGATTGTAGCAGAAGTATAAAATATTAAGGTATGCGAATTAATAGAAAAGCTTACAATGCATACAAATGGAAAAACACTAGAGGCATAACTTTGTATAAGGAGAAATAGAAAGAGAGAGGAAGAGGGAGATGAATTTGTCCCCTAGAACTGAGAAAGTGCCTCTGGCACAAATTCTCGGGTGTGTCATATCTCAGTTGGTGCACACAGCTCAGAGATTATACCAAAGAAAAAACTGGGCACAGAGCTGTCCCAGACTGGGATAGCCCCGTGGGCACAGTGTGGTCACCAGCTCTGCTAATAGCTTCTTTCTGTGCTGAGCAGTTAGCTTGCAGGCATGGGATATAAAAACAGTGATTTTCAGCAGGGATTTCAAGTGTCTGTGAAAGAATTTGAAGCTGAATATAATCTATTATGATGATTAATTTTTCATAACTATCTCCATCCTTCAATCCTCTTCTCAAGGCGGGTCTGTGTGATTCCTGAGCTATCCTTGGAAGCAGTGGGTAGGTAAAATGATGTGCACTGACCTTCTTTTGGAACAGCTCTGGTTCAAAAAGTTAGGGGACCTAGGGCAGTCAGGAGCTGTAGCTGCTTTTGGGAGGAACACTGTCATACTTGGAGCCACAGTCTCAGAAGCCTTGACTGACAAGCATCAGTCACTGTAACACCTGCAGGGAAAATAGCATGATGCTGGACAAGGCTTGAAGCCTGTCCTGATTTCCTCTGACAGATCATATCAGCTTTATCAACCAGAGTATTTCAGATGGTAGAGAGAAAGGTGTTTTCCCAAGGATCAAGTCTTGCATTGTTCAGCACTGTGAGCACCAGCCTCTCTTCACAGGCTGCAATAGTGACTCCTGGGTACCTTAGGAGTGATGGCTTTCTAGCAGTGTTGTTACATGAAAACACCTCTTGTACTAGAGAACAGCTGTGAACAATTTCTTGCAAAGTAGATATGTTGTCATATCTATTGTGGGAGTATCATGTAAGGGAGCTCTGACAGTATGGACACTGAGTGCTGGTTTATCACAGCACAATAAGATTTTAAACTCAAATTATAACAGCCATGCAGGAAAAGAGGGTGAATTAGTAAGCAAGGAACTTTACCAACAGAGTTTTAGTACAGGATCTGTACAGTACAGTGCAGTGCCATAAATGCCATGTGCCATTCAAAAAAACTCAAAAAGGCCTTTAATCTCCATTAAAACTCTCAGTAACATTTTCACGTCTTTATTAAAAAGAAATGCCAAATGAGTTAGCCTGTAAGGAGGGATATAACTTTGAACAGAGTTATTTATAAAGATGCAGTTCTATGATCTGCAGTAACATTTCAAATGTCTTTTGTCTCCACCTCAGAAATAAGCACTCTGTTTATCTTCCATTTGTCTTCTGTTGTTATTTGCAAATTTGCTTCCATCAAAAGTTACAAATTGTTCATTTCTTCTTCTTTTTTGTTTCTCCCCTTTTCCTCCACTGGTGACATACATGCAGCTGTTCAATCCCTCTGAGTCATTTTGAAACCTGTAAGAGACTGCTGCAAGCAATATCTTCCCTGATCATAACAATTTGATGTAGAGCCATTTCCTGTGCAGATCTAAAGAGGAAAGTAAATTGGAATTTTATTTCAGCTGGGAAGAAAGCAGCAGTGCCAAATACCTGAAGTCATTGAAGACCTGATTTCAAAGATGATCTTAGGATTTAGGACCCAAGACATCTGTCTCACTTAGGATGCTACTGGTAATTGGCTACCAGATGAGGCTGCATCCCTTTTGTGCTGGTGGAAAGGTAGCAGAGCATTAGGAAAGGCTAAAGTTGCAGAGTTAGCTTTGAAATGGCAAAAGTAATGCTAAAGACTATATGAAAGAAAATACATGTCCTTAGCTAGAAGGTGTTTTAATGTAACAATGACATTTTTTAACCAATTTTGGAAATAATTTTATATTCTTCATTAATTAATGCACTATTCTCTATTTAATCCAGCGGTATAAAGTTTATCAATTTTAAAATAGTTCCATAAAGGTAATCCTTTTCTCTCTAAGTAGATAAGTAGTTCAAATATATTAATCTGTTTCTGTTAACCTGTATTTTGATAGTACTTACACCACCCACCTGCACCCTAAGTTATTGTATCTTTCTATGTTGGACAATATGTAATAATTCAGATGTAATAAACAGAAAAATCTTGCTCTACAGGGCACACTGCAAAAAATGACAACATAAATATACAACAAACGGAGCACTAAACAGTAAACTGAAGTATTGTGTTGTGTATTGGAAGACATTCAGACATTTAGAATGAATTTCAACTGCCTTATGACATTTGGCATGTTTTTAACATCCTCTTAAGCACTGGAAGATACAGATAAAAATGTGCTAAGAGTTTTCTGGTACAGATAGAAAGCCACAGTTCCTGCCCTAACATCAAAACTCAGGAAACTTGCCCAACTTTGATTTATCTGCTTAGCAATTTGGGAAAAAATGGAACAAAAGATGTCAGCTAGATCATAATCAAGTGTGAGTCAACTGTATTCAAGCCACTAAAAAAAAAAAAAAAAAAAAAAAAAAAAAAAAAAAAAAAGGAATAGAAAAGAAAATAAACCCTGATCTTCTATCTTGGTGGAGATACAACAGTTATATCTCAAAAGAGCATGGAAAAACTTCATTTTTCTACTTAATAATAGGAAGTCACATCAGGAACCAAAATATGCAGCCACTTATGACTAATATGTAGGGCAGAAAATTTGGCCACAGAGAAAAAAAAAAAAAAAAAAAAAAAAAAAAAGCAAGACATGGAGCAGCTTAATAAAAGAGAAGGCTGAGGAACTTTCATAATAGTTTTCAAATACCTCCAAGGAAGATGCAGAAAAGCAGTAGAAAAAAAGTACACTGCTCAACTACGTCTAATGTGAATAAGTTAAGGAAAGGGTTTGAATCATAAGGTCATTTAATTTGGAAAAGACCTTTACATTCATTGAGTCCAACTGTGAAGTTGCCAAGTCCACTACTAAATCATGTCCCTAGGTGCCACATCTGCAGTCTTTCAAAGACTTCCAAGGGATGGTGACTCAACCATTTCCCTGGGCAGCCTGTTCTAATGCCTGACCACCCTTCCTGTGAAGAAATTTTTTTTCTTTTGAGTTGGAACATGGAAAATATAGGTTCAATATCAAGGGGAAAAATGATGCATGATATGTCTAGCTTTCAATTAATGAAAGTTGTTAAGAAGATGTAAGTAAACAGCTTCTAGGATGATGTAATTGAATTTTTCTCTGATTTGGGTAGGATCAGATGATGTCCAGAATATTTTAATGTATGTTTCTTTAAATTTTCTTGAAAAACAATATTTTCTCAATCTTAAGGCATCTTAAAGTTTATATCTAACAATAACTTTTTTTGAACAACTGCATATAGGTAGTCAGTGGATAACTTTTGGTTATCTGGTAACACTTCAAAAGCCTGATTGCCATATTTTGCTGCCTAGAGATCTGTAAGATATGGCATTGCTGGAAAACTCCAATCACTTGAGGTTTTCCCTGTTTCCCGACATGATTTTTCACAATCCTTCTAGTATTAGACTTTAGGAAACCTGTAATACATGGTACCAAGGGGCATAAATTTAACTTCCAAAATTATTTACTGTTCTGCATAAATAGATAAACTGCCATAGAAACCAAATATTTTCCACTTTGTGAATAAACGTCCTTCATAGAAACACTAATAAATATGGTTCCATGTGCTCAGCATCATTACAAACACAAGTTGTTCATTTCTATCCATTGTGTCTTTTATTGTTCAAATTGATCTCAGGCATCAATATGTATTCTATGACTTATGTATTTTTAACTGCTCTGAAGGTGAGGGGCAGAAAGGCAAAATGGGAAAAAGACAATTCAATTTTTCAAAGGGTTTCGTAGCAAGAGGAAGTTCTATTACTGTGAATAGTTTTTCACTATTTTAATTTCTTTCCTTGTTTCTAAATCACATACAAATATTGCAATTTTAACAAATTTGTTCATTGGTTGAAAATGTTGAAAAAAATGCTAAGTAAACTCAAGTCCAAAAGCAGATAATGAGCTGGTATGGATACTGCTTAAAATAATCAATATGTGCAATTTTGAATAGCAGCTGTTTGATAGGCTGTGAAAAGCATGTGACATTCATCTATCCCCTATATGAATTATTCCCTCTTTTACTTTACAGTTTCTAGTTTTCACCATTACCACTTTCAATCTGTTGCAATTACTGCAAAATCTGCTGCTTTGGCAGCCACTCCAGTCAGCAAGATTGTTCAGTGTTCACTGCTCTTTGGAAAAAGATAAAAGGGGTTATGTGCACAAATCAAGAACTGTATCTAAAATGGGAAATAACTGCGAATATACGTATGAGTATAGAGCAGTAAGAGTCACCTGAGGTTAGACACCAAACTGGGGTTCTTGAGTTGCTTGTCCACACATGACATTATTGAATGTGTTTAAACAAGTCACTACTTCTCTCTGCTGCTCTCTCTCAGTGATCCTGACCTCCTTTGTAAAGTGTTTTTCTTATTTATACTAAATCAAGGCTGCATGCTATTATGAGTATTATGACTTTATAAATAAAAGTGACTGATCTTGTCACTCATCTGCACATCTCCACATTAGAATTACTAGAATCTGTTTTATCAACAGAAGACCTCTAGACAGGGTTGTTATGTATTTTGTGTAAAGATCTTAAGTCCTTACATTTATTGATATCTGATTAGGTAGTCAGAATAAATGAAAAAAATCTCAGTCTAGTGAATTTTCAAAGGATGGTCCAATATAATAACAGGGTTTTTCTAACAGGATACTATGTATTCAAATGAAAAAGAGAATAAATCAGGACATTTTGGTTCTTACAAAATATAGAGAAGCTGGTTTTTTGGAAATCAAAGCAGCAAAGAAGGAGATGGAAGATTTGGGGTTAGCATTATTCACACATTAAAGAAATACAAATTAAACATCTAGCAGATCAAAATTTCATAGCTTTTTTAAAGCCAAAGTGGATCTTTAAAGTAGCATTCAGACTATTTCCCTCTTTCAGAACATGCAGTTATTTAAGTCAGGTTGAAAATATTTAGAGACCTTTGAACTATTCTATTCTACCTCAAGCCTTTGAAGATTGCAAAAAGATATTTTAAGGAAAAGAAAAACATAATGATGCTATCAACAGACACACAAAGTCAAAACAAGAAGAAAGAAAAAGTTGATGGACAGACATAGCAGAAGTTGGGATATAAAGATACATGAATATTTCTGCGTTTTTTCAAATAATTTAAAATACTTTTAACTAACAGTGCTCAATTCTGAAAATCATTCTTCTTATCATCATTTATTTTTATTAATCATAGGAGATGAAGGCTGAGCTGACTAGGTTTGTGTACTTTTTTGTTCAGGAGACACAGCTAAAATTCCAATTGCTCCATTCCAAGTAATGCTCAATATAATTTCTTGACCTGGTATACTCCTCTTGTCCTGTCTGTGGCATTCTGCAAAATCCTATTAGTCTGTATTTAGGAAACCTGCAAAATGCATTTTCTCCTCTTCTCTTCTCCTCTTCTCTCCTCTCCTCTTCTCCTCTTCTCTTCTCTTCTCTTCTCTTCTCTTCTCTTCTCTTCTCTTCTCTTCTCTTCTCTTCTCTTCTCTCCTTCTCTTCTCTTCTCTTCTCTTCTCTTCTCTTCTCTTCTCTTCTCTCTCTTCTCTCTCTCTCTTCGCTTCTCTCTCTCTCTCCGCTTCTCGCTCTCTCTTCTCGCTTCTCGCTCTCTCTTCGCTTCTCGCTCTCTCTTCGCTTCTCTCTCTCTCTTCGCTTCTCGCTCTCTCTTCGCTTCTCTCTCTCTCTTCGCTTCTCGCTCTCTCTTCGCTTCTCTCTTCTCTTCTCTTCTCTTCTCTTTCTCTTCTCTTTTCTCTTCTCTTCTCTTCTCTTCTCTTCTCTTCTCTTCTCTTCTCTTCTCTTCTCTTCTCTTCTCTTCTCTTCTCTTCTCTTCTCTTCTCTTCTCTTCTCTTCTCTTCTCTTCTCTTCTCTTCTCTTCTCTTCCTCTTCCGTTATTGTAATATATTGACCTGTCAATCTAACCAGTCTAACTCCTGTCATAATGAGAGGCAAGAGCTACACAAACTTCAAGTGTTATCCCTTTACTATCTCGTTTACTGGCATGGCTTTTATCCTGGGTAAGCTGTTCAAAGTTAATACCTTCTGTCTCCAGTGGATTTCACTGCCACAAATTATACTCAGTGAAAAGAAAATATTTTACCTAAATGAGTTTTAGGCAATAAGTTTCACTTGAAACTTGCCCTTTGAAAAGCTCTCTAACTTCTACTTAGTTGTTGAAGACGCATTTTAAAACAAAAGCCTTGAAAATAATTCTTATATCTTAGCCTGCAAAACAGAATATATCAAATATTTTGTTCACACACAGATATGGCCTCTCTCTCACCTTCGCTCCCCCCCCCCCCCCACCAATATGTTTTTGCTCAGTTAAGTCCAAGTCTGTCTACATTTAATTTTCAGTGGCAATGTGAGCAATTTGTGCCCTATTCTCACTTTCCTGACTGATTTGGCAGCCTGATTTTGATTTTTTTTAACAGGTTAAATCCTATAGGATTTATATATGAAAGACTGCTTATTTTTTGAGAAGGTGTATCCAGTTTTACAAATTCTGAAAGGTAATTTTTTTTTTTTTTTTATTAAGGATGGGGTTTTTAAAATTATTTTTCACCTTTGTATTTTTAAAATTATGACATTACTTTGCATAGAAAAATCTGGAAATTATTCTTGCTCTTTGGAAATTAAGATCTTTTTTCCTGTTCATTCACATTCATGCAATAATGTCCTCCCTGCAGAATTCCCTGCAAGAAATCTCTGTTTCATTTTTTTTTATCATCTACAAATACACTAACTACTCTATTAATAGGTATTTATTAGGGAAAAGGGGAGAATTCTTTCCTGAAGTGACTTTATAATGAATACTGATAATAAAAAAGATTTCAATTAAAGATTAATAGAAAATTTTAAAAAGCCTCAATAGATACAATGTGCTCTGCATATTCTTTAGAAAGCATAGTATGAAGTAGTGCAGATAAGAAGTACTCCAAGTTTGGTGGTTACAAATCCAGCCTGGTCACAAAACCACAGCAGAAAGTGTCCTGTGCTGTGCATTTTCTCTGGGCTTATGTGATCTGATATAATTAAAAAAAAAATATTCGTATTATCTCTCTCTTTACAATACAACAAGTTTTCCTCAGGAAGATACAGAACACTAAATTAAGCTAAAAATAAGGACCTGTTCTCCAGTTTGTTGCAGCTTGTCACACAGATCCATACCATATATACTTTGTATTTGGACTTTAGGATACTAAAACATCAACAGAGTCAACACCCAAAGCAAAATTCAAATTTTAAGCGTTTTATATTTCAGTAGTTGTCTTACCCTCCTCTTGGCTCTATGGTAGTTTTGGAAGTGACTGTGCACAAGTGGCAGAGACATCTGCTGCAGTACTTTGCTTGGTGTCTCAGGAAGAATATTATATGACACCATCACATTAAGTCAGAGAAAGACACTTTAAAGTATTTGCTTCAGCTGTACAAGCAGAACATAGGGGATAAATATTTTCAGCTTCATTAAAACTAAGGAAATGTATTAGAACACTATGAATTTTCTTCTAATGAGGATTTTTTTTTTTTTTAAGAATGGAAGTAGTAGCACCAATTATTTTCTTTGAGAATGCTAAATTTTTCAGTAGAATATTGAACATCTGTGGTTGAATTTTTAAAATTTATAAATCCAGTAAGGTAACCCACATTTTCTTAATGCTTTTCTCCCTAGTGCCTTGATAAAGTTGTCATTTTTGGCAGCCTTAATGCATTTTATTTGTATGTGTTAGTAATTAATTAGGCTGTAATTAGAACAATGTGCTGTTTCATAAAACTCTTCACCTGTAGGTATTCTGGGACAAGAGTTACAGGATAAGGATTAGTAGAAGAGAGTAGGATTGCATTTTCTTGCATGTCTTTTGCTTTTGAAAGCACTTGAAAACAGCAGGAAATGCTTATTGAGAAAGAAAGGAACAGAATGGGACAAAGTACAGAGGTGAGAAAAGTTTAGATTAAATACTTAATACATTTAAATTAAAAACAATATTATAAAACAGGCGTGACAATTCACTTCAAGAAAAAAAAAAACAAACCAACAGAAAAAGATAGAACCCTTCATTTCAAGGCTGTCTTTTCAAATTTTATCCAGGTCATTGTGTATCAGGAACCAAGTATTAGCTCTGTCACTATGATAGGAAAGACAATGAAATCAGCCCACAGACAAATTTTGTCCTAACTGTTGTTAACAACTACTGATTAGCTCACAACTCTACTCAACTGATTTAGACATTTAAAACTCCCAAAGTGTATGCATATATCCACAGAGTAAAGCTTTGTCTTAGACCAAATGGCATCCTTCTGAGAAGATAGAGGGGAATAGAATATTTGTTTATTTTCTTAGTAATAGTAATGGTTTCCAGTGGAGTTGTGGTCTGTGGTTCCTGTTAATACTGAGACTGCTTATTTTTTTCTACTTTTCTGCAGTTCAGTCTGTAGCCTGCATTTGGCTCTGTTGCTCAGAAAATTTGTGCTCATATTTCTGATCCCTCATCTACATCCCTCTCTCCTGCACTGACCCCCATCTTCCTCTGCTGTCGCTTTTTTCTCTCCTCAAACATTCTTCACCCTGATGTCGTACTTTCCACTGATGTTTTCCTCTGGAAACTAGAGATATGCTTCAAGCCTCTGCTCTTATAAAGACAAATAAACTCACCAGACAACCACAAATTTGCCTTACTTTTGTTCTATTTTCTGATTGTTGCCCTCTTCAAAACTCCAGAATTCTTTTTGGGTTTTTTTTAACCACTACAGCTTATTCAAAAATGCACAATTGTTGGGGTTTTAATTGGTTTTTTTTAACCAACCATAGGGCAATATGAGAAATTCATTCAACATTTGAAGACTGCTCAATTCACTCTTTTCCCAGGGGAAAAAAAAAATCCACTTTTTAAATGTTCTTACATTTAAATAAAATATTTTAAAAGATACTGAGCTTTAATTACTTCTCTACCTGAAAAATCTTTTATTGATGGGAAATGGATAAATTAGAGTAATACTTAAGCTCTAAACACCATTAGAAAAGCTTCATAATTCTGGTTATAATCTAGCTCAGTGACATTAAGCAACCAACTGATTTAAATGTGTGAAGAAGATTGTGCATAATGGAGTTGGTATGTAAGAAAAAAAACCAGACCAGAAGCAAACCCATCTCAGTAGAAACTTCTGTACAGCATAATGATTTCCAGGACTTTTGTTTTAATTTGATTAACTTCAGCAACAATTAAGTTTTGCAGGAAAAATATTCTCCTCTTAGCTTGCTTCAGTCTTCTCTCAGCTATACACTTGATTGTAGCCATCAGCAGAAAGTGTGCTTGGGAGTGGCAGTGGCCTTCTTTTAGAGCAGTATAAAACAGGCTGTAAAAACAGTAATAAACCTTATGAGGAAAATAGTCTATGATGTCAACACAGCCTTCAAATCCATGAACCGCATTTATTAAAAAAATAAATATACACTTATGTCACGCTCTTGTCATTAACATTTAATGTGCAAAGAGTGGGTGAACATTCTATATTTAATTAAAACACAAAATTATGACTTCCATCTGCACATGCAGACCTGAGAAGCAGCTTAAGGTACACAAAAAATTTACATCTGGTATTCAAATATAAGTGTGGGGGGACATTTTAACCATATCAGGTGTCACACGATTCCTGTAGCACAGAACAAATATGATACGTTATTTATTAATATTTGAAAACATTTTCAATATTTGAAGCTTCTCAGGAACTTGTATAGATTTTAAATCCTGTGAGTAAATCACAGCTTCCCAGGGTCAGGATATCTCTTCAGCTATTTTCATTACTTATTTTTATTTTATTTTTTGGTTCCTTTGGAAACCCACACAGAATGTTCTTTTTCTCAGTGCTTTTTTTTCGATAATTCTTTTGTTCTACATTTGGTGCCAAGGAGCACAGACCATGTTAAATCCATACAGCAGCCTGCAATCTCCTGAACCATATGCTATTTTTACAGCAGGTCACCTGTGGAAATGCTTTTTTCCATCAAATCCTCCTTCTCTTGGCTTGTCACTCTGCTGGTTCTCACTGGGGCTAATCCTGGTGCTGTTTCTCTGCAGCCACTGAAGCCACCATCTGCTCTTTGCCCTACTCCAGCCTTTGATCAACCAGTGAATAAATCCTTCAGGATAGGGAAGGATTTCCTGGGTGCTGGCCATACGGCAGCTTATTTGGTCATTGTGTGGAGCCCTGGGTAGCACTGTGATCGTGGTAAGTAACATACCCTGACATTACTTTCACTTGGAGTCATGGAGATTTCTCAATGTGGAAATCAATCATTCTCATCTGCCTCAGAAGTGGCAAAGGTACTTGTGCATGGCTTTGAAATAAGGTGATCAAGTGGATGCCATGTGCCTCAGGAGGAGCAAAGCCTAACCTCCTGTAGGGAAAAGACCATGCTGACATTCCCACAGTCCCACCTGAAATATGCTTGCTGACAAGGAGTTCTGGTGGCCCAGAGAGATGCTGATTAAGAATTGTTTTCTTGGCTACATATGAGAATAAACCTGAAACCAAAATGGTAAAGCTGGGTAGCCTAGCAAGAGGAAATGCAAAATGCCAAAGGGGATCATGATTTTTCTGACAGAGAAAGGAATCTGCAACCACTACAGTAATACAAGCCAGTAAACTTTAGCAGGTTTTGTTTTTTGCTGGGGACGCAACTGCTGAGCAAAGATGGGACACAATATATCACTTATCTCTCTTTGTGTATGGGATTGAAGCACTGAATGGTAAAATTCTTGCTAAACCCTGCAAAACTGCATCTGACATTGCTTGAGATAGGACAGAGGCTAACACAGTCGCTGAGTAAGCATAACTGGTAGGCCTTAAAATATCTGTAGACTATAACAGAATTGCTGAACTAACAAGCTGCTGAGCCAGCATAATGAATAGAACATAGCAAAAATAATGCAATAACTTTGTGGCTAAGACAGCTGTAAACGAAAGAAAAGAGAAGCTGTCTATCAGCCCATTTCAAAGAACTGGCTCCCCAGTCTCTTGTATTTGGACTAGAACAGATTCAGAAAAACAGCAGAATAGTCTGGACAGCTGAGAATGTATGTGGCCTATGGGTCACAAGATCATAAGGAGATAAAAGAAACTCGGAAATTCATCAATGTGGGTTTAGCAGAAGAAAATCAGCATTGCAGATGCCACGAGCTGAGAAAGGTGAGTGTTTTCTCCAAATTAGATTGAAATACTGGCCAGGATATGCTTGTGACTCCTAAATGCCAACAGGAGGCATCTTGCAGACCTTTGTGAGGTACATGAATTAGAAATCTGGGCAGAAGTGTGCCTCATAATCAGAATGTTGTGCTGCTAATGACTCTTTACTAGGGAGTTTATCATAAATATCCACTGCTTTTTATATAATTTCATTCCTTATCTTTTGGAATGAATGTAAAGATAGATAGATAGACAGACAGACAGATAGATAGATGATAGATAGATAAATAGATGATAGATAGATAGATAGATAGATAGATAGATAGATAGATAGATCGATAGATAGATAGATAGATGTATGTATCATCTATCTATCTATCTATCTATCTATCTATCTATCTATCTATCTATCTATCTATCTATCTATCTATCTATCTATCTCTCCATCCATCCATCCATCCATCCATCCATCCATCCATCCATCCATCCATCCATCCATCCATCCATCCATCCACTGCCATAAAACTTATGGTTATCTCTCATTGTTCTGTTGCTGTAATTGCCTGTAGTCATTGTCTGGTTTTGATTTCTGTATTGTTGACTTATAGTTACATTTGCTGTGTTTTCACTAAGTGGAATTTTTATAAGCTACAAGTTAGTAAGGTATTGAAATCATCACCTTCTGAATATTGTGGATCCCTGTGGTTGCATGGCACTTCAACCAACTAAATAATTTGTATTAGTTTCCTAATATTTACAGTTACATCTCTAGAAAATTAAAAATAAAAAAAAAAAAACCCAAAAAACCAAAAAAAAACAAAGAAAAAGTAAGATGGTGATATGTAATAATTTATATTGCTAACCTATTAGCCTGGTTTCTTATACATTTAGTTCAGGAGAGCTAGTAAAACTAAATTACTAGGATAGCTAGCATGTCTGGGAATGCTTTAAAGCATAAAGTGTTGGAAGCTGTTCCAAGTCAGCTAGTTGGATATCACCAACGTGCCTTGGCTAGAGGGGAGTTTGTTTGTATGGACACAAACTGCACTATATCTGTTGGCTTTTGGAATGAAGCACTAAAGACATTTCATCTTATATAACACTGACTCACAGCCTGATATGTCTTTTTTGCTCCTGTCCATAAGATTTTTGAATGGAGTTCTATAGCTTGTAGTGGGACTTCCTCTTTTTTATCTGAACAGTTTTGCAAAATGAAACTATCTGGAAAGTTCCATTGAACAAGGCAGTGCTTATAGCATTTGAATTTATGTATAAATATTTGTTAAAATCCTACAAACTTAGCAGAGCATGATAGCTTCTTACAAGAGTATGGATGATCTTATAAAATAAATGAATTTTAAATCCCGTTCAGCATGTACCAAGAGCCATAAACAGATTTTTTTTTTGTTTTTTTTGCTTTATAATTAAATTGCATAACAATTTAAAATGAGATTTTATGTTGTCCTTCACAGAGAACACATTTTCAATTTTTTCACACTCTTTTTCTTTAGAAAATTTTTCCTTTATTTCTCTTTCTGTATTTTAATAAAAAGCAGAAAAAAGTATGCAAAATACATGTAGCACATTCAGCTCTCATTTCAAGCACAAACAGATTGTTTACTATTGAATTAGTCGAAAAATGCCCTATGTCAGCATATTTGATTTTGAGTTTATATGAATTTGAGTCATTAAGCTTAAGTCTAGACTAAAAATGACTTTTTTCCTGTCATCTGGTTTTAATTGGATCATAATTTTATGTCTTCACAGAATGACTCTCATATGTTACTAGCATTTTAGCAAGAAATATATATATAGAGAGAAAAATACATGATTTTCCTCTCGCTTTCTATATCCTTTTCTCAAAGACTTAAAGAATTATTTAGCACTTTAAGACTATTCCTCTCTTCTTCTGTTTATCGACTAATTTCCAAAATGAGGGGAGAAAGTTCCCCTTATCTCTTTTCAAATTTAATTGTTGCCTTGTGGGATGTGTCACTGAAACAGGAAACACAAAAAAAATTCTGCAAGGTAATGCCCCAGGGCTTTTGTGGATCCTCACTTCAACCAATAAAGCTTTGGAAACACATTGGGGGAGGTCAAATATTTTAGTTTCTGAAAATCCATGCCTAAATGTAAATATGTGTAGTGAAGATACAGAGAGCTGCAGCATTCCCCCTCTCAAGAAGCAGTGTTCCAGGTCAGCAGTCATGGTGACAGCTGTTCCTGCTGTGCCTGAGCCCTCCTCAGCCTCCTTAAGGAGGGCAGTGCTCATGTCCATGCTCGGTCAGTGCTCAGATATCTGTATTCACAGAGGCAGCTATCCCTCCTTTCGTCATCTCCATCACAACAACACTCAACATACAGCCCAGACACTCTGATTTTTTGGTGCTTGTTATAACAGAATATGCTAAACAGGCAAAAACACAGTACTGCTGCTGAAAGCATTCAGAATTCCTACCAGAGATATAGGCATACATCATGATCTATCTAAATATCAGTAAAAACATTATAGCTGTAGCTAAATTCCAAACAATAGCAATAAAGAATAAATAGGAGTGTAAGATAATATTTTTCCTCACCTCTTCTTTTTTTCTCTGAAATGAAAAGGTAAGATTAGGACACATTTTCAGCATGAAATCTGCAAGCATAAGCACTTAGTACTTCATTACTACCTAATGAAAACTAAAATTCCAAGTAATAAAACCAACAAAAAAGAAATTTCTATGGTTGAGGGTTCCAAAAAAAAAAAAAAAATTAATAAAAACAGACTTCATAGAAAGTATACTGTCAAGATGTTGCTCCTTGTTTAGTGAAAATTAAGGTGGACTTTTCACAGCACTCACACAAACAAAATGCAGTCTGTGCTCTAAGAGAGTAAATATTGTCATTCTTAATATTTTGTCAAAAATAAATTGCCTAAATAAATAGGGAAATAATCACTGTTAAAATGTGGTTGTGGAATTTACTCTGTATCTCTTCTTTTATTCTTTTCTATTTATATAACACTTTATTTGGAAATTAGCCCCCTTTCCATTGTCTTTCTAAAGGCTCAGTGAAAACCTGTGTCACTGACAACTGCTGCTGCACCTGATGTTTTATTTTTGTGTCTTTTTCCAAAAACTTTGAGACATGAGCTTGTTCATGAGGCAAGCTTTTGCTGCTAACCAAATGCAAAATAGCCAGTGGTGCCGTTTAGTCGGCACAAGATTGATTCTTTAACTGCTGCACATGGTTAAAATTTGCAATGATGTTAACTGGGGTTCGATGTATACATTAACAGGAGGCTGGAGGCCTCATTGGATTCCTTTCTGCTATATTCAAAATCACCATAGGTGTTATTTATACCACTTCTGTTCTTAGTGCATCTGCCAAGAAAGAAAAGTCAGTCCAACACAGTTGTCATCTAAAAATAAACACCAATGAGATCTTCTTCCTGTGGGCTGTAAGGTCATTCTGTAACTCAGCATGGTTCATTGATCTCTTCTACCCCCTGTGCCTTTCCAGATTTATTGGAAATCTGTTCAAAGGAGAATATTTCTTACTGCTTGCTACTCTAGGAACTGCTGCTAAATGCTGCGTAAAAGATTCTTTTATATTCTCTTTATTCCTTGTCCTTAGAGACAGAACCGAGGAAAATCTTCCCAAGTGTCTCAGACATCAGCTGAAAACAGATGAGCCAGGAATACAGGTTGAATACATTCTGCTGCTCCTCCTTTGGACAAGTTCACTAAGATCAGGAAACACCTTGGGAACGATTCATGTCAGTGTGTGTCTGTATTGCTTCTGTCATTAACGTGAAGAGCCTAAAAAAAATCTAAGTCAATGATCTGATTACTAATAAAGAGCAGCACTGGGTATAGGTCAGACATGTGCTTTGTATTTCCTTTCCTTTTAATATTTCACAGTATTAAACAGTACTGTGAAGAGAGAAATCTTGCTACTAGCAAGATGTATCTCTATATACCTATATACTTCCCATCAACCTAATCATATCATGCATTTAATGCAGCATTCATGCAAAACATATGTAACTCATTAGAAAAAATGGAGTTTCATCACTCAGGTTATGTCCCCTCTTCACTGTAAATCCTGAAACAAATGGGAAAATGAGAACACGTGCTGGGAATTTTACTAGGAGCTCAGCAGCTGGAATATAATCACTGAGGTTTGATTAATTTGTTGTTCTTTATCTTTTTTCTTTCTTTAAAATAAAGGTTTACAGCAGGACTAATGTATATGTACTCAAGTGAACAGTGTGTGCTGGATTAATAAAGTAGTTTATGAGCAGTAGGATTCTGGGGTCTGTGGAGCTCCACTGAAACAAAGGGCTCACCTTTGGGGTAACCCTAGAAAATAGTTTGCAAGAAGGGAGAGAGGCTTAGTGTACCAAGAAAAAGAAAGATGAAGCACTTGAATACCTTTGATTCCTGCTACAGAGGCACATCTGACAAAACAAATTTGTGTCAGGCTTTTTACAGTGTTATCTTCTGCTTTCCCCTACTGCTGGGCCTAGCAGCTGCATGCTCCTTCCCCATCTGTGCATCGTTCCTCTCTTCCCTCTCTTCTATATTCTTCTTCATCTTGAACATTCTCCAGTTTTTGGCCTGGTGTTTTTGCTTCCAAGCATATAATGATGGAATAGAAAAGCTATGAGTCCTAATAATTTAATATTCTTACTCACCCAGTAAATTGGAGAGGATATTCTTTTTAAACCATTATCTGATGTGTATAATATTAACCAGTATTTTTTTTCTCTACCTCATCTTTCTTTTTCATCCCAAAGATAAAGTGCTATTGAAGGGGAAAAAGAGTTCAGAAAATGAACGTTTCCCTTTGACTAGACATTTAAACACCCCCATATCTATCAACCCCTCTCATTTTCCACACATCTCTGCCTGCATGACTTCTTTAGCCTCATGCAACAGATTCCTTTGTTCTCTTCTCTCAAACAAACATGCATCACATATTGTGAAACTTAATGAATACAGAGGCATTTGTAAAGTGGTTTTAAGTCCAGGGGTGAAAGGTAGTGTTTCAGCCCAACAGACAGCATGCAAGAAATTCAGTTGTCATACTTGAACACTGCTACTAGGCAGATGATCTCTGTGAATTTATCTTAAAAATTGCGGGCTCTTTTGCCAGCTATCACTGTTGCAATATCAATAACAAAAGTTTCCAAAAGAGAGAGAGTGGTTCTCCACAGAGCCCAGCCTGACCACAGCCATGACAAATGACCACTCCCTCTCTTTGAAGACAGCGTTACCCAAACCCTCCCTCCAGCTCAGATCTGGAGCCACCCCACTGCTCCCTCTGCCATGCTTGTCGAAGGGAAGGCAGCAGGTAGTGCCCTTTAATAGTCCTACATGTCCTGTGAAAAGTCCAGTGGAGAATGGAGACTGACTGACTGACTGTGGGCTGAACAAAGTCACACCACCACTGAGGGCTGCTGTGCCAGGCATGGTGGAACTTCAGCATGAACTGGATTTTAAGGCAGCAAAACGTCATTGTTAATGCATTTTTCTCCATTCCTTTAGCATTAGAATCCAGGCCACAGTACATGCTCACTTAGAGGGGCATCCAGTACACCTGGAACCAACTGCACAGGAGTAGAATTACAGCCCCAGTATTTGCCAGAGACTGATCCAGATTGCACTGCAAAATGGAGAGGCTCCATAACACTTGCAATATACTGATGATGTCATTATGTGGGGCTACTCAGCAGAGGAAGTTTTTTAGGAAGTTTTTTAGAAAGTTTTTAGAAAAACAAAGTAATGTCAAGGGACCTGTCCAGAAAATTCACTTTTTAGGAACAAAATGGCAAGATGGACACCATCAGATTTCCATGGACACTGTCAATAAAATAGCATCTATGTCCCCATCACCCAACAAGAAGAAAAATCAGGCTTTTTTTAGGTACTGTGGTTTTTGGGTATGCATATTTTAGATTATAGTCAGATTGTAAATCATCTCTATCAAATGGCATGAAAGCAGAATGATTTTGAGTGGCATCCTGAACAACAACAAGCTTTTGAAAAAAAATCAACAGGAGATTGGTCATTCAGAAGCCCTCAGGCTAGTAAAGACAGGATAAGATGTGAAAAATGTGTAGTGCACTACATCCATTGAATAATGGTCCTTCCTGGAGTGTCTGGCAAAAAGTTCACAGGGCGACTTGAGGACAATCCCTGAACTGAGATTTCAAGGATAGTACAGCTGACGTAAAGTACTCAAACCCCACTGAACGATGTGGTTTAGGAACTGTGCTCTTCAATTCAGCATCTCTACTAGGACTCTCCAAATCACACATCATTCTCTCTTGCTTCCCCACTTTCCTCTACTTCCTACTGCTGTGGTGCAATGGAGAGAGGAATTGGAGGGCAAAGAACAAGGGTTGAGATAAGAACAATTTACTGAAAACAGCAAAGAAACGAGAAAACAAACAATAACAATACAAATGACAGATGGTACAAGAAAACAAAATATTCACACCAAAAAATTCCCAATATCAAACAGTACCAGACAGTTCCCTCCACCATATTTACTCAAGTAGAAGAAAGGTCCTTTTACCCTTCCCTGGCATAGATGTGAGGTGATATAGAATAACCTCTGTGTCCTAGGCATGCCCCATCCTGCCTACTGCATAAAATTAATTTTGTCCTGGACAGAACCAGGACACTGAGGAACTATAGCCGCTTCTGAAGTTGTTAATCCATTCACAATTGTAGGAAGAAAATAACCCAAAAGTATTGGGGTTTTCTCCCAAAGGTGCATTATTTTGTCTCTCCTTACATATACAAATAAAAATCAGACCCACATTTCTCAGGATTGTATTCGTTCATTTAAAAATCACATGTGAAAGAAACGCCATCTAAATAAAGGTGCTGAGGATCTGTAACAATTTTGCAGTTAATGCTTTTATCCAGACATGACTGAACTTCATGCCCTCCCCAAGCTCTTCCCATCTGCTCAGCGAAACATAGGCTAAGAAAACATGTCACTGCTGTAAATTGATCTTGAAATTTCCTGCCTCACATTTATGTCTCCCAAAAATCTTTAAAGCTGTAACTAGAGCACTGATATACTCAGGTAAGAAACAACATCGAGTTAGGCAGCCAAAATCTAGCCATTTTCTCTTTATTGTGAAACTGGAGTAATTTCACTGAAGATAAAGGTCTAAGTCCTGATTTATTTGGCCAAGAGCATTTCTAATTTATGCCCTTAGTAGATTGGCTCAGGTTCTCTTTGGGCTTAAATAAATAGCTAACATATAATATCCTCCAAACCAATGCAATTGGTCCTGGTCTAAGTGCTACACTTTCTGAGTATAGAAAATATAAGTTTATTGTGCAAGAGGGATCTTTTATTTTATCAAGATTGCTGAAAATATAAAGGGAGCTAAATATACCCCCACAAAAATTACCTGCAGAAACACATTTAAATAAGACTTACAGAAGACAGTTAGAAGGGAAGAGCAAGAACAGAAAGTGTCTGCTCTGATTTACTGTAAATCTCTCCCTGGGTGATTTTGATGACTCAAGACCTGAGAAGCTTAGAAAAATATATATGAAGAAGTCAGATGCTGTTAACTCTAGGAATACAAACAATAAATATTGTAACCCTCACTACTAAAGAAAATTATAGTATCTTGAGCTCTGAAAGAGTAACAGTAGATCATAAGAATATTATATTTCATAAGCACTTGCAATTAAGAATCAAAAGAAGAAAATGCCCCAAGATTCTTTTTTAATAGACTTTATATTTATGAATAACAAATTAACAGGCATGCCTCAGTTCAAATGGTACTGTAAATATTATTTATTTATCAGGAAAATTACTGAAATATGTTAACACAGAAAAAATTCCACAGTACCATTTGTTACTCTAAAAAAAGCAATAATTCTTTAGCTGCTGTGATTGCCTCGATTTACTTGAATATCTCTATACATATTAAAAATAAAAAAGAAATAGTCTCTATTCTGTCTTCACTTCTTATTTAAACCAGTCCATCTCTAGACATAATTATGGAACTATGTATCCCATTTGTGATAAATATAAAAATTAGACAGAATTCTGCCAAAGCTTAATTGTGATTGAATCTGCCTGATCCAAATCCTTTTGATGAATTTTGACCAAATCATTCTCATAAACATTCTGCTTTTAACCTATTTGGACTCAGTTCATTTTCTTTGGAGTTTTCTTTGCTTATTCTGGGTAAGGTGAATCTTTCAGTAAAAACAAAAAGTCCTTTTCCATAGATAAAGATAGTTTCTTTTAAATACCACAAAGAAAAAACACTTAGATTAAATAACTAGATTAAAAATTATTTAAAAATCTGTGGTAGTGCTCTTCCCCTAATATCTAATATTCGGAAGATCTTTGTTTTGCTGTCCTACCTTTCCTTGGTTGTCTAGCCGTGATTTTGGGAATGTTACTTTGGGCTATCTGCTCAGTAGTACATTAAAACTGCCCAAGATAATTTTCTGCCAAGGAAGCCAACTAGAATAAACCATATCTTTACTATTTAATTCTTTTAACTGTCAAAACATGCAAGACCTCCTGACTAATGGATCAAAGCTTGTGCTGACTCCTGAACTGTGAGTGAGATAGGTTTGAAACCACCCTGTCCTTTGTCATAGAACATTGAGTTTTAGTGTTATGTTGGAGCCCTATTTAGACTGTCTGTTTAGGTGTAGCTTTTACCTCTTTCTTCTACAGTTTCCCCATCTGCAAGGAGAGGCCTGCATCTCCTAACCCATGCTTTGCAATCTCTAAAGGAAAGAATTGGCTACATCCCTTAATAAAGAAAATGAACTATTAGAAGATACAATACAGACTTACTCCACTTGTAATCACTGTAAATCTCCCAATGTGATGTCCACAGAAACTCTTTTATGTCATTACTTACTCTTAAATTAAAATATGCTGAGGGAACCATAGCATTGACTTTCTAAAATGTCTATTAAAAGTGTGCTAAAGATTTTTAGAGATATAATCACAAGAAATATAAGGTCAGAGTGCTAGAAGTTTTCTCATAGTTTTAAATATTATTAAAATTGCAATTACTGCATATTTAATGTTTCCTAATATACTGAATATAGAAGTTTCAATTTAGCAATATATTCTTGTCACTGGCTTGTAAGGTGTTTTAAGTTAAGGAAGCTTAACAGGAGTTATAGAAGACAACCATTTTGTAATCAGTGTGGCAGTGATGCAGGGCTATACATTTCTTTTAAAGCTTCAATGTGCAATCTCTATTGTCTATAAAAGACAGCTACTAGCACGGTGTCTTATTTGGTTTGCCTTCTAAGGAATGGTATTTCAGTGCATGTTTGTGTTCTAGTGAATTGGAAAACAGATTTTTCTTAGAGAAATGGAAAATACTGTTATGCAAAATAGTATCTGAGGCATTTTTCACAAATTTTAGGAGTCAAAATTGAGAATTAATGAATGTCTTGAGTTGAGTGAATAATAGGAGATTATGTGGAAGTTGAGAACTCCTTTTGTTCACTGTTAATTTCCTGATGTTCAAATAATTTCCTTTAATAAAGAAAGTATAACTTTTTTATTACTATTATTGTTTCTATCATTCCTTTAACCCAGAATCTTTGGTCTGTAATTATAAAAATTCCAGTATCTGTTTATTTTCTCTGAGTGTTTATACTGTAAGGTCCTGATCTTACATGTGTGAATAATTTTAAGTGGATAAGCAGAATTAAAATGTTTGCAGAAGTATTTATAGTAATAAGGCTTAAATCCAGTTGGTGCTCACTGCTTATGCTCTTTTCTGACATAAGACTTGCCTTGTTTGCTTCAGATTTCTTAGCTCTTGAGAAACAGTTCTCAAGTTAGAGCATATCTTTAGTGTTGATAGATAGAAGGTGAAAGTTTAGATCCTTAGAAAATACAAGAGACCTGACATGTGCCATCAAGGACATTTTCTACCTTTATTAGTAGAGAAGTCAGGTAAAAGCCTTAGGTAAAACAGCTTCCCCTTCTACACAGACAACATGAAGAACAGGATTTAATGGTTTAGTGCCAAGGAATAAAAATCCATGAGAATAAATTTTATAAGGCATTTAAGATAAAGATTTCTAAATTTCTAGAAATACCATGTAAACAGACATCTTAGACAGTCTTGAGTCTGAGACATACATGGTGGAAGGAGAAAAGTGTTGACAACCACAGTGGACTTTCACTTAAGTCAACAGCTCCCTGCTCCTTCCCTTTCCTGGCACCCCAGTCTGCAGAAGATGGGGAAAAACAATAGCCTTGAGACAGGACACACTGGGGCTGAAGTCCCCAAGAGCAGCTCTGTGAGATACCTAATCTGCTTCTTTAGGAAGGGCAGAAGTGCAGAGTGAAGAGCATGGAATAGTGTAGGAAAAGGGAGAGAGTTATAATGCATTGCCTGACTGCAAAGATGATAGAAGCCCGTTGAGCCTTTTGTCTGTCTTTTAATTCCCAAGGTGGGTGGATGTGGTGATGTGCTAATCTTGAGTATCTCTGGGCCTTTCCTCCCATGCAGGCAGCTGGTATACAGACATCTGCACTGTGAACTTACTGTGTGAGATGATTCTCTCACCTCCCCTCCAAAGCTGATCAGCGCTCTCTCTGATGGATGAAGCCTGTGTGTGTATGTTCAGGGATGCCTGCAGAGTTTCCCTTCCCCAGGAAAGCCAGGGTTACTCTGAGGAGCCTGGATCATGGGCAGTTTTTCAGATATTCCCACAGAAAGAAGTGAACATATGACCATATGACTAATAACAAATAGCCTTGCTAATAGCACAGTTCTGGCAAGGATGTCTGTGAGAAATATGGTACCAAAAGTTATATTGCCTTGAACTGTGTGAGAAAACAAGGATTCAGGGTGAAAAAACATATTTTCAAATTGAGACACTGCCAGGTTATTTTTGATACTACTATCCAGTCAACTTCTTCAAAGACATCCAAAGGCCACATGTGGCTCCAAAGAAGCCTGCCCCTGCCCTCGTCCCCCCCCCCCCCCCCCCAAAAAAAAAATAAAAGACTGACAAATTCAACCATTCTCCCTGATATTTAAATTTCCATCTTACTTAAATTAGAAACAGACCTGAACACCAAGTCAGGTGTGGAGAAGACTAGCTAGAGTCTGGAGAGCAGCATCTGCATCCTGCAATAAGCTGGATGATTCTGCACTGGGTCTGGATGGAGTGGAGGTAACTTTTATCATAATATCTTGTATGGTGTTCTGTTTTAGGTTTGTAACTAACACAGTGTTGATAATACATCAGTGTTTTGGCTGCTGCTGAGCAGTGGATGTGCATCACCAAAGCTTTATCTTAAATTCATTCTGGCCTCTGCAGAGAGAAGGCTGGGTCTGGGCAAGAATCTGGGAGGAAACACAGCTGCTACAGCTGACCTTGGCTGGTCAAAGTGGTAATTTATACCATGTAGTGCCATGCTCATCAATAAAACAGTGCTTGGAGACTTCTCTGAACATTGGTCTACTTATGGAGGTGTTGAATGATTGGCTCTGTATTTCTTGCATGTTTTTTTCCCCTTTTTCCCTTATTTATTAAAATTTCTCACAACCCTACAAGTTTTCTCTCTTTTGCTTTTATTTTTCTCCTTATCTCTCTGGGGACAGGGAGATGGACTTAGCAAGTGGCTGTGCTGGTGCTTAGATACTAGCCAGGATCAATCAACCACAGGTCCTACAACACTTCCTTACAGTGACAGTCTTTCTGGCCTGGAGTGACATATACTTTTTCTGCTTGCACTATGCCACACCACCAGTCCTGTGTGGCATGCCAAAGCTCTGACTCAGGGATGGGAAAAGAGAAAGAAAAATTAATCCTCCAGGATCACTGGGAAAATGTAGCTAGACATGATCTCAAGAATATTTTGTCAGATAAACATCTATTTGGCTTTTCTCCATCTTGTTGTTTATATGTCCTTACACACTGACTGTGAGTACCATTTCTGGGCTCTGAAGGCCAGTGAAGGATCTGTATTCTTGTGTGATATCTGCTGGTAAGGCAAAATAGGATTGCTTTATACTACTGCAGCACTTAACATCCATTTCACTGGAATAATTTGGATCAGTGGCCTTTCTCAGACTGCATGCAATTTTTACTCTCTGGTTCATTCCATTTGCTTGTACTCTTCCCCTGCTACTGTGTGCTGCTCAGCACAGCACCTGCTAGGCTACTAAAATCCTGGAGTCAGCAGCTGTCAGTTTACACTGTCAAGTTTGCTTTTACTCCTTCTGACTGGTGCTGTGGAAGCAAATACTGCAGACTCAGTACCCTTGCTTGCCAGGTAGCTGTAGCCCTTCCTAGATTCCAGAGGATGAATCCGTTACTAATATTTATCAGTCCTCAGCTATCTGATCTTCCTGTTACATATACTAATAGAATATGGCTCAGAACATGCTAGTCCCTACAGCACCATCACACTGTTGGTTTAGCTTGAAGAAAATGTGATTCTGCATCACACTAACACAGCTGGACACTGCTGAAGCCCTCTGACACCCATCAGAGAGGGCAAGATTGAGCTTTCCATTTTTTTTTTAATGTGTTAACCTCCAATGAACTGTTTCCACAGAAATTCCTTTCCTCTATCTGGAAAATAATATAATTCCCCCCCAAAAAAATTCACATAACTATCAGAGCTTTTTATAACTTAGGTTTTACTGTACATCACTGGAGCTACTGACTGGCAGCAGTCTAGTGGCACAGGACTGGATCAGAAAACAAACAGCTTTCAGTGCAGCTTTTCACCATGTTATGAAGGGTAGTACTGCCAATGGATGGTCACGGACTTGTCCAAAGAGGTGGAGGTGAGAGAAATAATTGCACATAACTTACTCCCACTCCGAGCCTGCAGATTTCTGTGGCATATGTGACTATGGTTCTGAACTAAAATAAGAAACACTTTTGATGCAGAGGAAAAGAACATATGTATGTTGAACATAAATGTATGTTGAAGTGCAGTGAAGTACCATTATTTAAAACACACAAATTATTGTTGTAAATGGAAAAGTGGGCAGAGTGATGGTCTTTTGCCTGTTTTTTTTTTTTTAGTCCTTAACAATTTACTCTCTCCATTTAAGGAAATTCTTTGTCACTCCAAATATTAAATCAATGTCACTGGTTCATGGTTCTTTGTTTTCCCTGTAAGAGTGAATATTGCTTTAGTAGCAGATGCTATATTTTAATAAAAAAACATTTTGCACAGAATTTTAATATTATAGAAATGGACATATTGTTGTATGCTTTCAATGATAATAAAATAGGTTCATTACAGTATGAGAAGGATTTTGAGTTTGAAAATATGTTTTATTTTCCAGAATATTTAATAGAAAAGAACATATCATTTCTCTATAATTGATATCATTTCTTCTAAATTGATAGAAAAGGGATGCAATCACCGTGAGAATGCATATCCATTAACAGGACCAGAAAAAGAACAATTGTGATGAATATGTTTGTGATTTGCACATCTCAGATAAATTCTATCAACCAGAAATGAAGGCCATTTTTCTCCTTAAAAAAATGAATACAAATTTACTTGAACTCTATGGTAGGTTCTTGCATTCAAGGACTTCTCTGCCTAGCAATACCTCATAAAGTATTTGGAGTAATAAATACTCTGCTTGCTTACAACTAAATCTGATACAAACAAACACTAGAGATTAAGATGTGGCAAAAGTAAATTAACTGTGACAGGCACTGAACAAAGGGATGGGGGTTTTATCACACAAACAGAGATGGAGCTTAAGGAAGGCTGAGTTCTGTTCCTGATTTGTCTGGAGAGGGTCTGTGTATTTTTAGTCAGATCCTAGGGAAGCATTTCTAAGGGAAGATGTGCATTTATCTAATGGTGATGTGGCATCATGTATCTCAGGCCAGTCAAACTTAAATAACCATATTTTTTCAAAGGCAAAATTCAGTGTGGTTACAGAGGCAAGGTGCAAAACCCATGCTAACTAGATTACTTGTAAATTACTTTATTGATGTCTATCTTTTAGTTCTCAAGTTACTTTAATTTTACATAGTGATCCATTCTCCAAAGCAAATTTACTGTGGCCTCTCTAATTTTGATATAAAATGGAAACCATTGAAGCCATTGGCAAGAGATTTTGTGGATGCCAAATATTAGCATGGATTCAGTGAACAATGAAATACATTCACAGAAGACAAATGCATCAGGAACTATCATGGAGAATGATTAGCCCCTGAGTTTAGAATTCCCTGGACTTGCATTACTAAGGATTATAACATACATTTATTCTTCCTCTGCTAGACATTGTTAGGAAATTGGTAGATGCATGTGGATTCAGCCTAATATGACCATTTTGGTGATTTTAAGTACTGAATGACTTCCCATCATGCCAAAATAATTAACTACATATATTTTTGAATAGCAGTGAGAAAAGAATCAGATTAAGAATATAACTAAGTGTTTTTATCTGACTTGTTTCTGTTTTCACTCAAACCAGGTGGCTGGAGCTTACTGCTTCCTATTAGTATATCTTTCAAAGAAACTGTGAAAACCTTAAGGTCATATCAGTCTCATCATATAACATACAGTGCAAGAAATGGACAAAATCACCCATAAAAAAAGTGCAGCTATTGTAGAATGCTTCCTTTATTATTCTGAAAGAAGATATGGAAATGATTGTTCTGATTGTTTACTCTTTTCTAGAAATAACTGTAACAGCCAACTTCGGTAACATATTATGCCAAATTGTAATTATCATGGGTGTGGTATAAAACCTAAAATACATAGACACAGAAATAGATTTCTCATTTTAGAAAGTCCTCAGTATATAGCTTGCTGCAATTTCAAATGGCAAATAGATTTAGGGGTTTTTTAATGTTATACTAAAAATTCTCTCTCTGAGCAATTTTTTCTTTTTCAAGATAGTTTTCCCCCTTTGATTTCAAACCCCAAACTTCTATGGCTCATTTAATGTTTACACAAATATTCCACACTTATGACCAGCATAGCAAAGACTGAAGAAGTGGCTGTCCACAGCTTTATCCAATACCAAAAGTTATTTCACTGAAAATAGAGTACAAAATTCATTCCCACACTTCAAAACTAGGTCTTTCAGAGATTGCAGCTTTTGAACAGAAGTATTATAAAACACAGAAGGAACCCCTTGAGTTTTGATATTTGGGGAAATTGTCTCTCATATAAGAGAAATTCTCATCTGAACCAAAGGATTGAAATTGTTCCTCACATTTCTCTGCAAGTTCGTAACTGTTTATAACATTCCATTTAAGTAACACGTAGAGCCAAATGCATATAAAATTCACTGCAAGTCGCTGAATCCCATAGTCTGGCAGAGATGAGGTTGCCACACTGCCACGGTGCCCTGGATTCCCTGGTTTCCCAGTTTCTTCGTACACAAGATGCTGACGAGTCTGACCCCCAAATTTTGCAGTTTCCCCAGGTGATGGCTGTATCCTGTATCCTCTTAGACCACTCAGTTCTCTACATCTGCCCCAAGCCTCTGTTGCACTCAGCAGCTAGTCCAGGTGAATGTTAGTTAGTGAACACATTCCAACAGGTACCACTCCAGTCCCTTGAGCTCTGGCACAGTAGACATATGGTCCCTCTCACCTGCACTCTTCAGTTCTGTCTGATGACATTCAGGTCTCCATGTATGTATGCATGTTGAAAATAAAGAGCCTTACTCAGAAAAATAGTAAAAAACAGAGCTTAATGTGAATACAGGACAGATGAAGGTGATCAGACATAGAGTATGGCCAACGAAGCATATTGATCAGCAGTCTGATGAGAGGTACCTGGTCGTTTTAAACTTTTTATCTCACTGTTTTCCCATTCTTATTCACAAGCTTATTTCACAAGCTACCCAGAACCCTCCCTTTCTTTCCTTTTGTTTGTCCTCTAATTATCTCATAATAGTCTTGTACAATCCAAATGCTCCCCTCTGCACCCTGCACTGAATCCCCCACCTCTGTGGGCAGTATCCACTGCCAGTCTGTGAGGAGGCCTGGAGACATTTCCTGCTGGCTGGTGGATCTCAGTCAAAGCCTAAGGGGCTGACACCCTCCTGAGATGCCTTGTGAGAGGCCAGCCTGGAGGAACTCATCCTCCTCCTTGCTTTTGTGCCTCTGGGCTTCTCTAAGTGTGTGGAGGTGACTTTATCTTCATAAAACCTGTCACTGTACAAATCCATCTGAAGGAGGTTTTGTGTGTTCCTTTTGTAGGTGTTTTGTGACAATACAGTGTCACAGAACTGGTTGGGTGGGGACAAAGCACATTTGCAAGTCCTGTGGGATCATATTTCAGTCAGCTGTTGCCTTTTGAGGACTCTGTATTCAGAGAGAAACCAGAAGTAAAATTCTTCTGTTTACTTATCCATGACATCTTCCTTGTGTTGAAACTTTGTAATTTCTGTTCCTGAATTAAGTGGGAACATTGGTTATATGGAATAAATTCAGACCCTTTGAGAGCCTCAAAAATGTTGCTTAATCTTCAATTTGCAGGTCTAACTCTTGGCTGAAATTGAAGGAAGAGAGGAGGGTTGTCACCTAGGGCATGTCACCATCAAGACTCTGCATCTTCTCACATGAGAACAGTTGCAGGGAAATGGAAACAATTTATAGCATCTTAAGGCAGCTATCTAAAGCAGGCCAAACTAATTACAGATTGAAATGGCCAATATCTCTCCACTGATAAAGGCAATCCAGGGTGAAAAACTCAGATGTAAACTCTGTAGGCATCATTTAATCTGATGAGTCTCACCTTAGATTCAATAGTTAGATGTGTAATACAAGAGAACTAGATGCTGCTATGCAAAAATATTGGAGTCACCTGCCTTTCAGCATGTGTAATATATGCATATATATAATATAACATGAGAACTGATGATCTAAAAGGTAAAACACATCTCTTTCAATGTTTCCTTAATGAAATTAAAAGACCAGTAAGTTGGTTAATTCAAACATGTTTGCATTAATTTTAGAGTAGCAAGATCTTATGCCAGAAAACACCAATCCAGAATTTTCAAGGGGAAAATTTGAGGTTTTTGGAGATTTGTAGTTTTTTTTTCTTCTAGTTTTTAGAGGGTTCATTAATTAATATCAATGAAGATAAGAACAAAACAAAACATTGGCATGTTACAGGCAAAAAAAAAAATACAGTTTTTTTCCAGGAACAGTATTCCTAACCACTAATTCATGTCTTGCTTCTGTCACATGACAAGTCAGACCTGACCTGATAAAGGCAAAGTTTGAAAGATCTAGACTAAAGGCAATGTAGGACTTAAGCAAGGGTGAAATTTTTGGAGCTGTGCTCATATTCAGTATTATTTCAAATCTTCTTTTATTTTATATGGTCATTTAACTACACCTTACTTAAAGGTATTTTTTTTTTTTTGTGCTATGTTAACAATCGATTCATACACAACTTTTTTTTTTTTTTTTTTTTTTGTTTCTGTCCTTGGTATGTCTTACAAATTTTGCTCCATACTACAGTTTTTGTCACAGTTCCTGTAAGACTGGTTTGGCAGCTGCCAAGATGCAGTCAGAGGTGAACTCCATGAAAGGGAAGTACTTAAGCACAGGTGACAGGCTGCACAGCAGCAGCAGCATGACATTTCATCTGAGATACAGACAATGCAGGCAGGAGCACATTGCACTTGATGCACACAAGGGACAGCTGTGGTAAGTATGGCAATGTACAAGTAAGTGCTTTGAAAGATTATGACAGGCAAAATCTGACTTTTATTAAGAAATAGGGGTGAAAAAAAGAATCTAATGGAAATTAAACATACATTGATATTAATTTCATCCTACATTAAATAAGTTACATGCATACTGTAATGAACAGCATTTAAAAATAATTTCCACATAAGAAGTCTAGACTATGAAAAGGTTTGAGTCTCTCTGCCGGACATGCATTAAATATGACCTTGTTCTCTTAGTGGTCCCACTGATGCCACTGACATGAATAAAAGTGTCAGTGGTAGATTCCTGTTTGACAGAAGCAAAACCAGGTATCAGTCACCCATTTCAGATTAAGTTTCCCTTCAGGCATCTTAACTTCTGTGTTGCTTATGATCCTTAGCAGGAAAATAAAATTAAAAAAATAAAACAGAATACTGAAAAATGCTGAGATCCTTCTGGGAAGTTAGAAGCCATGTGTTCAAGAGGACTATGACCTCATGTTGATCCATCATTGAAATTTTTTTTAAAGATACTGCAAGGAAGAAAATGGTTCATTGAGACCCACCACTGGCAACTATCTTTCTACTTTTGTTGATCTTTTAACAGATCTATCCTGATGTTGTCAGTGAGTGGTTACAAACCACAGAAGAGCCAGCAGTGGAGGTATGTTGGCTTTTTGCAGCAATATCTCCTCCACAGCTGGCAGGATTTTGGACAAAAACATTTCTATCATTCTGGAATGCACATGGAAAGAAAGCAAAGAGATATATGTGTTACTAGGCTTTTATTTTTCTTCACAGTAATCTGCATTAATGACATTTATTCTAAGCACAGCTGTTAGGTTTTTTCAGCTGTAAAGAACAAAATACAGAGGAAAAAATTTTCTTTTGGCTTATTCGCCTCTCATATCTGTGTTCTATAATGTTTTGCATTTGATTATACAGTGGGTGAGATCCTTAATAAACACACATCAATAAAGGTTAACTTAAAATAGGTACAATAATGCTGCTTAATAATTAGAACTTTTACAATTTGGAAATTTGGACCTTGTGACATAGCCAGAAACACTTTCTAAAAATTCTTTTAAATTACCAGCAAGTAAAAAGAAATCTGACTGAAGGGTAAGGAGATAGCATTTATCTACATAAATCCTTTGGTCTATGTCTCTCCTTTAGAGATTGCATAGGTTTCTTTGTTTTCAGCCCCAGAATTCATAGGCAGCGAACTCCAATTCTTCATTTTCCTGCCCAGTCACTTGTTCCTTCAGGGGAAGGACATCTCCAGAGTCCTCCTGCCTAGGCTGGACTGTGACAAGTGTTCTGCTCTGTTTTACAGGTACAGTGCAGCCCATCCTGTGAGAATGTGATAGAGTAGTTCCAAAGGAAAGAACTGTGCACATACCAGCAAGAGATGAATAGCAGCGCTGCAGGTTCCCAGGAAACTCCAGCCTGTAAATTCTCACTGCCATGAATGATAGGAACATCATCAGGTCCAAAGCAAAGAAAAATGAAATAAGGGGAAACAGCTTTCTGTAGAACACAGGCTTAGATAATTATTCTTACTTATCTCTTTTGGCTCTCAGAAGATATTCCATTGAAGTAAAATTTATGGAGAATTTTTATTTAACTGCTGTGGCAGAGTGAGTTGATTACAGCAAACATACCTAAGGCATTCTCCTGAAAGAGGCTGGTTCTTTAACTGTTCCAGACAAGTCTTATTCTGGAATTTTGCATTGTTGCTAACACCAAATTATGCCTTGGTAAGGAATAGGTGTTTGCTTTTTATTGCCTTGCAGTTGCTTTTTTTCACCGTAATTTACTATAACTAGGAAGAGAGAAAATGTTTTCTTGCAGGATACATGGAAAATGAAAATAGAAAGCAAGAAAGTGAGAAGAACAAAATTTAAAACTTTAGCAGGAAAGAATCCTTGAAATCAGTACAGCTACAACAGTGAAATCAGCTAATATATATATAAAGGGATTTATAATTCAGAAACAAATTCAGGCAGGAGCCAAAGTTATAAGTAATGAAACCATTAAAACTTGTAGGAAACTCTTGAGAGGCACCAAAGAAAAAAAGGCAGAACCTGGGATACACTGAATTAGAAGAAATTTAAATATCAATATACTAGGGTAAAGAGGTCCTATAATATTTTTTGAAGTGAAAATGGCAAGGTTTTTTCAACAATAATGCAAAAATAGCTATTTAATAAGTACTTCTTTTCAGTCTTGTAATGTAATAACACAAAATATTTTAAATTTCAACAGTAACTCAGGAAAATATTTAATAGAATCCTATAAAGTGAGATATTTCAAAGAAGTAGGATTAATATCTTTAATCTAAAGCTATTAAAAGAGCTGAGCATGTGCTTTTATGCACCAATAATGTTGATTTTCAATAAGTCCTGGATGTGAGAGAAATTTCAGAAAACTGGAAGAATGCTAGTGTTTTATCAATATTTTGAAACAGAATGACCATGTATTTTAGGCTTGAAATATATATGTTACACAAAAATATAAAAGTGATAATCTAGGACTTGAATGACTTTAATTCTTTTTTTAATTCTTTTTTTAATGCCAATCAACATGGGATTATAGAAAACACATTGTATAAGCTATCTTTTTATGTTATTCTTATTTTAACCATGGCTGCTAATAATAATAACTTTCCAGTGTATTTTGAATTTATTTTGAATTTCGAATTTTATTTTAGGGGAAAAAAAAAAGTAAAAGAACAAAAAAAGAAACCCTAAAACATAGCACATTACTTTAAACTGATTCTACCTAAATGTTTAAGAAGATGTTTTTACTATCGATGTCCTACAGACAATTAGTTCCTACTTAACATGTATTTGAATATTTGTTGTACTGATTGACACATTGCTACTACTGATAGGAATTTGGGTAAATAAAAAAAAACTATGCAACATCAAGATCAAACAGAAGAGTTTAGATGTTTTTACTTCTGACCATAAATTATCTTTGGATAGTGGACATGCTATTCTTATTTCTTTGTTTTGATTTCAGGTTCCTGAAAATGAAGTACATTAATAAAATTTTGATTTCAGTGTTATGATGTTTCCCAAAATCTCATGAGTTGTTTTAGGCATAGAAGATAATTCCTATATAGCCCAAACTCACAGTACAGCTGGGTCTGTGCTTCTACCACCTAGTAGATTGAATTTTTCCTCCTATCATTATTTAAATTCTAGGAGTATTTAGAAGTTTTATCTAGGAATTGGACTTCATTGCTTTTTGAATTTCAAAAATATTCAAAGCAATAAAAAAAATTACTTGATTTTAATGGATTAAAAGTTTAGATGGCTGGTCTGAGCTATTTTGCATAGGGCTCTCCCTTGAATTCTGTCTAAGCGTCCCTGTGTTAAAGGCATGTGTGGGTGGGGAGAGGGCACACAAAGAAAGCCAGGTGACCTAGCACAGGGAAAAAAAATATGACTGACAGACAGGCATTTTAATTCTGTTGTGTGCTCCAGAGGAGATGATAGCCTGACCTCATCACTAAGGTGCAGATTGCAGCTTCATCTCTGCCACTGCTTTTGTGCTGTGTCCTGTATTTCAGTAATTGTTCCATTTCCAAACCATTACTGATACTAAGCCAAAGGTAGATCTTACACTGGATGTTATCATGAATATCATGGTGATTATCTCACAGCTCGTAAACAAAATACAGTGATTCTTTAGACAAAAGTGCACAATCTCATTTTTCTACTGAATTTAGGATCACATGAAAGATTACACTGCTGACACATTTATTTATTAATCATTTGTAGAACAGCATCCTATGACAACAACCCTGGGCTGGTATAAGCAACACAAGTACAAAATAAAAACTGTCATTTCTCAGTTCTGCAGCTTTTCACAGCCCACATGTTCAGAGAAATTGGTTGCCTTGCAAAGCCAGTCCTTCCCAAATAATGAAATACTCTACAACCACATCCCTTTGTATTCCTGTTGAAAGCTCTTGGTCTAATCTGTCAAATGCATTTTAAATGCTGTTTTAAAGACTGAAACTTTGATGGCTTTGGTTTAAAACTCTTGACTCATTGAAAATAATCTTTTTTTGAGGGGCACAGACAGTTCTGACCTATGAAAGGTTTCTTAGTTCCATTTTTTATCTTGAATGAAGTGCAGCAAGTTGGCAAGCTCCAAAATAGGTATCACCTAAAATTGGGGCACCTATGATCATAGTACAAACACAGGGCTTGAATTTAAGGTTTAGGCTCACTTTTAAGGTTTAGGCAGATTTTTTGACCATGAGAAGTTTTTCTTTTTCATAGATTCTTAGGCAATAAGTCACACATTATTGAAATAATTGCACTAATTCTATTTGAGTGTAAGAGTGCAGTATTCTTTATTTAATTTTTAGGGTACTCAGATGAGCAGAACAAAAGTTAAAATATGAAATTATAACTATTATTAATATATTAAGAAAAAGTTTTTCTCATTTATTTCTCGGTCACATCATCTAACAGCTGAAACATAATTTTGCCTTCATTTAGGTCACAAACATACTTTTTAAGAGCTTGTTTGTACCCTCCATTTTAATCTCTCATTTTTCATTTTTTTGGTTAAGCATTGCACACATTCTTTCAGGTGAAGCCTTGCAATTTTTTCTATAATAACATCAGTGTTTCCATGTCTCTGTTATGTATGTCTCCTATAGTCATTACAATAGACTCAATTAGAATTACAAAGCTCTATTGCTTTGAGCTTATAGACACCTCATGAACACAGGAGTGAATTCAGGCACTACAAATTCCCATCTTGTTGCAGATATTTATATTGGACTTGTTCATCTTATTTCTGAATGTCTGTCTTAAAATCCTTATTTTCCTGAGGAGGTCTCCAACTCTGTACATCACCAGCCATTATTATCACCATCTTTTCTGCAGCAAAACTATTATTTCAATAATTAAATTACAGGTTTGTTAAGACCAATACTTGAGACATTTCAAGAGTGGCCTCCTTTCAGATTCCTAGTCTGACTTTCATCATATGCTGTCCTTTCTTTAGTAGTTTCTTGCCCCTTAAAATTCTGAAAATTGTGTCTATTTTGTTCAGCTAAACTAGAAGTTTCCAGATGGTGCCACAACTTTATTTTCTCCTTTTAACTGTAGTACTTGTATATTAGACTGGTATTTTCCTTGACTAAAAAAACTACTTTTCAGAAAAGGTTTCATCTATTTTGTTACAAATTACCTTTAATAGTATCATGTGAAACTGCATTACATTTTCTGTTTAACTTCATATTCCTTCATTTGTGTTTTAAATTTAGTTCATTCCTGCATGCTATTAAAAACCTGGCCTCACCATGCAGCACCCTATTAGAAAATTAACACACTGATATAAAACACAAAAAGATTTGCATTTCTTTTAAAATGTGTTAGATCTCAATTTCTTTTAATATATATTTTTGGAATTAAAATAGATTTTTGGGGTTGTTCATGTTTCACTTTTCCCATAGTGATGAAATTCTTTGTACTATTTCCGGGCATTTTTCCTTTCTATGTTAGTCCAATATAATGTGTGAAAATTTATTGAAAAACTATGTATCTAAGTATGGACCTTTTTCTCCATTTAATTTTTTTTTTTTTAATCTCTCTTGTCATAGCAGAGTGTCCTCATTTCTTCTGTCCTCATCTGCCAAGTTCCCCATTCCCATTGATGTGCTCTGTCAATCAAATTATTTTTTTCCCTTCTCTGTATTAGAATTGAAAGTCTCTGTTTCAATTTAACAGGGAGTAGAAACATTTTTATGTCTGTTAGAATAGGGATAAGTTACTTAGAAAGTCAGCACTTTCAGTTTCCTTCTATATAAGAGGCCTATCTTTGTTTCCCTTTTTCCCTTGTGTTTCTGTAAAATGTTCATCTTTAGATTAGTGTTGCAGAATAAAAAATGCTTATAAAAGGTCCAGGCAACTGTAGTTTCTGTCCTCAATGAATATAAGCAGTCGTGATTACCTGATGAAAAATTTGCATGCAGAAGAGCAGGGATGGAAAGTGTTCTGTGGATTGAATATATAGTCCATAAATAAAGATTTGGAAAAAGATTACCTTAATTTTTTGGAACAGGGAATTAACTCCTGACCCATAGAGTCTGTGTGCTAAGAAGGCATACAGGCAATAGGTTTCCCTATTACTCTCAGATCAGTATACAGGGCATTTGTGCACTTAACCACAGGAGAAAATGACAAAAGCAATTAGGTAACATACATGTTTAAACCCTTCAGAAGGCAGGTACTAACAAAGATATATTTTATATAACTCTGTAGCAGACTGTATATCCCATGCTAAATAATAGGAATCTATCTTCATTGAGGCAGGGAAGAGGATCATTCAGAAATGACACAAGGAGAGAAAGTTGCAAAGAAGAAATTAGTCACTATTTTAAAATAAGAAAACAATTATTAAATCTTGAGTATTTTTAGTATTTATTTGCATTATAAAATTGAGTGGTTTTTAAGTTGCCAGATGTCCTCAGCCCTACAGAGTATAGATGCTCTATAGATGGGCCTTTTGGCATTTTCAGTGTGCCCTATCCTCATCAAGCTCCTGCTACTATTTCTTTTCTTCAGTTACATTACAGGTCCATACTGCACACTGAAGTAATTGAAGTAAATTTCAATCTGCTAAGAGCTGGTTCCTAATACAGTTGATATTATCAACTTGCTATGCTTCAAAAATGTTTGCTGAGTTATTTCATTTTGGTTATGCCTATGTGTGGCATCTAGATGCATAATGGAACCTTTCACTAAAGTCTTAAAGATGTTTGTAATATTTCTGCTCTGCATAGAAGCAATCAAAGCTTGTAAATTCATTTTTCCTGTGCAAAAACCCAAATCCCACAAAGTTTGCTTTAATAAAAAATGATCACTGGCTCTGACATACAGAGAAAGGATGACACATAAGTTTAAAAAAAATTGTCTGAACAGCTGGTATCAACATTTAAGGAAATATCAGTGTCATCTGTATCTATACCTATATCATCTACATCTATCTATATTTAAATACGTATCAGATTTAAATAATATTGCAGTTCCTGGATCCTCTGGTGCAAAGATGCAGGCTTACAGTCCTTCAATCAGGTCAGAAAGCAGCCAAATACAATGACTGGTACTATGAAGAAAAAAAAAAAAAATTGCTTGTAGAATTTCCATGTTCAGACTAGATGGCAAAGTTCAGCTGCGTGTGGGTAAAAAATGTTTTAAATTTTATTTGGTGTTTGACTAAAAACCCAGAAATAATGAAAGCATTTGGAGGAGTATTTCAGTTTTTAGATAACATTTCCTTATTTTATTAGCTCAGTCAAAAAGACCAGACAGCTGTTCAGACAGTTAACTTGGACCTTCCCTTGGAATAGCTAGCAAAAGGGCATTGGGACCCAAACATTGCTTTCAGCCAGCTATCTGTGCATAGGTAAAGGGAATGGTGAATATGGGAGGAAACAGTTCTTAGGTACAGCTGGGATGGAGCTCTGTGCAACCTGGTCTAGTGACAGGAGCTCCTGCCCATGGAAGAGGGGTTAGAACTAGAGGGTGCTTAAAACCCCTTCCTACCAAACCATTCTATGTAAAAATTGGAAAAGATTTGTTATAGACCTAGAGCTGTTCTTTGGGAGCATCCACAAATGACTGGTTTATAATATGTCTTCCAGAAGTGAGAGACAGGATTGGTGTTTAAAAAAAAATTGTGTCCTCCTTGCACTTAAGTAGGCATGGATGATTCCCTCCTGTGATATTTTTTATAGTAACTCATTTATGTGATAAGTGGGAATATATGAAAATCCCTAAAAATGAAAACCAAAGATTTTCTTAGCTAGTTTGAATTATTGAAGCTGACTATACATGAAGGATGCGATAGAGATTAAAGGCCAGTCTGTGTCAGGGTGCCTTCAGGTTTTTCTGTGGAAGCACAGAGCGTTATGTTTGGTTTTAATTTTTTTTTTTTTTTTTGTGTTTACTGGAAAATCCACTTTGCGTTCTGTTTCCTTTGTGCAAAAAATTTGAGTAATCTCCTCATACTTCTCTGTATATTTCTGTCTCACAGATGGATCTGTCTTTCTATTTCATTTATAGCCAAAAGTTTCTTCAGGATATTAGTCAAGGCTGTACAACTTAGTGAGAAATGTTCTTTGCCACTGTATGTTCAAAGGATCAGTTTAATAAAATCCTGTATCCATTAAATTTCTTATACATACTATGTCAGCATATTTTACCAGTAATTGAAAGTAGTAAGGCAAATATGAGGATTCACACCTTTAGACCTTCTAATATAGATTTCTCTCAAGATAACTAGCAGAGTTGACAGTATCCATACTTATTATATGAATAAACATCAATTACAATTGCTGTATTCCCACCTAATTGTTAGAAATATATTTTATGTATACATGTGTATATACATATACAGAGATATTTAAAAATATAAAAAAATTGAAATATTTAATTTGGAACTTCTGTTTGCTAGCTAACTTACACAGTATACATTTTTTTTCCAGGTTACATATTTATTCAGTCATCAGAGAGACTGAAATGTAGGTAAACAATGTAGAGCATGTTTTGAAAACTAAGTTATTTATGGCAGTGGAATAATTTACCAAGCCCTTATAGCTCTAGCATAAGATATAACATAACAGAATTTAAAAGAAAATATGCATCATATACATCCCTGTAGATGCAATCCCTTTTGTTGAATGACGGGTTAAATATCAGAAATTCTGTTCACTTGCAATTAAAATTTGGAAAAGCACCATAAAAAGAAACATATTATTTAGTACATAAAGAAAATAGGCTTGAAAAGCAAAAAATTAAACTCTGGTTTTGAAATCATAGGGTCATTTTTGGAGGGTCACATTAGGCCTCTGATTCAGTATGGGGTAACTCTTCATTAACACTGGAGTCAATAAGATTACTCTGGCCCCCTGGCCTTATCTTCTGACAGTGCTGTCTTCTGAAATAATATTGGAACTGATGCATAGCCTCAGAGCTAGCTCTGAGTAGCCACATTTGTCTTTGCCTATGAAATACTTTCTGACATCAATATATACATCTAATCTCTTTCAGAATATAAAAAATATTTGCAATATATTTAAATATATATTTAAATATATAGATTTATATTAGATTAACAAAATCTAGTCTGTATTTTCTAAGACATGTAATTTGTTTAGGTATTAATAGTTTTGAAATAACAAAAGCATTACTGTATCACAAAACCCACAAGAAAATAAATGCAAATCTTGATTGTCTATGCAAACACTAATCTCATATTCTGTTTTCACATTTGAATTGAGAAGTGTAGGTTTGCTTTTGAATTGAAATGCTATTGATGTCAGCATGTGCTTATCAGCTCAGGATAGAGAAGTTGCCTCTGCTCCCATGCTCTTGCAATTTGCAAAGATGTTGTCTTAAATGTTGGGGTTTTTTTTCCTGGAAAAGAGACAGCTCATTAGAACTCATTACCAGTCAGCAGCTGTCACAGAGCATGGATTTCAAACTTGTGGCAATTCATCTCTTCACAAAAGCTTTCTCCAAAAAATAGGGACACAATTTATATTGTCATTAACCTCAAATGACATAATATAAGGCTGCATTTACACCTTTTGCTCTGCTTAAGAACATTTCAAAATTCAGTAGTTTAAACTTGTGTTGTGGCATTTATTCCTTTCAACATGTAATTTCTGCCACTGAAAAATTTTAAACCAAGAAATTGAGATGAAAAGCAAAATATTTCATCACCAAATTCTGTCACAAAAACAGGAGAAAAATAATTTAATTTAATTTCATTCACCAGACAGTCTTTTTTTGCAAGGAAAGAGGGATTCCAAGGAATTTATTGCCTCAATCAATGAAATAAGTGAACTAAAGGTAGAGAAGGTTGACCAGAAAACTCCCACCTGTATCATCAGGCACTGAAAGGTTAGTGTGCTACATTGAGGAACAAAGATGTCTAGGGAATACTAGCAATGCAACTTCCAAGTTGGTAACATTAATTTTACATTTCTGAACAAGAGTATTACAAAGGCCTCACTTCCGAAAAGGATCTTACAATCCTTAAATTAAAATTTAAAAAATAGAATTTTTATTTTCAGACCTAGAATCAACATAAAATGATCCTACTATTTGAACATTTCTTTCATCTCTTAAAAAATATGAAATAAAGGATTCTGCACAGTGTTGCACGTCTAAGTGTTAAAAACTACAGAAACTACCCATGGTGTCATTTGAAATAGTTTACATCCATAAGCAGAAACTGAAGTTAGAGTCCAGCAACCAGTATTTTCCTGTTGACTGTACACTTATTAAAATCTGAAGGTTTAAGGATACCTACAGCAAGCTATAGGTTCAATAAGAAAATAAAAAGAGTTTGCAGTTTCTCATACAGTTTAAGTCAGATACTTTATGAAAGAGAGGAGACAGAAATGGTCTGATTTATAGCATCTTATGATGCTGATGACACTTTTCTGCATTTCTTTGATCCTCAACATCAGTCTTTGTTTTGGTAGGGTTTATGTTTGCTTACAAAGCTGTTTTACAGTGCTGTTTTCTGTTTCTTCTTGATATAAAGCAGATAGGTGTGCCAAATTGCTGTCTTCCAAAGGAGAAAGGTGATCTGTTCTTTTGTTGACTATTTTGACTTTTAAACAAATGTTTTCTCATTTTACCATCTGCCACTTGCAGAATACTTAAAGTGTGTAACTAAAAAATTCTATTAAATATTTTATACAAAGCAAAAATCCCTAACTGTTATATGTGACTGCCAAAACTTAGGATAAAATAAAATAGCATGAAAAATTAAAGAAATGTGTGTTATTAAAGCAATTTTTAAAAGTCTGAATAAGCATATTTGGATGTTTTAAGGAAAAAAGAGTGTTACCTACTTTGACAATTGAGACTTGCCCTTGGGTTAAAAAAACCCCAACAAAACTCCCCCTGGTGTTTCTTTAATTTGCCTGAACAGCTTATTTGTTAAACAAATCAAAAACATGAATCAAATAAAATATGTATGAAAGCAATCACAATAAGTTCCTAAAAATTGTGATGCACGCCTGCCAAATTAACCTAATCATAGCAACAGCAAGGATGATTTATGTGTAAGTAAGGTTACATACTGGAATACCTGCTTTTCATCTCTTTTCCTCTGTGATCCTGTAGTTAGGACACATGACAGATCCCGTGCCAAGCATGCACACCCAGAGGCTTTGGTCTCAAGCAGATTTCTAGAGCAGATTTCCAGTGGGCTGCCACTGATGGGCCTTGCAGATGGAATTGCTGCCACCCGTGGAGATGCTGAGCCACACCTGGAGAAGCCAAGAGCTGCAGGGTGAAATCTGAAATGCTGGTATTTTGCTAAGGGAATCAGCATGGTTGAATGCTTCATACCAAGCTTTATGTAACTTATAATGGTTTGGTACATTTCCACTAGTCACTGTAGACTCTAGCCAAAGGAAAGAGCAGGACATCTCCCAGAGGTGATTCAGCTTATTGCAGATGACTCCCAATGCACCAACACAACTAGGTAAGAAGACTGAACACCAGCATACTTAAAGTGAAGATAAGGAGCATGGGTATATTCCACAATTGTCTTATTTCCTACATTTTTAAAGAAACTAATGAATCACATTAGTTTATATGAAGATTTTTGGTCCTGTGGAAGGTGTTGGGAATGCTCTAGAGTACATTGGCCAGACAGAGGGCTTAGGCAGACAGACTTCTAGCCTTTGAATCCTTGCCAAACTATATAGGACAACTTGTAGCCATGAATATTAAGTCTAAGCCATAAACTGAGATAGGCAGAGTGTATTCACCTCTGCCAATATGCATTTATGTCATTTCTAGGAACTCTAAAAGTGAAAATAATGACATCTGCAGAGTCCTTCCAGAACGAAGTGGCCTTTAGATCACAACTTAGGCACGTTAAGTCCTTTCCTGATACCTCGATTTATGTCAAATGCCAAAGATCACAAAGGCAATCCGTGTCAGAGAAAGGATTTGACCCAACGCCTCAACTCCTGAGCTAATATTTAAAATACTCTACAAATCAGTCTATCTTTTTGACAGTTCACTATGTGAGAAAGTAATTTACTTCTAGGCAAAACATGTTCCAGATGGTTTGCATTTGTAACCATGCTTGAGGAAGAATTATGAGAGCACTTGTTTGGCTCCCATGTAAGAATTAACGATGAAATACTTCCCATTTATGAGTGTCTGGACCTAGTATTTATATACAGTTTTCACTTTCTACAGTCAGATTCATACCTATTTTTACCCCAGCTGCCCTTGATGGAAATCATGTTGCATAGGCATGGACATAAAAGATTTTTTTCCTCATAACAAAAATATCTGAAACTTAATTTCTTTAAGGCCAGAACATAGTTACTGCTAATATACTAAGCAATTTCCTGCTGAACTTTCCAAAATGTTGGAATGTTTTCAAATTTGTGGGAATAAGCTTAAAACATTGAATTGAAAATATGGGGAAACATAAACAAAGGGAAAACCCTGTTTGTTTAACATCTTCTTCAAAGTATATGGTATATGCCTAACTAAAACAGTGCAACTGGCCTCAGAAGAGGTCAGATAATGTTGAGGATATGAACTGACAAATCATTTGTTTCTTGTACCCTCTGCCATTAGTATTGTAGCTGTTACTGCTCCTTTCCTTATCTCATTACTATTTTCAGTAACCTGTTCTTATCTCAGACTGAAACCTTAATTTTTTGCCCCCAATTCTTGTCTCCAGCCTGCCACAGGGAGAGAGAAGGGCATGGGAAGGAGAAGTGAGCAAACTCCATGGTTTGGAGTTTTTAGGTGGCAACACTAAATTGGGAAATGGCAATCCTAAAGCATGAGCATGTATAAGTAAATTTATTGTTATTGAAAATTTAATAACAAAATATTAATTATAATCTAAAGGTGTGATAATGCTTTTTGTGATAATTCTGTCTTGGACTTAGATTTTATTAAGTATTATTCAACAATTTTACATTGTATAAATAAAGAGTATCTTTCTCAGCTTTATCACAATTTATGATTTCTTTATAAATTTCTTTATGCAATTTGTGAATTTTTTTTCAAAAGCTAATCACAAATCTCTAACAGAACCTCTGAAAATAGTCTGTACTTTAAGTAGAAACAACTGAGAAGGGTACTGAAATCTTGGGAGGCAGGTGAATCAGAATAATATTTTTTACAATAAGCAAATCTATTTGGCTGTGAAGGACAGAAAATTTCAGACTGATAAGGGAAAATAATGGCTTTAAAAAAAATACTAAAAATTCATTACAACAAAATATTATTCTCTGAACTTGCAAAAAATGTGAAAATTGTTAAATGAAATAGAGGGTATTATATCAGAAAGAAAAATCAACCAAACCAGGAAGCAAAAATTAAGCACTATTTTTTATTTAAAAAATAAATCTTTCATTAAACATATTTATAAAACAGAAGTTAAATTTGCTATTAAAACTTATTCTGCTTTTCTCTAAATTACTTTTCTCTAAAAATCTCTCATGTTTCTACTCCTGTTCCTACAATGAGTAAATTGCTTCACAAAATGCATGAATAATATCCCATATTACACAGCCCTGGTTCTGACTGAAATGTCTGACTGATTTGGCATACTGCAGTATCTCTCTCCTATCACTTATGACTGAAACTTTTTAAGAAGAGGTTATATATCAAAAAGTGTTTCCACTGTCTCTCTGTAAGTAAATTTTAATCTTTAAGTATAGAGTAGTTGAAAGCTATATGACTAAACAAAGGAGGGTGTACAGCAGGTGATGCATGAAATTAGCCCTGTAAGAGAAAAAAAAGCAAACACTTATAGAACATTAAATTAAAGTAAATTAAAATAAATTCCTTAAAGTAAATTGTTCTGCAAACTATTGATAAAGAAAAAGAAATTATTATTTATACTAATAATATTAAATGCTTGATTTATTTTTCAGGCTATTTCAAAAGAAGGCACTAGACACCAGTTTGACATGGTATTCTTGATACAAAATTTCACTGCCTTGGATGGATTTTCAAAGTGCTGCTATAGATAAGTATTTTTCTTATTCTGTGCATTGCATTTACAATTAAAGATTGTAAAACACTCGTGTGCTTTCTCTTACTCAAGCTTTGGCAAAATACCAACTTGACTATGGAACTGAGCTTATTTGACTAGAGAAAGTAGCAATATGTCTGCAGTTTTCACACTGCTGTTCATGCCTTTTCATATGGAGCTCCAGCTGCCTCAATGGGAAAATAAGGGCTGTAATTCATTGTAAGGGAAAAAAACATGAGACACACTTTGAGTTACTGCAAAGTGTGTTTTGTAACATTTGCATTTTCTTCTGCTTCATGTCTTCCTTTCTCTTTTCAGAAACCCCGTGAGAATGTCCTGTTTTTAAAAATTTATTTAAACTTCTGCCAAATAGCTCAGAGCCCATTGGAACCTTGAAGATATCTATGGCACATCCTTCAAGTGATAAGCTGAAATTTTTAATTATTTCTGACTTGGGTGTTTTTTTCCATTAAATTAGCCTGAATAAAATTTTGCTCATTTGTTTATTTCTTTTAAGTGAAACTTTTTATACAATGGACCCAGAAGCTGATACATGAGAATAAGAAAAAAAAAAAGAACATATGACATCTGCTGAAAAGCTAAACATTATAATATTTAATGATATTTTAAAGCAAATAGTCACAATACCTCTGCCACTATGCCTCTCCTTGTCTCCCTAAAAAGAACCAAAAAAATCCTCCAAGCCAACATAACACACTACAATCTCTCAGAGAGAAAACAGAAAATGGCTTAAGTAAGATTTTTTTGAAAAATACTATTTTTGGGAACAAGCTACAATTTATATAGTACTCTTTATCAGTAGGTCCCAACCTTTCTTGGAAATATCTATTTCACAGCAAAGGAACTAAGGCATAATAATATGACCTTATTGCCTAGGTTCATAAGTCCTGTTCAGCAGGACATCAGAACTTAAATCCTTTTCGAAGACAAATCATTGACTAAGACCTACAGAATCCAGGATTAACCTGTGTGATCTTTTTGTTTGTGAGGCAGAAAGTGTAAGTGGCTAGAATCAAATACCAGTTTCAGCTTTTCTAAAAGTTGTTAAAGAAAGAGAAAATTTTTTAGCAATTATGTTTTTAAGTCTGGTTGTTTAACTTCATTCTGTACTTCAAAATAGTTCCTTCTGACAACTTGGACTGTTAATTATGGAATACTGCTATTGAGGGTCTTCACATACAAAAAAACCTATATAAGTAAATTGAAGATATTCTTTTACCTTTATGGCTTACAATATTCAGGTCCCAAGTCTTTACCTAACCTTAGTCTTGGACTTGTAAGTGTCCAGTTTCTTAAAGATTATTTCAGATGAAAAATATTCTGCAGTATGGGGTTTTTATTACTTCTTGCTGAACTCAAGCTTCTCTGTATGAGGAATAAGATGGTGAAGCTAGCTTCTAATCCAAACTCCAAATGGTGTAGGCAGCAATATTTTTTAAGCTCTTGCAGTGATAGGTTGTAAGTTGGTGATGACTTCTTGATGGTAATGGTATAGTCCAAGATAGTTGCTTACTAGTCACGTGTGCATCCAATACTTTGTTGTGAAATTCCTTATAAGCACTGGGGTTTTTTTTTTAGATAAAAATTAATCCTTATTTTATTTCCAAAAGAAAAGTAGAAAATTAAGGACAGAATTGATTTTTGGACTCAGAAAATGGGATATTGTGTCTCTATTTTACAGGGGTTCTATCACAGACCCATTTAAATTGTTTTTTCAGGATAGAGAAAGATTAAACCTCTTTATTTTAAAATCTTTTTTTTGTGTGTGTGTGTGTTTGCAACTTTTTACCTCTTCTCAAGACCTTCATTTTGCCACCTTCTTCTTGATCTAGTTATTAGAACCTCAGATTTAGAAAAAGGGGACAATCAATAAATTAATAGGAAAATAAATATGACACATGTTGTTGCATAATGAAATCAGAGTCTTGAATAGGCATTGTAAAAAATTGTTGTCTAGGTTCAGTTTATGATTTCAATGGATAGTTTTGTACATTATAGCTTGAGGACAAAGGAGTTCAAATAATAATTGAGGAAATTTGACAAGGTCACACAGAATGTAGGAACCTACAGACCCAGCTGTTACCAGTGAAATGCCTGCTATTCATTTTCCAGGCAAACTGATGGAATTAAGATGTAGATTAAAGTCATTTTAGCTCAATTGCTTTCAGTGGAATTGCACTGATCGTCACCACAGGGAACTTCACCTGACTAAAGACTGTGTATTCCCATTCTCTGCTCTTGTTCCTCTTCAAGTCAGTGGATCTTTAACCTATGAAGTCCTTTGTTGCAAGATAAATATGTGATATTAATCAATGGGATTTGCATCAGAGAGGTGTATTACATGATTTGTTTATGCAAATAGCACAAGAAATGAACACTCCAAGGGCAAATAGTAAGTGATGTTTGATTGGAGCTATTTAGACCGACATTAAATGTTTAATAAAAGAATGCCATGTGACTTTTAGCACTAGATTACTCAAAAAGGTTAATGTGTCATTTAAGCAGAAAGAAGAAATAGCATTTCTATTTACTGTTTATGGATAGCACTAATATTTCTGTTGTTATACATCAAAACAAAATTGTAAATAATTGTCCATGATCTTTTAAAAATGATCAGATACCTAATAAATGTGTTCAGAAAACCATTCCATATCAGTAAGTTACTATTACTATGGGGCAGTGAAAATAAATGTATCTTCACATGAAGAATTAATTACTTCGGTGACTTCATACAGAAATGCCAATATGAGCAAAGTGAAAATTTAATAATTCACTAACTAATAAATATAATCCTGAGGAAAAAGCCTGATTTTCTTGAAATGTGCCAGATAATTTTGCCTATCTCTTTTAGCAGGGAGAGCATGAAACGTTTATCTCTTCAGTTTCCTTCTCATTTCCTGTGAGGTCCTGTCTTCTGCTAGACCCCTGAACAGACATTTCCTTTGTCATTTTTACATGTATCTTTGTATTCAGTCAGATGAAGTTTAGAAAGCCAGAATGATTTAAATCTTATTTAAGTGTTATCATCAATAATAACTTACATAAAGCATAAGGCTTTTTTCTTGAGTCTTTGATTGTATTAACTTCTTTCTTATTCAATGCATTAATTATCTAGCCCAGGAGCTGAAGCATGCTTCTAGTTTAGGTGGCCAGTCACACAGGAGTGTAAACTACTAATAAAATTATCCTGATATTTATCATGGAATATAGTGATACATACAATTATTTCACTCCAGAAACTTGGTAAATTACCTATTTTCTGCTCTTCACTGATTCCATCTTGCACAGCTTTTGCACCTGTTGAAATACCAGTGATTTTTTTCTTCTTCTATATACATACATATATAGAGAAACAATGGGACATGAATGCTGGAGCAGCTGTCTCTAAGTTTTTATTCCATCATAATTATCGGTCTTATTTTACAGGGCCAAGCACAGGAGATGGAAACAGCTTCAGTTGCTAACAACAGCAGATGAAGTCCTCTTTATCACATTATGTCTTTCAACAACTTTCTAGGCAATAGGACAATATTAAAAGCTGACAAGCATTTGCTTAGCCTAATTAATAAAGCTGTGTGTACATCTTGCTTTGAACAATGCTTGCTTGTAATAGCTTAAACAAGCTTACATATTTCTACTATATTGCTTAACATTTTCCTGGGACTATTTCTACACAGCTCATAGCCTTATTGCTTCTTGTCCTTGCAGCTTCAGCATTCTTGCATTTCTCCATCCTGAGATTTGCTTTCACATAGTTTTCTGAGAGTTTTCTACTTTTACTATTTCCCTCAGCACCCATTCAGGTAGCAAGTTCATGCATTCCTTTGTATCCATAGCTCAGACACAATGATCAATAAGGTTAGTAACTGTGCAAATAAGATAATTCAATCAATTTGCATTGTTTTCACATGCAAAGGCAATAGTTGTAATACAAAACCTTCTTCCTCAGGCTTGCTAAGTGTTTTGATTCCCAAGAAAAAAACAGCTAGCCATTCCTCTGCCTCTGTTTCTTACAGTCTCTAGCATTCTGCTAATTGCTGTTTGTAGGACTCTTCTACTGTAAAATAACAACAATGGAGAAAATAGTAACTTGTGCCTCTACTCTTAGAAATTACTCAACCAAAATAAATGCTGAAGAAATATTGGTATTGAAAAAAATCATTATTAACACAGCATCGCTTATTTCCTAAATTTCAGTGATTCTGTCTTACTGCTTTACATTGCTTGATGATGTAAATCAGCTGTAGTTTAAATCTAGTCACAGCCATTTTGCCTCAAGGAACTCTACAATAGAGAGAGCATTCTTTGAAAACTTACCCATTGTTCATAATGGAGAAATATAGCTATTTAGTAACATAAGCTTTCCCATCTTGAAATAGATCTGTATTTTGTCAAATTATTTGTCCTGTAGTCAACACCAGATTTTTACAAGTGACAATGTATAAAGTTTCCTTGCACAGGTAAGAAATCATACTGATAAAAAGCTTTGATAGAATTTTCTCAGATATCTGTGTCAGGTTCCACTGATGGAGAATTATCACCTCCATAATACAGGCAGCATAGGATGGAAAGGGTGTTTGCACTGTAGGTGCTCTGAATTGAAACAGCTGAAATAGGGACTGATGCCTTCTTTCCTGGAAGATGCTACCCCAAAGCAAAATTGAATGTAGTGCTATGTGCTGCCATCAGTTACTGAAGAAGCATCCTTCATATTCCCAAACTTGTATTGTAGGGGAACAAACACTCTCAGATGGCTTAAATGTCTGATTTGTCTGCCTTGGGATTTGCAGTGCATTGCTGCAAGGCACTGAGTCTGGTGTTCTTTATGATCCCAGTGAAAAGATCACTCGGGTTCAGTAAGATGCTGCTTAAAATACCATTCATTGGAGCTAACACTGTAGGGAAAAAGAGAATAATATAGATAATCTTACATGCCTTCAGATGTAGGAAACAGTTGTATATCATTAGGAAGACCTCTAGTCAGGGAACAGCACATAATGCAGATCCCATCTGTTTGATGGCATTTTGGGTCTTTAGAGCTCTTAGAGGATATTCTTAGACAAGAACAATCCTATTAATCATTTCTAGTGTCAAACAAAAGGATGTTCACATGAGAACAGGCTGCTTCACTCTGAAATAAATACAAGCACACACAGGTGGTGTTATTGCTGATGCTAATGGCAGCTGCCTACAGGCTCCTTCATTACCAGTACCAGCAACGTGTACCCTGCAGCCAAGGGATGTGCACAGCTCAACACAGTGCTGAAGAAAAGCAGAATACAACTTTGCACAGAAAAGGCCTGCATCTTCTCAGGCAAACCCTTATGTGGAGCATTAATTCTTTGGTAGATGATGGTCTTCCTGATAGAATCACTACTGGGTTACCACAAACACTTCTACCATTGGCTGCTGTACTTGCCACTGATGACATTAATGTTTCAAATGCTCAGATGGCAGATAATACTCTGTGCCTGCACCCCAGTCTCCTCAGCATATTTTCAGCATATTTTCAGCTGTATTTCACCATGAAGCTGACATCCTTTACCAACAAAAGTATATTGCAATGAACTGAGCTGAAAACAGAACCATAGACAGACTTTACCCATCCTTTCTGCTTACTGTTGTAAAATTCCTATAGGCAGATAGTAGTCCTGTCTGCCAAATATACATGACTAAAACTTGCCATTTCCCTTACTTCCATTAATCTTAACTGTAATAACTGCCTTGTACTCTGCAGCTCAAGTCTCATAACTGCTCCATATTCACTATGGCAGCCAGGTAAGTGTTTTCATTTGGACACAATTCTTTGTCAGCAATCTAATTTTAATTTAGCATTGTGATAAAATTTGCCCTTCTTATTGTATCACACAGTCTATATTTCTTGTCATCATAGCATGTCATTGGGATGACAGCAGTTTTAAATCTAATTTTAATTAGATTTAATTCCTCTAGAACATTTACAGTTGAACATATTATTACTTCAAGTTCATTCTATCTTGGTTCTTCCCTTCTCATCTTTAGAACAGTTTAGTGTCCTCCTTGTTCTAATAAACTTCTAGTTTATCTCTATGAAAAGAGGTACCAGTACAGTATATTGGAATACATTTCTTCTTGGATGTTTGTACATGACACTGTAAGATTTGTTGCATAATTCTCCAGTCTTATTGCTTATGCAAGCTTGCATCTTTGCTCTTTAAAACCCACTTATGAACTGAATGAATTTCCATTGAAGTCCCTGAAGACACTAAATTTGAAAAAATCTCAACCTAACTTTCATATAGGTTCTCAAACTTGACAGTTTCTGTTCAGTAAAGACCTGAAACAGCAATTTTAAATGGTTTAATTTGCATTTTATGGCATCTTATTAGTAATAAACACATTTCAGATATATATAGCTAATATTTGTTGAGTTTTTTCACATATATGTTTTATGAAGCTTTCTACATTGTGAATTTATTTTTTATCTTTTTGTTGTCATAATTTCATTAATTATTCCTATCATTCTTCATATCTCACATATTCAACACTTGATGGCCTAAAGACTTAGTAAAATTAGAGAATCACAGAGTGGTTTGGATTGAGACTGACATTTTAGAACTATTTATTTTAAGAGAGTGCCATGGACAGGGATTTCCACTAGACCAGGTTGCTGAAAGCTCTAGCTACAATGACTTTAAATATTTCCAGGAACGGGATATCCACATCTTCTTTGGACAACCTCTTTCAGTACCTTATTACTCTCATAATCAGCTGGGCTACAAGAGCAGATTGCCTGGTCATAGTTAGTTTTTAATTTACCAATAATTCCCTAGTGCTTATTTCAATCAGTTCATTCCCAGCCTGTACTATACTTGTACAGACTGTAAAGAACAGTAAAGAACTTTTTGTTTTCTCCTGCTTTATTTGGAATTGTTGCAAACCTCTTGTTGAGGCAAAGCTCAATGATTTGCCTACAAAGTTTGGTTAAAGTGCCAGTGTTTAGTTCAAATAAGAGTTCAACTTTTGCTTCAGTAAATAGCCATATGAAAAATTATTTAATGTGTTTGAGGAGAGCACATTCATTCTGATAAGAATATATCTTAGAGCTTCAGATATAAAATACACATGCTTCCAAAACCAGAAAGAATAATGGATTTAAAATGGCTTAAGTGGACAGATTATTCCCTCTTTAAAAAAAGTGTTCAGAACGTAACTAGCAAAATTGCAATGGCAGCTGACCCCAAACCTTAGGGATCATACTGAACTGCAGGCTGTGGATTTTTTTTTTTGACATGTGTTTCACTTAAAGCAGTGTGAGTTCAAAGGTATTCATCTGATCATGACAGTAATTGAGCATTCTGGGGAAGCAGAATCAACTTGTTTTGATATTATTTCTTTCAGAATGAGAGTGAAAAGTATAACCTTGCATGTCCCTGCATGAAACTGAGCTTTCCAGTGGGACAGGATTTGAATCTTATTGTCTCAGGAAAATGAGAACTGGAGTTAACACTTAAGAGTCCTTTAGATGACTACCAAAATGATTAAATCATTGTGAAGACAATCACTAAAATTGTTTCCACATTTTTAAATGCTGTTTTCCCACATACAGCTCATGTAATATACTATGTATGTTTCCTATATGTGAGTTTTTAAGAGAAATGTAAATCAGAAGTAACTGTAGTTACTCTTAGCTTTTACATTTACTTCTACTGAAGCATCTTCAACTGAAGCAAAAATCTAAACTATCAGAAATACTCCAATTGTATAATTTAATATTCTTTGTTGATTTCATTATCACTGAAGATTATGGTGCAGTCTCCTAGTTTTGTTAACTAATTATGGTGACTACCTCTATGGTTTTAATTGCTAAATGAAGGAAATCCACCTATTAAATAAAAAATTCCAGGGGAGGAAGGGAGGAAGGGAGGGAGGGAGGGAGGAAGGGAGGCAGGAAGGGAGGAAGGGAGGAAGGAGGAAGGAGGAAGGAAGGAAGGAAGGAAGGAAGGAAGGAAGGAAGGAGGAAGGAAGGAAGGGAAGGAAGGAAGGAAGGAAGGAAGGAAGGAAGGAAGGAAGGAAGGAAGGAAGGAAGGAAGGAGGAAGGAAGGAAGGAGAGGAAGGAGGGAAGGAAGGAAGGAGGAAGGAAGGAAGAGGGAAGGAAGGAAGGAGGGAAGGGACGGAAGGAGGGAAGGGAGGGAGGGGGAAAGGGAGGGGAAGGAGGGAGGGAGGGAAGGAGGGAAAGGGAGGGAAGGAGGGAAGGGAGGGAAGGAGGGAGGAGGGAGAGGTAGGAGGAAGGAGGGAGGGGAAGGAGGAAGGAGGGAAGGAGGGAAGGAGGAAGGGGGGAAGGGGGGGAAGGAGGGAAGGAGGGAAAGGAGGGAAGGAGGGGGAGGGGGGAGGAGGGAAGGAGGGAAGGAGGGAAGGAGGGAAGGAGGGAAGGAGGGAAGGAGGGAAGGAGGGAAGGAGGGAAGGAAGGGGAAGAGGAAGGGAGGAGGAAGGAAGGAAGGAAGGAAGGAAAGGAAGGAAGGAAGGAAGGAAGGAAGGAAGGAAGGAAGGAAAGGAAGGAAGGAAGGAAGGAAGGAAGGAAGGAAGGAGGAGGAGAAGGAAGGAAGGAAGGAAGGAAGGAAGGAAGGAAGGAAGGACAGAAAAAGGAAGGAAGGAGGACGGAAGGAAGGAGGAAGGAAGGAGGAAGGAAGGAAGGAAGGGGAAGGAAGGAAGGAAGGAAGGAGGAAGGAAGGAAGGAAAGGAGGAAGGAAGGAAGGAAGGAAGGAAGGAAGGAAGGAAGGAAGGAAGGAAGGAAGGAAGGAAGGAAGGAAGGAAGGAAGGAAGGAAGGAAGGAAGGAGGAAAGGAAGGAAGGAAGGAAGGAAGGAAGGAAGGAAGGAAGGAAGGAAGGAAGGAAGGAAGGAAGGAAAGGAAGGAAGGAAGGAAGGAAGGAAGGAAGGAAGGAAGGAAGGAAGGAAGGAAGGAAGGAAGGAAGGAAGGAAGGGAAGGAAGGAAGGAAGGAAGGAAGGAAGGAAGGAAGGAAGGAAGGAAGGAAGGAAGGAAGGAAGGAAGAAGGAAGGAAGGAAGGAAGGAAGGAAGGAAGGAAGGAAGGAAGGAAGGAAGGAAGGAAGGAAGAAGGACAGGAAGGAAGGAAGGAAGGAAGGAAGGAAGGAAGGAGGAAGGAAGGAAGGAAAGGAGGAAGGAAGGAAGGAAGGAAGGAAGGAAGGAAGGAAGGAAGGAAGGAAGGAAGGCAGGAAGGAAGGAAGGAAGGATAGGAAGGGAAGGAAGGAAGGAAGGGGAAGGAAGGAAGGAAGGAAGGAAGGAAGGAAGGAAGGAAGGAAGGAAGGAAGGAAGGAAGGAGGAAGGAAGGAAGGAAGGAAGGAAGGAGGAAGGAAGGAAGGAAAGGAAGGAAGGAGGAAGAAGGAAGGAAGGAAGGAAGGAAGGAAGGAAGGAAGGAGGAAGGAAGGAAGGAAAGGAAGGAAGGAAGGAGGAAGGAAGGAAAGGAAGGAAGGAAGGAAGGAGGAAGGAAGGAAGGAAGGAAGGAAGGAAGGAAGAAGGAAGGAAGGAAGGAAGGAAGGAGGAAGGAGGAAGGAAGAGGAAGGAAGGAAGGAAGGAAGGAAGGAAGGAAGGAAGGAAGGAAGGAAGGAAGGAAGGAAGGAAGGAAGGAAGGAAGGAAGGAAGGAAGGAAGGAAGGAAGGAAGGAAGGAAGGAAGGAAGGAAGGGAAGGAAGGAAGGAAGGAAGGAAGGAAGGAAAAGGGAAGGAAGGAAGGAAGGAGGAAGGAAGGAAGGAAGGAAGGAAGGAAGGGAAGGAAGGAAGGAAGGAAGGAAGGAAGGAAGGAAGGAAGGACAGGAAGGAAGGAAGGAAGGAAGGAAGGAAGGAAGGAAGGAAGGAAGGAAGGAAGGAAGGAAGGAAGGAAGACATTACATTGGGCTAAAGATTTTTCTCCATTCTGAGGAACAATAAATTCAATCAGATGTTATCTTCATGGGGACTGTAACTCAAATCACAGGTATCCTAATTTTACTAGCAGTAATTTGCCTAACCCAAATGAATCTTGACTGATTTGGGTTTACCTTTCTATCTAATGAACCTTTTCATGTATTTGACAAAATTGTGGCAGAAACTTATAGCAATTGTTTTTTAATTATGTATGCAGTGAACAAGAATTATCCTTATTTCTTTTCCACTGTAAGGAAGCATTTATTTTTTTAAGAGTAGTTGAAATAATCATATTGATTTAGGGCCTAAGGCATTCTTTAAAATTAGCAATCAACCCATCTGAATGGGATTTTTCTTCAAGATAATAACCACTGTCTTCTCTATGACGGGATTTGGGAGGATATAGTGTCTTCTCCTTCTAACTAAATAAAAGTAGAGCCTTATGATTGGCTAAAGCCTTCTCCTGAAAGGATTACCTGAGGTATGTGATGCATTAAAAATTGTTTGAAAACAATTTCTCGTACTTCTGTTAAGTCAGCAATTCACTATTGCTTCTAATAGGATAGTTATGCTATCCAATTTTCATAGGTTTTCTCAGAAATGTTTATTTTTCAGCTTTTATGTTTTTTGCAATGTTACTGTTTTAATTGCAGTCTGTACTTTTTTAGATTTAATTTTTTTCTTTGTCTTTAAAAACTAAAGCAGATTAATTTTATTATTTCCCTATAAAGCCTCATATCTATGTTTTTGATTTTGGTTTTGTTTAGATAGTAGCCTTCTTTGATTTTAAGCATTGGTGCAATAATTTTACCATCTCATGCTTTTCAAATGATTATTAGCTGCAACAACTTAAGCCACCTAACATATCCTGGCCTGATTTTAAAACTGTCTTTGATATCCTTCCTTACTAAAATTATTAAAATATCTAATCAAATAAAACTAGCTACTTTTTAAAATGCTGTTTATAGACAGATCTTATATGATCTTACTGCTGTTAGTTCCTATTTAGATTTGGCAGAAAATAGCTACTTTCTTCACTTATTCTTTGCTAATGTGATTTTAAAATAGCAGAGATTTTTCTTATATGAATTCATAGACATATAGAAAGTACATGTTTAGTTATTAAAATTTTTGCCTTTTCCATAACTTTTAAACAATTGATTCTAATCATTATTGCTATTATCTTTCTTCCGGGTCTTTTTTTTTTTTCCAGATCTGTAGATGAACTGAAAAATTAATTATTCATAGAGCCTGAGTCCAGGTAGATTAGATGTACTTCATTTCCCTTGTCTAAAAAATCACTTATCAAAAAAGATATCAAATTAATCAGGCATGAACTACCTTTGTTAAATATGTGTTGTATTTCATCCCATTTTCCAAGTTCTTCCATTTATTTGATTATATTTTCCTTCAAAACTCTTTCCAGAGCTCTCAATATCATTGATTCATACAACATTGAGTTTGCACTTATTTAGATTGCAATTTTCTTTCATTTTAAAAGCAGACTCCATATTTTCCCATCTCTTATATTTTAATACCTTTACTGGCTTGCTTATGATGAGTTGACAATCTCACATATAACATACTCCTGCATAATATGATAGAGAATACTAGTTCTTTGACTGAGATATTTTATAGGTTTTTTACCATCCATGTTTTTGTTTTTTTAAAGTCATTGTTTTTTTTAACCAAGCCTCTTTCTGAAGTTTCAATTATCTTCTTCCCCACTAATCACATCCTTTTTTTCTCTCATCTTATCTTGTCTGTGATTAAAACCAAGAAGAATATTTTTTTTTATGCTGTCCATAACTTAATTTTAGTCTCAGTCTTTTCTTGCTCATCCCAAAGCAGGCAAACTAGGTCTAGGTGTTCTAAAAGTATTTATTTATTTTCATTAGCTAAAATGGAAACACATAATAACTAGCATCTTCCTATCTTAAACAAATTGGAGTCTACTCCAGGTGACTGTACTTGGGTCTTTATTTGCAAATCTCCTGTGCATTTTAAAGTTATTCATGATACATAGTCTTTTACCAAGAATTACACTGCAAGCTATTCTGTTTATATGCTTAAAATAGGGTTATTTGATAATATTCTAAATGGGTAAAAGGGAAGGTGATTGACACATATTAAAACTGAGTTTTTTGATTTCTCCCAGTTTGCTTAGGCAAAAGAAATGCAAGTTGTTCTGCATCTTATTTTTTTCATTCTATATCTAGACTCATGATGTTCATTTATTATTATCACAGGAGGAGATATGTGGATATTTACACTAAAGCTGTAGCATTGCAGAAAATTATTTTATAAATAAATCACTTTCAGAACTGTGAAATCAAATATAGGGGGCTTAAGTAGAAGAAAAATAGGAACAGTTTCAGTATTATCACTAACTTATTAAACTTCAGCGAAGATTTTGTTTAGTTCATTCCCCATAGTCTTTGCTTATTGCATCCAGAAAAGAAGTTGAAGTCTGTGATTTTCTCGATACTATGAACAACAGTCACAGAAAAAATCCAAACAGTTTTAACTTCCATTTTTTCCCAATTTTGTGAATAATTGTCCTAACTACTCTCTCTTACTGTTACTATCCCAGATAAACTGTATTTATTTTACATGTGTCCTTTTACATGTGTAGCCAAGTTTTAATTGGATACTTGCATTGTTTTCCAGAATAAGGGCTCATTAATGAGTGTGCATAGCCACACACTGGGGCAAGATATTTCTACTTTTTTTTCTAGTTTGAGGAAAGTAGGGACCTTGGTCATAACCCATAAAAGGCTGGCTCACCATTCATCAAAACATTACAGTATTTATATATTTTAATAAACAAATACATCAGCACTTCTTGGTTACAGATTGGTTTTTTTTTTTTTTTTTTTTTTTAAGTTAGTTCACAAACCCCTATTTACTGGTTATATCACTTGCTTCTCATGCTAATTACCTTGCATGTGCAGTTCTTCCCTGCACTTGATTCTGGAATCTGTTTTGAGTAGGTGATCACAAGTCAGTGGTTACAATCCTCTGCTGTTGAAATGGTCTTTCCCCAGTTACTGCTTGATTCTGTTGACTTTACTCCTGGTAACTATAATCCAGACAGCCTACTCACCTTTGGATTGTCTTTCCTTAAAACAAAACATTAGCCAACCTTACAATGTTCACAATGCAATTGCTTAATTATCACCATCCAGCTATATTAATGATTAACAATTAAAAAAACCTGCAAAGTGTATTGAAATCTTTAGGGACTCAAATTTCCAGTGACTCTGTATCAACATGATAGCTTCTTTTATTCTGTATCAACAAAGTTTATTAAAAGTATATGTGCAGGTAGATAAGAGCTGCCCATTAATCTTCTCTCTTTAAAGAGAAGAGAGACTAAAACTGTTATTGAAAATGCTTAATTTCAGCAGCTATTTTGTACCTTTCCTCAAATTAGATCACCATCGAGAAATACAGAATTTATTGAAATATTTGGCTACATGCCAATGATTTTATTTTAAGAGAATTTCCTACACTTTAAAATTGAAGGCAAAATTTGCATTAACCCTTTCTGTTTCTTGGTACTCATTATTAACAAAAATGCTGATTGACTCCATTTTGGTGGTGAACAGGAGTTCTGAATTGCAAAGGAATTGCCATTCAGCATGCTGAAAGTGATAGATACAAAGGATTTGAGTATTTTCCCTACAACACCCAGTGTTGTTTTTTTATTAATTTTCAAGCTCTTTTACTCACTAACATATTTTTTCAGAGATTAAGAGTGAAATTAAAGAATTGTAAACTGTTCCAGATAACACAATGTCTTAGGTCTTGTCTATTCTTGCCATTTTATTTTGGTTTTTTGCTTTAATCATATAAAATTTGTATTTATTGTTTAAACTTTGATGTTTTATTTAGTAGAGTAAAATAACTTGTCTCCTTTGAAGGTATTGTTTACACATTATGTTAAATTGAGTAGAAAAATATAAAGTGTGTTGTTTCTAATATAACTTACAGCTTGGGTTTTTTTGTAAGGTTTGCCCATGTGTTTTAACACCTTATAATGCAGTTTGCGACACACAATCCATAGAATGATAGATGTTAAAAAAAAGTACTTTCTGAATAATGACCTAAAGGAAAAAATGTGTATTTTTATCATTATATTGAAGATATTTATTGAATAAAGAGTGATTTAATTTTTATTTAACTTGCAGTTGATAGATAATTTTGCCTTTGTGGAAAAAAAATAGAAAATTAGCTTAAAATTGCCTAATTGTGCAAACAATTTTATCCATCTGTTAAGCTAGGGCCTGAGAGTGGAAAATCAGTTTCATAGTCTGGATTTAGCAATGACCCATATTAAAGGATGTGTTATGAAAATCAGGTTTAAAATTATATCATTTTAACAAAAAAACTCTTCAAAAAGTTAAGTCTGCCATACCCTTATTTGGAGACCATGACTTGAAAGGGTCAGTTTTTTACTATTACAGTGGAACTTAAAAATTTGTATAAAAGAAAGAAAAGACAAAACACCACAACACTGGCCAAAACTCTCTACAAACACCATTGTGAGTATAAAGGTAGATAGGCACCTTTCCATCTTTCTTTTCACTGGAGCTCTGTTTCATGGGAGCTGCCAAGAAAACTTCCAAAATCTGGATCTCACTGCCCAGGAAGGCTTTCTGTTGATGCTGGTCATTTATAAGAGTTATAGAATAGATAAAAGCCTTAGAGCTTAGATAATTACTAACCTGTAAGTACTTTGATAGGGCTCTAGCTATTACCTGAAGAAATGAAAAGCAAATTCATTCCCCACGTTCATTCTTTATTCACCACAAATGATAACTTGCAATAATGGTGCAGACTTGTGCAACTTGCATTGTTTGCTGTCACAGTGATAAATGAATGGAGGTCATCTGAAAATATTGTTATGTATGTGGACATGCATTCAGTTCACCTAAATTTTGGCCTCCAGAAGTATGGTTCTGAAGTCAACTTTTAACAAATAGGATGGGACAAAAGTTAATAGATAATCTGCAATTTAAGAGTGTCCCTTCTCTGCTTAATTTTCGCTCAAGAAATAATAAATGTTGCCTTTTCTAGTAGAAATTACCTACAAAGTTAAAGGGTCATGCTGTTGCTGCTGAAGACTGGAAAACTTGTTGGAGGACCAGAAGGAAGGAGGAAGCCCTGCTTGAATTTAGGATTACTACTGGGAGACTTGCCTGGTGCATGCTGTGAAACACTGAGTACATTAATCCTAGGGAGGTCCAAAGAGGGGTGAAATAGGCAGAGAGGACTTCCTTCTACATAGACTCAGTCTTGAATATTATTATCAGAAGGAGACACTGCTAGTACATAGCAGTGATTTGTTGTGATAGAACATAAGCTTAAATGAATCAAAAAGTATGAGAAAAGATGAGATAGATAGAATAAAAGAGACATACAAGGGCAAAAGAAAAGATAAGTGTGTCCAGAAATCACATAATTTGAGGGAAATATTTGGGAACATTTTCTTTGGAATTTGTTTCAAAACAAAAACACGTGTTAAATCTGTTCTCAAATGTGAAAGTACAAAGAACATAGAAAGAGCAATGAATAATAAATACATGCAAAGATATAAAATTGGAATGAGGAACTAAAGGAGCGAAGTCCAAATGCAAGCATTTCATATAACTGCATGTATCCAAACTAGTGGAGAAAAAATTGAAAACTGACTCAAGTTAGATAAACTCTGAACAACAGTTTACTAACACTAGAAATGTGACTACTACAGTGGGATAAAATTTGGTTCAGGCTTACAGATTTTAATAGTGAATACATAGCTATGAATTCTATGAATGGCAATGAAAGCCAGAAGGAAAAGAAAGTAAAAGAGAAAATAAGTCACAACTTTCGGATTTTGAAGTATTACAAGAATTTCTGCAGCAACTGGGACTACTGCACTAAGTGAACTGTACAGTTTATAATCTGCTATGAACTATTCTCCAGCAGAAGAGAAGAGAAATGAATTGTGGCAAACAGGGGAAGAGATCACAAATAACTGTTAGAAGGCCAACCACGAGGCTAAACACCTTTGTGAAGAGGTCAATGTTTGATATGTCTCTTGCTGCTGGGCAAAGTATTGTACTCTGTAAAAATACTTTGATCTGGTGGGATTTAGCTTATTTGCTCCTATCCTTCCACTCTCAACAAGCATTAAAGCATATAATTAAGAAAGAGCTTGCTTGCTTCAATCCAGGATAAAGGAAGAAACTCTTTGAAAACACAATCCAATTATGTTGGGGGGGACCTGAAGGTTTGAGTTGCTGAAAACTGTCAAACATTTACTTCGAAACAAGAATGTATCCTCAGGAGTTAATTCACTTCATAGAGATCAACACTTGCAATGAAAAGCCCCCAATAACACATCTTGATGGAATTGTCTGTGCTTTCCCTTACTTTTGGTCATCACATGGTTGTTGGAAACATTGATGTTAAACCCATCAAGTGGTTTCAGGTCTAAGTCTCATCTAAATCCTTTAGAAGTGTTCCAAACCATTCTTTTGTCTTAATTCAACTCAGGTTTAAATGTTTTGGTCTAAGATTTTACATTTTCACCTTCAAGCTTTTTCTGAATAAATGTTAGCCAGAAAAATGGTATATTTGTGAAATAATGCGATGAGAAGGAAAGTTCTAGGCATTATGTGTGCTTATATCCTGTATGGGCTAGAGAATAGCTGGATCCAATAAATCATTTAATAGTCTGAAGTGCTTGAAAGAGCCACCCTATCATTTTAAAAGACTAGGCTTTAAGTAGCATGGCTATGCATGCATGTTTTTCAGGCTAGATACTAAAAGGACCATGAAAGTCTCTGCTGAACTTCCATTTAAGATGTTAATGAAATTCTGCAAAGATCTACTTTCTTTCTGTGAATATCTGAGCCTCTGAACTGCTAAAATCTCCACTGCCAGACTTTGCCATGTTCCTAAATACGTGTTAATGGATGTGTGCACAATAGTCTCTGATGCTGCTGAGCAGGTGAGGCAGCTCTGTACAGCCTTGCCTCTTTCTAGTGCAGTCATATTAAAATATCTAACACTCTTGGGACTGCTAGTTAATAAAAAATGTTAAAATTAAATGGAAGAGTCCTACAATGCTACAATAAGACAATTGGGCACAAAAAGCCAAACATGTGACAGATGAATGCATCAACCAGAAAGAGAAAAGAGATGAAGACAAATCCTACAACCATGAGCTATCTCTAATATTCATACCATCACTGCTATTTTATTTTCTAAGAGTTATTGTAAAACTGTGTAGAATGCATTCTACATTTCTAGATTCTACAATCGTGTTCATTTCTAACACACATCGTAAAATCCAGTATATGAATTGCAGACTATAATGACTTTCTTGCCATGATTTATATTTGGATTGCCTGCATTAACACATTTGACATCTAGATATATATTAGCCTAAATTCAGCAGGGATTTCTAGTTCATACACATTTGCTGATTTTACAGGAAGTCAATTAGATGTGACTCAGCAAAAATATGCATCACTATGGGTAACAAAAATAGAATCTTCATTGCCACTTATTGAGGTAATTTAGAAAATAATGAGTATTAAAATGAAAAAATAATAATTAGTTTCAAAAGATGCCGTAGTCAAAGTTAAAATATTTTTGTTATTTTTTAATAAGTTCAAATAATAAAAAGAATGATAGTATATCACAATCCTGTCTTAGCAATTTTTTTTCTCACATTTGCAGCACATTTGATTATCTGAGACACAATAACTTTCAAGCAGATATATATAGACATATTTGTTCAGTCCAGAAAATGAGGACTCTGTACACATTTTCAGAGCTTGGAAGACTCCAGGTTTATGTCTAAGTCCTCTAATTTAATTATTTTTTCAATTCAGCTGATGTTTTCAAAGACCTGCCTCCAAACCAAGTACTAAAACAAGTTCTGACAGGGAGCATAGAATAATTAAGCACTTATCCATTATTTTACTGCATTCCATTCATGTGACAAGATGGCCTTAAATATACATGACTGGGTGAGGGTTTTTGGCAAAGATCTGGATATTAATCTCTTACTGTTTTCAACTTGTATAGTATTTGCAGCAAACAACTTTTTAAAATTCCTTATATTAAATATATATTATTCTCATTTAGTCCTCTTCTTTCTATGCTGGTCTTGGGTTTTCTAAATTCAATGTTTAGGGCTTCATTGCCTAAACATAAGGGCTTGAGGTTATCCAAGTAGTTTCCTCTACCAGTCCACTATGTCTCTGCTTATCCAGTGCAGCATCAGTCCACTGCTTTGTGGACTTCTCAGATGTGCTCAGCCTCTCAAATTTGTTTTATTGTTACTTAGAGAACATAAGATTACTGACTGATTAACCCACAGCTATCAATTAAATTGACTGTTGTAGTTTAACCCCAGTAGGCAGCTCATTGATCATAAATGATGAAAAATATCAGCATACTGTTTTTTTTCTTTTTTACAATTTTATCTTTTTAGTGCAACAATTGGTATAATAATTAATAATAAATTTAATTTTGATTCATTTTTCATTGTGGTGAATTGCATAATATTGCAATGAATTGGGATACTCATGTTGGGTTGAATATTATATTTTCTTATGTCAAAAAATGGTAATATTTTTGAGATATTTTCAATCTGGAATTCACATTTGCTTGCACTGAAGCATGCTTATATCTGTATGCAATATGAGAAAGAAAATATCCACTTTTTCTTTGGTTATCTATAGTATCTGAACCAGCAGTGAAACTTTTTTATTCCCTGCAGTGGTAGATCCTCTGATCTGGAATTTTTTTTGAGCCAATAACTATAAAACTGTAAAAAAGTTAGGATTTACATCGTAAGTAGGAATTATAAATACAGGATTGAACTCCCAGTCCTCATTGCTTAAATAAGTTATATCAGGGTCTTTTTAAACCGCAAAATTATCTTAATTCATACTTCAAAAGAAATGAGGAATATAAGAGGAATGTCTACATAAGTGGTCCAGATAAGTACTCCTCAATATTTTTTACTTCTATATTTTTAAGTGAAAAGATATTATTAAAGGTAATTATCTATTAAAGGTAATGCTTCTGTTACACTGACATCCATCAGAATAGGACTGGGCTTAAAAATGATTAATGGCAAATAATTTATTAGTTATGTCTCAAAGGTAATTTTATTGAGTTTGCTTGTCAAATTTTGGTCCAGGGGTGGGCTGCAGAGGTGGCTTCTGTGAGAAACAGGTAGAAGCTTCCCTTATGTTTAATGGGACCAATGCCACCTGGTTCCAGCCTGGACCTTCCACTAGGCAAGGCTGATCCCATCAGAGACCTCCACTGTGAAGCAGATATGCACCACAGAGGGTCCCATGCTTGGGCAGCTGGATCCCCAAAGGAGGCTGCTGCCCTGTGGGATGCCTGGGCTGGAGCAGGCTCCTGGCAGGACCTGTGGATCCATGGACAGCAAACCCCATGGACAACAGACCCCATGCTAGAGCAGACTTTGCTGGCAGGTCTTGTGACTCATTCCTGAGAGTGGAAGGCACCCACGCGGGAGCAGCTCATGAAGAGCTGCAGCCAGTGGGAAGGACTGATGCTGGAGAAGTTCAGGGAGACCTATCTCACATGAGAAGGACTCTTTCTGGAATGTGAGGAGTCCTTTCCCTGAGGATGAAAGCACATGGGAGATAACATGTAATGAATTGACCCCAACCCCCATTCCCTGTCTCCCTGCACTGCTGGCAGGGATGAGGCAGAGAATTCAGGAGGAAAGTCAAGCCTGGGAAGGAGTGATGGGGGGAAGGAGCTTTTAAGATTTGGATTTATTTCTCATTTCCCTACTCTGATTTAATTGGCAATAAATAAAAGTAATTTCTTCAATTGATTCTGTTTAGCCCAAGTTCATAATTGGTGAGTTATCTCTCTCTGTCCTTATTTTGATCCACAAGCCTCTTGTTCTGTTTTCTCCCCCTTTTCCAGCTGAGGAGGGGAGCAGTAGGGAGGCTTTTGTGGGCACCTGCTGCTCAGCCAGGGCCTACCCATCACAGTAACTAAAGTGAATTCTGTGTGAATGTGTGCCTTAATTTTAAAAGCCCACAAGAAATTTAACTTAGAAAAATAATAAAGAAGGGTACACAATTCCTTTATCAAAGATAACAGCAGAAAATGAATTTTTGACACCAATTGACAATGAAGAGCTAAAAATGGAAGCTACTACTGTTTCTAAGCTGATTAATACAAAATTAGAATTCACATAAATTTTATTCTTAATACTTGTATTATTTTACTTTACTTCAAGCCTTACCTGCTATGTTTGCAAATAATATGTACTTATATTTTATTTTTACTATCATAGTGAATGTTAAATTTTTGATAGTTAGGCATCATATATAAATTAGTTTTCATCTGGCTAAACTAGCTTTCATCTAGCTTTAATTAAATGCCTAGTTTCATAATTCTGTAGGTGAGATCAATCCCATTCTGAAGGTATGCACAGAGCAGAAAACAGGAACATGATACCACATAATACCACAACTATCATGCTCACACAGGAACTACAGGTCTTAGGCTGTGTTCCCAGAGTCAATCTTCTGATAATCTAAAGCTTAGTTTTCTAAAATCTCATTTTACAGCTGTGTGTTCCTAAACAAAGGAGGTAGTAATTGGCTTCTTCTCCATAAGTAAATAAACAGCCAGAGTAGAGCTGAATGGAACTTCAGAATCAGCACCAGGTCTTTTTAAACTTTAAAAAGCAGGCAATACACATCTACTCTGGTAGGGTGTTTCTGAAAACAGAAATTCAAAATTTCTCCTGAGATACTGGGCAATGAAGATAGCTTGATGAAGTGAACAATATTATCACCAACTTTGCTGGTTTTGATTTTTTTCTTCTTCCAAACACTAGTCATTAAAGGTCAATTAATGGTCAAATTGTATCTTATGCTACATACAAATGTTATGGAGTTCTTTATAGAGATTTATTAAATAAGTCTGTTTTCAGCAGGGGACTCTGGCCAAAATACATTAATAAAGAAAATGAGCAAGCTACCCATAGATCAAAAGGTAATTAAAGATTTCAGTTACATTGGAAGATTTTGTGGTAACTGTTCTCTCTTAAAGACATTTAAACATCAGCAAACAAGGATTGTTTATGTCCTCAGCATGAGAACAGCTGAAGCCCATAAATAGTTTTATAGGAGCTAGTTCATGGTTTCATTCTAGGGCTGTAATTTGAAGTGATTGCCTTTTTTTTACTCTCACTCTTCATTTAATCCTGTTTGAGCCAGACTGTCATCTTTATTTGGACGAACAGTATTTTACACTGCAAGTCATTCCACTTGTATCACTAACACAATTTATTGCATGTTCTGCAATAAAGCTTTGCTTGGATGGAGCATGGCCCTCAGACAAAGGAGTCTTGATGCACTGAATCTGCACTTGATAATTTGGTAAAGTTTATATAACTGTTACATACAATATTTCTCTGTAGGAAGCATATGAGAGGACCAGTTTTTGCATTTTTATCCTTGTTTGTGTAATATAACTGGTTTTGAAACAGCAACAAAGCCCTGGAGCTCCCCATAAAACTGCACATAGTAGAGGTGTTTGTAAGCTTTTGTAGACAGGTGTCCTCATAATCTGAATAATGCAGCACAAACTAGAGATACTCTTTAGACTGCTCTTATATCACCTATTCAAATGAAAAATAACAGTTTTTAAAGACATTTACCATTGAAAATATCACATTACATGGAAGAGCATGCTGCCATTACAAATTGGCAATATTATTTAAAATACAAAGTTTTATATATTATATATTTTATTGTTATAAGCGACCCGGTGGTAATAATGTAAAGTCATTGCAGCCAGTTAGGCACTGTCCATGGTCCTGTTGGCAAGACTAGTCAGGCTTACTTTCAATCATGTCATAGATGTAAAAAAGAGACCTTACTGAGCAGCATAGAGCCAATCTTTGCTTGGGATTGATTTAAAAAATTACTTCGGGAGTTAAAATTCCTTAATATTGTGTTCTTAAACAGTATTTTGATGTCCAATAAATATTGCTATTATTTTATTTAAATATACTACAATACCTGGGATATTTTGCAAGTTTTAATATGATTAGCACCAAAGTTAATCTTAGAAGAAGAGAATAATCTAAAATTAAGGATAATAATCTTTTTCATAAGCCTACTTTATTAAAAATAATTTCTTCACTAACATATTTCTGCTTTTTCAAGTACCCCATGATAGATATTCTATTTTTTAATAGTACTCAAAAACTAGGTCACTGTGATATCAGGGAAGTGTATCTTCTGTAATGGTCAAAACCTTTCAAAGTATTCTTCACCAGTATATTCACCAGATCTATAAAATTAACTTTCTTATCTTTGAATTGATTATGAATCTTGAAATAGAAAGAGAAAGGCAGTTAGAGAAGAAGAGAGAGGTATTAAAAATACACTGATATAACTGCATCTACAGTTTAAAGCATCTTGAAGACAGATGCAGTTCTTATAATTCTCCTCTCTATTAATAAGAATACGAAATACCCAGTAAGTTATTTAAGTTGTTTTTGTGCATGGAGGGAACAGAGAGATTGAATTTTTTATTTAATTCCTTATTAACTTAAAAGGTACAAATTGGGTGCATGGACAACTTGCAGAAAGAAAATTTTACTATTAGAGGCTCTGCAGCAGAGCTCTGTAGTGAAGATCTGAAGTGCTGCATAAGTCAGCACTTGCTCATTCAAAATCAGAAACTCTGAGGCACATATACTCAAAAACATTGTACTTACAACTATTTTTCCTGATTTACCTCCTGAATTATGAATTAAATATTTTCAGTCTTAAGCAAAAGTCTTTATACATATACAATCTATGTAAGATGTGTAAGACAAATAATTAAGTAAACCTGCAAAAGAGAAATATAAGGGTCCTGATGGCTTTGGTCCTCAAAATCAAAATTACCTCAGATAATGAAAGTAAGGGACAATCATGCATTGTCTGATGACAGTGAATATATAGTATGAATGGAAGAGGAACAAAATGAAATCAAAAGGTGACTTATTTAAACAAATATAAATTAAGGAAAACATCTCCACAAAGCATGAATATTTTTAAGTTTACATGAGTACAAAAATCATAGACAAATGGATAGAAGAGAAAAAGGCATTGCTGTTTTTACAGGACCACTGACTTTGTCTTGAAAATTCAGTGAAACTCTGCATTCAGAGACCTAAACAATTCTCAGGATCAAGTATAGGTCGTGGTCTCAGACAGAAATTTTAAATGAAACCAATGTAGACAAAAGAAAGAATTTTGCTACTTTCAAGAAAAGCCCACAAAATATTTTTATTCAGGTGAAAATCGTGTCCTTAAAATATTACCAAACATTTGCCCCTAAACACTTCATGACAATGATTCAATACAGAGGTGGAAATAAGGCTGGTAAATTGAAAGTGTCTGAGGCAAATATACCAGAATAGTCTTTATTCATGCGATTATTTTCTCTTACCCCAAAGACTAATAAGTGTGACCACTTAATGGAAATCATCTCTGGGACATACTAGTGCTTCAGCTGTGGCCAGGAAATGGTAATTTAGTTGGTCAAGCCAAAACTCTGCCAAGGACTGCTCTAACTATTTGCAAATAGAGTAGCATTGTTCAAAATGTGTTCCAGTGGTGAGGATTTTCTCTCTTTTCATAATTTATTGTAAGAGATGCAGCTAGGGAGCAAAGGCATGTAGGAATACTAAGCCTAGGAAATATTTGATCTCTAGTGATCTTATACAAGAATTGTGAGCACAAAGAGTTCTTTGAACATGGGCTAACAGATGGAATCTGCACCACATGCTGCTGACTTTTAGAGATGACATTTGGAAGAATCAAAACATCTCAAGTTTTGAATGTATTTTACAAAACAGCTGCATTAAAGGAAAACACTAATAACAAGATCACTCTTAATATTTTTATTAGTTTTAGGATTTTTGCAAGCATCAGTTTTGAAAAGAAAGGAAAGTGTAAGAATTTTTTTTAAGTCCATAAAATAATTTAATGAGAAATTTAACTTAAATTTTATTTCTTACAAAAAAAAAAAATTCTACTTTTTAAACAATCAGTTCTAGAAATGGGACTGCTGCTCTGATTCTCCAATTCTGGTTAATTTCAGAAGAGCCCAAATGTCTAACCTTTTTTGAAGGTGTGACCACTGCTCAAGATGGGCATATACCTCAGTAGTAAATTTTCAATATCCTGATGAGATATTTTATTTAGTAAAATTGTTGCAGAAAAGAAAAAAAATTATTGCTGAACTTTTCACTGCATAAACAGAGTCTTTCATTTCGCTTCAGATAGTAAAATGTTAATTCACACCATGACATCAGTGTTATAGATACTGTCCAGCTCCTTAAGGAAATATAGCCTGATAGAATTTCATGGTTAATAAATTAAGTACCAGTATAATACAGCTGCTTGCAAATTCTAGAAAAGACACTGTTTAACTTGAATCCAAGGAGGAAATATAGACTCCCATCAACTTTCTAGTAACAGGGGAAACATCCATTGAATTCATCTAGAGTTATTTACATATTCCCACAGAAATTGAAAACAAATATTAAAAATTAAAATTACCTTTCCCACATGTTAATGAGTATAAAGCAAAATCATTATCTTTTCTTGTATTATGCTTCAAGGTGAGAAACATAAATTCTTAAGTTATCTCATTTTTAGTATTAGGAACATGTCCTGTAAATGTCATAGTTCCCTTGTTACATGATTAAATTTCATATTTTGGGTAAAAGCTGTGATTTTGTTGCACTTTGAAATACTTTAGCTGAGAAGTACATATAGCCATTCAAATAACAGGAAATATCTGCTCCTGATTTAATGAATATTATTTAGTGTGGGGGCATGAAGACTCTTAAATATTACATTAGGAGTAAAAGATGTGTTCAGTCCAGCAAAAATGGTAATAATTAGAAAATGAAGGCTGACACTGAAATTGATTCCTTTCACTTTGACTTACTCAGCTGTGACAACATCACTAATAAAAGAAGAAAAATTCCACTCCCACCAGTTGATTCTTTACTCCTTCATCTGCTATCTGTACTCTTGGGGCTCTGTTGAAAATCTTGTTCTGATTTGGGGAACAGAAAATATGTTATCCAATGTTTCTCCTGCAGCTGCTGTTAGTCCTTCCAACAGCAAGCCTCTAGACGACAGAGTTCCTGTTTCATAAAAATTTCAAAATATAAAATTGGAGTGAAAAGTCAAAATAGCATTCATTCACTGAAAAGAGAGAAAAATATGCAGTTCAACTGAGTGAATACAATTCTGTTTTGTAGATTCAGAACCGTTCATGGGTATTTTGACTGTTTTAAATGATGCATACTGAATTAACATCCTAAATGAAAAATCATTTCGAAGACAAATAGCTTTTTTATATATGTTGACATCAGAAATATGCATATTTTTATTGAATAATTTAATAAAATCCTAAAAGATACCTCATTTAGAAAAGAAGTACAAACTGCAATTTTTAAAAAATCCTTTTTAATGATTGAAGAAAGATTTGCAAATTTAGTTGTAAAATTGCCTTCAATTTTCTGCTGAATTTTAATTGCAATGAACTACATTCAGTATTCCTTTCCTCTCTCCCACTCTTTGAGTATAGTTTCAGGAAGTCAGAAAATAAGGGCAGAGGGAAAAAAAATAGTAGAAACTATGAAAAATGACCTTAAAATAACACAGAATTGTAGGGATGCAAACAACAGATCTTTTTCTCTCTCCATATGTCTTTCCCTACAGTCTCCATCAGTCATTAATACTTTTGAGGGAGTTTAATTAACTGTTCAGAGACCTTCAGCTAAAGAAACAGAAAGAGAAGGCACTTCAAAACTTTCATTACAAAAATTACAGCAGCTAGTTAATCTTAGCAATCTACATTTGGTCTGTATGTAAAAAAGTTGTATTTGATTAAAGAAAAAATTATAGAAGTGGAACAAAAATGTGACTCCTGGGAGAAAACAAAAGTGAATCTTTTTAAGGAGTACCTTGACTGTAGAATTAACTTTTGTTCAACAGAATCATTCTGCAGGTATTCATAACTACAACATTTCTATGGCACCTTATTTTTTCTGTGATTTCCCATTTCAAATGGAAAAATATTTAGTTCCAGAAATATTCCCAGTATGGAGGTGAGCTAGCAGTGTGAGATTTTAGACATTGCAAGGTAGGTGCATGAAAGTGTTAAGTACTGGAATCTTAGCTGAATAGTGTTCAGAAACAATTTTGAAAAATTCAGAGAGATATGCCAAAAGTAGTAGATATTAATAACAGGTAACTACAGAAATATAGTGCATCTATGGACATGCACACACATCTCCTCATCAATCAAAATTTTTGTGGAGGCAGCTATTAATGGCCTTAAAACTGAGCTGTATCTTTGACTATCTTGTACTAATCAAACATTACCTAGGCTTGAATTGAAGGCTATTAAATCAAGTAATGGCTTATAACAGGCATCCTCTAACAAGATGGTATCAGAAGCCTTGAAACTGCAAGTACAGGATGATACCAGATGTTCCAGAGGTATAAACTCTACTCAGAAATGGTCAATTATTATTTGCTAAAGGAATAAAACCATGGGAACAAAATAGAACTATCTTTTGCAAATAACAGAGAGAACAATAAAAACTATCTAGCAATTGTAAAATGTAGATGTAACGTGATATGAAATAAAAATGTGAGTAAAGGAAGCTGGCTGTTATAAATTTTACTGAATAATTTCAATGACACTTTAATTTGCCTACTAAGACTTTAGTTAGACTTTCACTAACATCTTGTTTTTCAATACAAGGTGTGCTTCCCCAGCCCAGAAACATGCATGAGGTCTTTCTTAAAGTTCTTCACTGTTTCATATGATTAGAATTCAAATGTGAGAATAATCTAGAGGGAGGGAAAGTCATATCATATTTTTAAATATTTGTTCTATTTTTTTCTTCACTTGGTCTCAAAAATACTAAATACAAGTCTGGTTTTTATACCTCCTGTCAAGAATCTGTTGCATGCTTAAAGAATTGGATTTTATTTAGGATATTATTACAGAGACAAGTGTTTTCACTCAGTAATGTTCAGGGTTTTTAACTGGACATCTTTTCCTCCAGCCACAGATTTTTCTGCTTGCTCTCCTCATTGTTTACATGAATATTTTGTCATATCTTACATTAAAACTCTACAAGAAATAACTGAAAACATGACACATAAAAAACATTGAGTGAAATTTCACATGATTGAAAGATTGGCAGCACTGATAGCTGCCTTTAAGAAATTATTGTATTTAGACACCAAGTTAAAGTATCAGGACTAATCTGACTATCATTAAATAAAATTTGTGAAGTTGGTGAGTTGGTATAAAAAAAGTTCAGCTTTTTTGACTAGAAAAGTCCATTTTATTTGAAAAACTAGATTATATGACAACACAACTGTGTACTGAGCTGCATATGATTTAAGCTTCAGTGCTTTGTAATTACTCTCCAAAGTAGAAAATGTTATTTTAAAATTTTTGAGAAAAATAGCTGTGAGAATATTGTTGGATAGAAAACAGGCTGTTTATTGCTCTTCTCAATTATTGGAACAAATATTATGTATAGTAATACAAAATATAAAAAGATAATCTTAAAATAAAAGAGTAAGATACATATTTTAAAGACAAACATGGATAACAACAGCAACAGTTCTTGAAAAGGAAAAGTTCATTATCTTTTGTCTTTAACTGGACAGAGTATAGAAGAAATATAAAGTGGCCTTTAAATAAAGAGATCTGAAGAGATTCCTCCCCCCCACAATACCCCTTCTTTTTGACACAATGCCTATGTCAGGATTTTTCATATAATCTTCACCAAAAGTTATTAAAAGCTCATTCGTGAGTTAAAAAAAGGTAAGCCTTGTTTTTCCTTTCTGAATTCCTTTCTGAATAGAAAGCAGCTTCTTTCTAAAACTTATTTTTCATTAAAAATCTTTTTAAAGTACAAAATTGTGCTGGGCTTTTTTTTTCCCTCCCTAGAAAATACCAAACTATGTTGGATGAGCAAAATAAATTGATGGAAGTTACAAAATTCTGTTTTATTTATTAAAGTTTATATCGTGGGAATTAAATGAGGATTTGATATTTTCTTAAATTACAGCTTTTTATTAGAACTTCCATCAGTTTTAGCTGCCTTTGGAAATTTTAAATACAGATCTTCATTGCAAGAGGCAATAATCAGAATATTCAAAGATTCATTCATAAGCTAATAAGATTTTGCTACGTAACTTAAACACTTCTTACACATCACAGAAAACATTCTGTTTTCTCAAATAGCAAGGATCCAGATGCATAACAGTTAAATGCCACAATACTGCATTTGATTATAATGACATCTGGAAAAATCCATGTATTTGAAAATAAATTCTGCCTGCATTATGCAAATTTTCTGGGAAACTGTGACCTAAACTTAGATATGCACAGTGTGGTGTTCTAGTAGCACATTAAAAACCATGGATGATGAAAATACAGTGTTCTATGACAGATAGATTTTCTGCCTCAGTCGACACTGAACATCTACAGATGATGGAAAATAAAATATACAAAGGAAAAGTTAAAATAAATCTCTAATATTTTGCAGCATTTTTCTCCAACATTTCATGCTGTTGAAGACACAATTACTATGAGCAGTAGTCTAAGTCTCTACCCTTGTTAGCTTTCATGCATAATAAATAAGCTTTCAATATATAATTAATGTAAACAGTGAAACTGAAAACAAAGCACCTTCCCCCAGCCAAAGGATTACTATAAAATATTGTAATTACATAACATCTTGAATTCTATACTGAAAACTGTGTGACTTTTTAGTTTCCTTTGTTATAAACACGGCCTTTTCTTAGAAATTTCCATCTATGACTCACAATCTCCTATCTTGTTTAGATCTCAACACAACAGTTGTTTATTTGGGGCTTGACTGTCTGCCAGCAGAGCACTAAATATAGATGGGTTTTTGTTGTTTTGTTTATTAACTGATAAGCAAGATTGTTTACTATGTTAATCAGAGCATTCTTACTCCTTCCTTGAAGGCTATTTATACTGAGGCTGAATATTTCAGCTAATTGGAAGAAGAAGTCATGTTGGATCCATAAATCTTGCATATAAGGTTAATTTCACTGTTGTGCTTACTCCTGCTATAGCCATATATCAATGGTTTAACTATCCCTTCTGAATTTGTTAAGCCTTTGCAAAGATTTCTGAGAGCTACAGAGGCATTTTGCAATCTATCTTATAAGACTCCACAAAATCTAAGTAGATGAATGAAAACTGTGTGATGATGTCAATCATTTAATGCCCACTGTCCCTTGCAGAAGGCAGCCATGTAGTGCATTACCCAAACAATGCTGTTTTGAGCCCTTTGCAGCTAATAGAAAACAACCTCAGAACACTGAATGTAGAAGAAAAATATTATTATTATTAAAATACTACTAAGTTTCCTTAAAAGAATATAAAAGGGCTGGTAGTTTCAAGACAGTTGTTTGATTTTTCTTGATCAAAAAATTTCCTCTAAACACTAGTAGCGGCAGATGTTGATTTTCTATCTCCATTTTTGTTGAGATGGACTAAGAAAATGAGACTTCCATAGCCAAAGCAAGCAGTGAAAAAGCTTTCTGGAAACACTTTAAAAAAACCCCAAACAAACATTGGCAATTGTGTTTTTGGAAATATGGCATTAATGATTCAGCACATGTAGTAAGAGATTAAAAATGAGTATTGATTCTGCTAAGCACTTACCCACATGTGCAAGGATAGGCTGTCTCCCTTGGAATTCTTTGATGTTATCTTACATTATGTATTATACTTAGTGAAACAAAAGGTAGCATGAAGAAACCATGTTTTCAAATATTAGAAGTACACAGAAATGTGAAAAAAGCACACATCCTGAAAGTAAAACACTGGTTTGTAGGATCCTGAGGCATTATAGCAAGAGTCTAATAAGAGGTGTAGATAAATATGTGCACAACCTGAAACAAAGGAAAATCTGTAAAAGAAAAAATCCAGCAACTTAATTCTTACTGAACTGTGATGCCTGAGCTCAGTAGAGCATGGAGAGCAGATGACTAAATAAAAAAGTTAAAAATTCTAATTTCTATTAATATGACAGTTTTTGGAAATGATAGCTTCAAGATATTCCAAGATAGCTTCAAGATCTGACTTTGACAAATTTTTTAATGAAAATTATCATGAACTGTCTGAAGAAAGAACCTAAACAAAGGACAAGATTTCTAACAGGAAATAAGCTTTTGTAAAATTAAAAAACTACGTTAATTTAAAAGAAGATTTTTCTATACCAAAAAACAAAGTTATAATTCATAAATTTAATCTACTTTTAAGTAGATCCACATTGAGAAATACTTATTCAAAGACACAAAAAATATATTAAGCCTAAAAATGCCAATCATTGGAACAGAAAAACAACTTTTATACCAGAAAATAGCATTTAAAAATTAATTGTTTGAAGGCCTAAAAGCCAGCGAATACTGGAAATATTCACGTAGGTGTAAGAGTTATGAGTTACTCAGTGATTTTGTCTTTTTATGTCTAGAGAAATCAGTCTGCAGGTAGCTAGCAGTAGAGCAATAATGCTGTTCTGAGTATACGCTGAATTTTTGTTGATACTGTTTTTCTTCAGGTCTTTCTTTTAATTTCTTAGCTGTGTTTTGGCACGATACTGAGTCACAGTCTGCCTTCTGCTTCTCCTTTCCCTTCTGCAGTTTGTCCTTTGGCTCCCCTGTTGTTCTCTTGGCCATGATTTCAGTCCCCTGGTCTCTCTGATCCACTTTCTGAGCCTCTTCATATCTTTCTACATTGTTGGCTTTCTCTCTTTTTCTTTTTATATTTTTTTTAATCTCCCCCATTTATAATGTTGCACAGTTCCCACATGGCTTTGATTAATGCACTCTTCCCCTGCTTTTGCATAAGTAGCACTAAGCTAAAGAATTCCATGAACTGTTTTTAGAAGCAGCTTAAAATGTTTTGCCTTCTCCAGGACACTCTCATTTTTGTTGGGTTTGGTCTAAATTTGTTGGTTCAGATTCACAGTAAAAGTGGATGGAAGAGATGGAGCAATCCCCCTGAACTCACTCACATGGAGCCTTTGTGGTATTTAAATCACCTGAGGGATTTACTATAAGAAAATAGAATATAGTGGTTTATTTCTCTCCTGCTATGCAATCTCCTTTGCTAATGCCATGGATGGAATCTGCTCTAGCCTGTGGTCTGGCCACTAGCAGGCTTCTACCATATGAAGGCTATGATATCCTGACATGAGTAACTTCCCTGCCAAGGTAGGAGATGTGCTTCCCTTCTCACTGTGCTACCTAGTTTCTGGTTGTTAGAAACTTATATTGCCTCAGCCAGGGAAGAGCATTTGTCTTTAACATGATTTTACAACTATTTCTGCCTCGAGAACAATTTTTGCTTTTATGACTCTATCTCCTAGTGCAGACTAGGCGAAATCAGTATGAACCTTCTAGGTACTTTTTTTCTTTCCATGGAGGAAAGAGGAAGAGAGCTATAAGGAAGTTGTCTGTGCTCTTCTTTCTGAAAGCTGCAATGTTATGTTATATACCTGTAGTAAATTAATTCAGGTTCACAGTCAGCTAGAAAAAACAGGATTAGATCATGACATCTCCTCAGGACTGAATTTTCTGCCTTTTGTGAGTAGAGAAGTGTCATGTGGGGAAAGAGATCATAGGCACTAAGTCAAAAATTCATGCTACCTAATTTGAGGCACCTAACTGAAATACTTGGGAGTGTAGTCAGCCTCATATAGTCAAAAGAGAGAGCTACTTGAAGAACCGACCTAGATACTCTCAGAGGAAAGTTCAGACCTTAGACTGAAAAACCTTCTGGAGGTCTACATCTCTTCCTTTGATCAAGGAAATTAGAAATGATACAAATATACCGTAAGGGTCTTCATCGTTGTAAGGTTAAGTGGAATGAATATGGTTCAAAAAGCATATTCTAAAATAACTGGGGTATGTGAAGTAGGGAATAGGTGCCTAATAGGAGGAAACAAAGAATTAAGTGCTTAACTCCTAACATTAGTCTTCCTGTCAGGGCTCTGTCTTGCCTGTCCCTGCCCACCCCTCAGGGTCTCCCTTTTTTGTTCTTGGCCCAGGAACTCATTTCATGTCCCTGGGCATTTGACCCGTGCCCCAGAAATGACATTTGATCCATCTCCACCTTCCCACAGCCCTACCTTGTCTGTCTGAGGGTCCACCTCCATAGCTATGCCTTGTACCCAGGGCTGGGGTCACCCCAGTTCCCCCTGGATATCCTGCTCCTGTCTGGGGTGCTGGGATGTGCCCTGTCTGCTGCACCCCACCCTGACAGCCCTGAGGATTTACTGCTCCTGCTGAGTTCTGACAGTTTTTCTTTTACATATGTTTTTTTTCCACTTTTCTTTGCTCTATTTCCCCTTTAGGTTCATCTCTGCTTTCAGAGAATATTTTTGTCTTCTATCTCTTAAAGCAGGCTCTTTGGGAGCATTTAGGTGCCTAATGAAGCAGATTTGGATTAATAGTATTTTTCACACTGCCTAGGCACTTCAATTCTATTGAAAAATCAGCAGAAGAACATTCTTTCCTCCTCACTTTCATCTGTGTTGTCATTTGTATCCCTATTACTCCAGCACTGGGCAGAAGGGTGGACTGCAAATTTGAGGCAAGATTCCAGATATTGCTAGGAATCTCAAGAAGGAGATGGTAAACAAACTGGAGCAATGTACAACCAAGTGGGAAGAGGATAACATATCAAGGTTAATGGTCTAATAATGGTCTAAATCATTGCTCTGCAGAGCTCTCATTACTCAGGGGAGCTGGGCAAGCAGGTGCCATCACACCTGTGGTGGGTGTGCAATCGACTGGCCCACATGCAGTGGATTTTCTTGTTGCATGCTCATGAGCCATCAGTCAGAAACTCGATAAATCCCCATTAAAACAACAAGAGCAGCAGTTCACCATTGAAAGCAGTATGCCTACCTCCAGAAATATTAAAAGGATTCTGATTCAGTTTTGGGTGAAGAAAGAAAGAAGTGAATGCCTTACACATGAGAAAATTCTTACACTTGTTGAGAAACGCACACATGTAGGTGTAGGATGGGGATTTAGGGTTTTTAAGTACAAGAAGAGATCATTATAAATCCTTCAATGGATGGTTTGCCATTGGTTTCTAGTGCTGAAAGGGAATTCAAAATTCAAGCATGATGTGGACTAAATGTTCCTAAATCATTTTAAGATGCATGAGACACAATTCAAAAATTTGTCCAAGGTCTTTTGAAATCTGGCTGCTGCCCAGACTTTTGAGGTGTTTTACAGACAGTGATGTATATTGTCAGGCTCTTTATATGACTGTCTGGAGGTGATTGCTGTGCTGAGAATAGATAAGGTAATTGGCACCATGCTGAGGTAAGATTAGGAAAGGCAGACTTATAATTCCCTGAGTGATGTTCTAAGGGCAATAATTCTGAAAGAATTTTGAAAAAAATTAGAATTCAATGTCAAATAAACACAAGCTCTTTATCATTTGGGGTTGGGAGTTGGGAGGGAAAGTCAAGTAAAAACCTCCAAGGGAGCAAACATGTCACAGAGACATTACAAATATAGTGACAGGTGCGCCACACAGCAGAAGTAAAAGGCATGTAACCACCAAATGACTGCTTCTTCAGAGAAGCCAGTAACACAGCTTCTTTATTCTGACAATAGTTTTTCCTCACAAGGCTGCCAGAACTCATTTTAATTTTCCCATTTGTGTTTGACAACAGTTCCAAATCAATTGCCGAATAACCAGAATTAACTAGTATTTTTACCAAGGTATGAATATGGACATTCTTTATGAAATGAAAAAGTTTGTGATTTACTGTGAAGATCAGCCATCCTTATGGTGTCAGTCATCCTACTCTTGTCTGGGCTGAACCCTGAATCTTGGTTCCTGGAATGAGCTTCTCTACAATCTGCAGACTTAATGCATTCAGTCAGTTTCCTATGAAGAACAATAGGGGAGGACTGGAGTACTCCAGACCATGGCAAAACTTACATAATGCTACTGCTTGTAAACTAGAGACAGCTCTTGAAAAGCAGGTTGAGATAGCACTTATATTCATTAATAATGAATGCTTTCCAGGAAAACCTTTATGTATGAAAGTGTGTCACTGGCTTATGCCCAAAATTAGAATGGCTGTGTGCATTTAAGTCTCTGCCTGTACTAAAAAAAACCTGATAGTCATGAAATAGCTGTGGGAATCCTGTTTTGGTATCAAGGCATTATTGACATAATTTTCACTGGATTTATAAGTTTATCCATATACAACAGAACTCATTCTCTAAAGTTGTCAGGTAAATTGAGGTGACAGGCAATCAGTTAGTAAAAGACGGAATTTAAATCTGTTAAGTAGATAGGAATTACAGTCTTCCTATGGGATAAAATCTATGTGACAAATTCTAACAAAAGATTTATTTCATCTACAGTTTTTAGTTTTCAGGGAGAAAATAAATTCAGGTTTTATTTTTTTCTTTCAGATGTTCTAAGTAATACATATATACTTTACTTTAACAGCAGAATTATACCTATATGATTTTACAGTCTCCTCATACATCTATAACTTTGCCACTGTATTGTAATGGTGAGTTATTCTTAATCTAGGAAGTCCTTTCTAAGTGACACTACCAATCTGAGGAAACTGGGGTAGTACTAAACAGAAGGAAGTATAGCTGATTAAATACCTGGATGGAGACATTTGCCAACTTGGAATTCTTTTGTCATATTGGAGTTTTTTGATTGGTTTTGAGTGTAATAAATTTGCAGATGAAAACATTGCCTTTATTTAAAAGCATATTGTTTTAAGTAATGTGGTCACCTGTTGGTACCAATCAAAAAACAATCCAGTTTATCCTCATATTGACTCTCTACTCCATCTGTGGATAGAATGCAGTGTGTAGAATCACGGAAGGTTTGGTATTGGAAGGGACCTTAAAGATCACCTGGTTTCAATCCTCCTGTCATCAGCAGGGGCACCATCCTGTCATCAGCAGGGGCACCATCCAGTAAACCAGCTTTCTCAAAATCCCATCCAGCCTAGCCCTGCACACTTCCAGCACGTCATGCCCTTGGAAGGTATCCTTCTACAGCTTGTAGGTCCCCTTTAGACACTGGAAGGCTGTTAGAATGTCCCTGGTGCCTTCTCTTCTCTGAGCTGCACAACCCCAAATCTCTCAGCCTACTCTCAGGGTGCTCCAGCCCTCTGATCACCCCCAAAACTCCTCTGGATTCATTCCAACAGGTCCATGTCGTTGTGCTGAGCACTCCAGATTTGGATCCAATACTTTAGGTGGGATCTCATGAAAATAGAGTAGAGGGGGAGGATCACCTCCCTCAATCTGCTCGTCACATCCTAAAGGTGATTTAGAATGTTATAGATCATTACGAAAATTTGTTTGACAAAATATGGTGCACAAAGGCATGAGGCAGGCCACATGTCCCTCTTCAGAGCACGACTCAGTCTATAAACTAGACATCTCATCTCTTGGGTTTTTTTAGTAGAATCATAAGAAATTTGGACTCATTATTCCACAATAAAACCACAACTGCTTAATTATTCTTAAACTGAGGTTATTTCTGCTGATGACCAAAAGCGATTATAAAAAAAATTAGATTTTTTTATCAACACTGCATAGATATAATAGTTTACTAGGCCAAGACAATCATGAGATCTAAAAAATAATATGCCTTTTTTGCTTGGGGTTAGAAATTATGAAACTGTTTAATTCTATCAAAAAAGAGGAACTTTATACTCCAGCTCAGGAAGACTTCTGGGGAAAAAAATGAAAAAAAAATGAAAGCCCTAAGAGATAAGTTGTGCTAAGTTTTAGAAATTAGCTGAATAGAATTTTTCAGGATAATGGATTTGGATCTGAGCTCCTAAATTAAATTGAAACCTTACATTAGAAAGTCAAGTACTTTTTTGCTTCTTTTCCCTTCAATCCAATACTCAGTGACTAGCAATGAGAAATTAAGTTCTTCTCTCTAAAAATACCACAAATATGAAAGCCTTAGTAATCACTGAAAAATAAAGTTCTTACAGGACAGGAAATAATGAACATATGCTAAACTAGCAGCTAATAAAGACGTGTTTAAACAGGAATTTATTCTCTTTGATACAAATAGGGCTATACAAGACTTATCCTAACAGAAAGGGGTTTGACATCTTTTTTCTTTTTAATAACTGAGAGGTCTGTGCTGTTAACATGAAGAGATTCCAGAAAATGCCTCTTTAATTAAAACAGAATGATGGAATTAGACTGCTGTTTAATTCCATTGTTTTATAAATCATAACGCCAAAGACATCTCTAAAATGTGAATTAACTATACCTTCAACAACAGAAAAAAAAGAGAAGAAAGAGTAGAATCTTCTTAACATGTTTTCTTCTGAAAGACAAGGATAGAATTATTTGATGTGGATAATTAAAACAAATGATGTTCACATCCCAGTGTTTACAGTACTTGCACTTGATATTACAAACCTTGCAGGCAGCCTAAAGCAGTAACTTAAATTAATGAAGGAAAATGAGATGAAAGGCTACACATAATATTGAAGGTTGAAGAAATTGTTAGAAATAGTATCACTGTAAGAATTGTTCAGCTTAAAAGGATAACATCATCAGAGGGACTTAAAACCATAATACTTCTGAAAAAAAAAGAGTCCTTAAATTGTTTCTTATGCATTAGCTGAGATTGTGGAATAAGGAGCAAAATACAAAGAAAGGATCCAGTTGGACCATGTAGCAACAAGTTAAGAAAACTGTGAATAGATCATGTTCATCTATCTGAAAACCAAACTTTCATCAAAATCTGTGGGTTTTTGTTTCATATACTTATCTTTAAAACTGGGGGTTTTTTAATAAACATAAACTTCTACCTTTTGAGACTCAGTATAATGATAAGCAACATTTAATTTCAGAAAATAATATTTGTCATTATTCGATAATATAACTTCAAACTCCCTAGCTTCATAAAGGAATAAAAGAGGGGAAGTAATTTCTTAGTCACATCAATTATTAGTCTTTGCATTTGATAGTATTAATCACAACTATTCCAAAATTTTATAATATTTTTAAAAATTATTTTCTAAAACATAGGAAATGGACACTTCTAAAAAATGAGGAATGAACAGTAATTTAAAAAAAAAATGGGGAAACTAGACCATGTGACAATGTTGCTCAAGACAGTCAGGAAAATTTTATTAGAGAAATGGATAAAGTAATTTACCTAATTCTATGGTACAATTTTAAAAACTTTTAAAACTGAATGCATGCTTTAGGTAAAAATTACCAGCAGCTTCAGACAAGAAGAATCTTTAACAAAAATCAATTTGTAGAAGGTAAATTAACAGAATTTAAGTCCCACAAATAATAAAGAAAATGTTAATAAAGCCATAACTCTCTAGAAATTATAATAAATAAAAACTAGGTCTAAAGGAAGACTTTTTAAAATATAGACCATATATATGTGTTAGGACATTTTAAAATTTAGTCAACATCTCAAAAAAGAGCTTGTCATTTCAAGGCTAAGTTTTGTCACTGATTTTGTTGCCTAATTACGAATTCAATCTACAGTGTTTTCAGTGAGCTGCTACCCAAAACATTTGAATGTATTATTTCCTGCTAAAACCCATCTTCTAAGTATTAGCTGCAAACCAGAAGGAAAAGATAGAACAACATGTTTTCAGCCATACTCATCAAACTTGTCCTTGTAGAACTCCTCAACAACAACATAATGCTTACAGAATCACTGGGATATTGAAAATTTGGGAGTGGTAAATTTGAATTTACAGGATTGGCTGACCCAAACTCTTCTAACTGCCCTTTGACATTGTAAAAACTCTTTAAATATGATTGGCAAAAATTCTGTTTAAACGTGTGACTAAACCTGTGCCATCAAGATCATTTACACAGACACAGAGAGACCTGTACTTTCATAAATATAAAACAGTATCCTTCTTGTGGAGCAGGTTCAGATGCACAACACTGAGTTTATCTTTAAACCCATGCCTGTAAGATAATTAACAATATAAGTAAAACTCCTAATGTGAAACTAGAAACAGGAATACTTAAATTTCTGCCTCTAGGATTTCATCTGACTACATTTATTACTAGGCTATTAAGTGTTTGATAAAATATAAGAAGACCTGGCATATTTATCTTCAACACTGTAGTTGTAGCAGGTGAGAATATAGCAGAAAGAACAGTTCTAGCCTCAAGGTGGATGCTTATTTCATTGAGAGAGGTAAGCAGGGTGTCATTTTCCATGCAAATTTTCTGTGGAGTAAAGTTCTCCATACTCTGCATGCCAAGCTTTGTAAATCTTTCTAAAGGATTATAAATTTTCCTCGATATTGTTCTGCCTGTGTCCATCGATTAGCAAGGCAGATTTCACAGAGTAGCAGAGTACATAATAAAGGGATCTTGTCACTGAGTCTTAGACACCTTAGTGGTTTTAGCTCTTAAATCTTTAGAATTGTTATATTTTGGTTCAAGGAAATGTAGCAAGCATGGCTCATACCTAAGTGAATATAGTTGTGGGGTGCAGGTGCCAGCTTTCTTCTTGGGAATGCAATGGCTGCATCTATAATAAGAAAATAAAGAAATCATTGATGGCCATAAACCAGTCAGGGTAGAAGTATACAAATACATGAAAAATGAAAAAAAAAATTGCAATTAACAAGGTGACTATCCTAAATGCATTTTTTCCAGAGTCACTTAACAAGCAGGTCAAAATAAGGAATTAAGTAACAAAAGGAGCACTATGGAAGTTGCTGGAAATCAGTCTTGAGATTTAAAAAAAAATGAGGAAGAGATATAAACAAACTTTCAGAAAAGATAAAGTACAGTATTGCATAGATTAATGGGATCAAAGTGACAAGATAAAACTTCATATATATTTGCTTGAGATAATTATAATGTATTCTCTAGAGTAATTTAGTTTTTCTCTGGTCATTAAGCATTTTAATGTGTTTGTGTGTCATACTGGTATTAGAGCTTTCCAAAGATTGAAGCCTTCAGCCTTTTATTTCCATAGATAATAAAAAAAGAATATACCTTACTGAAACCTGGCCTAGCAAATTTTCTCACAAAGTAACATAGAGTATCTGTTTGATCATATGAAAAAGGAATTGCACAGCAATTCAGTAAGAAAACATTTTTAAAATGTTCATGTTGGTTTTTTTGGTTCTTTGGTTGATTGCTGGTTTGATTTTGGTTTATTTTATGGTTTTGGTTCTTTTTTTCAAAAGAAATTATAGAGAAAAGTTAGGCTTTTTGAACTCACTATCACCTTAAAAATCTAGCTACTGCTCCATCTTCTAGGTATTAGCTGTGAGCCAGAAGAAGCAGATAGAATAACAGTATTAATCTAACGCTACTAAATAATCTCTGCAATTCAGGAAAGCGAGTAAATGCCAATATTCATGCATCACTGGCTATCCTCTCCTTTGCTTTATGTCAATCAGTTAAATTTTTTTCCCTTGGGAAGATTATTTTGAATCAACTCCTTTTATTGGCCATTACTGATGCTTGGGAAGCCACCTGCTACTTTTGCATCACATCTCTAGGGAATTGCTCTTCTTTATGGTATCCCTTGTTTTCCTAGAGTGAAATGCTTTTATTTTTCACTTTTCTTGTTGCTGAACTTTGTAAGATTCCAGTTGTCTTATTTCTCCAGCCTATAGAAGTCATTCTGAATGACAGCACAACCCACTGGTGTGTTGGCATCTGCTCCTAATTTAGAATCATCTGAAAACTTCCAGAGGTTGCACTTTGAGCTCATAAACTTGCACATTCAACTTTCTAGCCCAATCTGCCACCTTCTTACTTGATTACTATTCATTATCTCCCTCCCTGGTTGTTCTTACTTTAAAGTTCTCTTCAACTCATGATCACCCTGTTGACAAGTACTATTGCCTTTGATTTAACCATAAGCAATGGCTATTGTCAGTGCCTTATATCTACAGCAGTATCTAAAACTCTATATGGTATCTTGGGTAGTACAGAAAGCAACCTTTCTCTAGAGTTCCTTTTTTTTCCTAGTAGCCCCATACCTTTATCTTTCCAGAGTTATCTCAAAGTTAAAAAATAAACCCCACCTGATCAGGCTGCAACTAGCTTTTCCTTCTCCCATATCATACTGACTCTCCTACTTGCTCTTGTAGTTCTTCCTCCTTAAACGAGTTCCTTTATGACATTACAATAAAAAACTCTATTTCTGGTTTTTCACTGAACAGGGAAAGGTAATCTATTGCAATTATTGATTGTATGCATAGATAGACAGACAGACAGACAGATGACACAGACATATAGTCCACTTACTCTGAGAAAGTCAAATCAGTAAAAAAATTTAAAATTAACTCTGAATATTTATGGATTCAGTAGTTATTCTCTACTGAGGATATACTGTTATTGTTACTGAGTCTGAATCCCATTAATATGAATCTTTTTCATGCATTTTTGCTGGGCTTTATTTTAAAGTTTATTTCTTTATCTTTACATAATTCAACTGTCCGCCTTTTTCCTCAGATGGGAATTTCTCAAGTACCCAATGTCAATCCCATTAAAGAAATATTCTTTGTATTCAGTGGTAAATTGAGATATAGACAAAAACTTGTAGGAGATTGTTCACAGTGATCTAAGTTTAGGATCATGTGCTGGACCTTACACCAACAGCAACTTTTTCAGGCTGCCCTTTTATTTTCAGCCTGGAGGTCATAAGAGTGCAAGACATTACATTCACATGCAAGATCTATCCTTCATAAAATTAAGTATCACTCTACTACTCAAAGAAATAGGTAGATTTTTCCCACAGTGCGATTTGCCACTGGAAACATTGGAGCCAAGTCTAATAATCTATATTATAATTACTTCCTCCTAAATGGGAAATATGAAAGACGGATTTTTTAGAGACTTTCTTATGTTTTCCAGCAAACCTATAGCCTTATCTGTGTTTGACTTACTTCACATGAAAATATCAAAAGCTATAAATAGATTAGCTCTGCCTTATTCATTCTTTGCTAGAGAGACATAAAGACAGTCTGTTTGACATCAAAGTCATGGTGGGGAACCTCAGCCTGCTCCAAGTTTAGAGTTGAACCAACTGTGGGTTTTCTTTACATGCAAACTGTAACATAAACAAAGTGAGTTTGTATCCCCACTTCAAATATAACTTAGTTTCAGCATCATCAGCATCCTGAATGCAATTTCTCCTGTCTCTTGTAAACAGGAATTTTTTTGCAAATGTTCAGCCACTGTGCAAGGTGAGTTAGGGAATAGGTGTCTAATTCTGAATAAGCAGTTATTGTAGTTCCTGTATAAGAACCTATTATGTGGAAGTATGAAGAAACTGAGGTGTCTCTAGAAAAGCAACCATATGTGGGGCTTAACTTGATAAATAAAAAAGAAGGAAGACATCATTTGGAAATAGAGCATGACAGTCTTTGAAAAGAAAAACAGTTAATTTATGACAATGTGAAAATCAGTTCACATTACTTGGAATGAGTAAAAAGTTCGAGAAGTTTGGGTTAAGGAACAATGATAAACTGAAAATTAAGATATTAGTCACTCAAAAGTCTTTTGAACATATCACACGTCTAAAAAAGTGTTTCTTAACAGAAACCTTTTAAATACAACAAATAAAAATAGAAATAGAAATAGAAATAGAAATAGAAATAGAAATAGAAATAGAAATAGAAATAGAAATAGAAATAGAAATAGAAATAGAAACAGAAATAGAAATAGAAATAATAAAAATAATCCCTTAAATATAATACTTATACTGACATACATTGGAATCATCCAGATTTTATTTTTTTAAGGAACAGCTATATAGATTACTAGTTCTAAAGAAGTTCTCTTTCTTTGGTAGTGGATGTGTAAATATTGCTCAGCTAATAAAAAGGTGTGAATTATTTACACTGCATTAGTAATAAATCAAAAACATAGAAACATATTTGCAGAAGAGAGGACCTGCAGCAGGCACTTTGGCCTTAAGGAGAGCCCTGTGTACAAGAGCAACTTGTTACACTTATCTTAACTTTTATAAACTCTGTCTGTTCTCTTGGGAAAGGTGCATGCCAGAGGAATTACTACAGCCATAAACACCAGGTGTGGTTGCCTCCTTTTTGTCTCCCAGGATGCTGGGGACTGCCTGATGTTTGAGTGAGCAACTGATAAGAGCAGAAACATCTGCTCTAAGAAGTGCTTGAGGTTTTGGGTATTTTGTCTTTCCTCCTGTTCATTCCCAAGACTTTCTTTAAATTTTCCAGTGGTAGAAACATAAATACTAAAGTGTGTATAATAAAGATTGATTCTGCTGGAAGAAGCAGTGGTCTCAGTTTGTGTTTTTCCAAGCTGCTGCAATACAATGGACAAAATTAAATCTACTGCAGCAAAAAACCCCCCCAAAAAACCCTAGTAATTAATATTGGTTTTAGGTATGCTACAAATATCTTCCTAGTTCAAACGTACAGGTTATTTGTATGCAAATCTGACTGCAACATTGTCCATACCTACCTTTAGGAAAGCAAAAATCTATTTTACATCAAAATTTATCTTAGAAATACTTGATCGCTCTGAGAGACAAAACCTTTGTGGAGTCATCTCAAGTTTCTATATTTTCCCACACTTTTCTATACACAGTCATATTCTGCCATTAAAAGTGTGGAAACTGTGATCTCTAATGTACAGTTTATGCATATAAATAAAGATCTTATATTTCTACTTTCTAATGCTAAAATCAATGATAACTGCAATCAAATTAATATTAAGCATTTTTATTTGCACTGTTCAAATATTAGTTACTAACTAGACATTTAGCCTACTGAATACTGTAACAATGATATTTTAGTTTCCTGTATAAACAGTAAATATGCTGAATAAAAAGCAGAGAGCAGTATTCAGTGAAAAACAATGAAGATAGCTTTGCATTGACTGACTAAACCCGTTTATATATTAAAGAGAACATTTTCTGTTTGCTACTCTTAAAGTTGAGAGTTATAACTATAGTTTCCAAGCCTGGCATATGATTAATGAGTTCTACCCTCTGCTGTATTAAAGAATGGAATGAAAACTTAATGGCCAAAAAGTGCATATATATCTTCAAAAATAACAAACAAACAGAGTGATAAAAGGTGTCTATGCTGTTCACAGTTCCCTTGATGCTGATATTTTTAGAATCAGGTATACATACAACAATCAATAGTACATCTTGTGAGACATTCAACCAGTTTTATTCCTAATGGCTCACATTCTTGGAATACACATAGTCCTTGTTTCACTAAGTTCAAATAATTTAGTAAACTAAGGAGAACTAATTTGAAACCCGAAAAAGGATGGTGAAAATAAGAAGAGAAATGAGAATTTGCTCAGACTGGCTCTGAAGTTAAAAGAGCAATAGAAAAATCATGTTGCTGGCTTGAGATATTTATCTTAGAGTTAAGCTCTCCACAGTCTTTTGTTGTAACTGAACATTTATATATTTGTTTATGTGTATGTATGTGTGTATATCTGTCTATCTATCTATCTATTTATCTATCTATCTATCTATCTATCTATCTATCTATCTATCTATCTATCTATCTATCTATCTCTATATATCCAGGTACCACACATACTGTGGGTGTTTGTAAAGATTTCCTGAATTTTTTACTTACTGAGGTAAAAATATGCACCTAAATTTAGGAATGCACCTAAATATGTGAATTAGGCAATGGCAGATTGCTGTGATGAGAATGTATAGAAAACTGATACAACCAGCAGGGTACTAACTTGGGGATAAAGATTTCATTAAATCAATTAACTTCATGAATCATGGTAATGGTAAATTCTTACTATTATAAAACTCCTAGTCTTTATATTTATATCCTAAGAGGGTTGTGGTTATGCAATACCACCAGGATGATTGCATATTGTTGGTACAGATGGGAAGTGCCCTTGATAATATTTAGGTGCTGAGGTTGAGGTTATTCTGTCAGAACAGAATATTCTGTAGTGGGCTGTCATTTTTTTTTTTTTTTTTATTTTTCTTGGTTATAACTGTTGCTGTTATGCTATTGCATCCCTTTCAAAAGCATATGTCTCATTTGATCCTGATTTCTTTTTTTATTTTTTCTGTGAATTTGGCAGAAAGTCCTGTCTGTTTGCACTCTTTTACTCATATCTTGTTCCTCACCAGCTTGTGTGTCTCCTAGGTTGAGCTACATCTGTTCATCTTTACCCTATTAGTGGTCACATATCCCACAGGCTTATAAAAAATACTTACAGCTTGTTCTGTTTGGCTATTTCATCCCATGTTTGAAAAATGTTTAACTACTGCTTTTACTTACATATTTTAATACGTAAGAGAACTTCTAAGCAAAAATATTGCTGATAAAATGATCCATACAAAATGATACTGTTGTGATTGATATAATTTCTTGGTATACAGACATCTGCTTTGGTTACATCTTTTACAGAGTCTGAGAGCTGCTTGTGGACCCTCACCCAGCAGTCAATGGATCACATCAACGTGTGTTAGAATGGGATAGACCCATTGCTTCCACTGAGCTGAGTCTGACTCATGATCTCACAGAAAATTGAGATTATTAAATTTAAAGAAAAATAATGCAGCAAGAATAAATTTTATTAAATTGGCTTATTTTGTGACCATGTGAAAGTTGGAGACCTCATGCTAGAGGCATCATGCTGGGGGAAAGTGCCATTTAAATGGATTTGTGGCAGGAAGAGGAATAATATAACAAAACAGAGAAAGTATAGGAAATCCACATCAAGGGAAGAACAGATCAAAAGTTTCCTTCGTTTTTCAAATGTTAATTATTCACTTTCCCCAGCTTAAGTGTGTTTTCAGCCCACTCAGTAAGGCTTCTGTTTCGAAGCACCATCTTCTACCAACTTTCTATGGTCCTTCCACAGCTGCTGTCAATTATGACTAAAAAAGCACCCCATGTAGAATTCTGATTTAGAACTTATTAGTAAATAGCTAAAATAAATTAAGCATAGTAAGTAACACAGTAAAACCTACTGAAAAGTTGCTTTCTTTCTCTCTCTCTCTCTCTTTCTCTCTTTCTCTCTCTCTCTTTTTCTCTTTCTCTCTCTTTCCCTCTCCCTTTATTTCTCACCCCTCCCTCCCCATTTCTTTTTTTTTCTCTTGGGCCAATTTTTCTGTTCTGCTTCTTGGCAGGGCTCTAGCTTGATACAAGCCTAGAAAACCATGGACTAAACCTTTATAGATGTTGTATATTCAAGGGGAAAAACATATATTTTCTTGGGTGAAAGTGAGTAATTTATTATATTTATGGCCCATTATAAATAGCAATAGTCTTGAATGCTGAGTGAAATATGGTATAATGTTTGAAGTAAGAGAAAAGGAAGGAAAGGGTCTTAAACCCAGGCAGAAAGAGCTAAAACTATGGATGGAGTAGACAAGGAAACTCACCTTAGTATCCTGTGTTGGCTGAGATTTTTTTCGGGTTTTTTTCCTACTTTTGCTCTGTTCAGACCTTTGCTCAGTGACACAGATTGCCTGCCGTGGGTCATAATTCCAAGGATGGAAAAAGAGCCCAGCAACCTCTCAGTGCTCATGGTAATCTTCACAGTTTTTCTGGAACTGCAGCCTATAGGTAGAACTCCTATGATTGTGGTTTTTTTTTATCCACTTTTTTCTAAAAATTTACAATAGAAATAATATTATGACTACATGAGAATTTAATGTTGTATGATTGCAATAATAAAGTTTTCAGCTGTTCTGTTATTATAAAACAGACTAAAACCTCCAAAAATATTATAAATAATTTAAAATTATAAATAATTGGAAGAAATCCAAGATTTCTCCCTCTGAAAATAATTTATATTTCTTAGTTAATCCAGAGATTAACTAAGTAGCCTAAAGTCAGTGACAGAGCTGTAATTTTAAATAAGAACTCACTGACACAGGTCAGTGAGCAACAGTAGTGGAACCTGCCTCTACTTTATTATGGCAATCAAGATGATATGATTCTCTTAAGAGTTCTATTTTAATTTTGTCCTACATGGATAAAAAGCAATTTAAATTGAGAAATAACAATTATCTTACTCTATACAAATAAAGAATTTAAATTTAAAAAAAAAAAAGTCAGAGGAATTACTCAAGCAAAGAAATAATTTTTCACCAAAGCAGCATTGAGTTTTTAATCCAGAAAATGTTATTCTCATGTTGATTCCACTGGAAAAAACATGCATGAATTCTGAAAGGTGAAAGCCACCACTTTAAGTTACCAAAGGAGTTTTTTAAAAAAAAAAAAAAGTTGTCAATCCTCTGGTCTTAAAATAAATGCACCATTTAATAAGCAGTTATCTTGGCATTTAAATAGAAACCTCCTGAGCATATTTTTGCTACAAAGTGCTCTCCTAAAATATGCCAAACACTAAAAACTTTGTTTTATATGTTCTAAAGAACAATTAGGTGAGCTAAAATTATACTTATATCAAGTGTATATAGAGTTTCAATCTATGGCTTCATACCTAAAATAAACCCACCAAAACCATCTATAGGAGAAAGCAAAATGTAAAAGACTGAAGAAGAAGGAATAAATACTCAGCCTTGAACATGCTACTAAGATTAATGGCAAGGACAGACCACAGAGGGTAGGGAAGGGGATAGTTCAAAGAAAACAAAAACTGAAAATCTTGAGGTGTGAAGGGGATGTTTGTGGGGTGCACTGGAATAAGTTTTTAGTCTTTCACTAAAATTGACAAAAAGATATGCTTGTAAAGGTATCACAGGTGTGTAAGAAACCTAAGGGTTCTCAGCAACAGGCCCTAGGAAACTATGATTAGTCAAAGACATCATTATTTTATCATGTTTTTTGTCCAGAATAGACATCCAAATATAGTAGAAAAAATTAAAGCGTCTCAGAATCTACTTCAGATGTCATAAAGGTAAAATAATTGTTGTTTTGATTGAAATTATAAAAAGAACAAAACACACAGAACAAATAATCATCAAAACAACAGGTATCTTGTTGTTTTGCCTCTGCTTTGTTATCACATTAGTACCAGATAATTTCATGAGAGAAATTAATGAGATTTATCATTTCCTAATAGCTACCCATCAGCCAGTGAATACTTGAGCTTGTTCTTTCTCATGATGATTCACAGGACAGAAAGTACAAATTGAATTATTCTTACTGATTATCTGAAACCTGCATGTATTCAGTAATTCTGGAGTTCAGAATGTCAAAATATAGAAAGTGGTGATTATTTTTGGCCACAAGAACTAAGTATTTGTTACAGGTTGTATAATTCAAGAAATATTTCTTTAAAAAGTTAATCATAAATCAAACAAGAAAGTAAGAAAGAGAGCAAACAAAGCAGCAAGCTGTTTATTAAGGTCTTTTGTTGTTGATAAACACATATTAATACTGAATTTTAAGAATAAATTTTGCTTATGAGCAGGAATGAAAAAAAAAAAAGCCACTGCTAAAGTTACTTAAATATTTTGAAGACAGTATTTAATGTTCTTATTATATAATATATAAGATCTCACCCGATCTTTAAGATAATCCTGTACTATAATTTTTGCTTGTGTCAGGCTACTTTGAGTATTCCAGGGATTTTATTGCACTTTGTATTTCACAGAATCAGGAAGGGCACATGAGGGAACTGGAAAGAAATGTTGGGTTTTTTTGTGACAGACCATTATATCAGGTTCTGCAAATTTGACATTTTTGGATTACCATATTTAACTTTATCGAGGGGGAGAAATTCTTTCCCTTTTAAGTTGACACTTATCATGAGCTCTAGCACTAATGTATTTGTTATGGTAGCAGCCTATTTAGGTGGCTTATGTTGTGTTTATTTTACAGCATTAAATTGACATCTCTATTTGTTTAACTGGAAAATTAAGTGTACTGATATCCTGAAGGAAGAGATAAGGTGTCATTTCTTATTCTGTTACGTGTAGTGGGGGTATAAAATAGTTTATGTGAGGCCTCTGTCAGATGCCTTGATCTTTGCTGGAATGGAACAGAACATGTTTGAAACCTTCCTATGACCTCCCATCTTTCAGGGAGATAAATCAGTTTCTCCATGTTTCTGAGCTACTCCAAGATAATCTTTGGATTTACCTCTGTGCAGTGCCAAAGGGTTCACAGAAAAAATAGCTAATACCTTTCTTGGCTGTTTTGTCACACATAGTCCTATAAATCCAGCAGTGGATGACGTGGCAAGAAAAGTCAGAGGGAATCACTGAGATAAATGTTAAGTCATTCAAGCCACTTAGAAATATGGCACCATAGATTCTATTTTTTTTTTTTCAGTTTAATGTGTTTTATTCTATGGCAATCTATAGAAGTTATGAAACACACCAGAAGCAAAAATAATCCAATGTGAAATGTAAGATATTAAATAAAAGGCACTTAATTTAACTAATGTTCAGTGTAACAGGAGTCACACACACAGCCAAGTAATAAAAGCAATACTGTTATTGAAGCGGATTCTACTGCAAGAACTATAAAGTGAGGGATATTATGAAAATCTCATGGAGGACTTATTTAGATGGATAATGGCCACGATACTTCCTTTGCACTAAAGCAAATGAAGAACAATCTAACCAATGAATACAGCCTTTTAATTATGACCAGTAATACTTTTTAGAAATTATTGATTTGGAATATTGTATATTGGAATTTTTCCACTTTGTCTCTTGCCTTGTACATGCACACTTACAACTTTCTATATTCACTATCTATTCACTAATTATTAATTGATTAAAGAAACAGCTAGATTGTAGGATAACTACCAGTGTCTTACATGTATGTATGTCCAACATCATGACCCAGTTCAATCTGTTCCTCATCCCACAGATACATTGAAATGAAAGCAATAACCTTTCTTTGAACTGCTTCACAAGGAAAACTTTAATCTTCTAAATGGCCTGAGGAAACTGAAAAGATAAGTATATTTAGTGGAATGTAGCCCTTTAAATTACAAATCAGTGATTTTAGTCCAGCTAAACAACTCTTGAAGACAAGAAAAGCTGAGCAAAAAAGAGATAGATTAAATCACTACCGTACATCATTGTACTGCCAGGCCTCCCTTTCTGTCAGTGTTGATGAGCCTTTTTCCATTTTCTTTGTATTAATTCATGTTAATGTTTGATGGTGAGATATCATTCTAAAGTCTTTAAAAGCCCTTGAAGCATATTAAATTATGCTCACTTCTCAAAACTGAAATACAGGAACATAAGTATATATATGTGTCTGGTTTTTTACATGCACTGATATATGTAAAACTCACCAAATCAGTTGGTTATTGGTAGATAAACATATGGATCTGAGTTCCACTGCCATCTTCCTTCTGCCTAATGAAGTTAGGAACATATTAAGGGGACAAGGCATTACAACTGCATGTCATCTTCCCAGCTGAGAAGAAAGAAGGCTGAGTACAATAGCAAAATAATTCTTCAACTACTTCTTTGATTTTCTTTGTTTTGTAAGTCATTCTCATGTCACTGTGAGTCTCTTTTATGCTTCTTAAATATTCGTACAGACTAAACATTGCATGGCAACATATTGTGCTAAATTAAATTAGTATCAAACACTGTACTTGTGTGAGAAAATGATTTGTATAAAAGGTGAAAAATGCACAACTTCAAAGAAGTCTGTGATGCCTTCTTTTCAAATAATGAGGGCAGGCTGCATGAACAACATTATCTTGTACCAAACAATGCACAACAGAAAATTCAGCAGCTATGATTTATCACCAAAAACCATGAGGAGAAAAGGGCATATGTCATTAAAATTTAGGCACCAAAGTATCTGCAGCAGAATCCAAATAGAGAAAGATCTCTTTCCACTACAGAATAATGCAGAAACTTTGGGATGCCCTTGAAACTGAGAAAGGTGAATTTTACTGGACTGTATGAAATGTTTTTCACCTGTTTTGCAATACAGACTGTAACATGTACTGCAATAAAGGACAAAAACAGTACTGAAAATGTTTCAATATGTATACCAAATGTATTCTAAAAGATAACCTTCAAAAAACAAATACCTTAAATCATGCTGAATCATTTCTGAATATTCTATGTTTCTAAATGATTGGTACCAAATCTACTGCATTATTTATTAATTTGATAATCTATTCAGTATATTCTATATTTATTTAATATAATATGTTAACATATGGTGTATAAGATCAGAGATAAAATTTAGATACATTTTCAATTTTCCATCAATGTGTTCTTTGTATGAAAGTACTTACTTCCTTTTTGGAACTAGTTCAGTACCTGTATCTTAGGACACTAAGATATCACTCAGTCTTTATTATGTGCTTTTTGATTATGTTTTCAGTGTAACAGACAGAGAAAATCTGTGGCATATGGACACCCCAGGGTCCATGTTTTTATGTTACAAAGAACTCAGACAAGGCTGCATTCCCCCTTCTTTCCTACCCCAAAATACATCCATTATATGACAGATGACATTAGGTGAGCATCCTGGAGATGGAGACAAGCACACACCCAGCTGGCTTCATATCCCTTCAAATCATGAGCTAGACAGCTCTGCATTGGAACTGATTGTAATGGCCTACTTTGAAAGTCTTCAGATTACACATAGATTCACAAGGAGACAATACTTAACAAGTTTCTGTGCAAGCCCATTTTCACTTTTTATCTTCAGAATATTTTTCAGAATATGTATGTGTATGTTTTAGCTGGAGGAAGGCACTTGCACCTATCTGTATAAAAAAAAAAAAAAAAGCAATTTCATAAACTTAGTACTAGAATTGTGCAGTTGACAGCATCTAAAAGCTACATAATCGAAGGTAATGTTTTTATCCTGACCATTCCTGAAAGTTTGATAGTCAGTTTAAGCATTTGCATTAGATTCTAACTGTGCTTTCAACTAATGTTTATATAGGATTTTACTCAGTCCAGGAGGAGAAGGACACAGGGAACATCTCCTGGGGCAGAAAGTAGAGATTGAAACAGTCAAATTCAATGAAATTTAATCATTATTGCTCAAAATAGAGTTTGTCCATTACTTTCTAGCTATTTTCTAAAAACTTGAGTATATAAAGAAACTGTATACCTCTATAAGATATAGGATACTAAATTTATTTCACTAGAAATCCTCAAAAGGAAAAAAAAAAAGAAAATAAAATTTCAGAATAAACTCAGTGCAGATGAATATGAATTGATTCATATATCTTTATATTTATGCACACAGAAACACAAAACACAAAAATCATTTAGAAGAGAAATCAAAATTTGGGGAAATTGCCTCTGGATTGAGCTATTTTTTATGAGAAACAGAATCCTGGGCTGTGAAAATTCTGTTAAGCTCAAAGTTCCAGCATCATGCAGAGAAGCTAACCAGATGTGATTACAGACAAAACCCATTCTTTGACTCAATAAATACATGAATCAGCTACATCTTGAGAAATGTCTTTAGTTTTGTGTCTGTCCTCTCAAAAACATTGCACAGAGTTAAAAAAAATCAGCAACAAGGAAGTTTGAGCATATTGAGCCACACCCATATGAAGAATACAAAAAATCCAAAGCTCTTGAATCTGGAAAAGTGGTGGCTGAAGAAAGATATAATAGGGTCCTACAAATTTATGAATGTTGCCAGGATTGTGCACACAGGTATTAACTGTTCACTGGATCTTATGGCACAGGATCTAGGAAGCTCAGTGCACCAAGTCAGATCAAGAAGAAGGAGGCAGATATTCAGAAGCTGGAGCAGAGAAGTGTAATTCCTTCACATGAATGAGGATGTTTACACGGGTTTAGGAATAGAAATGATGATGAGTTCATGTAAAAGAAATGCAGAATTGGGTGTTTCCTGTTAAATAACAGTTGGGGATTGAGAGAGCATTAGGTAGAAGAATATAACTTCCCAGGCATCATTATTATGTAGAAAAAAATCAACTGCTGATGCAGACAAAATACTGGGTCAGACAATCCATCAGTCTGGGCCTGCATGTTCTAATATTTCCCTGGAAAAGAACAGTTAAAGTGGAGACAAAACCAAGAAATGGAATTTTTTTTTCTTTTTACTTTTTTTTTTTTATTTGTGGAATAAATAAATTGGTGGCAATCATCAAGACCAATGTCCTCACAGAGCTTAAGTACTAAAAGAGAGAATAATGAAAGGAAAAAAAAAAAAAAAAGCAATTCATGGAAATTTTCAGAAAAAATATATCAGAGGGTATGAATCTTCAAAGTAGTTCCAAGTGAAAAACTGGTGGCTATCATGAAGATTAGTGTCATATTGGCTCAACAAATACCAAATTAACACTTGACTGATGTGTCAAGCCAATAAAAGTCTCATTTTAGACCTTGGAATGAAATGCTTGAGAAACTGGAATGGCACTGTGCCTGACTTGATTGACCAGGAATTGAAGGAACCAACTTATAAAGATTAAAGGACTTCCATCTACATATCCATCTTGGCTGTAACAAATTTGTGCTCTTATATTGTGCTTCTTTCCTTCAGCATTGTGCTAAACTGATTAGCAAACTGTACTGATGTGCAAAGATGAAGATGTATAGCAGTGTATGAGCTTTAATCACTATCTGTTGAAGATTTGAAACTAACAGAAACAGTTGTTTCCTTTAAAAATGTTTATACCTCATTTCATTTTATATGCAAAATATATTGTTTGGTTAATTAAAGTTTGTTGAATCTTTCTATTTTTCACCTCAAACTTTTAGAGCTTTGGATGAATCTTTGCAATAAGGTTCTAATTTTCCATGTAATCTCAATATTGATTACTTCAGTTATTTATGCCTGAGTGAAATGAAAGAATCATTACCTTCTTCTATTAATGAACTGAAATAGAAAAAAGCAAACAATGCATTAATTACTTTTTCCATTTGTACTACATTAAGAGCTGATGCAAAAATAGAGAAATGAGAAATACAAAAACATCTGTAAAACTAAGAAGTTAATTATAGACTGGAAAAAATTAAAGGATTTTTAGCCTGCAAACCTGCATACAGGCACCTGGGGAGTGGTTAATAAACTAAAACATAGATACTTGGAGCACAGTAACAGAGTGTGACTTTCTGTTCTAAATTGATGGTATTAGAAACAAAGAAGCTTTCAGCTGCTTATATCATGGAGAAAAGATTAAAACACAGTTAATTTTATCTTCTGTAGTATATGAACCAATCAAATTAGAAACCAAAGGAATGAAAACCTTTTTCCATGTAGCTATATGTGACCATTCATGCAGAATGTTTATGCAGTTGTGGGCATTTCATTGTTCCAGACGATATAAGGAACTAAGAAATTCAAGGAAGGATACTTTGATTAGGCATATGAACAGAGAAATTAATAAGTAGAAATTAAAAGTTATAATAGGCATTCATTAGCTAAATTGGAACTAAAATATTATCTATGCAATTTATATGGCCAATATAGACATTATAGATTTTGTGAATTGTGTGTTGCTTAAAGTCTGCCCATTTAATTTGAACATTGCATTTCCTTTTTGTTCTTTTGTAGACACCAAGGCAGGAGATTCCTTTTTCAAGAATTTGCAAAGAAGCAAAACTTGAAATATTTGTAAGAAAAAAAAGTGAGAATTTCTGCAATAGAAATGAATATGCAATTACTTGGAAAGCAGCTTTAAAACATTCAAAAATAATACCTTGCAAAATACAAATATTTGGGTTTATTGGTGAAGAGGAATACATCCATATTTCTAAATCTGTGGAGACTAAAGAGAGAAAGAAAAGATGCATGTGTTACAATCAATCAATTGCATTGTGGTACTGGCAAGAAATAAGAAAGCAAAAGGTAGTGTACTAAAATGACCACTAAAATAAAAAGGATTCAAAATATCCAACAAAATATTATCCCTATTGATAAATCCTCATTTGGCAAATCAGACATTGAATTACAAGACCTGTGATCCTATTCTGTAGAAGCTGTGAGAAACATATTCACTCAATTCAGTCAAAAGGATCATGTTGAACAATCACTAAACTTGGGGACAGAACCTGCGGTGTTCACATAGATGTGCTCCATATTCTTCTGGAGACTTTTAATGGTCATGTTTTCCTAGTCAATGTGTATTTCAGCACTTATTTGAACACCTAAAATTTAGATTGCAATTAGTTCTTTGTGTTAGACTAGATGTCTTTGGCTCCTATGTTTTTTCATCAAGTTTATTTCTGACTCTTTGGCCACATTCATCTTTGTAAGTGGTTATTTTTCTGCCCATATCTGTATGCTGGCTTTTGTTATTACTTGATATGACAACTTAGTAGGTTTAATTTTTACAAATCCTTTTTTATTTTATCTAATTTTGTACATTGATTTGAGAATAAAAGTATCCTTACTTTAACCAAGTTTTCCAGACTATTCTATGTATGCTTGTAAAAACAGACAAATATATTGATTCAGATTCATGTTTCTTGAGTGTTCAAGATACTTTATTTAAAGAGAGGTTTAATTCTCCTTCTCAGTATCATGAAGATGTTGTATATTTGTCGTTTATTTCCACAGCACATTAGCAAAATATATTGCCACAATGTCTGCTTCAAACACACACACACACACACACATACACACACACACACACACACACACGCATGCACGCATGTTGGAAGAGTAACAGCTTGACAGCAAGATCAAGAAGATGGAGAATCATGATATGAGAAAATAATGATAATAATAATAAAGTCTGACACAAATCCTAGTATCTGAAACAATATCAAAGAGATTACTGAAAAAGGCCAATAAAAGGAGGGGTTTAACTATTTAAAATTTCCCCTTGGCTTACAATTGCCTTTTTTAGATATAATTTTAAGACCAATTGGATGTATTGGAGTAGTTATCATCCATGGAACTGTGCAGAGATGATAGAAGTTGCACACATGTTGAATTTGGTCCCTTGGATTTTATCTCATTTTATCTGAACAGTAAATCTGTAAAATGGGTTAGCCTTCAATTTTAATGCAGAGTAAGATAAGATGGCTTGCCATGATAAGGTTCTATAAAAGTTTGAGTAGCTATTTTAGGGATAACTCTGTGGTAAGTGAGCAACAGCTACACGCCAGTACCTAATTTGTTACAGTTTTTCTTCTAACAAGAGGTTTATAGCTTCAGCAAGTATAAACAGTGGTGAATAGAATGGGAGAAGCTTTATACTTTTCAGATGTTTTAGATATCTACTGTGTTCATAATACATTTTTGTTCATCTTTCATCACTGATAACTGCAAACGTTCACTTTTTCCATTAGGAATTAGTTTACTTAAGCTGAAATAAAGCAGAGTACTTTCCTGCACTGAAATACCAAGACATGATAAAACCCCTGAAACATCAGAGACTCCTCCAATATTATTCGACACACCAACAAACTAAGAGGAATTTTGATACTACGAAAATACAACTTCACTTCATTTCACTTTTGTATTCAAGTTATTTTTGAAGCGTCAGAATCCTGAAAGCCTAAAACCTACTTTTTCAAAGTTTAACTTAATTTTTTTGGAGTATTTAAGTAAATGTGTACAATGTGGTTATAGGGATTTTCTATAAAATGTCTCCTATACTTCTAGCAGCAGGAATCGCAAATATATTTTAAGGTTTCCATTTGAAGTGTGTTTTCTTTGATTAAAAATTTTCAGAATCAATGTTCATTTACTAATAATATTTTGTGCCACCTTCTAATCATGTGTCTCCTTATTAACTGCAGGTCTTAATGTGCCAAAGTGGTAATGTGTGCATGCAGCAAACATCTTGTCCTGCAAAACAAATTATTTCTTTATATACATATTTTATTAATCACTGTATAAGTGAAAGTCTGCTAATGAAATTATTTCTTGTGGTGCTGAACTTAATTTTCATCATCAATAACTTTCTTACAACCTTATGGTTTCTGTACAGTCCCACGAGGATGGTGTTACAGTTTTAATATATCCAAGAGCCTAAGAAGTTGTTCCTATAAAGGACTTGCATTGTTGAAATGAGTTTAGCAAGAAGTTAGGGTTCCTTGAATGTCATCTCTACATAACCTTGAACATGACAAATGAGGATTTGAAGAGCATTAATAATGTATGGGAAATGCAATCTATTTTCCGGCTCCACAGTCATAATTAGGTTCTGATGGAGCCGTCTGTACCAATTTAGTGAGAACCTTTTATTTCAAAAAAACCTCTACTTTTCAGAGTGTTTATCAGTGATAGTGAGAAGACATCAAGGCCAAGTTTAGAAGTAAAAGGATTAGGAATTTGGTGTAAGTTACTTGCCCTTATACCAGTTATTGTCACTAGTAGACAGTCTGCTGCTGGCTAAAGCAAGTTATACTGCAATTTATGAAAAAAGAAACACATATGAGTCCCCCATGAAAATATACATATTCTGGTCTATATAACCCAAATAATTTGAAACAGCAAACAGCTAGAAATGTCTTCTGCGTTACTATTTTGTGTTTAGTTAGTAGATCAAAATCTACTAGTCATAAAGACGTTTTATTATGATGACTGTGATATTCTCTAGAGCTGTGCACTTTAATTTTATATTAAAATTACTTAAGTCAATTTTATGTACTTAGAAAAATATTTTCTGGAAGGAATAACTAGAAATTGATTTTTTCCTCCCTATATTTCTTATGTAATTTTTAGTGGTTAAGGGAAGTATCATACTACAATACTGAATCCTAAGAGGGATGAAATTTACAAATGAGACAAGACAAAACCTAGAAGTTTGAATGCAACCTCTGCAGTTGTGATTACATATTATTATCTCTTTAATGTTTTATTTAAAGCAATGTTTCCTATAGGTCATTCCATGTTCACATATCATAATTTTTGGTGGACCACAAAAGCAGCTAATAGTAAATCTTGTTTTCCTGATTTGCTGGTAACTGTATTTTGCATATACTAAAGCAAGCACTAAGAAATGTGATGTGTCGAGCTGCACTAGTATAGAACTACTGGAATCCTTTCACTGAATAGTTCTCTTTTATCTGATCAAAAATAGGCACCAATCATAATTTTCAACAGAAATATTCTACTACAACATTAAAATATTATACCAGTATCCAGTTATGCTAGGGTCAGTGATAACAGATGATAGGATATGAACAAAATAGGTCAACCTCTTTAAATGAGATTTTAAAAATATTAAAATTAAATTATGTTAATCATTGATTCAATTAATGAAAAAAAATTGAGACGTTGTGGCTAGTAGACAGCAGTTTCTCTCTACAGTCATTTCTTCACACAAGAAAAAAACGACTTAGTTTTACCATATGCAATTGAAACACTGCCATATTTTCTCAAAAAAAAAAAAAAAAATCTTACAGAAGTCAGATAATGTGCTTTAGTTTCTCCAGTAGATATTTTTTACCTCTTTATCTGTCTGTTTATCTGCAAAATTTCTGTTGTCACAGTAAATTATCAATTACTAGAAGACATATCTTGGTTATTTTAGTATGATCATATAAATACTGGAGCAGTCAATAGTATCTTAGAAAAGTTACAATTATGAAATGTCAAAAATTTTAAAAAGCAGGTTTTAGAGGCCATAGTAGAAGGAATGTCTGTCAGCAAATATATTATTTGTAGGAGGAATCTAAGTAAGAAAAAAATTCTTAAAAATCCTACATTGATAGCAGCTGGTGATGTCCTGCCAGTGAGAGACTGAAGGGGAAGATGTTCTGTGGGGGCAAATTCTCTTCAAAGGCAGAGCAAGAGGAAACAAAAAGAATAAAAAAGAGCAGAGAGAATAGCAAAGCCAAGGCCAGAGGAGAAGCAGCAGGTGTTCTGGGGAGGAGAATTCCTGCATTCCTGGCAGCCCTTGCAAGGACCCACACGATGGAGCAGATATACACTGCAGGCTGTGGAGAGCACACGTTGGGGCAGAGTGAAAATGTGATTAAAAAGTGCCAGCAGAAAGAAAGGAATGTCCACTGCCTGCAAACTCCTCATTTCTGTTTCCTCTTACCTGAATCAATAATTAAGTATTTTTTTTGTCAGATTTCCCCAAATCAAGTATCCTTTGCTCATGGTGGTAATTTGTAAACAAACTCTATTTTCATCTTAAACCATGAACTTTTTTATTTTTGTTTTTTCTACTTATTCTCTTTTGTCCTGCCAAACAGGGAGGAAGAATCAGTGAACAGCTGATTGGAAGCACTCCTGCTAGTCAAGGATAGCCTACTGAAAATGTCAGCAAAATATAAATTTGGCTCTGGTTCTGTTGGTGTGTACATTTCTGCAAAAACAGATTCACCCACTATCCCTTGGAATTTGATCCCTATCATTGAATCATGGTGTCAGTATTCATTTTTTACTTTATTACCCCTTCTATCAATCTATCTGGGAATTAAAATTCTGTCTATTATTAATATTAGCTTGTATCACAGCTTTGATGCAATTTGACTATGCAGCAAATGATGTCATTGCCTCTTTAATGATTGCTATTATTAACTCAGAGGCTTAAAAATTATTAGTCATCTATTTCTTCTTTTCTCAGTCATTCGTAACATTTGATTAAAATATTCTAACTTTAAAAAGAAGTTGACTGTTGTCAGAAGTTTCCTGATTTTAATTTGTTGGGGTATTTTTCCAAATGTTTTCTCTGTGTTACAACATCTGAAATGTTAGGGTGCACAATATAAGGCTTTTGTCCTTATATGTGTGAAAAATATTACTTTTCTCATTACAATAAAAACTGAGTCAGATAATGGTGTTTATTAAAGCTTTGAGTACTTCAAGATCAGACACTAAATTCATTTTGTATGGATTTATTTCCCTAGTTTCTTGCTGCTTTTTAAACATCCAGCAATATGCTTGGATATGATACTGAGAGGCATGGATGAGTAAGAGAAACACTCATACATTCAGACTTTAAATAGTTGTGTGTACACAAAGGAAATCAAGACCTCAGCAGACAAAACTTGTATTCCCTTCATAGCTGAACACCCTCTTTGCTGATGTTAATGAGTTGAATGGAAACAACTATGCCATCCAAAAAAGTAACTCCCTTCCATTGAGGGTAACACTTACCTGTATTATTTATCTCCCCTGGATACAAGTTCAGACCATTTTACAACAGCCATAATCTGATGCTGTACACTAGGATCTGAAAATTTGGCAGTGCATTTAGTGAGGAATGAGAGATTACAGAACATTGCTGGATGGGGGATAATTGCTAAACACGTGCAGTCAATGTCTTGGGCTATCCAGTTGTATACAATGGTGGAAAGAATGCAGTTCAGAACAAAGATTGTCAGGTAAAAACCACAATGGGGCTTTTAGCTCTCAAAAGCAATATTGTATTGTTATCAGACTCTTTAAATAAAACAGTTGAAGGCTGCTCCAATCCTTCAGGAAGATTTTTTGGTTTTATGCAATTTAGTTAACAGTCACAGGAAAAGAAAAATGCATCTTCAGTGTTACCTTGTGTAAGTCTTCTTTCGAAGTAGTAGTTGCACAGGTGACATCTTCTATTTATCTGCTTTGCCACAGATTGGAATAGTGGGTTATTTCTCAGTTATGAGGATAAAAAAGACTATATACCTGTGGACATCTGGACTTTTCTGTGCTGGCAGATGGAAGCCAGGTGAAATACCTTGCACCCTTTTAAATGGCCAGAGGAACAAATTCAGGCAACTGAGCTGGCCCAAGTGACAGTACTGGCTAGGATTAGACTCAGCACCTTGCATATGGACAGATGCACTGTGACCTTTGATATGCTCTGAGTTTACTGCATGGCCTCCAGCTGCTGTTCCAGGTGGAAACATTCCCTTATGATTCCTGTGTCACATCTGTTAACTGTGGGGGGTGTCTGTGCTAACTGCACAACTGGCAGCTCAAACAGAGTTAAAAACCTATGCACAAGCCCCTGGGCTGAGGTAAATTTAATATTAAGACACCCATCTATATTTAGAGGTCTAGATGCATGTCTAGGTTTCATAGTCAGTGCTTCGGTGAGTGAAGCAGCAAATCAGCTGTCAAACCACAATATTCAGAGGGATTTGTGAGGCAGGGAAGGAGTGGTCAGATGAATGAATGAATGAATGAATGAACGAATGAATGAATGAATCACAAAATAAGAGGAAAATGCAAAGCAGGAAATGTTAATTTGTTTAGGAAGAAACACTCGTGGAGAGTGTGGGAGGAAGAAGCATTGATAGCAGAAGTGTTGTATTTTGCTTTGTCCTGGCAAAGAGCACTAAACAAAGATAATAAATTCTGAAATAATTTATGAAATAATACATTTTATGGTGCCATTATTTTATAGATGACAATTCTGTGGTCTTTAAAAGTTCTAAGAAAATTGCAGATATTTAAAAAGAAGCAATTAAAGCAATAAGATTAAGAAACAAAATTTTCAATATTTTATCAGAAAAAATCAATTGAAAATGAGATAACAGTTTTGTATTCCTGGATTTGTATATTATGAAATGTTTGATGGAAAAATCTTCTGATGAGCTTTTGATACATAAGACTATATTAGGAATTGGAAAAGGAAGTCTCTTGAAATGCCACAGACAAAAGAAGTAGTAAAAGTATAGTGACAGATAAATCAAAAAAGTCTTCTAAGATGGCAATAAACAATGAAGTGTTAAAAGAAGAGAAACATAAAGAAAAAAGAAAAAGAAAAAGAAAGAGAAGTAGGAAAAAGCAAAATAAATGGAAAAAGAAAATCAAAAGAAAAAGCAAAAGAGATGGCTAAAGGAAAATAAGATAATATCTTGTATTAGAAATATCAGTCTTTGATCTGGCACCAGCAGTGGAAACAGAGGAAGCATGGTTTTAAAAGTAGCTCATTACCCTTTTTGCTTTAGGAAGCAAAAAGGAAAACTACTAGAAGAATTTGAGAATAGTTTCTAGAACTGAAATTCACAGATGTCCCTTCCCTGCATATTGAGGAAAGTGAATGGAAAGTGAGGAGCCTGACCAGGAAAAAATAGATTGAAAAGAAGGCACTATATTTTTCCTCCAAATGAACAACAAATCTGAGATCAGAGTGTCTCTGAAAGCTGCACTCACAAACAAGACTAATTCCTTGATTTTCAGGTTTCTGTCACCTTGACTCATACTAAGGTGGACCTAACCCTCTGCTAAGGGGTAACATGAGCTTATGTGCTGAGGAAGGTGAGGAGCAGCAGCATTGATTGGGGAAGGCTGTGAGACAGAGAAACAGAAAATAAAGCTGCAGCAACTGAGGAAACCTTCAGAAGATGTATTTAGGTGGTTTCTCACATCATATTGGTTCATTATAGGTGACATTCCATTCAATTTAATTATGAAAGCATTTCTCACTACCAGCTGAGGAGGAATAAAAATCAGTGACCACAAAGGTGATCACATTAGTCACCTCTGTTATTAAAGGTATCATTTAAATCCCATTGAAAGTAATGAAAAAAAAATCAGGTGATTTACAAAGAAATTAGACCATGGCATGACCACACCTAATAAATAACCTATTATGTTGTTTTATAAACTGCTGTGGGCCTTTAAATAACCAGCAAGGAAGACCATGTGGAACATGGTTGCTATTATAAAAGCTACTTGATCTATTCCATAATTGCTGTTATGTGTTTTGTGTGCAATCATAGAACGCTATTTCTGTGTGAACCCTTCATTAATCTCCAGGTAGGCTGCCAAAAGTATGATGGATTTTTTTTCAGAACCAAGTACTCAGGGGATCCAGCCAGCTCACATCTTATACTAATCAATAATTTTATAATTATTGAAAAATCAGCTAAAGTGCAAGCTTCATTTGGAACTATATTTGACCAGCTACTCTGTTATAGTAAATCTATTTTCCTGTCAAACAGATTAAAACTGGATTTATTCATTGTTTTAAAAATGATAGCTGGCATAAGAATGCATCTGGCACCTGAAGCTTATACAGATCAATTTAGGTGCTGCAAAGACACTCCAGACTGCCTTTACTGACTTGCTTATATGTTGTATGCATAATTTCTTTTTTTATTTTTTCTTTATAGATGGGTTTATACATCACTATCCAGTTTTGACTTGATTGACAGCTTGCAATAGAGCAATGAAGATTTTTTTTATATTTATCTGCTTGCTATATTTATCTGCTTGCTATTTTTTGCAAAAAATGCAAACTAAGCATCTTGGAGGTTAATTTTCTGAATTTCTTCTGTGGGTATAGTGCCCTAAAATTAATAATTTATAACAGAATTTATATCTATGTTTCTCACAGGCTCATATGAACACATTTATTGGGTTTTTTCCCAGCTCTGGGAAACCAGCATTTAAACTCTAAGAATAAAAGCATATCTTTCAGGTGTACTAAACTTAGCTTCCATTTGATTGCCCTGTGTTAACAAAGTTTTGTGAACTCACCTGTATAGTAGTCAGTTATCAAAAGCATTTCACTACTGTTAGACTACTGAGATGTCTGGGTACTGCCCAAACCACAATGTTGGGAATATTAGGATTGCCTGTTCAATACACAGGTGGAGTTAGGGGCTGGAGTCACAAAAGTCAGCAAATGGTACAATTATCCAAAGGCTTAACTGAACCAAAAGGCATCATGAGAAAAAAGAGTGAGCTTATATTGGAAAAAAGAACATTAACAAAACCAGCTTTGAAGTGCATCTAATTCTCCTACCCCTTCAGCTGTGCTCACATTGGTCCAGAGGATATGAATAGGAAAGTCTGCTGGAGTCATTTGATATGAAGACACATTTTCTGTATGACAGAAGCTGTCATAATTTGAGTATGTTACAAGCAATCACTGTATTCCAACTGCTTGGCAAATGCAATACTGGTATCTTCAGGGCTCTGTCTTGACCACTTTCCTTTGAAAAGATGTCCAGTGCCTCTCTGGCAATGTAAATGCCTCAGACACTTCCTCTTCCCTTGAGGTTTGACCTGAGGTAGTGCAGACCATGTTAGCTTTGCCATGGAGGAAACTTTTTGCACCTATGGAGCAGCTCTGGAGTTCCAGAACCAGCAGTGTCCTCCACAATAAAAAACTGAAAAAAATGAAAGGTAATGGAAAAATCAGGAGTGGAATTTGTGGCAATTGAAGCCTAAACTTATTCTCTGACTTCTGGACCATGCTTCCTTTATGGTAATGATGCTATTGTAAGAGAATATTCTCTTTTTGTCTGCAGAGATAAGCCTGTATCCAGTCTGAAGGATGCAAAAACCAATGAAATGACTCTCAGGGGGTTCATTGCCTTCTAGTTCCACTTTAATGCACATTTCAATGGACATCACAATTTAAAGTTGTGTTTCAGGCAGCACAAATCATGCTATAGTATTAGAAACTGTTTCAGCTCATGATGAGGCAGTTAATAAGCCTTGAAGGATATAAGATGCACTCAGGAGAATCAAAGCAATGATACTTAGCTGAGTCATCACAGAAGACTTCTTCCCTCATCTATTCTGGCATCTGTTAAAATGAAGATATTTCAATCTTTTCCAATAATGACTGATTAATGATCTATGGAATTTCACTACCTGCTGAAAATATGTCCATAGAATCATAAAGCTTTTCATGACTGCTTATTCTATATTATGGTATCCCAAAAGACCATCCTATTTTGCACATATAAAATATCTACCTCAAATTTTTTTTGCAGCATCTAAGAGAATCAGCAGTTTCTTTGTCATTCTGTCTCGTATTAATCATACACTTTCTTTTTTTTTTCATATTTCTTTTTTTTTGATTTTTTATTTCTTTCATATTTTGACCTCTGATTACTTTTATAAGCTAATTCTGATTCAGTATTCTTTCTGAGCATTGTAAATGGTAACATAGAAAATACCATATTTATTCAAATGACATTTAATATGCATTACATACATTTAATTTTACAATATAATACTTGCCCTTTTCCATGTACATTACAAAAAATATTTCTTCACCTAAAATGACAAATCAGGTATTATATTCCCTCAATAAACATAGAAGAACAAGAACATGTAAAACTCCCTTTATGTGCCTTAAAATGTTCTTTGGCTTTTTTTAAAATAAACAAAATAAACAGTTGTGATATTTCTAAAAGGAAGTTTTAAACAAAACCAGAAAGTGTCTTGTTTGCTGTTTGCTTATTTGCTTGTTTGTTTGTTTGTTTTTTGTTGCTTTTTTGGTTGGTGTTTTTTTAGGGTTTTGGTTGCTGTTTTGTTTTTTGGGGGTTTTTTTGGCTTCTTTTTTTTTTTTTTTTTTTTTTTTTTTTTTTTTTTTTTTTTTTTTTCTCCCATGAGAAAATTAAACTTAAGGGTAACAGGTAAGAATTCTGGCACAGACAAGATTTGTGGTTTTGTTGCCTGTTTTCCTCACAGTGAAGAAGAGAATATTATTTTATGTCTCTTTTGAAATTATAAATTCACCTCCCAACTCCACTTTTTAACTTAAATGCTTAAACCAAGTCAGGATTTAACAGGATGAGGCCTTTTGAAGATCCAGGAGAAATTGAATTACAGTATAAAAAGTAATGCACTTAATGATAGAGCAATCTCAATTTGGTAACACATTTGTCAGCTCAACAGTTTTGTCACTACAGAATTAGTCATGAATCCACATTTACTTACTCTGCCACTGGCATTAATCCTATATGCATCATAACATAGCCATTTATTCCTTATTTATATATATTTGTGGAGGGAGAGAGAGATATACACTGTATGTAAGTAAGGTCCACACTTCAGAATTGTTTTTCAGTCATCTGCACACTATTAAACACTGTGAAGAAAAAAACCTTATATCACCAGTTTGATGAGGTTTTCAACTTAGTCTAGAGTAAGCACTGTAATTGTAATTTGAACAGTTAATCTATCAGTAAAGAAATCTGGAGATGGTAACCCATGTAAATTAAGCTTCGAAAAATGTTTTCAGAAATGCTTCTGTCATTCTATCATGGGCATTAAGGCAAATCTGTTAGAGTATAATCACATAAAAATATTTTGGAACATAAATTGTAAATGCATTAGAACTGCATGGAGGTTACCTGAAATTATTGTAGAAATAGAACATTTGACTGCAAATCACAGCAAAATAAATTATAGTTCACTCCAGGTGGTTTTTGTAAGGTATGCACAAATATTCACCTATTGTAAGGTACATATAAAGTCAGAAGCACTTTTGTCTATATATCACTTTTTCAAGGTACTGTAGGAATAAATTAGCAAATTATAAGCTAAATTGGCTCCAAATACACAAAGAATTATTATATAAACATTTCTTTAGTAAAATGTACGGGTTAGAAAACTCCATCTGAATGATATCTAAAAATAATCTGGAAGTATTACAGTTCCTCTGACGAAATGCAGCCTGGAGGGCTCTAACCAAAGGGGCAATCAGGGAGCTGGAGCTCTGCAGGAGAAAAAAGGAGGAACTGTCTGGGTGGTCTGATGCGAGTTGATTGCAGGAACTCCATTATCCTAAAATGGATACCAGGTATCCAAGCAGGGAAGAATGTATAAACATTAAGTGTGAGTAGAGCGCTGTAGGCAGAGAGAATCCTTCGGGAAACAAGAAGAAACAAAAGAAACTTAAACACTCATACTGATTGCATTGTTTCACAGAGAGACAGAGACCAATTGCTTCAGCATAGTCTGAGGAATATCTATTACACTATCTGCAACGAAACCCTAGTCTTCTGTTGAGAAGTGACTGAAATGATAATGAAATCTCTCCTCCTAGAAATAAAATTCAGCTCAATAATTGCTGCAGTAAGCCTATTTCCTCCGGCAGTACTATGGTGTAATTTTTAATATTTTTGAATTTTGAGTAGATAACCTAGTCATCACATCGGTGAGCAAAAACATTTTTTAAAAAAGATAAAACCAATTGTTGGATTTAGGCTTCACGTACTTTCTGGCAAAAATTATCTGAATTTAATACTTTAATGGTTCCTTTGCCATTCCTCAAAAAATGGGAAGGAGATGGAGGGAAGTGGAAAGCAAAGAACCTTCAGAACTGTATCTGTTTTCTGCCTTAAGAAAAACCCTTGTTTTCTTTGATGCTCATTCTGACTCTATTGCTTCTGCTGAATGCCATATCAGATGCTCCCAGGACAGCACTAAACTGAATGAATCAAAGCAGGGGAGGGAAAGAAAAGAAGTCTTTTTTAAAAAAAAAACAACAAAATAAAACAAAACAAAACAAAACAAAACAAAACAAAACAAAACAAAACAAAACCACCACCACCACCACCAACAACAACAAAAAACCAAAAACAAAAACAAACAAGCAAACAAAAAAACCCACAACAAAAGTAAATGCCTATGCCAGTCAATAAAACTGGTAAACCAGCCCCTACTTTTATGAAAAAAAAAAAAAAATAAAAAAAAAAAAAAAAAGACAGAACAAGAAACTAAAAAAAAAAAAAGTTATTTACTCATCTAAATTTAAGAGATTCAGAAAGTGTGTTTCTCACCTTGGGAAACTTAGTAACCTCCAGCAGATTGCATTGAAAACAAAGATCTTGCAACTTGACAATTCCTACTGTAAGCTACCTGCATTTGTCTGATGAGTTAAAGGACTCCATAGAAAGCAATTGTTTCATTAAGAAGCTTTTATATGATAACAAGGATGAAGACAAGAAAAACCAACCACACCTATTCCATAGATTAATTACTTCTTTTGAATATGAATAAGTCTAGGGAAATAAAACATTTGTTAAGAACAGCCAACCAGAGAGGAAACAATTCTGGAAAAGAAAGTAAGAATTTTTGTCAAGATGCCCTTCCAACAGAATCTTTCAGTTTTGCTTATTGCGATGTTGCTCTTTTGTAAATAACCTGGTCATTCTTGCCTTTCATTGCATATAAAAGCTTCAAATTTTTCACTTGTCAGAAATAGATCTCCCTCTTTCCTCAACAAACATGAAAATATTTCATGTCATTTTTAAGACAAAAAATCCAATACAGTTGAATGAAATTGCTTCAGTCTTTTGTGAACTCTGAGAAGATATCATGAAATACCAAATTCAGATCAACTGGAAATTTAAGCAACTTCATGTATCTTTTTCTATTAAAAAAGGAAGACAGTTACCTAAATAAAATAAATTCACAACTTCTAAAGCAGTATGAATCCTATTGTTTCATAAATCACAAGAAATAAAATATATGGCATTAAGACTCTAAATGTGAAATTGATTTCTATTTGTTGAACTGTTTGGACTTTTTAAAAACTATTTATTTTCTCTGTACAGTTTTGACCAGCTGACATATCGTTTTGATGAATTTATGTTCTTCAATTTGCTCTAAGACATATTTCTACAGTACTTATGTATATAGGGGTTATATTATGGAACTGATCCATTCACTGACCAGCAGAAGTGAACTTTGTTCTTTCTGCATCTGAGAGACCTTTTTATTTTTTTTATATTTGCGACTTCACTTTTGGATCATTGTTTGTGCAAACATATTTTTACAGGGTAGAGTTTGCATACAAGATCCAATCCTCCTTTGTGGAGGAAAGGAATGAATTCATCGCAGTTTAGGACCTGAACTACAATAACTGGGATATTTCTTTCCCTCTCTCTTCAACATTTCTAACTTGGCTAAAGAAATATTACAGGACTGAGTTTCAAGACTTCCTTGCAGTATGATGGTGCTATCTAGTCAAGTAATAGCATTGCAGCTTAAAGGAGTAAAAACCAGACTCCACTTTATTACCTAATGGCAGCTGCTGTAAAACTTTATGTCATGCCTTTCTTTTGCTTAAAGTGTAAGAGAGTCTGTTGTAGCCAACCACCTCTCCAATACTTACTGTTTCAACCTAACCTCATCTTTGCTGTTAGATTAGGTATTTTGCTTTTTGCTTCCCTTTTTACTACAAGTTCTAACTGACATTTCCTGTGTGTTTTCAGTATCTTTTCTTTCTTTCTTTTTCTTTGTCTTTCTTTCTTTCTTTCTTTCTTTCTTTCTTTTTCTTTGTCTTTCTTTCTTTCTTTCTTTCTTTCTCTTTCTTTCTTTCTTTCTTTCTTTCTTTCTTTCTTTCTTTCTTTCTTTCTTTCTTTCTTTCTTTCTTTCTTTCTTTCTTTCTTTCTTTCTTTCTTTCTTTCTTTCTTTCTTTCTTTCTTTCTTTCTTTCTTTCTTTCTTTCTTTCTTTCTTTCTTTCTTTCTTTCTTTCTTTCTTTCTTTCTTTCTTTCTTTCTTTCTTTCTTTCTTTCTTTCTTTCTTTCTTTCTTTCTTTCTCTTTTATTTCCCCTTTCCAGCATTTCTAATTCACTTTCTTTATTCCCATTTACTCCATCAGACATTTTGTTCTTCTCTGGCTTTGTTGAATAAAAATGAAAAAAACAAAAAAAACCCAAAAAAACAAACAAAAAAAAGAGAAACAAAAAGAAAAAGAACCTGTCTTCCTTTATTAGATATTAGAGCTTTCCCAAATGCATTTTGCTTCTCTCATATGGATCCTTACTTAGCACTTTTCTGATTTAGCCGAAATTAAGTCTCACCATTTCTTTGTGTTTTAAAGTAGATCTGATTAAATAGTGTAATTGAAAATTATAATCATCTTGCTGGCTAAAGTTGAAACAGTTATTCTGTGATTTCTATTGTGTCTATTATAGCACTGAAACTGTAAAAATTTGAAGTATATGAAAAAGCTGAAATGTTTTTGCTATACTCCATTTGTACATGCTAGAATCTTTTTTGTGATTTTGTTTTCTATTATCCTAGATTGAAAGAATCGCTGACATTAGTGGTCAAAGTCACAGAGTAGGAAATCTTAGCTATTTTTATTCCAGCACTGCTTTTTTTTGACAATACTTATCAGAATAATTTGTCCAGTATATATTTCCATGGCCCTTTTCCAGTTCTTCTAAAGACTTATCTCTAAAGAGATATTTCTGTTGGTATTCACCCAGAATTATGCTGTACACAGGTTCATCCTAGTACTTCTTGCTAATATGCTCTCAGATTATGTTATAATTTTTTTTGTTCCTCAAGAAAATTCTCTACCACTGGACTGCATAGGCAACTTGCACTGATGCCAACAGGATATGTGTGTTATAAAATGCATCTGGCTCTTAGAATTTAAAGGAATGGTAATTATTTTGTCCTCTTAATTAATTTAATTATTTTAATTCTTGAATTAATAGACGTGATATGGAAAATTACCAATGATATCAGGTATGTGTCTTGGTGTCTGCAATGCAATAATGACATTAATTGTAGCAATTGTTCCCAAGAGAATATTCATAGCTTTGAGAAAATACCCAAAACTCAATGTAGAGGGCATGTAGGGAAGAAAGCACTACAGAAAGACATGTAAAAGAATCTGCATTGTCTTAAAGTTAATAAATTATTCATCATTGAATGTATGACTTCTCAACTCCTGGCAATTGCTTGTAACTACTTGGAATACAACATCTCAAATACATTCTTTGAGGAAACAAGAGTTATTTTTCCATTTTAAAGTATAACCCATTAAAAAAACAATCAAAACAAAAGAAACAAATAAAAAACACAAACACAAACTAAAAACCAAAACCAAATCAAACCAAAAACCAAAAATAAAAAATAAAAACAAAAAATCAAACCAACCAACCAAAAAAACTAAAAACACCTAAAAAAACCTCAAAACCAAAAAACTGATCATAAAATTGCTTATTCTGAGGAGATGGGAACACCATGCTCAAAACAGTATCTCTTATATCTAAGAAAAAAGCTCTAAGCCCTAAGCACTGTTCACTCTTTTCTCCTATGGAAGCACTCCAGGGTGTGTACAGTGTTGAATTATTGTGGACAGATAAGAAATCAAAACCTAAGGAGAGTTAGCTTTCTAGTGAACCACAGAAATAATTTCTGATGTATTTTTTACATAGAAAAAATATGGGTTTTTTGTGAAAAATGATGCTTTCAAATAATCCTTTGACTCCAATAACTAAAAGAAAAAAAAATAAAATAGAAGGAACACTCACTGCTAATGGTGATTTTAAAAAGTAAGGTTGGTAGTATTCACATGAAGTGGTTTTCATCCAAGGACTTAAAAGGATTTGACAAGATTAAATTAGTCCTCTCAATACTCATGAGGATCAGATAGTCTGTTCTTACAGAATGGAAAAGAGAGATTTGGGAAGGCTAAATATTTCAGCAAAGTTCACAAAACAGACTCAGACTTAAGGATGAGAGAGGAATCCATTAGGTCTCATAATATCCTATTTCTCTATCCACTATGTGCTCTCCCACATTTCTGCTATTTATATTAAACATTAAGTCAAAAACCTCCATACTGTTCTAAACATTCATTAGTGCCTCTGTCCATTGTATATATTCTCTCACTGTATCTCATTTTGTGTTGGATATACATATAGCATATTTTGTTATTCCCCTCCAAGTAAGATTTGCAATTATATAAATCACCCCCGTTTTTCTTTTGTAAAACTTTTCCAATCCTGAGAACTCTGTGTATAATTTTAATTTATTTTTTCTAAATAGTTGAATTATAGACAGTTATGTTCAATTGTCCTAGGGTGACTTTATGATGCACTTATACCATATCATCTGTTCTGCTTATGCTTGATATTGAGTTCTGTGCCTTGAAGACTAGTTCTGAGAGTGAAGGGGGGGAAAAAGAAGTGCACAGTTTGTGTCCAGAAATGTGTGTCTGCACTCACACCTGTCCATTCTCTGACATGCACTGTGTTTCCTGCAGCATGGACAGCAAGGGAGAGCTCTCCTTTACTTTTAGTCAATTTTTTTAACTAACTGAGGAAAAAATTTTCCTGGACTGTGATTTTTCCTTTTTTAAATACTGTTGAAACCTTCTATAGAAAAAAAAAAACAAAAAACCACTGGGAGTTCACGCCTATAACCCACCAGAGCCCAGGATGAGATTTTTCCAGCACAGAAAAGATTGACAAGAGACTGAGCAAGCTGAGCAACACACCACAGAATGGACTCTCTCTCTGAATTTGCCATCTCTTCAAAACAACAAGAAGCTCCATTTAAGTTTAATATATTTAATATATAAGTTTAATATAATTAATTCTCTCATGTTTGTGAATACTCTGCTTGTTAAATAAACAGCTTTTTTTCCACTTCTCTCAAAGATCTTCCTCCTGACCCATTTAAATTTGCTGTCTAGAGACACCCCTTTGAAAATATCCTCCCAAAATTTGCCCTTAACCAGGACAAATACTGTTTGGTGCCCAACATGGGCATTTTGCTTAGCTGTTGTTTTTTGCAATAACTTTTTCAGCTTCCAGATTGGACTCTTCTCCTGAGAAATCCATGGCAGCTCTCTGCAGAGTGACTGGAAGTTCAATGTAATGTATCTGATGGGTGAATGTATCTGGATATTTATGATACACACAGAACTATTGTATTCAGTACATATTAGTTCTTTACTTCTTAGTGAGTGAAGAAAAACCTTGGGAAAAGACTTATCTTCTTTTATTTTATGTTTAATAAGTATTTGGGAAACATCTGTTTGGATTCAGCATTTTGTCAGCATTTCAGTTATTTTTCTTTTCTAGATGTAGCATGATCATGAAACCATTTCACATATCTCTGTTCCTCACCTAGGTTGTTTCCTAGATTTGATTTTCATGTGAAGGAATCAATTCATGGTCATGGCAATGTCAAATACATCTACCACTTGTTTGCATTTTCTATGAGTTCATAATTTCATTTTTTCCTGATAGTCAAGAAAATATTTCATTGAATTTTCTATGTCCTTGGTTAGCTTATCTAAATTTAGAAGGTTTTAAAAGGATATGCCAACAAACAACCACAAATTTATATCCTGTAGACTTTGTGGTCTGTGTACTATATATTTTCTCAAGGGGTGAAAACTAGTCATGAATCTCTGATTTTACCGAAAGGCTCACTGCTAAATAGGAGTGCAATTTTGCAAGAGAGGTTGATTAAGAGGTCAAAATTAGTATCGTGAAACATACACCATAACATCCATGTCAGTACAAGAGAAAAGCACACATGGAAAAACGTAGTTCTGGTGTAGTTGGGTAAACTTGCACCTTTTTGTTTTCAGGTTTAATTTCCTGATGTCTCTGTTAAAAGTGAGTTTAATTATATAGTGTTTTAAAGAATAACTATTTCTATGTTAAATACTAAAGGCTGTGTAGGCTAGATCTCACTTTTAGTGACATTATTCAGAAGAGGGGATCATGCAGGCACTTTAGTTTGGGGTGAGATATATCATAGACAGCTTAAGACATCTAAAATTAGAGATCTAGGTGAATTGTGTCATGGACACTTGCAAGTGCCAGCTCATCATGAACAAAATTAATTGAAGGGATCATGACTTGTGAGAGTATTTCTCTGTCTCAGGTAATGGAAACTACCTAGAGCTCTATTTCAAATAAAATGTCTTATATTCATTGACTCTTATCTTTAATATATATCTCTTATCTTGATTCTACTTAATGGAATTTACAGTTTTCTTATACAGAAATTTAACTAAAGAAAATTCCATTCCATAAAAGCACATTTTTCAACTTTTCTTACTCTTGCTTAACAGAAATATTGGAGTATATCCAGACAATTTTTAGATGGATTAAGGATAATCTTGCTATTTTATGTCAAATTTCTTGATAATTTCTTGGTCTTTTCTCAGATTTTTAAGAAAGATAGAAATAAGTATCTCAAGCACAAAAATGTAGTCCTATCAAAAGGAATATTCAAAGGTATAACATAAGCATAATTCACAGTGAGATTATTCTTTGCATGAATATTGCAATAATGATAGTGTTCACAGTACCTGTATGTGTTTTTTAGTTGTTTTTTAAATTTTTTTCAGTGATATTTACTAAATAATCAGAAGAGCCTTTAGAAGCAGGGTTTTTGGTTTCTTTTTTTGTTGTTGTTATTATTTTTTGTTTGGTGTTTTTTGGTTGTTTTGTTCATTTGGGTTTTTTTGTTGTTGGATTTTGTTTTGGGTTTTTTTTTGTTGTTGTGTTTGTTGTTGTTGTTTTGCTTTCTTGTCTTTGTAAGATTATGGACTACGTAGTAGAAGAAATTTTCAATTTCAGATGCTTAATGAGGAAATAAGTGCACATGTCTATCTGTTGTAAAATTCCCTCAATGCTTTGTGCAGCACATAAGGCATGTACCAAAACTCTAATTCACTCTTCTTTTTCCACTGGAAAGCAGAAGATAATTTTGGATAATTTTAAATTAAGTCAAACTTCCAAGAGCGAATGATCAACAATGAGTAATGTCAGACTGCTGGCCCACAAAGCCCTTTGATTGAGAGCATGGAAAGGAAGGATGTTAATCCCCGTGAAAAACAGGTTATGAAAGGAATTAGCTCTGGTCAAATTTTGTTTCACCTTTCTCTTTTTAGTTGCCTCTCACTCTCAGAGTTATTGGATATTAGGAACTGTTCAGCAACTGTACAAAACCCTTGTGCTTAAGCAGGGAGTTATCAAACTGGAAATATGGAGGCATATAGGAGTGCTCCAGAAAGAGGTGGGACTAAATAGTCTGACAGGAGCAACTTGGACAGCTTGAGAGTGTCCATAGAAGTGCATTATAACAGGCAGGAAGTGACCTTTCATAGATTCTTGTTTGCAGCTTAGAGTACTTTTCGTCATTTTGAAAAAAAATTTGGATAGATTTAATTTTTTTCCCCTTTCTTAGGTATTGAAACACCACCATGTTCATTATAGGGAGTCAGAGTAGCACACAGATCATTCAAAACTAAAAATTTCTTTAGGCAGTAGCATTTCTGCACATGTGGTTTTGCTGCATTCACTGGAGAAGATTAAATCCTTCTAAATCTCTGGCACTGTTAGCCTAAAAAAGACAATATGATAACATGAGACTTTACTTAGAGAAGCTGTGTGCAAAATGCATGGCAAATTGGAATTTGCTAGAGCCCTCAGTTGCAGAAATACCTTGTTGCCACTCAGATGAATTAAATGACTGTCTCTTTTCTGCTCTCATATGTAGTCAGAAAATTGTGTTCTGTAGTACGTGATTCCTATGTTAATGGTTTAACCTAAATTTATTTATTTTCTGGGATTTTGCTAACACAAGCAATTAAAATTAGATCCTTAACATGCATTTAAGCAACAACATGAACCTTTTAAGACATACATATTGTTGTGGTGTGTTCTTTTATGTAAAATCCCTGGGTAAAAGAAAAGGAAAGGCGAAAAGGAAAAAAAAAAAAAAAAGAAAAGCGAAACTTCTTTAGCTATTCACTACTATTCTCTTTGCAAAAAACAAACAAATAAACAAATTAACACCAAAAAAAAACCAAAAAAGCCCAACAACAAATAAAACACAAATTAACCTCTATCCAAAACAAAACAGAAAAACCCCCAAACCAAAAAACACCCCCAGCCCCCTTTCTCATGGTGATTTGGGGCAGAATTTAACAGAAACACAATGCTGTTGCCTCACCTTGTTTTCACTACTCTTTATGTCTGTAGTTTTCACTACTCAAATGTCTGTAGAGTAGATACTGATGCTATTTTAGTTACTGTAAGTAATAGGAGTAAAACACTAGTTGGAACTCTTCTGATGTGTCAGACTTTCCAGTAAATGCCCTGTGTGTGCTGTAGAGTCCCTTAAGACAGCTAACACTGCTGGGTAACTAAGCAGCTACTGCACTGCCTTTCCCTTGCAGAAGAGGTATTCAGATGCTTAGTCAGAATAATTTAGCAGCTCCTCTGAGAAACCTGAGCTGTTCAAAGAAATGTTATCAGGAGTGGGGATCTCATCTGATGTTTTCCTACCTCTTCATAGATTTTTTTTTTTCCTTCAAGCTAGCTCAAATTCTACCTGATGTGCTGAAGTTCCTTGCTGCAAATTCAATTTGCCTTCAAATATTTGGCACTGCTTCAAGGAAAATGATCAAATGATCCAGTTCACCTTGATCCCTTAATTTTGAAATTGCTTGGCTTGCTCTTTCTCCCACAGTGTTGGGTCAAGATTCTCTTCCCAGGGTGAGTTTCAGTTCATATTCTCTATTTTCACTAGCTGAGCTGCCGATTTGCAGAATGTCTGTCAATTCAGATTTTTTCATGTGTCAGACTGCTTGCCCTTGAATGTTTGCCAGTATAAGAAAAAGGGAAAACATCCAACCATCTAAAAGAAGAAAAGAATTCCAAGTGTGCAATAAGAAGACGAGTTCAAAAGTATAATTTTTTTTTTTTTTTTTCCAGTTTCTGAGCTTAAACTTACTCCATACTCAGATTTGAACCTACAGCTGTCAGAAATGGCACCTTCAGGAGAAGCCCTTCTGTCACTGGCATCTTACCTAGCAGGAATCTAAGGAGAGCAGAATGGCCTGATGTTTTCTTTTCCTTTGTGTCACTATGTGAAAGAGCATATGGGGCTTGGAGTGCTAATTATGGATATAGAACTGTATAAATAAATTGTGCCCTCAGCACTGGACTCCACTGTGTGGATTAACTGGACGAACCATTGGCACTGAAGGGAAAGCACTGCACTTTGAGCATCCTCGGGTTGAACTAAAGAGCCAAGACCTGCCAGCAGATAACTCATATCTAATGCAGATCAAGCATGAAAGAAGATTAAAACTGCTGTTGCCAAAGGATATATGCTCATATTACTACAGCCAGGGATCTGCATGCATATAATAATTTCTCCACAAAAAATGATTTCTCTTGTTTATCGTTCTCACTGCCATGATGTATTGCTCCAAGGTGAGGAATTGTTTCTTCATGGTAAAGGCAAATCTCACTTGCAAGACTTTAATTCTGATCATCCTTGATAGCTGATTTTGTAACTCATATTATCATACTATAAATCATCATCTCACTAGGACAATATTTCTGTTTAAAATATTTTCTTTCCATTACAGGTGGTCTTTCTCTTTATTGTGTTTGTTTCTGAATTCCTTTGTAGAGGACATGTATTTTCTCTGCTGAGTATAGAAAAACATATAATTAAAAAGTAGTTTAATGAAAGCAACATAGTGTTTCACCACTAAATTTTGACAATACAACAACTTTTCTTACCTCCTAGCAATAATTATTCTCTTTTTGATCTGAATATGTAGAAAATTTTAGCAAATCTTTTCCTTTTTATAGAAAGGGAAATAAGGTCAAATACATTTGCAGGAGTCTTTACCATTAAAGGAAAAGGAGAGAAATAATGTCTACCAGAAAGTATGGGCAGTAGTGGAGCAGCACAAAATAAATTTTTGCTTACCCTTTTCTAAATTCCTCAGCAAGGATGAAATATTCAATCATTCAATTTCATTTAAGATATTAAACAATTGAAACAATCAGTTTGATTTTCTGATAAAATTGAATCCTCTCTAAATGTATTTAATGCAAGAATCTACACTATTTATTGCATGACACGTAAGAGTACAAGTTGTTTTTCTTTTACAACTAAGTTGGTGTCAGTTGATAGGTTTTGTTTTATTTTGTGTTGTGTTTTGGATTCACTAGAATGGGTATTTACTTCTCATTCTTCATAAGTTTTACAACAAATGCCCACTGCCACACATAGTTTACAAGTGGAATCATTTAAACTAGTCTAAAATCAATGTCATGCATAAAAAGAGTGACTTCATATTTAAAAATAGAGCCTTCCTTCCTTCCTTCCTTCCTGGAATCCTTCCTTCCTTCCTTCCTGGAATCCTTCCTTCCTGGAATCCTTCCTTCCTGGAATCTTTCCTGGAATCCTTCCTGGAATCCTTCCTTCCTTCCTTCCTGGAATCTTTCCTTCCTTCCTTCCTGGAATCCTTCCTTCCTTCCTTCCTGGAATCCTTCCTTCCTGGAATCCTTCCTTCCTTCCTGGAATCCTTCCTGGAATCCTTCCTGGAATCTTTCCTGGAATCCTTCCTTCCTGGAATCCTTCCTGGAATCCTTCCTTCCTGGAATCCTTCCTTCCTGGAATCCTTCCTTCCTGGAATCCTTCCTTCCTTCCTTCCTTCCTGGAATCCTTCCTGGAATTCCTTCCTTCCTTCTGGATCCTTCCTTCCCTTCCTGGAATCCTTCCTTCCTTCCTTCCTTCCTGGAATCCTTCCTTCCTGGAATCCTTCCTTCCTTCCTGGAATCCTTCCTGGAATCCTTCCTGGAATCTTTCCTGGAATCCTTCCTTCCTGGAATCCTTCCTGGAATCCTTCCTTTCTTCCTTCCTTCCTGGAATCCTTCCTTCCTTCCTTCCTTCCTGGAATCCTTCCTGGAATCCTTCCTTCCTTCCTGGAATCCTTCCTTCCTTCCTGGTATCCTTCCTTCCTGGAATCCTTCCTTCCTTCCTTCCTTCCTGGAATCCTTCCTTCCTGGAATCCTTCCTTCCTCCCTCCCTCCCTCCCTTCCTCCCTTCCTCCTTTCCTTCCTGACACTGTCTTTTCAATAAAGTTGTGTTTTGAAAGATGGGATAAAACCACATGCTAAACTAGAATTAAAACTCATCCCATGCAATCTGTCTTACAATCCTTTAAAAATGACATTGTATTGTGTTTTATTTTAACTTATTTTTAACTGAGGATATTTTTGTGGATGAGCTGTGCTGCCAGATGAGATATTTCCAAAAGTATTTTGCTGACAGATAATTGACCATTTGACCACTGGTCCACATAGCTGTAGAGCTGTGAGTGCAACTTTCAACTTCCTTTTTTATATATGTATTCTGCTTGCAATTTCATAGCATTCTGGAATGTCCTTTCCTTGCAGAATTGTCAAGAAAGAGCAGAGTAATAGAGGTCATCTGTGAATGTAATGAAAAGCCTCATAGGAATCACTCTGCTCATACAATGTCAGTGGTGATGTGAGCTTTGCTGTGATTTTATTCCAAGCTTGCAGAACTCTGATTCCCAGTATATGACTCCTTTTTGTGTTCTCTAGTTCCTCATGTAATTTGTTTTCACTAAGACGCTCTTACTTTACTCTCTGAGTGCATCTAAAATTAGCTATCACAATGTATTTCTAAATTAGACAAAAACTTAGAATGTTATTCTACAGGTGTATGGATATTATTTATTAAAATATTATTCTTTTCATAAAAATGTTTTTTTAAAAAAATAAAATAGTGTTGCTTCCACTGAGAGTTCCTATCTAATTTTGTAATTAATATTTTATTATAATAAGAAATCAGCAGTAAACTGCAACAGCATATAAATATTAATTGCATTTTGGTTTATTTTTTATGAGCTTATGATCTCATTATATTTACTTCATTTTTCATGAGTTTATGATCTCATTATACTTCGTGAGACAGCAGTCCCAAGTAAATCATTATTATATCTTCTATATGATATCACCAGGATGTGTAATATGACTTATCATGCTTTGGTATAGCCTGTTTTTGACACAGGTTATTGTATTTATTTTCCTTGAACCACTTTTAAAATATTTTTAAGAAAATTATGTGTTCCTAATTTGAAAATCTTTTATAGATCAAAATATTCAATATTATCTGAAAATATCCAAATATATGTGCTGATTAAACTTTTGTACAAATTGTCAGGGAAGTTTCTGGGAAATACCTGCACGTTTCCTGCCTGTAAATTCGGATCTTCAGAAAAATAAACCTTGTGAATCTGAAGTTACACTTACCTTAAACACAAGTGTGCTAAAGCATTAAATCAGTGAAATATTACAGCTTGCACTATGAGTTAAATTAAAGAAAATAAAATTAGTTCTGGATGAAATAACAGTTGACCAATAGGAAATTTATTTCACCTACAGAATCAAACTTCATTTTTGTTGCAACTAGTAAATCAATTGTCCAGAATGATAGGCTAAATGTGGGGGAAGGAGGGAAAAACCTCTTTTACACTTGACACAATTTAAATACTACCTTTGCACTTGGCAAGTAACAGCAGAAACCACTGAATCAGATCCCATGCCTGTAGTGTTTCCAAAAATCTACTGCTCAACAACAAAAATTAATGAGAAATGGGGCTCTTGCTGTAGTTTGTAACCCATGGAATATTTTCAGAAGTAAATCACAGGGCAAGAATGATGTGGAAGTGACTCTATAACGACAGAAGAGGGCAGTTGAATGTGCAAGAATGAGGAGGAATTATGGTCCTCAGACCATGTCCATTAAAGCCCTGAGTGTGTTCAGCATGTACTCTTTGCTTCAGAGGCCTGCCCAATTTGAATTATTAAGTAGTTGATGTCAAACTCTCATACCTACTCATGTCTCATATTCCTCAAGTATAATGGTCCCACTGGTTCTATTAATGACTAGAATTACATAGGCTCTTCTAGAACTTCACTCATGTTCTCCAGGAAAATAATTCTGGAGTTTTTGCTTATGCTTTCCTTCCTCCTGTGCCTGTGCACGCTGTCAATAAAGTTCTGCTTGCACAAAACCTATATCATGGAGGCAGTAAAACTTTCCACCTGTAATTGAATAACCTGGACGAAAAGTTATGTTACCTTTGTAATAACTGTATCCAAATACAAAGCCTTTTGCTAATGAATAGGGTGTAATTAAAAGAATATGTTGCTGCTGAATAACCATTTTATAGTCATTCAAGCAAAGTCAGTGATTTTCTTTAGTATTTCTTTGGTATTTAGAGCTTAGTGCTCTATGGATTATGAGTTACCAAAAAATAAAATTAAACTAAATGAGTTTTGATTATAAGAAGGGTGGAATAAAGAAATACATGTCTGTGAATATGCTAAAGACCACTAATACTAACAACGCTTTTGTATTTTGATCTTTTTCATTACTTCCTTCACAAGTTTTCATTTGCTAATCCACAGTGTCCTTACTCCTCAAGGTGTCTTTCAGAAAGCAAAATTTTCTGTCGTTACAGTGAGAAGTAGCAACTGTTATTGGCATTTATTATTACATGCTGAGCTTTATGGGAGGAAGTCAGATGCTCACTGTAACTTTCTCTGTTGGCCCAATTGAGCAAAATTTTACTGCTGAAACTAACACAGAAACGCAATTATAAATTTACTACAATTTTCTCTTCTCTTCTTTCCAACTTAAAAAAAATCTGTTTCTAAAAAATATTTAGCTGGAAAAAATAATTAATTTCTTATTTCTAAGTATCAAAAGCAAAAATGCAGAATCCAACTGAAACAAAAAGAAGTAAAAAAATTTACAAATTCCACATTATAGTAAATTAAAAGGTCTTTTTCACACACAAACCACTTCTGTAGCAATTTAATTTATCAGTGTAAAACCCCCACCAAAAATGAAACAGCAAGATACAGACATTTTAGAAAAGTAAATCTTTTTTCAGAAAGTTTTTTCTTAGAAGTTTGTTGCATGCAAAGAACACAAATTAAATGTAAGTACAGTAAAACGACTTCATACCAAAGTTCATGAAGAAAATTTGTACAAAATTTCTTTGTAAATTTCCATGTTCCAGCTACATTTTCTTGTGGTAGCATTCCAGGCAGTTTTCATTTTATTGCTCTGTTTAATTCCATTTTATAGTTTATTTGCATGACAGACATAATAGTCAATTAATGCTAACACATGCTAAATCCTGTAACATCATCTACTCTGATGCCCAGCTAAAAGTACCTTTGATGGTGTCAACGTTCCACATTCTAAATTTAGACAAAATAATTATCTGAAGAATGATTGGGTGTTATGCATATCAGTAGCCATTCATGCAGCAGGATCTGCTCTGGTCCATTGTGTTTGTAATCCATGGATTACACCCTGAGCAGGCACTGACATGAGCAGCAGTAACAGCTCCATTACAGCCTATCGTCCCAAGCAAGCACGAATTTCAAAACATTCACTGCTATGAGTTTCTGTGAGCTTCTGTTTTCTGTTTCTTCTCATAAATACTTATAAGTAAAAACACAAATTAGATATAGACATCACCAAAATCATCCCAATTGCTAAAATTTTAGAAATGTTGCAAAAAAAAAAAAAAAAAAAAAAAAAAAAAGAAGGAAAATGTCAGGTGTGAATACCTGTGTTAATTATATTATTTAAAGCTCCAGTGCTGAAATATCTTTTACTTCAATCTACCCTGAGGCCAATAAAATATTTATGAAAAGAAAATAAATAGAACTTGAGAGGATTAAATGTTCTTTTTAACAAGAAAAAACCCCAGCATCAACAATAAAAACCAGCAAAGCGATCAAAGCTTTAATGTGGATTCAGTTTTATACAGTTTTGTGTTCATGAACTATACAAATAGTGGGTTAATTAATGTAAAATGAGGAATATCTGGCTGCACCTACTAGCTTGTAACATATATTTCTCCCTGACCGAAATAGTTACATATTGAAACACCCTACACTTTATCCCGATGCTTAACACTCTCAATATGATCATCTGCTGCTAACCATCCTACATATAAAGTCATTATTGGAATGCTGTTATTATCAGTAGTGATTTTTTCCTTGGCACAAGATGATTCTGAAGCCTCTGATAACAGTGAAGAACCTCCGTGAAAATTCAAACAATGGTTTTGACAGGGGCACTGGTTTCTAAAACAGTAATTCATGGCTAACCCCATACTTGTCAACTTCTGCTCTAATATATTGATGCAAAACAAATGTAGAACCCTAAAAGATCATAAAGCCTGATGCCACTTTCTGGTCCAGTTGTAACCACATCAAACCCAAGAATAATCCAAGAGAAAGGATAACTAATTTTTCTTATTTATTCTATTGAGTCAGCATGCAGTACAAAATATTTATGTCTATAATATTGCTAGCCTGTATGACAATATACAAATTACTACAACAGGTTCTATCTACAATCCATTTGTCCAAGAGATAATTTGTCTCTGCTTTCTGCCTCAGTCAGGACTTCATCCAGATTTTCCTTTAATTTCAAATATTTAAAAGCATTTTTCCCCACTTCCATATGTGGGTAATCCATATCTAATTAATCTAGAAACCAACAAAGAGCTGATAAATGTTGGTGTAGTATTCAATTCAGGATGAATGGCAGCCTTTTAGGCATGCAATTTCTAGAAGAATTCATTGTCACTCACTTTTATTTTCTTTTATTTTTTTAATTTTTTTTTTTTTTAAGAAAGTTTAATTGATAAAGGGATTTCACAAATATATTCAAACATCACTTTCAGAAATTTTGATCCATGGTTCTGGGAGTTATACTATTTTCAACTAAAATATCTGTATTGTGTCCGATCATCAAAGTCACAAAATACTATTTCTGCATGCTCATTAGAAGGTTGCCAAATTCAAACTGTCAAAGTGATTACCTAAATTCCTCTGCATAGATTAATTTGCATGAGCATTGCTAATGCTTTTTTCCTGCAGATTTGTTTTTTTCTGTTGGGAGTTTCATTCAAATATGCATAGTTGTACAAACAAAATTAGGGCTATTTAATATATTTTTAGGATAATATGTCATCTTTAACAAAAAGAAAAAGTCTCTATTTACTCTTTTGATAACCTGTTCCAACAATCAAAGAGCAAGTGCTGACCTAATATATTCCATATCTGACAGCTGTTTTTTCATTTATTTTAGATGGATCTGAAATACATATTTTAAGTCAGCTTTACTTTCTTCTAAAATATATAAAAAATTGCTTTAGAGATCATAACTATGTATTTAATCAAGTACGGTTTTGTAATCTAGGTACTGGAGGTTGATTGCAGTCACAAGTTTGAGGTCAAAGGCAAAATAATGAAGTATTGACCCAAAAGATTTTTTTTCTGTAGGTACACATCTAAATTATTTTGTTATCATCATGTCCCGAGTGAGCTTGTGAATGTTAAACATTTTTCCTACTGGAAAAAAAATAAATGGGCTCTAAAATTGTAATGTTTTTTCACTAAAATTCACAGCATTCAAAGCATTCATGTAATATGTAGAAATACAGAACTGAAAAGCCTTGGTATTTCAATAGGTTGTTTACCTCCCAAAACTTATTGGGTGTAATAGATTCCCCCTCGATTCCCCCTCTATGGATAAGTATGTGATTAATTTTGTTTATTTAATCTTTAAATCCTCTGACAATACATGTGATAAATGATGATACATGTAACACATTCCAAAAATTGCATGTCTTCTTTGCTTTAAAGGAAAAGCTAGCTTGTAAATAGATGTAGGATGGAATGATAATCACACTACAACCCAGAAACTTGGGCAGGATATTTCTATGACCTACTTTGAAATTCTAAGTGTTTGTCCACACCACTCATAAACTAATATTTCCTTCTAATTTTTATGTTGTATCATTGCTACAGTGTAGGGATGCATTTAGTAGGGGAGAATTCCTTTTCCTGAAAATTTTGTGAACAATCATCATCTTTCCATTTTAAAAATCATTGAAAAAAATTCTCTTGGAATAGCCATGTCAATAAATATTGCAAGATATTCATACAGATAGGGTAAACTACTGCTCTTTGAAGTCTCCATTTTGGATTACACATCGATTCTATTGTTGCTAAGTGAAAAAAACCAAAAATTATATTTTAAAAAACCCTACAATCTTAGAAGGGTTATGGGTAATAAAGATGGTAAAACACACATAAGAATGAAAAATCCTTATGAAACCATTTACATAGTTTTAATTTTATTTTAATTTTGTGATCAATGACTTCCAAATTCTGTTTATTGATCTGAAAACTTGAAATGGCCAATCAAAATACATATTTTAGATCAAATGCCTTGATTGATGTTTGTATCTCTCTGTCTGCTAAATTCAAATAACCTTTGATGATTTTCTAAATCTGCAAATACAAGATTACAGCTTTCAGACAGCTTTTAGGATCTTGGGCTTTGCATGCAGTAGCTTTACAATATACAAAGACTTCCAGGGCTCTGTATTTCATTACCAATTAAAAATTGGAAAGATTAGACTTGATTATGCTATAAAGCCTCTCTGCTTCTTTTTCCTTGATTCAGAGACAGTTTTGTGTGTGCACACTTCCAGAAAATGCTATATATGTACATATTACTAGATATATTTAAAGAGACTCAGAATACAAAATTATATGTTTATCAGGCTTAAGGAATCAGGGCCAAGCTGAAAGACATCACTCTCTGCTTTTGATTCATTCCATCCTCTGCTCTTTAAGTTACCACTATCACTTGGAAATATTTCATGTAAGACTTCTACTGGTAAATAAAAAAAATTTAAAAATTGAATCTTAGAAGCCTGATAAAAATCTTTAAAATCAGACCAAGGAAAAGAGACAATAAATAAATATCACTGTTCTGTTAAAATGGTTGAATACCAAAATATTTTAAAAACAATATTCCAAACATGTTGTGTTTAATTAGCTGGACTTACATACCTGCCCTGGTTTTGGCCAGGACAGGGCTACTTGATCCAGCAAGCTAATTGATGGCCAGGACCCTGAGGTTATTCTATAGAATATGGAATATTTAATAATAATATGATGTACAAGAGTGGTGACACTCTGTTATTAATAATGCTGCTGTTACTGTTCATTTTCTGATTTCAGTTGCTGTTTTCAGTAAATTGTTCTTATCTCAATGCTTATCTTTACCTTTTTTTGCTTCCAGTTCTCCTCTCCATCTGACTGGGGATGGAGGGTTATAGTAGGGGAGAAGGGAGGAGTGAGTGAACTGCACAGTTTGGAGTATTTCAATGAAAACACTAAATTAGGAAATATGATTCCTAAACTACAGCAATTCCCCAAGAAGTTGGATTGATTCAGTGGAGTAAATATTCAAATGAACCCATTATTCAGATATGTACAATTTGTTAAAAGCCTTCCTAGGAGACTCAGACTCATGGAACGGTTCACTGAAACAACTTTTGAGCTGTTGAAAAAAAAGAAATACCTCTTTCTTAAGGGGATCTGTACCTTTCAAAAGAAAGAAAAAAGTTCTAAAAATAAATTTTACAATTATTTTCTTGTATAATAATATACATGTTACAAAAGGACCCATTAAATGTTTTAAAAATACTTAAATTGCAAAAACACACTCAGGAAAATGTGAGCCTGCTGCTGACTGGGACAGAGAAAGTGGTGACAAAAGATATCTACGAGGCTGAGATTCTCAATGCCTTATTTACTTCTGTCTTCTACAGCTAAACTGCCTTACAGGTGTTTCAGGCCCCTGAGGTCAGAGAGAAAACCTGTACTTAGGAGGACTTACCATCAAAGGAAGATCACCAAGCTAAGAAGCCCTTCAATAAACTGCAAAGGCAACCAACATCATCCTCCACTGCACTAGCAAGAGTGATGTCAGCTGGTCTAGCAAGGTGATCCTGCTCACAGTCCTAGTGAAGTGATGTTTGGGATGCTGTGCCTAATTCTGGATACTCCATGACAAGAAAGAAATGGATGGCTGGACTGAGTGTGGTGAAGGGCAACAAAAGCAACAGTGGACTAGAATACCTAAGGAAAGCTGAGAGAACTGGGACTATTAAGTCTGGAGAAAGTTCAGAATGGATATTATTGATGCACATAAATTTTTGATGGGAAGTAATGAAGAAGGAAGTGCCCAATGACAGGAAAAGAGGCAATGGACACAAATGGAAATTCATTGTTTCCTCTGAATACAAGAAAATAGATTTCTGTTCTTGAAGAGTGGTTACACACTGACACAGATGGCCTAGAAAGTAAAGTCTCTGTCTGTAGAGACATTCAGTGTGTAATTGGACTGTGACATCTGAGCAATCTGTTGTAGCTGACCTCTTAGAGTGGTTGGATTAGTTTGATTGGTTTATCTGTACAAGTCTCCATCAATTAAATAGATTCTGTTATTCCATTAAAAGGAAAAAAACCTCTTCCCATCCTATGCTTATAGACTGATCCATGGTTGTAATAATTAATGCAGTACGATTAGGTACATCTGAGAAAGGAACAAAGTTGGTTTTGGGCATCATCGATTTCGTATTTTTCTCAGGACTGCTTTCCTGATCAGAAATAAAATATTAATGCTGATCCAGGAAGTACAGAGCTATTAGTTGCTTGTTATCCTGTGACTTATAATTTAGATGTTGGCCTCAATATATGGAATGAATTTTGAGTTGGGGCTGCTTCTTTGCTAAAGTCACACTGAGGCTCTGACCCTACTGTTCATCAAATGAAGGAGCTGAGAATAAAACACAGATTAGATTCAGTATAGGTACAGCTGGTGTAGGAAGGACAGCATGAATGAGCAGGTCTGCACAGTTCAGGTTTTGGTTTGGTAGGATATTTCATAAGTATCTGAGGTTATTGTCCTACATGTCACAGGGTTATCTGTGCTATTTAATAATTCAGGTTATTCTGTGTCTAACAATACCATAAAACTAAAGGGCTGTAGGAGAGAGAACCTTTTCATATCTATTCTCTATCAAAATAATTTGGGGCAAGATTGCACAATATTACTAGGACCCTGGAGGCTGATATATCAGTAGATTTTGTTAGTGTTAAGAAATAAAACTGGTGGCATAATACGTTTGCCCTAAAGAATTTTCATTTTAAATCTCTTTCCTGCAAAGCTGTTCTATGTATGAACAGGCATCAGATACCTACTGCAGTTTGTCAAAGTTTAACTGTCTAAAAGAAAAGGAATAAAACACTAAGAAGCCTGAAGAAAATGCTATTAAATTTAATTTTTTAAACTTTCTTTAAAAATACTATTTCATTAAAATGTCTTCTTTTTGGCAGTCTTATGGAAATATTGAATATATGAATTAAGTGTACTTGTATCTGAAACAAAGTACAATATTAGTGTCATTTTCACAAGAGGGTTGTCAAATTCTTTTAGCAGCCATAAAAAGTGAGAAAACTTTTCTGACAAAGTAAAATTATTAAAAGTGCATACCTATACATTAGCTAAAAATGATTTTATCTTAGTCAGAGCACCATGGTAGCTTCTATTAAAGCTGAAGTGTTCTGTTCCTTTTGTGTCAAGTGTGATAGATTTACACAGATAAAACTTTCCCCAGACATTTCTTCAGTGACTATAAGAGTTGGTTTCAGAATCACTGTATTTGTATTGGAAAGTAATTAATTTTTCATGCTATGGTCCCTGCAAGGGTTCTGGTCCTATACAATGGTGTACAATGGCTCTGTAACGTGGGCTACTAAGGGGAAAAAGAAACCAGAAACTATCAAACACTTTCCAAAAGTATGTATCAGGTCTTAGCTAGGGGAGAAGCTCATGTAGGGTTTAATCCAGCACACCAAAGTACTGTAGATATAAGATGCTGGAAAAAGCACACTGACAGAAATCAGTGCCAAATATAAACTTTTGTTTTGATGTTTAAATTTAAGATGTGCTAAACATCTTGAAAACAATTATTGGTGATTAGTTCAAACTGCTGGTTCCTGAAAGATGCAGATGGTACAGCACTAATGACAGTAATTACAGTTCAGATACTTTAAATCCACTTGCAGTCTATGCACTTTAAAAACTTTTATGAATAAGCAAGATTAAAAGTGTTAGTGCAAAAATAAAACTCCTCTGTCCTGTACCCTGTTTAACAGAGAACTTAGTTGAATATGGTTAAAAATTAGGCACTTTAAATAAGATGTGTCTGAGATGTTGTCCTGGTTTCACCTGGAATAAAGTTGGTGTGTGGTGAGCAATCACATTGTGTATCCCTTGATTTTTGGACAATAATAATAACAATAATGAAAACTATAATGATAATATTGCTAGTTTTAAGGTTAATTTTATTGTTAATGTGTTGTTATTACCTTCCTTTTCTGTCCTATGAAACTCTCTATCTGAACTTACAGATTTTAAATTTTTTCTTTTCTCAATTCTCTCTACCATCCCACTGCAGAGGGGGTGAGGGATGTGTTTTGGGGTGTGTGTGGGGGGGTGTGTGAGTGGGCAGCTGTGTGGTGTTAAGCTGCCTGACAGGTTAAACAACAGCAGACATACATAGAACATGCCCATGGAAAGGCAATCCATCCTCAGAACAATTTTGGTTTTACATGGTGTTTATAATGCCTATATATTCATCAATAATGCATGGGCCTGAACACTTTTTATTGTGATTTATAACAATGTAAAAATATTCTCCTCTGCTATTCTGGTTGCTGTTATTTGAAGTAACAATTTGAACAACATCAGCAATATGAATGTGAGCTGAATAAGCCTTCTGCAAAACCTCACATTGAAGAGGAGTGAATTACATCTCTATTTTGGCAAGATTTCATTCTCAAAGGGTTTTCACTCAAACCTGAAAAAAGGCCTAAGTATTTATGTTTAAATGTATTAATGATCAGTTTTGATCACAGAACAAGGTGATGCAATCCCAATAAAGACAGAAAGTCAAAGTTAGCACTAATTAGATATACATAGATTTAAGATCACAGATGTACAAACAGGATTGCTGATTCAGTGCCCATTTTAGTTAGAGATCAAAAGAATTATTTAGCAGGCTGTATGTTTTCTTGTAGCTGAATATGACAATGAGGCATATAGTACAAGTAGGACAGGAAAATATTTTATAAATTTGTACCTGTTAATATCCAGACATTTATTGAGGGAAGTGCCACTAAAATCCAGAATCAAGACAGAAAGACAGGAATCTTTGCTGAGAAACTCTCAAAGGAAGCATAAGCTATTAACTGTAAATGTTTATATTAATGAATAAAATGTGCTGCAACATATTTTTATATATTTTCATCTCTTAAATATCTAAGCATGCATAAAATTTCATTAAAAATTAAATATCAGTATTTTAAAAGCATTTTAAAAGTCTTTATGAGGTTTCTGCTTAATAACTTAAGTAAATGGATCTCAAAATATTGCATCAAATTAGTCCACAATATTATTTATAAAGTATTCTTTCAATACTTAACTCCTGCCATCTATATGATTTTTTTTTTCACACTTTTTACTTTCTAAATGCTGATGAAAATTTAAGGAGGCCTACAGCAATATAAATGACAGTAAGTGTAAGGGTAGCAGTTTCACCTTGAGGCTTTTGTTGCTCACTTCTCACTTCCCAGCTGGACACCTCATGGGTGGTTTGCCTTACTGGCAATTTAGCTTCAATAGAAAAAGCCTATTTTTGCCTGCTGCACTTCAAGTTACACTTTATCTCTGACCTCAGGCTGACTCAGTAGTTACCTTTTTTCTGCAGAACAGATGGTTCTAAATTGTTGAACATATACAACCTGGCTTTACATCATCGTGTGATAAAATATAAACGTTCCCAACACTGGAAATAGATATGGCATTCTGTGTCTACAAATTGGATTTGTGACTAAAATGTGAAAATACTTGCATGATTTGAAGCATCTGCTGCAACTCAGGTTCTGTGTTTGTCCATGTGTGTGAGCTATACCTTTTCTTCACGTCAAATTAATGTATGTAGTGGTTTACACTGAGGGAATGGAGTGCCTGACTCACGTGGAGTTTTACTGAGGTAAAGAAGAGCTCTACTGTCCTGCATGAGGCCATACAAGCATGCAAAAGAACACTTTTAAAAGTACTTCTGACGGTTATTATTATTTTGTTTATTAATTATCACTTTCAGTAGTCAGAATCTGCCCAAGTGCTTTGCAGAATTTTTAATTACACACACTAATGTGTGTTGGCATGTGTAAGGAGTGTGAATTTCTCTGTGCATTTGCATTCACGCTTTCTTTTAACTTACATGGGCTTTTTCTTTCACAGATCTCTAGTACATATTGTACTCCAGCTAAATCCAAACTATGGGGAACATATGCTTTGACATTTTAGTTAGGATTTTTCTTTTGGCAAGAAAAAATTTAACCATTCCCCCCAAAAAACCACCAAAATTAACAAACAAAAACTCTGACAAGCAAACAACAAGATAATTGGTGAAGTGCATAGTGATAAAAGTTATTTTATTAAAAATATCAAGTAGGATCTATCTCTAAGTTTGTATAAATAAAGTGCATTTGTATCTTATGCAGAATTAATAGTAGTATTGATAGTGTATAAGGAATTAAAATTTGAGGAAGATCTTATTGCCACTAATTTTCACATGAGTCTTGTGAATTATATGGACCCAGTCAGGACATAAACGTAGTATATTAATGCATCCAAATGATCCTGGAAAGAATTATAGGATGTGTGTACTTTTATGGTTTCGCTTTTGAGCACATGTGGCAAGAAAGGAGTACAAATACCTGTCTCCCAGTGTACCTATGCACTAGAAATGTGTAAGTCAGCTGCAAGGGGAGGAATAAAAGGTAAATTAGCTATTTCTCCAGTGTAGAACTGGAGTGCACAAAGGAGATTTAGCAGTAGTGGGCACCAATAACAGGGTAGAACCATGTATTAATAACAAGTTTGTGATGAGTGTGAGCAGAGCTGCACACTGAAGACACTGGTTGAGCAATTTTCGTAGACAGCAGGTAGAGGAAAGATAATAATAAAGAGAAGACCCATCCTTAAGGAATTCGGTTCAGTACAAACTGGATAAAAACCCAGAAAATTAGAAGCTGTAAAAAAAATCAGCAACAACAACAGCAAAAGAATAAATATATAGCAAGTCCAGTATGATCTAGCAGAACTCACCCAGCAACAAAATTATCCTTGGAATTTTTGCTTCCTGAAAAATAATGACACTAAATTTGGTCTTCTGTGCCAACTTATTTGTTCTTTAATATAAATGACCTTTCAAGATAATATCAGTTTGATAAAATCCTCAGATTAAAGGCAGAATCTATTTCCAGAAGCTGTTTCCAGACTTCAGGGTAAGTGGTAATACAACTCTGTAAAAAAAAAAAAAAAAAAAAAAAAAAAAGAATATTTCATATAATTTTCCACTTAAATATAAAAAACCTACCTATTCTGAAATATAATAGAGAATACTCTGTCCAAAATATTATGATTTTTTAAAAGGCAAAACTCATTTTGTAACTATTTGCAGCACAGGAATTTCAAAGGTACTGAAACCACCAAGCAAACAAGCTTTAAGCCCTCTAAAATCAGCCTTACTCACTTTGTGTTACTTCTTTGTTAAATGCAAAATAATGGACAATTTGTTTCTATAATTTCTTCTTAGTTATGATTTTATCATTTTACTTTTGGAATAATAATGAACTTGCATCTTTTACTGAACCATCACTGAATTTATTAAAAAATAAGTTAACATGACAGCTGAGACTGATCTCAAAAAACTTCACCATGATATTTTAACTTTTAGTAAATATGGAGAAAAATAGAGACATTTCTTACTTTTTAAATACTTTTCTAGTTATTTTCTACCAATGCTGTTATTTAATTTCTCTGTCATGGCCTGTTCTCTTTTTTGTCCAATTAAGCTTCAACATAGTAACTTTTAAGTAGTCTATTTGGATTCACAGTGTTTGGAAAGCAAAAAAGTATTGCCTATTTTTGCACTGTAACTGATTCATTCATTTGGACATAGTGCTATATATCTTTTTAACATTTTTAACATTTTTAACATTAAGTTGGAGTGTTGTTTTTTTTCTTTCCACACCAAGAAATTGCTTCAGCTTTAGTATACACTTCTCACTTCTGCAGGATCCTTTATTATTCCAGTCACACTCTCTTCAATTTTCTTACTGCTGTCTAATCAGCCCGATAGAGTTCAACCTCCAGCCTGCTTAGAAAGCACCTACACAGACCACATGAAAAGTACACATAGAAAAGTATGTTAGCAAATACTCATGCCCTGAATCCTGCCAGTCACTTCAACTCCACTGGTTTGAATAATCAAATGCAGCGTAGATTTCCCACTTCTTCTGTGCAGTTGTGAGTGTTTTATGTTCAATCTTCAGCATGGGCCTAGAGGAATGCATCCAGGTTTGCAGCAGTCAGTCCCACAGTGGTACCTAAAGATTATAAATTATGAGGAGTTTGTTTATTAGTGTTTGTAATGGTGAAAATGTGGACTGCAGTTCTAATTTTTAAAAAAGAAACAAAACAAAACCTAAGGGAGGTTTGTTTTTTTTTTTCCTTTTGTAAGACTGGGGTGACATTTTTTAGGTGTCTACTTCATAGTGCAATATTTTCTTTGGCTTTATTTAGCATTTCAGCTACATCTTCCAGTATAAATACACAGTTTATGCATTTAATGAAGAAAGATCTATACAGGTTCCTAGGAATAGACATAAAGTAATTGAATAGATTTTTTTATCCCCAGAAATCTGGGTTCTTCATTTAGCTCATCCATCATCTTTTTAAATATCTTTTTCTTTAATATTACATTTATACAAAATTTTAAGGTTTTGAAAAGTAGTCAAAGTGGTGACTAAAAGTTCAATCACATTCACTTCAATTGCTTTTCTTGAGAAACTATCCAAGTGATAGTCTCACTGACAAGATTTTCATGGCACTGATTTTGAATATTTCTTTCAAAAATTCATTCTCATGTGTGGTCTCTTTGCTATTTCATTATAAAACACACATAAACTTAAAAAATATGACTAGCTTTCAAATATTGGTTAGTGCTTATGTAGTTGACTTAAGTATTTGACTTGAAAGCATTTGATCAGGCCAGTAGCTTTTCCTTCAAGAGTGAACTATGAAAAAGAAAGATTACATGGTGCAAGCTTTCCTTTTATAAGTAAGATGTGTGCTCTCCAAATAGGAATCCTGCATGAATTTAGCCAACTTTTTCACCTCCCTGTGCCTCTTTTGTTTAACCAATGTCTGGTGCAGGAATTTCCACTTTGTGCACCTACATAAACCTTGCAGGAATAATTCTGACATTTCAAAAGACTTACATATGGCAATTAATAATTTAGAATGAAGGTTAAAAGTGACAGCATACTAGTTTTATCATTTGTTTAACTAATTCCTATGTAAGAGGAATTGCTTTGGCTGATTAAAACACAGAAGCCATGTGATTTCTTTCCCTAGGAGAGTACTCAGATTGACTTATTAATTGTATTCATTGTTCTAAATATCCTTCATGTGCCTTTCTATTCCTCTTTTTAAACAAAAACATTTCAAAATTTTTGTCTCTTTTACAACTCATAATTTTAATTATGGAATATTGTTTAGTACTTTTAAAAGGACAATGCACAATAAATGTATATAAGATATAGAAATACATCCAGACATGATTTATATCCACTGCTTACTTGTGGTTTGAAGGTTTTTCTTTTTATTTTATGGGTGTTTTGGGGTTTTTTTGCACTTAGCTGAGTACTGTAAAGTTGTCTTAAAGTTCACCTAAGGTGAAATAAGACAGAGAAAAAAGAATTTATACAGGGCATTTTGTGTTGTTAATCTTTTATTATTAGATTGTCTTATGTCTAATATACCATGGAATAGAATCCTCTGTCACATTGTGGAGAACAACCTATGAAACGAAGATGTTAAGATTGCTAACTAGAAATGTACATGTTTTCCTAACATAAACTTCATCTTTCCCTCTGTCTTTACTAATTACTCACATACCTGCAAAGCAGGACTGACCTGAATCAGATTTTATACCACTAGAAATTTGCTGCAGAATTCAAAAGAAAAATTAGTTTCTATCAGGGATTTATCTTCAAGCTACTATATGGAATTTATATATGTCTTAGGCACCAGGAGTTCCTGATGATATTTTCTGTGTGGCTGGACAGGTTCAGTAAATCTCCAAGAGGCCTGCAGTTCTGTGCCCATTGAGGCCAGAGCTGGAAATGGAAGCTCTTCCTGTTCTCCAGATTACTCCTGCCTTCTACATGCTTTTCAGTAGATGATGAGTTGAAAGGTTTTTTAGCTTCATGATAGAGCTTCTACCTTTTCCTTTTTTTTTTTTCCTAATATAATATCCTACTTCAAAAATGACCAGGTACCTGCTTTTTATCTTATTCACATTCAATATTATACAGTAAAAATATTTTATATAAGGTACTCCAATAAGTGTTAATCCTTTAAATCCTCTATTTCATCCACCCACCCACTTAGGGCCTAATTTGCTCTGGCTTCATGCATCATTTGTTCTTAAAATCTGCAGAAGTTCCACAAAAATGCTTAATGCAGCAAAATCTGCAAAGCTGTAAAAGGAGTCGTACTTATTCCCTACATGTGATTGCTTTATCTTTAATTAAACAACACCAAAAAAGCAAATTTTTTTTTGTCCTTCAAAGCAAAAGAGGTAAGGAATAAAAATCTTAATTAATTAAATAAATACGTTCTAGTTAGGAAGCAGTTTAATATTACAGGAGATGTAAATGTTATCTAAATTTTGTTACATGTGTATTGTATATTTAAAATATACATATTTCAAAATATATTTTTATATCAAAAATAGTATGGCCAGCAGGACTAGCACAGTGATTGTCTTTACTCAGCACTGGTGAGGCCACACCTCAAATCCTGTGTCCAGTTCTGGGATGGAAGGACAGGAGGGATATTGAGGTGCTGGAGTGAGTTGTGAAAAAGGCAACAAACCTTTTGCAGTGGCTGAGGGAGCTGGGAGAAAAGGAGGCTCAAGGGACACTTATTGCTCCCTACAACTACTTGAGAGAAGGCTGCAGCCAGGTGGGGATTGGCCTCTTCTCCCAGGACAAGAGGAAACAGCCTCAAAATGCACCAGGGGAGGTTCAGCTGGACATCAGCAAAAGGTTCTGTACAGAAATGATGTTAAAAAATTGGAATGGGTTGCCCAGGAAGGTGATGAAACCACCATCCCTGAAGCTGTTCAAGAAAGAAGTGGGCATGGCATGCTATGATTTAGTTGACATGGTGGTGTTTGATCAAAAGTTGGACTTAATGATCTTGGAGATCATTTACAACATTAAAAATTTATTACTACTTTTACCAGTCCAAACACAAAACTTTTATAATATTTGAAAATATTTTTAACACCATTGTATTTTACCATGACACTTTGAAACAGTTCCTACAGCAGTTCATGTTGATTAATGATAATGTGAACTTAATACATTAAAATATAAGTTCTATTTAATGGAATTTTTTTTTTCAAAAATAAGTGGCAGTACCAGAAAATTTAATATGTATTAAAAAACATTTTTAATATTAGAGCCCTCAACTTGTGAAAATAGTCATTTTGTAGAAGAAAGTGGGTTACAGACTGATGGGGTAAGTACCAAAATTTTGAAATATGTACATGGTGTGCTCCATGTTCCTGGCTATATTTTGCCAAATTACATTCCTCACTCCTTATCTTCTCTCATATTAAGCCAAGTGTCTTCCTTTACAAAGAATACAGAACTTCAAATAACTGCTCTCTGAATTTTCTAATGCAAACACACTGAAAAAGTCATTAATATTAAAAAAAAAAAAAAAGACTTTTCATTATTAGCACCTAATTGAAATGATTCTCCAGTGCATTCTATTAAAGGCAATTTGGGTCAGATTGGCATTTACCAATGTAGATTGTACTTTCAACATTGTACCATACCCATGCTGAAATTCCTATTTTGTTCTCTGACTTTTCATTATTTGAATAAAATAGCCCTTTTCATTTGTACAGTTTAATTTAATGATAGCATGCCCATTACTTACTATCTTAGGGTTTTTGTCATATTTGAGTAGAACATAATAACAGACTTTTTAAGTGGAGGTTATACGAAACACTCAGACTGCTTCAGAGGTTTTATAATAATTTTCTTTTTCCTTGATGGCCTGTGCTTATTTTTATGGCCTGAAAATGTGTTTTAATTCTCTTTTACATTGTAGAATAGGATAGTAAAGCTAGTCGTGGACCTGTAGGCATATATATATAAAATTAAACAGCAGCTTTGGGCTTGTGTTGTTTTTAATGAGAGGGTAGATAAAATAAATTTCTTTTGAGGCACTGTGGGGAATTCTGACTTTAATGAAAGCATTTTTTAGGGGTAGAATTGATTTTTTTTTTAGGCTGGGAAAGCAAAATTTATATATTAAAGTGGAAGAAGGAGTTGAAGGTCAAGGGGTAATCTGTTTGATTCAGCACATCTCAAGCTGAAAGTCAGTCCCATGGTCAGTTCCACTGCCTGAAATTTACCTCAGAGTTTTCTTCTGCTTGGTATTATTCTGCATTCTTGAAGAGCATTTGAACATTAATGCCTTAATTTTTGTTTTTTTGCTTCTGACACATCCCAGGAGGTACAAGACTTGTGAATTTTCTTGCCCTAGCACATAAAGGATTACCTGTAATTAGGAGCTCCTGGTTTGCATCCTGATTCTCTCCCTCTGGATTAAAAAGGCTAGCACAATATGAAGAAAGTATAACATCTTGGGTTTTTTTTTGCTTGGGTGGCCTTCCTTAGGACTGCCAAAAAATTCTTGTCTCTTGACAAGATCTCTTGTACTTCCCATCACAGGGAGTGGGACCAGGACAGGTCCTCAACAGATAAACACAGCCCCTGCAGACTCCCCAAAGGAAGATGCCATAAACAAGTCTGAGCTCTTGCTGAGCCCCAGAAACATGATAAAGTTACTAAAAGGTATCTTGGAATTTTTATTTATACATACATACATATATATATATATATATATATATATATATATATATATATTTATAAATATAATTTTTATTCATATATATTGGGCTCCTTTTCATATGAGCCCAATGTCTTCACTAGTGTGTTTTACAATAAATAATGGCAATAACAATGACAATGACAATAAAAATAACAGTAAAAAAACAGAATAAGAATAAGAATAAGAATAAGAATAAGAATAAGAATAAGAATAAGAATAAGAATAAGAATAAGAATAAGAATAAGAATAAGAATAAGAATAAGAACAAGAGCTGTCATCATAAGTTTATTTACTGAGATAATTAGTTCAAAGATTTGTCAAAAGCTCTCATTTTTCAATCTTGTAAATGATATTGCATTCATAAAATCACAGAGTCCTAGAATAGTTTGGATTGGAAGTGACCATTGGCAGGGACAATTTCATCCACTCATAGCTACTGATGAAATTCTGTCTATGAATCTTTCTTGTTTTCTATAGTATTAATGAATACAGAAGATTCTTCCCATCACTTTTAACTCACTGACAGTGATTACATTTCCTCAACTGCCACATAAGAAATCCTTTCAGAGTGGATCAGGTGCAAGAAAAAATTAAAATTAACATTTTTGTGCCAGAGGGTCAATAAAAAGAACTATTCTCAATATTATTGCTTCATCTTGATGGAATACACTTGTATGCTTGTAACAAAGAAGGACCAAGTTTTCTGCTTCTACATCAAGAGAGCAACCAATAGTTTTAACAATTCAAGCTTATTCAGTCATTGGTTTTTTGTCTGAAAAAATGGGTATTTACATGTAACATACAAGAACAAAATAGCTGAATGACATTTAGATAAATAGCAATCCTGCTGAAAAGAACTAGAATGGAAAAGAAACATTCTTAAGACTTTGCTCTGTCTTTCAAAACTTATCTTGATCATTGGCTTTGAAAATCTATTTGAAAATGCTATTGGGATGTGCCTCTGGAGCATACATATGTTTTTAAAATATTAGCAATCAGACATTGATTAAAAGGATGATTGCTGTTTAATACAGGTCATAAAACTTACCTAGAAATTACTGAGTCTCTTGATACCACCCTGAATATATAACTTTCAAGTTGACAAGGACCATTTTATCTCCCAGCTTTAGCAATCTATCAATTCAAGGTTGAGTTTTAACCTGGGATTCTCTTCTCGTCCTCGTTTTGTCATAAGCATATATTATAATGAAAAAAATTACACTTTCAGAACGAATATTTCTCCCTGATATGCTGAAGACAGACTCTATGGCGTATATGGACTAGCAGAGCAGATAGATGTCCTAGTGTCTCAGTCTTTTGAGCTGTGTTTTCAAGCTTCTGGTATTACTTACTCTTTCCACTAGATTCAGGAAAAATTGAGCTACCAGCTGTGGGGGGTGGGGGGGGGGGGGGAAAGTCAGGGAATCTATGCTAAATCTCTATTAAATTGTCCTTGCCAATGGTTACTTCCAATCCAAACCATTTTAGGATTCTATAATTCTATGAATGCAATATCATATACAATGTAGGAAAATTAGAAGTTTTGAAGAACTATTGGCTTAATTATCTTAGTAAATAAATTTGTGACAGTACTTATATAACATTAAGAATAATGAAGTCCAGTAAATTTTTTTAATCTTAATAATTTGGTTTTTTTCACTTATCAAATCAATCTCCAATGTCTTTTTCTCCTTTTGTCAATCTGTCTTAAGAGTTTTAAAACATGGACACGAGAAGCAGGCATGCCATTCCATAAACAACCTTCTCTCATCCTAGAAAATTGCTTTAGAGAAATGAAAATCTCCTTAGTCTCCTCCTGCCTGCCTGCCATGTGGCTTGTCACTTGGACAGAATGAAGACTGCTTGGGAGCTACCTTAGTAGAAGCCCAGTCGTCACCATCACTATTGCATGTGCTCCTGAGGGCATGTCCTGGACCCAACAGAACCTGGATTTACCCCTACCTTGTCATGGATACTCTGATCTGCTCTTACATACAATTTTCTGCTATCTAGGGTGTCTCTGTGTCCACTCAACCCCACTGTGTTTGTGGTCATTCTGGTTCCTTCACTCATCACAACAGCATCTCTATTTGGATAAAGAATGGTGCCCAATACAGTGTGGTTATAGCTTGCCCTAGTTAGACTGAAATTATTCTAAGTATTTTAGGTAAGGAGTCATTAATTTCCTGGAACTAGTTGTACTACTGATTACCCAAGATTTATATCAATATCTCAAAAATCAATGAGTCTTGAACTATTACCCAAACAAGTTCCCTCTTAGTTGTTAGCTTGTGATACACATTTTTATATTGGTCCTGAAGACAGAATGATCACGTTATGGTTTCTGTACGTGACTACAAGATGAAGAACCATTAGAAGAGAGAACAGGCAAGGCTATCAGACAACCATATTTGCAAACAGCAAATCATATTTATAAATCACCAAATCTTAAGTGCATCTACATTCTTTCTATGACAGAAAATTACATTTGTTTACATGAATAAAGTTAATTAAGTTTTTTTCCAATCTAGTGAAAACTTTCACAAAATCACAGCATCATTAAGGTTGGAGGGAGTGTCTGGAGACTGTGTAATCTAATTCCTGCTCAAAGAAGGGAAACTAGCACAGGTTGCTCAAGACTACGTCCAGTTGAGTTTTGAGGATCTCCAAAGACTGAGATTCCACATCTTCTAGGCTCAGTGACACACTGGTTTTCACACTGTCTTCTGGTCTAAAGCCTAAAAGGTGTTCAGCCACCCTCACAGAAATAAAACCATCTTCTGATGTTTAAATGTATGTTTTTCTTTCCAAATTGATGTGTCAGTTTGTGCCCACTGCCACTTTTCTTGTTAGCAGGCACCACTGGGGAGAGTCTAGTTTTGTCCCCACTGCCAAAAGGGAAACTTGCAAAACTTCTCATTATTAAGTTAAATAATGTCATCACCTAAATCTTAGTTTTGTTTAAAGTCAGAAATATACAACCATACAGTCTTCTAAACCCTTTACAGTTTTAGAAACAATCAGATCAATTTACAATTCCAGAGAGCAAAAGATCTTTGCATCTCATGGTAGCTTCTAGCTCGAGGCATTATTAAAGTAATTTAAAAGTTAAATTAATTGGAGAGCCATTTTCTTTTTCTGCCACTCATTTATTTGTCCCTGAAAAATTATAATAACTAAAAATTTGCTCCTTGTAATAGCCTAACCTTCACTCGGTTGTTCTTCACTACCTAAATAATAAAAAGCATATGAAAAATATACTGTACCTTCTCCCCCACCCCTCACTTTTATAACCTCTCTGCACTTAGTTTCTGAACTTCACAGTATCTTCCAGTACCTCACAGTCTCAGCTGCCATTGCCATCATCCTTCTGCTGACATGTGCACCATCACCCAGATGTTTCTGGACCCAAAATCTCCACGGACCACACTTGCAACCTCCCACTGTTTTGTGCGGCATTGATCAGTCATAGTGGGAAAAGTTGTCTCCTGCTTTCTCCACCCTTTTCATATTCTCAGAGTACTTCCTTTGAGGAAGGACCTTCATGGAAAAGGGAAGGAAATTTTAGTTTTCCCTCTTCAGGGTGGCTTGACCCGCCTTGTATTTCTTAGATCTTGCTAATCTCAGTCTTACCCTCCCTTTTCAGTTCTGACCTCCTTCATTTCCCCATTTTCAGAAGCAGATTTTTCCTTCTGCTGTACCACATCAGTAGCTAAAAGTTATCATGTGCAATCACCACTGGAAAAATCCATTGCCCAAATGCTGACCACAGAATGTGACTGGGTGGAGGAGGCTGGGGGTGAGGAGGGGGAGAAAAGGAGCAGGAGAGGGAGGGGAGATCACATTGTAAATTATAGTGTATATAGAGATATATTTTCTCTGCTATTTCCCAGAGCAAGCCAATTCAGATATCAGAATAAGGTCTCCTGCTGCACTCAGCTGAGAAACAGACTCACCAAAGCAGCTCCAGACTGAAGGCTGAGGAAGAATTCACATAAGGCAACTTTTTCTGTCACCTTAAATTTTTCTCCATAAGCTTTGTTTCTGAGTATTTAAAGATGGTCAAACCCCAGAATTTGAATTATGAAATAATAAAAACTGCACCAGAATCTTCCTATCCTCTCAGACAGGCAGCAGGAAGTTCTCCAAAATTTCTGAAGGTACCACCATGGAGCCCATTGCTTCATCCACAGGAAAATTCAGCTAGTGAGATTGGCACAGAGTATGCACAAGGCATTGGAATTGAAATAAATTAGCTTGTGAGATTCCTGATTGAGAAGGTTCTGTGATTTTTGCCCATTTCCTCTGTTGAAGCATAGTTTTCCTTTGGTGCTGAAGAATTCTTCCATATCTGGTAAAGAACTCCTACATAACATTTAATGTCACATTTGAGAGTCTGAGGTGCAGAGTTGTACTCGCTGTTCAGGTGAGGCAAGGCCTGTCCAACTTCTATTACAAATGATGGTTTTGGTGACAGCCACAGCACTTTCTTTTGCTGTCTTCCTAAATCCTCTTCTAAAGCCAATGACCAGCTCCTGAAATACTCCTTGATTCTTTAATCAAACCCAGGAAGCAGCTTGGGTCTTAAATCTGTCTGAAATCCACTCTAAACTCCTCTAGGAGTTTAGAACTATTGTTCCTAGAGCATTGGGCTTAGAAAAATAGAATTAGGCAGAAGTACTCCAGGTTGAAGAAGTTGAAGAGATCCAAGAGAAGCAAGCAGAAGATAACATTTTTTTTTCTACATTCTTCAGCATCCACAGTGTCCTCCTGGGAGCTGTGTTGCTCTGTGGAGAAAATTCTACTCCAGGTTTTTCTGCAATAAAAGAGGGATCATGACTTCATTCCCTTGTTCACTAAAACCTTTTCCAAGTGTCCAGAAAGGTGGTGCATTTTTGCACCAGCAGTTCTGGATTCAGCTGCCTTTACATCTCTCAATAAATCTATGATGAAGTTTTTGCTTTCCAGTATTTCTGGCCTAAGTAGCAATGCCACTCTCATTAATAAAGCAAAAAGATACCAAACCACTGGTGAAACATGTAGTAGCAGCATTGCTACTTACCAGAAAGAACAGCAGGAGAGCCCTTCATCATGTGCTTGCACAGACTGGTACAGATAATTTCAGGTATCTCCCACCCCAGCAATTTCTGGTAGGGTGACAAGTCTTACCTATTTGAGAAAAGTGCTCTGACATTGCTGGCACATGTAACAAGCACACAGACCTCTTTTGAGGTCATTGCCTTGTTAGCTGCTCCTGCCAAAAGTTGGATACCAATTTAGCAAGATTTAAGACATATTTCTGGCTAATCTTTATTACAGAAATAGGTCTGGAAATACATTAATGCTCAGTTTGCTCCATTTCATCATTCTTCTGCCTTTGCCTAGTGAATAAGAGTCAGAAGAGAGGATAAGGATTCCACATGGCCTGGCATGCCTGAGCTGACAGCTCTTTAAGGATATGAATTGTTAATGGGGAATCCCCCACAGGCTGATGTGCATGGATTGATTCATTGTGTTTAATTGCCCCTGGTGGAGTTCACACTAAACACTGCAGTTGAGAATTCCCTGCACCTTCCATTTTCCCTTAAGGATTCCACACCCTGGTTAGAAGATGGTTCTTACTGTACTCATTCTCAAACAAACTGCTGGTAATCCACCTTGCATGCCACAGACCCATTTCTGGAATGAAAAGGTAGAGAGAGCACTATCATAATATGCAAAAGCTCATCAAAATATCTCACTCATCTGTGGTGGGGAAAGGAGAGCTTATTTGAAGAAGCTTTTCTGTCACTTCAATAATGAATCTGTTTTGCTTGTGACAATGATTTCTGTTTTCACTACTTTGCTTTTTTTATTTTTTTCTGCTACACATAAACTGGAAATAAATATCTGAAAAAAATACCTTCAGTATAATTAAAATATACAGGCCTTAATACTTCCCATCTAATCATAGACCAACAGCTTAATTGGTTATAAAATCTGTTCATGACAGATTCCAAGACAGGATATAATTTTTGTTCAACTATAAGGAAATGACCAAATATAGCCATTCACAGTTTTAATTATAAATTGTAGTTTACAGAAATAATCAAGAGAAAATTATTCTTGATTATCCGTACACTAATTGTAAATAAACAGTGAAAGATGCTTCTACAAAGCTATGAGGTTATTTCATTTTTTGGACCCCCCTCCCCCCCCCAGGTGGTTTTAAAAATATTTTGGCATTATAGCTAAGTAATAAATCATGGGGTTTCCATGGTAGCCAAGTAAGTTGAGTATCACATCAGCTGTCTCTGAACTTCAAACAGATTTTAAGTTTTATTTAATGATCCTTTCGAAGCTACTGCCTGTCTGATCCATATTCTCTCCGTGGTTTAGGAACACGTGTCAAACAGTGATAGAGATTATCAAGAAATAAAGAAATCATGTCATACTCTATTTTGTTTTGTCATGGTTTGGTTTTGGTTTTGAGTTTTTTTTGGTGTTTTTTTGTTTGTTTGTTTGCTGGTTTTGGTTTTTGTTTGGGTTTTTTCCTTGGTGGAAGGTTGCACTTTTTGTTTTGCTTTGGGTTTTTTTTTTTGTTTTTTTTTTAGTTGGTTATTTGGGTTTTTTGTTTGTTTTGTTTTTTATTTTAGATTTTTCAGCTAGATCCTATCTGAGCTGGTGCTTTACCTATGCTGTTGAATGTTTGCAAATAACTTATAAAAGTGGAGAAGTTATTAAGTTTACAAGGTCTGTTGGTGACAGCAAGTTTTTTGAGGTGGTACTGCATACAAAATTGCAAAAAGATTTTAAGAACTGAGCGCCTAGGAAGTAAAAAATCCCGTGTAAGTGGGTGGTGATGAGAGTCAAATGATGCACTTGGCAAGAAGTGAGAGAACCAACAATAATTATTTCACATGAAAAATCTTGGGCAGTTGATTAACATTTTCCACAAGACCTCAAGAAATGTTCAGAGAAAACATCAGCTTAGAACTCAAAGGTGGTCAAAAAGGAAAATCAAACATTACAGATTGTATGGAAAGAGAGAATTTGAAACATCACAGGACCATTCTACCATGGTACATTTATATTATGGGTACTATATATGCTGGGATGACTTAATCTCAAAATAAATACCAGGAAATGATTCAGACAAACAATATCAAAAGTGTTGAAGTTCCATAAGAGGAATAATTAATTGAATTAGGAGTTCTTATTCTTCACAAGAGACTGTTAAGAGATGTTTTAAGAGAGATTCACAAATGCATGAGGCGTGGACATGCTGAGAGACCTTTTTTAAATTTATTGTGTCTTTTACATCAGAAGAACTAAGGAACATCAACTAAAGATCTAGGACTCAGGTTCAAAACAATCCCCCAAATGGTATCTATCCTCTGTTATTGAACTCTCTGTCATAGATTCTTTGGACTTCATTGGATTCAGGGAGATCTTCATTTGAAAGCAACCCACTAAGGGTTACTAAATGAATAAATGAAGATTTGGCCCAACTTTTATTGTTGGGATGTAATTAATTTTTATCCTAAGTACTTGGAAATGGTTTGGCACTGTAGGATCCAATTTGATCAACTAGATAATAAGAAATTATTTCTGACTGCAGTTTAAGAAATTATGACAATGTTATAATATTTTTAAAATCTATCCCCTTTATAAATTATTTTCATTTAAAATTGTATGTAAAACACTATAGTTTTATGCACACACTTTTATATGCTATCATGCATTTATATTAGCAAAGGCAAAGCTGAAGAACTGCAGCTGGCACTGGAAGGGAGGGCTGAGGGCTTTGTGTCACTGTTTAGTTCCCATGAGAAGAGAATGTGGCCACTGCCAGTGATGAGCATTTGGGAAACGTCTATTTTCTGCTAAATGAAGTTTAATTGTATTAAGTATTTAGGTTACATCTACAGGGAACATGAGAGCAAAAATGGTATAAACAAAACACCTCTCTACAAATCAAAATATTCATAATAAAACCTTCTTGAAAAGTCAGAATTTTGTTATAATTCTTTTTAAAAGCATGATTAATACTTACTATAACTCTTGCTATTTTATCATGTCAATAACTTTGGTTATTTGTAAACTTTTCCATCTGATTGATTAAAATCTGGAAGATTTTTAAATCCAGAAAATGTTTTAACTATTTGTCTGTATTCACACAGATTAAAAAGAGTTTTAAAATGTTTTTCATGCAGTGATATTTTATCTCTAATTTTCACCATGAGACTGTTTTGGATCATTCTAGTATTTTTTTTTTCAGAGAATAAAATAAATTTGTTAAGACCAGGAAATTAAAACAGCTCATTTAGAGTCTATGCAATGTCTATGACATTTCTTGATTACTAGTTATTGGGGTATGTTAAATGGAGAATTCATGAAGTTGATGACATTTTTCTGCTGAGTTCTGCCTCCTGCCCTGCAGCACATTGATTCTTCCCTCTCCAGCTTAGCCTTGCCACTTCAGCCTGACCCCACATCCCTCTCCCTTTCATGTGTGGAGGAGCAGCACACGTGCTGAAATGGGATCCTTTCACACCAAGAATATGGAGGGGGATTTGCCTCCTAATGCTAATCATAGTTACTAAAATCGTCCATAAGGCTATGCTCTCTATGTTAATCTTGCAAAGGCATTCATGGGACACCTGTTCTGGATTAGACTGCTAGATTGATTTTGCAACACAGTAGTTGCAAAAAATGCTTACAGACCATATATAGGCATTTGCTAAGGTTATACACAGACTATGTTTGGCAAAAATATCATTCCAAAAACTCTCTCCAAGGGATATCAGTTCACTGAGACCTGAGGGTTAACTGAAGTCTCTTTCCCTGGTCACTTGCAGATTTATCAGAGAAGCAGTTCGTCTGATTAAATGCTGTACAAAATGTTCAGAAATAATTTTGGTTTATAAAAATAGATTTATTTTCTATGTTATTTGCCCATGGAATAGAGGAGCTAAGTCAGCATTGAGTCTAGCTGTTGTTCTCTTTTTCTGTATGTGCATAACAGGCTATTCCAACTTCCAGATGAAATGTAAATCAAATCAGCATATCCCAACATAGTATTATTTTATGACTGCATCATTGCAAAGTGGCACAATAGTTTGTGATTCCAAATTTCCCTGTGGCCATTCCCAGTTTTGTCAGCTTTCATGATTGTTATATTTTATGAAATCTCTTGCATAGCTATAAACGTTCAAAAGTTTAAAGACATATTATAGCTGGAGAATCTCACATACATTGGAGATGTCTGCCAGTTCCAGGAGAGCAAAAACATTTTGATTGAGATATGATCTAGCTTTTCAATTTACACTAAGTAAAACAATATATAAAAATGTTTCATTTTAATTTGTTCCATATGTCACTGATGAAAATATATAATAGGTTTTCCCATATGAGTTTATAAAAACATCCAGAGGGTCAGATGCTTCATAATACCAGATTTCAGATAATATATAGTAGGTTAGCAGGATTCATTCAAGTATGTATGAGAGAAATTGACAATAATCTTAAATAAGATTTAGGTTAACAAAAGCATTCATTGAGAAATCATAAACTATCTACCTAACTTTTCATAATAAATTCAGGCTAAGTTTTTATTTATTTATAGCATAAAGTACACATTATTCCAGAGATTCATATTTCTAACAAAGGTGTATGAACAATAAGAGAGTGTACCACTTAAACACCCTTGTTATAAACTCAAATCTCTTATTTGCACATCTTGCATTTTTTCTGGATTTTTGATAACAAAGTTTTAATTATGAAAATGCAAATTTTAGCAAATAATAGATTATCATATGCTGCTGAACTGGTTGCATGGAATAAATAACCTGTAGAGCAGATGGTTTATAATATCATAAGCATTAATAATTTTAATGGATAATCAGGCTCTTTCCTTATTTTTTGTTCTATTTAAAATCAAGGGCAAAAACTTAGGTAGGGGTTCAAACAATTACGATCAGAAACTGTTCCCAGCTACTTCAGTAATTCTAGAGTTAGTTCATATTCACACAAATTTGATCATTTCTCTAGTATTCTAGACTGGGCCAATCTATTTTATTTTTGAACCTTTTCTGTGTAAAACAAGCAGTTGAAAGGAAAAGCAAAAATCAAATCTGTAGAGTTTCTGGTGTTTTCCTGTTATTGTAATAAAATATTATTTTGATAAAAAATATTGTTTTGATTTTGTTGTTTGTTTGAATGCTAATGCTACTATTATCTGAATTAAAAAAAAAAAAACCAACAAAACTCTTGCTTTGCAGAGCACAGCTGTTGGAAAGAAATGTCATTTCCAGGAAAAAAAATGCAGGAAGACATTTTTCTAGAGTTATTCAGATCTTTAATTAATCTGATATTTTTACTATAAGTGTAACAGGAAAACAACTAAATAGGAACAAATAAAAACAAAGCATGAAATAATTAAGTAGTGCAAATCTTTGGCATTAGAAGTGTTGCTGTAGAGTGCCCATTATTTGATACACTTCTTTCCAGTGGGTTACATTTCTAAATGACAGTCTGCCTACCTAATTTTACCTCAGACTTTTTCATCCTCAACAAGAACAATTTTATGCAAACCAAATTATAGCGTCAGTGGCATCTCAGTAATTTCAGTGAGTTATGGTAGTGCAGGAGAGCATGTGGTGATGTAATTAGAAATTAAGAGCTCTTCTGACAATGTACAAACATGCTGATGTTCCCCTTTTATACTTGTCTTGATCTTGTGAGGGACAAATAAGGGAGGGGAAAAGACATCTATTTAAATTGAGATCATTTTAAACAAACAGTTATGCACAAGCAGATCTGTCAAATATAAATATATACTTTATTCTTAATCAATTTGTAGAGCAGATTTATACCTAGGCATAACTCTCAATGTGGACTATGCTATGCCACAGAAATAACACATCAGCATCAGCATCTTATCTTTACTAGAGCTTCCCGTGTAGTTATATTGAAATTAGCAGAGGAGAAAGGGCTGCAAGCAGGTAGGAAGAGTGAATGGGACAGCAATTCAACTCCATTCACACATGTCATTGTCCAGATTGATTAAGGGATGTTATCTTTTATTGACATATTGCATTAGTTCAGCTTTTTTCCTGACAGCAGAAAAGAAGCAGAGGAGAAATCATTATTTTGGATAGTGAAATTCAGGTTATGACACTCATTTTATACTAGTCTTGAGACACAGTGTCATTAGATTTATATTTTCTTATTTCACTGCTTGTCATACCACTTAAATATTGCCAGATAGTCCCCTGATTTTTCCCTGTAGAAAGGATAGAGAGAAGACATCAAGTAAGCAGTGAAATCAATGCATAGATTAAATATGCTGTAAAGAAGATGGCTACTATTTCTCTAAGGCCAGAAGCAGAAGTTACAATGAAAAGAGAAAATTTTTGACATTATAAAAAATCCAAACCCATAAAAATTTTAATATACTTGCAGATTATAAAAGGTACAAGTCTTTTAAATATATTTCCCTCATCTTTTATTTAATGAGTATATTTTGTTTCTATAGGTTTTGGGTTTTTTCCTCAGCTTGGGAAGAGATCTCATTTGTTTTCCTTTGCATTTAATAGCAAACTTCAAACTCCATTTCATTGAACCAACCTGGATGTGTCACCACTGCTTGCTTTCACTATCAGACTTTTATTCCCATGGGAAAAAAAAAATCCTCAAAAACACAAACCAAAAAACAGCAGACAAATAGAAAAGCTCCATAAGTGTTCATATTATCTATAGTGAGGTTTGTTCTTATTACTCCTGTTGTTTCTTTGAAAATATATTTAAAACATTGCCATGAAATTTAATTACTCTTAGTGGCTATAAGATATTCAGTGTTGTCCTTTAGAAAGTTATGAGTACATTTAAAAGTTATATTTTGGCATTTATGAATGTTTGTATTCTTCTTTGGTATCTAGAATACATATTTTTTTTAAATAATGAGATGCTTTGTACAGTTTTCTTCATTTTGTTGGGGGGGTTTTTTTGGTTTTTGTTTTTGGGGTTTTTTTTGTGGGCTTTTTTTTGTTTGTTTGTTTGCTTTATTTTTTCAGAATTCATATTTATTAATCATATGTTTAGATGCAAGTGGATTTTGTTAGTCTGAGAAACAAAAGATTCCAAGTTTAGGCACATTTTTCCTGCAACAGCAGATGGATATCTTGAAGAAAATGCATCTCTTGAAGTAGGAAACAGAAGACAAAAAAGTAACAGCAGTGTCTGTATTGAGTGCAGCAGTGTTTTCCATGAATGCACTTTGCTCATCTGTCTCTGCTTTGGCCATAGAGGATTCATTCTTTATAATAAATGAAACCAGTGATTTTCTAGATAAATATGGGTATTTCTCCATTAAGGTATTTTCGATGTGTTACACTTCATCTCCCATAATTCATATCTTTATATTCCAAATAATCATTCCACAAAATAATAGGATTTCATGAAAGAATCTGATAGTTCACAGGAAGTGTTTGCAAATGTATCCATTTGGATAAAAAATTTCTTTGCAAATGTAGTTGTTAATAGCCAATCAGATTTTTTAATAGCTACCATCATGGGGATTATGCATGAAAACTCTATCATCAGCAAAATTAAAATATAAAGCAGTTAACAGTTTGATTTGGGTTTTTTCATGTTAGTGCTTCATTGGTCAATTTTTCTTTTGCTTTTTAAAATTCAGAAACTTGCACTGTCTTTAAGAACAGTATTTAAGTATTTCTACACTATAAATAAAACAGAAAAATGTCAGCCTAGATGGTTTTAGCTGCAGTTAAGAGAATTCAAATTTTCAGCACACCAGACATTTAACTAACAAGCCTGTAAAAGAAACAAAACAATGAAAGATTTTTAGGATAACTCTTCAAAAGAATTTATAAAACACTCTGAGAAGGAAGTCAGAATAAATGTTCCAGACCATCAGGGAATCAGGTCTGTTTGATTTTTGTTCCATCGTTGTCTAATTGTTTTTAAAAACTCTATCCAATTGGTTTTCTTAGGCTGTTTGAAATATCTATGTGTCTCTGCAACAAGAATGAGAAACTGTAAGCCCTGAATTCTGGTCTGATTCCTAGTGAAGCCTGAATCTGTCATGCACAGAAAATTCAATTATACAAACCAGGTGATTTGTAAAGGGTGCATTTTTCAAAAGAAAGGTATGATCATTCTCCTACGACACTTTAATATTTTTTATTTTGGTGCTTTGTTATTGAAGCCAAGCAGGAGATTTCTGTTTAGGGTACAGAAAAAAAGTGTCAGTTATGTTCTTTAAAGTAACTGATAAGATATTGGTCTCTGAGCTTTGGTGACTTAATTTCTTAATGAAAACAACAACCAAAAAACAGCTGGATTGATATGTTCCTGGACTGGATGCACTTAAATTCAAGAATGAGTTTTATGTATCAGGTTTTTTTCAGTTGTCCAGTTTGTTAACTTTTTTAATGCTAAATGTAATTAAGCATCAGTGTCATTGTTTTATACTTCATTGTTGGGTAAACATCTATACATTTTACAGTTTCTTAATGTTTCTATTTGTTAGTTCCATGGGTATTTCTGACAGGGTGCTTATTTGCTGAAATAATTGCAGAAAATAAACACAAATATCCTGCATATGAATTAATTTCTTCTCCTGTCATGTCCTACATGTTCATTATAAACACATTTTATATTTATTACATTTCTGCAAATACAGGTGTCAGAAATACCTATTTTAAAATGTAAGGATTGAGATTTTGGAAATACATCTTTCAAATTAAAGGATGAAAAATATGTCTAAAATATAAGAAGACAGCAGCCTTGAAGTTTAAGAGAAGCACAGATTAAGAAATCATAAAAGGAATATTTTGAAAGTTTCATAATTTTAGGGGTCTGGCACATAATTGAATTTGATCCTTTGTAATGCAAAGAGCAGATGTTAGGAAAGCTTTTTTCTTCCTCACTTCCTCTGCCAGTAATTTTTCCTCCTTTGTACAATTATCTCACATATTTATTTCCTGTATTAGGCAGATCTACACCACAGTGCAACTCACCACCCACAGCTAAGGAGAAGTATACTGTCACATGAAAATAAAGAAATGTATCCTGTATCAGCTGCTTTCCTTTGAATGTAAGAAGAAATATGTTTCCAACCTTTCAGCTTGACAAGTTATGTATAAACCACAGCACACATCCCTATTTATTTATTTTCAATTCGTCAGCCACCAAGATGATTAAATTTATACATACACATTGTATAATGAAAAGCAGAAAAAAAAAAGCTGATTGAAAAGAAGGATGTAATTACTTCAGTGCTCTTTGTAATTGTCTCCAGACAGAACATCTTCATCTCATGCCACTTAGACAAAATATAATGCTTTAGATGTGGAGATATGCTTATTATTTGCCTTTTCCAGAACAGTTGGCAAAAGTGTATGTATATATTGGATTCTTTTGGATGAAGTTTTCCACCACACTTACATGAATGATAGGCTTCTGTTCCTAAATTATTCTAAATCTGTTAGGTAATAAAAGAACTGAATGTAAGAATAGCAATATTGTGTCAGTTCAACGGTCAGTCTTGTCCAATACTTTATAAACAAATATGATAAGGGCTGCATGATAATGTGGAAAACATGAAAGAAAAGAGATATGTGAAACTATACTTTGTCCAGGAAAACTTTGTCTGGTATAGCCAGTGTACTTTTCCAGACAGAATTCCCAGCTGGTAAGTACTACAGATCTTCTGCACAAGATTTAGGGTTTTCAGTGCTCCTATCTTATAATGAAAAGAATAGCTCTTCTCTATTTATCTCTATTGATTCCACAGAAAAGCTTAGGTGATGAACTTAAGAATAACTAACAAACTTCAGTTACTTCTGCATTGCTGGGTGAGCTACATTATTGGTGCTCTAATCTGCATTTGGAAGTGGTCTGATATGGTTTTATTTTCCTCCAGAAGATATCAAAAATAGAGGTGAAAGCTAAAAAATATTTTAATAAATTCTTAATTACACTCAGAGATACTGAACAATTACCTACCTGAACATTACTAAGAATGTACTTGGTCTTTTATCGTATATGTTGCGCAAGTTATACTGACAAACAAATAGAAAAAGAAGAGGAAATCCATTTCATAAAATCTACCTGTTATAGTGATGTGGCACAAGAAACAGCAAAAACTCAAGCACTTAGAGTTGGGCCATGCAACATTACCAGATAAAATTAAACAATTATGTATTTACATATCTATGGATCTGAGCCTGAAACTGTAAGTCAAAAAGTTGGCTCAGTCAGACACTGCTCCTGCCCAGTCAGGCATGGTATTTCTTCCTGCACTCCTTTTGTGCTCTGCTACAGACCTGGGAGAAACTTTCTCAACTTCTCTACACTTGGAGATCAAATATGATTACACTATAGCTTTCTGATGGCTTGGCTAAAATCAGAATTAGGGACGATTTTAATGATTTCATAACCTGGAATAATTTGCAAGAAACTCTGTCTCCCCATTTATTTTCATAACTTTCATGTTTTTTAATAGATTTTCAAACTAAATTATTATTCATGTAAATTGAATTGTATTTTTCATTTTAGAGTAAGAAAACATACATATTTCTGTGTCTTCATTTTGAATTGCTGCAAAAACATATTTTGACATAAATACACCAAATTTCAATAATGGAAAGACATTTTTCAGAAGTCACCTCTGCAAAAATCCGTCAGATGCAACTCTATGTCAGATATATTTTACATGTTTATTGAGAAAACAACTTTAAATTTAATCTTACCTAAATAACATGGTCCTTTCAGTTAAAATCACCTTTTTTAGTTTACTTGGTAAAAATACTTATACATCTAGAAAATGTGTATTTAAATACCAGATTACGAAGTATTCACCCATGGTAAATAATTGCTTAAGATATAGATGGCATTACTGGCCACAGTAAGAAAGCTTGGGGTAAAAACAACCATGATTCAATTAGATTGCAAAGTTTATAACTTACAAAATATGGTCTCCTGATTTTTGGAAAACTGTACACAAAACTTCTTTTTGCATAGTGCTCTGGATTGGATTTTACCTCCAATTTGTAATTCCCTAACTTAAGGTTTCCTGATATTTACAAAATCTCCTGTTAAAAATGTATTTTCTCGCTTGAACTTTTGTATGCACATTTTTTATGCATTTCTGATTTTTTTTTTTTTTTTTGGAAAATCAGGAAATCTTATGAAGATTGCACTCATATCACTAGTTTTTGCTGGCTTTCCCAATGCAGGGATAACCTTCAATTTCATACATTTCCTAACTCAATTTGTAGATAACAGAATCATGGAGTAATCCAGTCTGGAAGAAAGCTTGAAATCATCTAGTCTAAACCCCTGGTCAAAGAAGATCTGATCAGATTAAATTAGTCAGGGCTGTGTTTGGTCAAATCTGTGCTCTGCAAAGAAAGAGAAAGAAGAATTCCCACATTCCCTACTGCACTTCTGATTATTTAAATGACACTTCCTATGATGAGAAAATAAACTTTGGAGAAGCTACACAGGCACTAAGGACAGCTGCTGAAACTTGTTACATTTTAATTCATTCATTGTATATTAATACCAAAACTAGCCAGATGCATTACCTTTTCAAAGTTTAAATGTCTAGCAACTTATTTCAGCATCATCACAATAATTCAGTCTCCAAAAGATGAACAATAGGGATGAGCTCAAAACAGGAACAAAGGAAATGAGAACAGGGAGTCATTCCAGCAAATGACTGAGGCTGGATTCTTAAACACATCTGCTATCAAAGTGGCACAAAACCTTTGAACTGTGGCCTCATCTCTCCTAAAACAGATCCCATTCCATCAGTGATTAATATCTAGTGTCTCTGACACAGAAAGAAAAGTTCTGATCATATTTTCAAGGACAGGAAAACCATGGTGGCCATATATATTGGTTTCCTTAAGCTAACTGTAATTATCTTCAGGCTTGAAAAAAGTGCTTTTTGTCTTTTTTTTTTTCTTCTGAATTTCCAGACAAATGGCCACTGTGCATGCATAGTTTGCCTACATGTGTGCATCCTCAACCATTCTCAGTAGAAGTCACCAGTTTCAGATGTATTAGACTTAACTATTCATGTGCTGCTTGGCACATGTTCCCACACTTCATCTGGGAATTGTGTGCCCAGAAACACAGGAACACTAGGCTTAATACAGAATTCTGATTAAATGACTTGTAAGCAATACTCCTCAAGGATTTTTGATAGTAGCTTTAATATGACTCATGTAACAGAACAGTCAATCTGTTCTTCATATATCAAAGAACCAGAATCATATCAAAGAACAAGAATCATAGAATATGGTGATTTGAAAGGGACCCATCACAATCATTAGTCCAGTTACTGGTGCTATGTAAGATTTCCCAAGAGTGACTCCATGTGCCTGAGACCATTGTCCAAACGCTTCTTGAACTCTGTCAGGCTTGGTGCTGCTTGACTTCCCTGGGGACCTTGTCCCAATGCCCAACTACTCTTCGGATGAAGAACCCTTCCCTGGTATCTAATCTAAACCTACTCTGACACAACATCATGCCATTTTCTCGTTTCCTGTCAGGCCATGAGAGGGAAGAGATTGGTACCTTCACTTCCCATGGTGAGCATGATGAAGACCACAATGAGGTCTCTCCTCAGTCTCAGTTTATATTACCCAGATACTTTGCCACTCAAGGTAGACTTACTAAATGCAGCCATGTGGCAGCCCAGGAGGATGGTTCAAAGCAGAATCAATGTCTCTATTTCCTTCTTTTGAATTTTGAATTTTCTTAGAATTAAGTATCCTCTGATGCAATTAAATAGGAACCCCTAATATTTCCATGATTCTTTTCTTTCTTGAAATCTTCCCTTTCAGGAAATAGGTTAAAATATGGTTATTTCTACACTGATTTCTGATTAATCTGTTTGGTTATGGTCTGTGGCATGCTAATTTGGTTTTAAATTACTGTTTTATTTTATGCAAGCATGAGATAAGTTTTATTTCACATCATTGAGAGATTCACATTCAAGTTGAAGTCCTGGACACCAACAGTGTAAAATTTCATGGTCTCAGCTTTGAATAGTTTCGAGGAGGCAATATCTCATTACACCTTTTTTTCAGAGCACACCTTTATTGAACCTCATCCAAGTAGCACAGTATGACCATAGAACATTTTACCATGGATTGCTTTAAAGAAGCTGGGCTTCAGCAGCTGTTTGCCCTCATTCATTTTCAAGTATCAGTGTCTTTGTAATTCCAACAGCATGGTAGCCTGCCTTTCATTTAAATTATTATTTTATGTTATTGTTTGCTGTAGGAATTAAGGTTTTCTGGAAGTATAATAGATAGCACATGGAGTCTTACAGACAACTGGAGAAACTTCACAAACTGAACTGTGAACAGCCCAAGGGCCATATCTGCAGCAGATCATTCCTAATTCACAAAAGGTTCTTCTAAGAGAAGGAGAGCATGTGTGGTTTTGGAAACAAGGATAACAAGAAGCAGACCCATCTCATGTTGCTATGGGAATACTGTTTGTTATATATCTGGATAGTGTAGAAATATTCATGCAATGTCTCTATATATCACATAATTAAAATAGGGATAAATAGGGCTAATTGCATGTTTTCTGCAGAAAATTGCTCACTATCTATTATTATTACAGATAATTTCAGAATATCTGACAGAAATTACCCTTGGTTGACAGCAAAAAGAGCTCAACACATTTCTTTTAAGACATTTTAAAATAATCCACGCTTCAAAACAAGAAAGTGCCCAAAAAGGAATATCACCTCCCAAGTACTCTGCCAAGGTCTTTTTTTTTTTTGACTTCCCATTTGTCCTTGTTGCAGGAAGCAGCCAACAAAGGAAACAGTTAACATGGATTTATGGAGAAAAAATCGTGCTTTAAGAGCCTGATAGCCTTCAACAGTGAGATGATTGGCCTGATGGGCAGCCAGGGGTACCAGCCTATATTGGCTTTTGCAAATTTTTCCATATAGAAGTTGACTACGTATGCACCAGATAAGTGGACAGTGACAAGGATTTAAAACTAGGTAGACTCCTGGGTTCAATTAGTTGTGATAAGTGGCATGAAGTCCACATTCAGGAAAGTCATTAGTAGCATGCCTCAGAGAGGGATACGAGGGCAGAAAACAGTTATTAAACTAATGAAAGTAAGTTTGGATGAATAAAGTGAAATTATTATTTGATGAAAGGCACAAAAAATATATTATTTAGTACTATTACCCTCAGAATTGATTTAAACAGTTGTAAAGACAGAGTTCAATCTTTTAGGTCTCATATGATTTGGGGAAAGCATGAAAAGATAAAGCTTGAAATATATTCTTCAGGACTTGCATCCTATATTACAGTATTTTGGCATTTCTCCCTCTTCCTAACCTGCTCACCCTTAAAGGTCAATCAAGGTTATGGCTTAAATGTTATTGGAATGGGTGAAAAATAAATACCGTGGGACTTATTGATAGGATTATAGGAGACTAAATTAAGTCGACAAAAATGAAAATATAATTTAGTCCATATTCCTTGTTTATGCATTTGGCACATTTTAGCATTCTTTGAGGGATATATAACAGTATGCTGTGAGTTAAAATGTGAAGCCAAGAATAATGTTAATTATATTAAAGAAGAGAAAAAAAAATTTGGTCATAGAAAAAATAAGCTATTAAATATAGATAACCCCACTCAAGAAAGAATGCATAGAGGTAGAGACTACTTTAAAAAAAAAATCCATAATCACAGCTAGTGTTACAGATACAAATTACATGGCAAAACATTTCACTTAGCTGTGACAATGTCCACAGCACACAACTGATTTGCTGCAGATATAGGCTGTGAAAGATGATGTCTTGTGGAGAGAAACTTTGATATGTCCTCTCACATGAACTGCTCTCTCAGACAGCCTAATATTGTTTTTGCTTAGGAATTAAATATTTTACTTTAACCTCTTCAGTATGATTCAAGGTACCTCTGTGATAACATCCTATGCCTAATGTTTTATAATTCCCAGCTCATCCTCTGTGGTCTTCAACTACTCTTTCGGCTGTGTGTATATTTACATGCTTAGGAAGGGGGATGATGAAAGGTTACTACAGCTGCATGTAGCATCATCTATCCTTTGATTGTCTGCAGGTGAAGCATCACATGTCCACTCATGGTAACATTACTTAGATATTATGTCTGTGTCCCATAGACAAACCTCTGCATGAATAAATTAATACATGCTTAAGCTTTCTGCCCAGGTGAAAAAAGGTTTCTTGCCTCTTCCATATAGGAGATCTTAACATTAGATTAATTGCATTTTTTTGGATGGGGGAGAGAAGGGATGGTGGAGAAGAGTAAGAAGAATATCTTTTCTTCATTACAGAGTCTTCTAGAATTACGCTCAGAACTATTACAAATTTTGCCTTACCTGGCTGAGTAACTAGAAGCTTTTCTTATATTTTTTTTTTTGTCTATCTCTGTCTCTCAATGCACTATAAGATTATTCACGTTAAATAAAAATACAGGACACAATTTGAGCTTGCTAAAAAAAAAATATATATATATATAAGAATTTTGTAGCTGGGTTTTAGAGACAGTGTAATGGGCTCTAACCCTGTATCTCTGTTAAAGGTAGTAGGATGATACCTCAGTAACAATGGTATCAAGGAAGAAAATCTTCAGTGGGTTGGGAATATATTGCTGTAAAACTGATAACAAGGGGAAAATCTGAGACAGAGAGTAACTCGTGATTACAGTCAGTTGCTTGGCTTCCCTGATTTATCCCAGAAGTGAAGCTGTAAAGTCAATTCACAGTCAAACCACAGAATCTTGCATCAGCAGACTAACAGTCCTAAATGTTAGTAAAGCACAGATATTTTCTGAAAATGCCTTGAAATACTCTCTGATTGCTTAGATGTCCTTGGCAAATTAGTGCCTGCAGGAAATAAATGCGTGCTAGGTTGTGGTTTTTTGTTTGCTCCACATTGTTATAATTACCGTTGCTATTTTTATAGAAATACTAATAGAAAGAGTGGAAAACAGAAGAGGAGGCAAGAATAGAAGTCTAATTAGTTAGTTAGTTTTGAAAGGATTTCCAGAGAAAGCAAGCTGTTGATCAAACAGCACTTTGCCCCTGCTGATCACAACAAAAATATCTGTGTCCAAAGATTAAAAGATACATGTTGTAATGAATAACATTTTCAAAGCAAGACTTGTCTAGAGTCTTAAAATGTTATTTTTTTATCTTGGTGGTGCTTATGTCCAGCTAGGAGTGAGATAAAAAGCTGGGAAGATGACTCATATGAATAATCATGAATATCTATGGAAAAAAAAAAAAAAAAGGAAGCAGTCAAAGAGAAAATGAAGAGTAAAATTCTGTTCTGACAGTGATTCATTTAGCATGAATGTATTTTTTTAGAAGTCTAGAAAGTCCTTGCTAGTGTTCTCCATTCTTTTCATACTGTCAGTAAAGGTATTGAAGAAAGAATATTCTATCCCAACTATTGTGGTGTACATATTCTGAATATTTTTTCACCTTTTGCAGCTCTACAGAAAACTCATATCACATTTCAAAATTCATGTTGTGATCAGAGAAACAGATGAGTTTCTTTCATCTTTTTTGAAAATTAGGATGAAGACAATCAATGCACTCATGAAGGTCTTGGCAGGCTTAGCCAAGACCTTCATGCAAAGATGGGGATGAACAAAAACTGTTACACCTGTTCATCCATTCCAGATAAATACAAAATTTTGGACCAAAATATGTAAGCCTAAATATTTACTTTCCTAATGTTCTCTCTAAAGTGGTCATCATTACATAAAATTGCTAAATGCCTCTGTTCTTTATCCTGCTTCTGAGGTGAGAATCGAAATCTATAGGAAAAAAGCCAGAATATGTTGGAGCAATTATTTTAAAATGCCATCCATAAAACTATTGTCTACCTTCAATTGCAAGACTTGGTGCTGTAATCTTAACTATTAATTACTTTCCATTAATAATAATAATGAAAACTTTACCAGAGGAAAACTTGATACTTGGCTATGTAAATCACTAATAGCATCCTATTCAAACTATTAGCACACTCGGAAACTTTAAGTTGCTTTATGATTTGTCACAATTTTGTTGAAAAATGCACCTTTTAAGATAGATAACATTTGAGACACTGAAGACATTCAATTTTGATGGAATACTGGAATTACAAGTTCTTCCAGGAAAAGTTTAAACCTCTGTAAGGATATTTTTAGTCAGTGGCAGACTCCCAACAGAATTGCCTACAGCTTTCTAATACTGCTTCAGAGAAACAAGATGTCTTCAGTTTTCTGAAAGAATTGATTGTGTGTGATGTTATGCAAGTTCATATGTTATGAAACTTCAGCAAAGCACAGTGGCAAAAATTGGACTGAAAAGAGAAAAATTAGTTAACCTTGCTCAAATACACAGATATAAGACAGGACACATAAAGAAAATGTCTTCTCAAGGTGTAAACATTTAAATATAGCAGATTTATGTATAAATTAATTTGATTTTGTGCACATTTATAATATATTTTTCTATTTTTTATAGGCTTAATGAGCTCATATATTGAACATATATATCCTATATTTAGTTGCATTTTCTTTAATTATTTTTTATGTTACTTGAGACAATTATAATTGATAACTTCATATTGTCCCTTGGAATTTATTTTGCAGAAGTATCTTCTAGATTTTCTGTTTTGAGAAGCTGAAAGCCAAACAATGTGAAAGACCACTCCAGGTACAAAGACAGTTTTACACACCATTTTCTGCTCATAGTAGTGAGCAAAATATGCCTCATAGAATAAAATATGTTGCACTAAGCAGCAGAAATGTGAGACAGTTATCAAGGTTTACTGATCTGCTGATGTACTGCTTTACTCAGAACAAACACTGGCTCTTTGGTCATGCTGTATGTTCAATAATGAATTGTGAATACTCTTCAGTGAATAGTGTCCTATTATTTGTTATGGCCCAATATCAGTCTCCTGTAATTTGCATTTTAAATTTAAGTTCAACAGAGGGGCATCTTAATGGACTTATTATTCCTTTAAATTTATTTTTCAGTTTGAAACATTTTTGCCTTTGCTTCCAGACTCTCAGTTCAGTAATTAATATATATATTGGTCTATTGACAAATCCTTTGAAGAATCATAGAATCATAGAATATTATGGGTTGGATAGGACTCATCAGGGCCATTGAGTCTTGGCCATGCACAAGATTCCCCAAGAATCACACCATTATGTCGGAGGGTATTGCCCAAACACTTCTTTAGCTCTGTCAGACTTGGTGCTGTGACCCTGTGCAGCCTGTCACAGTATCCAACCACCCTCTGGATAAAGAACCTTTTCCTGATATCCAACCTAAACCTCCCCTGACACAACCTCATGCTGTTTCCTCGAGTCCTGTCTCTGTGCATGAGAGTGATTGGTACCTGTGCCTCTTCTTTCTCTTGTGAGGATGATGAAAATCACAATGAGGTCTCCCATCAGTCTCCTCTTCTCTGGGCTGAACAAACCAAGTGACCTCAGCCACTCCACATAACACTTTCCTTCCAGGCTCTTCACCAAACTCTCTAGGAAGATCAAGGCATCAAAAATCTAGAGATGCAGAATTAGCTTCATATAATGTAGATAAATTGGCAAAACCCAGATATCAAATGTCAGAAACTGTTAAAAATTCCCTTCCTGAACACATAAGGTTTTTTTAAGTTCTCAAATTAAGAATTTTTTTTAATTTAAATCCTTGTTAAAAAATCCTAATTGCGGCTTGCCTTGAGCTGTGGCTGTCGCTCCTTTTATTCTTCATATTTCCTTTTCTAGCAGTGGTAGTTCTCCCATAACTGCTGCAGCTTCAATTATTTTGCCACAACTCCTGATGAAGTTTTGAAATTACAAAAAAGGCTTTTAAAGGGTAAATCTTACAAATAACTTTCTATAAATAGCTCTTAAGAAAATGACAGTCTCAGATTCAGGTTAGTGTCTTAGTATGGGATGTATGTTCAATATCTGTCTACTGTTCCTGTCTAGGAGTCTCATTGCTCCCATAATGTTGTAGTATTATAATTTTTATATTATAACAATAGTTTATATATATATATATATATGTTTATATATTTACATATATATATATATATTGCAATTATTCACTAATACAATATAAGATTAGTGAATGATCAAAAATATTTGAAGCATAGACAATTTACTACCTTCATATTCTAGTGTTTTCTACATTAAAAAAAGGGACTTACAAATAATAATTGTTTAAAATTTGAGACATTCTGAGCTACAAATGTTAGACCCAGAGATATTTAGAATTTTTTTCTGGCACTTTAAGTACTAATTGGTTCAAGTCAATAAATCTGACTTATTATTAGCCATGTTTTGAAAAACATTAAGTCTTTTCACATAGGATAATTTATCAATGTTAGGAAACTTCAGCTTTGTGAAAAACTTAGACACTATTAGGAGTCATGTCTGGGATTATATACTTTTACCAATCAGTAATTGGTTTTAAACTGCATGGTGTCACCTAATTTCCTAAATAACATAATGACACAGTCTGTTAGGGATACTGGAACTGCCACACTAATCTTCAGTCTTTCTTTCACAGCAACTATATAAAAAAATGTTGTCCTTTAGGGTAATAATTCCATTAAATATACCTTGGTTGGTAGTTACTTTAGTGGATAGGGCAGGATATTACCCAGTCTTGGGATTTGTGCCTCTAAACAAAGTCAGAAACTAATATCTACTTTAAAAGAATCTCAAAAGTCCCTGTAAATTTGAATCTGGGGAATCAGTGGCCTTCTCCTACTTGATCTTTATTCCTTGTCCTTTCCTCTCCCAGAAAAATGTCTAGGATGGAGAATAGTATCATCCATTAAAGTTACCTCCTCAAAGGAGCATGGGGATGGAAAAGAAGTAAATCCCTATGTTCCTTCTAAATTAGTGGATTATAACAGACAGTTTGGACTGAAAACCAGAGATGATATAGACTTGTTAAAACTTGGGAAATGTGTTTCTATTTCAAGTCTGTTCAGAAGCAGACACACAAGTCATGTTCAGGGAAAAGTGCTTTGAATCTGAGTGTGTAAGAGACATCATCTCAAATACTTTTACTCTTTCACCATGAAGTAAATTCCCTTAAAAAAAACCATACAAGTTTGCATGTATCAACCACAACTTATGCAACATATTTTTCAACTGGCCTGAAATTTTAGCAAAGCAGATTCACTTCCAGCCTTGCAGTTTAGCTGTGTGAATGTCTATCCTGATCTTGGTAAACTGCAGAGCTGTTAACCAGTTGCCAAACTTACCTCCTTCAATGAGACTGAGTATTAAGATCTTTCTCCAGTTCTGGCCTTACCACTCTTCATAATTTTATCTCCAAATATGAGATACCCACTGATCTGTGAAACAATGTATCTTCCAATTTGCATTTATAAGCCAGCTTTTATTTTAGGCCTCTATAATTCAGGGGCATAGGAAAGCGTGAAAAACTAAAACACATATCACTGTGAAGGAAAATTAGAAGCCAAATACTAAAATACTTATATTTATTACAAAGCATGAGTTCAAGACCATCTCAATAGAGCAAACATGCCTAGCTATTACTTACTTTTATAAATTACACCAAAAGTCCTGGAGTTTATTACTCTTTGTAGCCTATTTTTTTCTTTTCACATATAGTTCCAGTTCACTCCACCAGTTACATCCACCAACTTTAATCTGCTGTGGGGATTAATGAACAACACCTGCCACAATGACTTCCCAGGATGCCTGGAGCTTTAAGCTCTTTTATTTTTAAAGAAATCATTCCATTAAGCAGAATAAAATAAGAGGGAAAGATCTGACAAAGAGATCTCACAGTGACTATAGCAAAATAAACCTTGATTGTTGCCAGATCGTTGTCCTAGAGAAAAATGCTACCCAGACCAAAAATCTAATTTACCTGTACTTGATAAGCAAATTTTGCTTCAAAGTGGCATTATATGTAATGTATTTGCAAGTAAATATTTTATTTTTCTAGCATCAGAAAAAAATTTGCAGTATACAAATTTCCTGAGTGAAACAACAGAATGGGAATATTTATTTAATGTGTTGTCACTCTGAGCACTGAAGCAGGGCATGATGGGTTAAAGTAATAAACACACTAGACCTGAATAATGTAACTGATTCCACATTCTAAACAAATTTGTACAGTTCCATGCTTCATAAATCAATTCTATCCATTCTTTTTCCAGCTCTGAAATCTATTCTTAATTTCAAATGGTGTTTTCTGAGTTCTGTATTTCACAACCTTTCCATATAAATTATTCTTTCTCCATGTCCGTCTTGTGTATTACTTACCCTTTATAAGTTTTCTTAGAGTTTTTTGCTAGCTGAATTGATATTCATACAATAATCTCATAGGCCTCTTATTTTTAAATTGTTTAGGAAGAAATAATTGAGAATAATCAATACTGGAGTTTTGAATGTCATTGGTTATTTTTGATTGAATCCATGAAGCATGTAAGATTTTTTATTCCAAAAGTGAATCAGCTCAACTTTTCTGTTTTGGTTCAAATAATTGTGTTTACAAATGCCTATGAATATATTTCATTTAAATGAACTCTCCCAGGGAACAATCTGCTAGGAAACCCCTGTATGATAACACTCAGTTATAAGGGAACTCAGAAAGTTATGACTGAAGAGGAAGAAGAAGAGAATTTTATTTACAATTTTGAACATGAAGGCATGACTGTATTTTTATTATTTGCTCTGTTCCAGTTTCATCTAATGAAAAGAGGTAAGCCTTTACGTAAGAATTTTTGCTGTAGTTGTAGGAACTACAAGTAGGGCAGTCTGTCAGGAATACAAGTTTCCTATTGGCATTTGTCAAATCAGCTTTCAAATATTATAATAAAAATATTATTACTCAATAATATATGCAATAATCACCAATTCAAAGCTCCATTCCAATCTGTGCAAATAGATTCTGAAATATGCAATATCACATCTCAAGGCAATTCTATATTTAGCATAATAAATATTATAAGAATTCAAGATCATTAAGAACAGCCATTTAAATGGCATTAATCCTTAGTTTAAAAGTCATCATAGATATTTGGAATCTAACTTGTCCTGGTATATTAAATTCTGACCTGAGTTGTTGGAAAAACGTACAGTGAGTGTACATGCAGAAACAAGAATATCTGGAAATTTTTCTCCTCTTCATTGGCACAAAGGAGCTGCTGGAAAATGTACAGATGCACAAATATGAAAAACCGTAGACTGTAGAAAATTAAGTTAGACAGCTGGCATTGACCAAGGGCTGGATCCCAGTTACTACAATGCCAGGTCACTGAGGTAAATGAGAATTATTTTCTGTGGTCTTTTCCTCATTAAATAAATTAACAAATAAAATTCTGTTGCCATCAGCTAATGCTACAATGAGCAGAAAGCTTTGAAAAACATTGTGCTATAGATGTCCTCAAAATTTCTAGAGCCATGCAGACATGATAATGAGAAGAACTGATATGCTTTTTATAGGATATGTAGCATCAGTCTTAATGATTTCTCACACTACATTCTTTATACTATGAGATCATTTGTCAGAAGAAGAATAACAATCAACTAAGCAAAAAATCAGTTTCATGTCTTTTAAATCTGGCTCAACTGCTCCTCGTTAGAAGCAGTTGAAAGACTGGTTAAAAAGCATGTAGGCAACACCTGTAACAGAAGTCAACATTTGTTTCAGAAAAAGTGTTTCAAGGAAGCTGTAGCCCAGCTGAAAAAAAATCCAGTCATGAATAACAGGTAAGATCAACAGTCTGAAAATCATGGTTATGAGGATAGACTGGAAAAACAGTTACTGTTTAGTTTTAAGAAGGGTATGCAGAAGGAAAATGTGGGACGAGACATCAAATATGCAAACTATTGCTGCACACAAGGAAAATAAAGCTTGAAAAAATCTCCATATCTCACTTGGGAATAAGACTAGCTAAAGTGGTTTATATTAGATACTACAAAAAAATGAAATATTAAACATGAAAAAATATTTAAAATCTAAATATTGAAAAAAGTATTCTCTGGAAGGTTCTGGATTGCCCATTATTAGAGGGTTTTATGACCAGATTTGGCAAAGAGTGGTAAAGAATAACAAGTGTAGAAGCAGAGGCAAATTTACTCTAGAGAAGAATCTCTCCCTATAGCAAAACTCTTTTGGATCATATGTGAAACAAATACTGTCTCTCTCCCTCTCTTTAAATGAGTGCTCACTTTGATTTAGGTACATAGAGATTTTTTTAAAAATCCACCACAACTAGAATGAGGTGTGGAGGAACTTTCAGCTGAAAGTTAATTTTTATTATTATTTCATTGGATCATGATGTATAAAGACATAGAATTCCACTGTATATTTTGCTGGAAATATCCAGTGGAATTCAGCAAGAATCTATGCTTTGATGCAGACATATCAAGTAATTTCTGCTTTGATGTCTACTCATTGGCAGTAAAGACTGCACGTTTGCATGCCTAACTTTAGAAGTCTAAAACAAGTCCACAACAATCAATTTAACTTCCTTTCAAATCTTTTGGACAGAAATAATCACTTACACATGACAATCCATCTTGTCTCAACCAAAAATGTTAAAAATATCTAAAATAGGCCATGCCATATTTCCTGCAAAATGACCACATATCTCTTTGACTTTTGGGAATTCAAGGACAACCACCCTTTATTTAAGCAGTAAAATCTTAAGATACCTGAATTTTTCTACTAAAATCCCTCTAAGCTGCATCATGTGTCTCTTTTAACCACCTCCCCATCTTAACTTCAACCAGGTGAATTACTTTGATCTCAGAGTATAGTTATACATGGTAAAATTAATAGAATGACACAACTTGAATGAACAAAAATTATATTTATGAAATAAATTCTAAGATTTTTTTCAGGGGAATTTTTTTACCATTTCCAGCTGTAGCATACTCATATTTGTGGGGTGCTCACATGATCTGCACATGGGGTGATCTAGGCAGCCCCAGCTCTCAAGGCAGGACTGTGACTGTGGGTGTGATGTGCAGTGAGGGGACCTGCTCCAAACATACCACAGAAAAGACCTGTCAGATCATTGAGTCCCCACTGCCAAATCCACCACTAAACCATATCCCACAGCATCACATCTGTATGCCTTTCAAATGATTCCATGAATGGTAACTCTACCCTGGGTGACCTGCTCCTGGTGTTTGACAGCCCTTTCAGTAAAGAATTTTTTCATAATATCCAACTTAAATCTCCAGTGGTGCAAACTGGGGACATTTCCTCCTGTTCTGTTGCTTGTTACTTGGGAGAAAGACCAACTATCACTCTCTACAACCTTTCAGGAAATTATAGGGAGATAAAGTCTCCCCTGACCCACAGTTTCTCCAACTTAAACAATCCCAACTCTCTTAGCTGCTCCTCAGATTTATGTTCCAGACCCTTTGCCAGCTTCATTTCCCCTCTCTGGACATGCTCCAGTGCCTCAACGTCCTTGCCTTGTAGCCATGTAACAAAAGCAAGGCCACCATCAGCCAGGTCACCCAAAGAATTAACCAAGAGAAGGGAAATTCTGTTGAATACAATAAAAGAAATTGAAATACAGAAGGATCCAGCCTGAAAAGTGGTATAGAAGCAGCATGAGGAGTTTCCAGGTGAGGCAGCAGCCTATGGCTGGAAAAAGGACACCTGTAGGGATGCACATCAGGGCAGGGAGCATTTGCCACTGGCGGTGACAGTGAGGAGATTCCTGGGATGCTGGGGAAAGGGGAAGGAGGTGCTTCTGGGCTTGATTTATGGGACTGGAAGATATGTAACTGTTTATTAATTCTCTCTAAGTGTCTGGTAACGTGATTTATCTGTTATATTACCAATATTGATCCTGAGTCTATAGTTCACTGTGGGTTAATTACATGTCATTAATAAATTAATAAAATGTTTCAATTCCTATTCTGGCCTAAGCTATGTGAATTCACTTGTTTCTTCCTGGTGTCTACCTTTCCTGGGGAAGGGTGTGCAGTTACTCCTCAGATAGGAATAGCAGTGAATTATTTGTACACTGGAAATAATAAAGGAAAAGCCTGTTTTTCAGGAATGGTTAGAATTTTAAAATGTTTCCAGTTGCATATTAGAGTAGCTAAAAGTCCCACAAAGTAGCCTGAAAAACTTGAAAAACCAAAGAAGCTACATCCACATTTCTCTCATCTGTATTCACAATATTATTTGACTTAATTTTTTTATTAATATATGTCATTAATACCCAACATTAATATCAACACACACTACTAATAGAAAAAGAACTACATTTCTGTCTCAGGCATGTACACTGGTGAGTTTTCTTTTGTATTTCTGGCATATTTTCATTTCCGGTTTTTAAGATAATTTCTCTAAGAAGATGACTTTCCTTTGATCCTGTTATTCATATTGCTCATCCAGATTTGGAAATCTGGGATGAGGGAAAGGGGAGGGGAAGCACACCAGATATTTTTGCTTTCTAAAGTGAAAACCAGATCTGTTCAAAGATTTGATTTGTAGCTGAAGAATTAACATGCTTTACCATACTCCAAAGGAAAAAAAATACAATGCTTAAATTGTTATAAAGACAGTTAATTTCATTTTAAAAACCCAAACATACGAACAAACTCAAAAACCCCAATGAAATTAAAAGAAGCAGAACAACTGACGGTTTTTCAAACTCTATTTTCCACAGAAAAAACAAGTAAATGTCTTAAAGGCAGGATTAAGCCCCTTCCACATTACTGTTTCTAGCTGTGATAATGCATCAGTCACTCTATGTAGATTTTATTTATATGTGTGTAATCTGCATACATATTTATATATCCACACCCAGAGGTACACACCCCCTGGAAGTGAAGGCAGGGGAGAAAGACTGCTAAGTTCAGAGGAAGCATGTCTAACAAATAAATGAATAGATAAATAATTCTCAATATTTGTGGGGAAAAAAATGGAAAATTGGTGTGCAACACTTCCCTTGCATTATATTTTCCTAGCCCACCTGGAGGTTTTTGTTATGGAGTACTGCAGGTGATGTAAACTTAATCTTTACAAAAATCATAATGAAGTAATATTCTAGAAACTTCCTTTACATGAATGCATTCTTTGTTCAATTTGGCATCATAATGTATCTAAATAATTAGTCCATGTAGCATGGAGGTAAAAAAGAGAAAAACACAAAAAAACAATTCCCAGACCCCTGCCTAGTTAAGTAGGCTCTCTAGTATTGCCACTGCCATGTGCTCCATGGACCCTGAATAACAAAAGGAACTTAAAGACCATGCTTATATTATACTTTTCTGTAAATCATCCTCCATTAATAATAGTAAATCAGGCTTAAGTAGGTTTGATTTGCCTCCTAGCTTTCAAAGAAATATCCTTAACATTTCTATACCACATTTAAATATTTAATGTTAAGTAACAAACTTCAGTGCTGGAACATTCTCTCAGGCTTTCCTTTCCAAAATACAACTTAAAAATAATACTCACAAGAAAACTGAACTTCTTGGAGCAATTTTGGAACTAGGCTAAAAGAGGGCATATGATTTTTTGGAAGAGTATGTGATACACGCTTTTTATGTTCCAGAAACACACAGACACAACTCAGAAGAGCTCTTTCTCTGGTCCTAGACTCATGACAGCATAGTTTACTAGGTTATCACCAGGATTTATCAATTTCAAAACATGCTAATGAGGGCACTCAATTTTTGATCAACATGAAGTCAATGATCTTTATTACAATGTTTGCCACATGGAAAATATATTTGTGTTTGCATCTATATGGAGCACATACCAAAGTGGTGGTAGATGCTCCACTGCTGGAAACATTGAAGGTCAGGTTGGGCAGGGCTCTGAGCAACCTGAGACAGCTGAAGATGTCCCTGGATCATTGAAGAGGGGTTAGGCTAGATAACTTTTAAAGGTCCTTCGTATCCCAAACTATTCTGTGCTTTGATGGTTCCATGATTCTAAACCATTTTTACTGTTGTATTAAAGGTTCTGATATTATTGTTAGCTCTGTAAGCTTAGTATATTTATTCTCTGAAACAGCCTTTCCTATGCTGTACTGCTGTTGCAACTCAGAGTGAGCTTTTAATACTTTCATTTGTTTATTTTCAAAGTTTTTCACGATTGTCAAATGACGAATCTACAGCACGCGCTCCAAGTTTTTCAAAAAGTCCTAGCAGATTGTCTTTATGTCAATTACAGTGGAAAATGACAGACCCGATTTTGGGAGAGCTTTATGTATATATGCATGTGTGATAATGCTATAACACCCTTCCTATTTCAGCAGTTACAGCAAAACTTTATGGACTTCCTCTGCTGTAGTATAGTGGCTACAACTATATGTAAAGGCAATATTTTTTTTTTTTTTTAGAACAAATGAACATCAGGATAAAGAAGAAGCAAATGTATAGAAGAGTTCACATTATTCTTCAGAAAAGATACTTTCACCTTCCCTTAAGAGCAAGTACAAGGGGAAAAAAATGCCCAATATAGATGGGTTTGAAGTCTATGTCCAAAGGTGAGCTATAGAATCTCTTGCAAAACTCTGGAAATTCAATCCATGAACCTACCCTCTAAGTCTTTCAATTAGCCCTTAATAATATAGTTTATTTCCCTCAAGCTTATCTTAGAGGACAGATTTTAGCTATTGAGTGGCTCTGAGATATTTAAAAGAAACATACTAATCTTACTGCGTAATAGAATATATTAAAAATATAGTATTAAAATATATATAAATTAAGCTTATAATCACCCATCACCCATTGGAATTACATTATTTATATAATAATGTGTCCTTCCAATCAACTCTTTCTTTTGTTTGTGCTGAACACATAAAATATCAGCTTTCATGAAGATTTAACTACAAGCAGACAGAGACTATTCAAATCTATATAGAGCAAGGTTTTCCTAGGTAATGTAATAAACATAATTAAAAAAGTAAAGCCAGTTTAGTAACATGAGTTTGAAGAAGTAATTTTAATGGTAAGTAACAAAACTTAAGTGTCATTATTGGTATTTTGTTTGTTTATTTAATATCTCTCTTTTCTTCAGTACCGGTATGTTCATTTTTGGGGGGTATTTTTTAAGGAATTGAATGTTTATCTTTTCTTCAAAAATATGATGGTTTACAATATTTTTTTCTTTGAATTCCTCAGTTCATTGTCAGGTTTCCCTGTTCCGATAAATACTTTAGACAACTCAGACCAAACTTTACATTAAAGGTGACCTTATCAACATATTCCTCCTTTCACTTATTTAGTTATAATCAAAACCTGTTCTGACACATGAAAGATGTTCTCATTATGCAAAAAATATCTGGACTGGCATAATAATTTGAAAGACATCCAACAGCTTCACCCTGTTGCTAACACTTCTCCCTGCCTTGCTGCTTGATTCTGTGTAGCTGAGATTCAGTGCAAGTACCCACAAAGGATTTTAGTCTTGCTCATTTTACCAGTTTCATCATCCTATTGATAAATCTGTAACACATTAGTCAAAAGACAGCTGTAGTATAGACCATTTTCTTCTTAAGAAGAATTAGTAAATGCACAAAAATAAAGATAAAGGGACCTACATTTTTGAGAATATAAGGTACTTTTAAAATTCTAATTTTTCAGTTTACAGCTCAAGTTAAATTTCCATTCTTGAGGATCCACAGCCATTTTCTTGGTAGGTCAGTTGAAGTTTTGTGAGAGAGAACTTAGTTATTTTCAAATGAGAAATTCTTTAGCTCCATATCTCCAATTGAAAGATGTTCAGACATCTTCAAGGGCATTATTATAATACATTATTCTCCCCTTTCTAAATGAACAATCTTTTCCACAGGGCATGTCAATAGACCCTGTGATATCTTTGGTTATGCTTCAGTTCTCTAAACAATACATAAATAACTGTGGGGAAAATATTCAAAGACATTTGGATATCTAATTCTTACTGATTATATCGAGTGTAACTGTGTACTGCCAGTATTTCAGCAAGATAAAATCTGTGTTGCCTAAATTGCAAGGCCAAGACTTTTAGGGAATCAAAACATTTTGAGATCAAAGATTGCATATTTGTGTGTATTTATTGTTTCACATTATCTCAGTTATAGTGTTTAATATTTTAACATATAATTCAACATAAAGGAAAGGAAAGAAACCTGTCACCAAGTTCCCAATGACAATAAGTGGCAACCAGAATTTACATACTAAAAGGTGAAGCCCTACCAATGTGATATATATCCAAAAGTAAGGACTCATCATACTAGTGATGATATTGGAAATGTATTTTATCCAGCACTAGAAGTTTAGATATAGAACAGTTGTGTTTGTCAGGCACATGGCTCCATGCAGTAAGCTCTCAGCTCCCAGTATAGGATTTTTACAACAATAGAGCAGACTTAAAACATTTTACTGCATCAGTGAAAACTCCTGATAGGCTGGCTAGAAAACAGCTTTCAAATGTTCTAAAGGAACAGGGAAGGAAATTCATTCTAATATTTCATTTCAATATGTTATGCAAAGATTTTGAAATAAAAATTAATAAAAATTAAAGCAAAAATTAGGATGCCTTGGGATGTTGAGCAACTTAGTGGTTTATGTGAGTTATCCATAATTTTATCTGAGCTTTTACTAGTAGTATGTTAGGTATTTTCTATTGAAAGTGAAATATTTCCCTGAAGCCACATCTTTCTGCACCCCCCCACCACCCCCGCCAAAAAAAAAAAAAAACCCAAAAGGAAAAGAAAAAAAAAGAAGAAATGCAAATATCAAAAAAGAATAGAAAGAGCTTCTTTGCTGTGTTTCTGTTCTCTTTTATACCATGTATAATTGCAATAAAAGACTGAAATATACTGCCCAAGGTAAAAAGTGTTGTGCACTACATTATTTTAAAATTGCTACATGTTGAGTTAAGAAACCTAATTGTACAAACAGTCATACAAATATACTTACCAATCTGCCTCACCTTTGTCCTTTGAAACAGTAAGTTTCACTGGAAGGGTTTAAAACCTTTAATGTACAGTATAATTATAAGTATATAACCCCTATGGCAAGAGGCAATTCCTGGCAAGTTATGCATAAGAATTTCCTGGTACTTCCCAGGCCAAAATATATCTTGTTATGACTAATATTTCATTTGGATAGTCATAAGTATTTTTTAAATAATTTTCGAGATCTTCTGTTTCTTATATACTGTTATCCAAAACTGCCATCCTAGAACATATTTTCACCAATAGCAACTTATAACTTATTTTTCAAGGAATTCCAAGAATTTGTGATGTGAAATGGAACCAAAGACCTAGCCACAAAAACCCATATATCTATCATTCTAAAGCTTGATTGAACTCTTTGCTCAAAATCTAAGAAAAAGTTTATAATCTATGAAGACAGGAGGACTAACTCAGAAAACAAAATAGACCAGCTTATTTTTGACATGTAGAAATATTCCACACACCAGCCCTGTCAGCCTCCATTTGTTTTATTTCTTGGGTGAAACCACTGTTTGTCATATTTTCTTTTAAAATAATGCTATAAAGACTCCATATGAAAAGAAAATAATCTTAAAAATATAAAAGATTTGTAGACACAATATGCCAAATTATTTCAGCCAGAAATCTGGTCAGAAAGAATTTATTTGTTTGGTCAGAAATGCTGATGGAACAAAAGTAACACAGGAAAATAAAAGCTGAAATCCAAACTCAACAGTTTTCAGCAATGACAGAACTTCTCTAGACAAGAGTTTTGTAGCCCCCCCATCTGATCTGAGTCATATAATTGAACATCAGCCCTTGTCTTCTCCAGAAACCCAACCACTAGGCTATGCTCTTGCTCTTCTAATGCATAGTTAGATATTCATTAAATGCAAAAGGGTGAGTTTGACAACAGCCTACCTAGTAACTAAGGCTCTTAGCTATGGTTCAAATGATCCAGGCTCAATGTGCAGTTCCAATGAGTATTTATTATGTTATCACAACATGTTGAGCAATTCCTGCAGAATAAGCTACAACCATGAGAAAATACTCCATAGCCAGATCATCAAAGCAAAGAGCTTTCCTGCATAGACCAACAGGTCCATTTGATGGACATCCACTTTAAAAAAATCAGCGTGCAGTCTACAACAGATCTTGATATCTTTCCTGTAAAATCATCCCTTGCTGAGATGTATTTAAAAGAAAAAGACTCATTTGATGTTCATAACTTAAGAGTTGATATTTTTTAATACATGGCTTGATCTTAAAATGTGCTGAACACTCTGAGTCGATTCAGCAAATCCTTTCATAGATGTACAATTTGAAATAGATCTTTCATATATTTCCATAAAAAAAATAATATTGATTTTCTACTTTTCATTCACTTACTGAGAATTTGGACAGTATGTTACAATAGCCTTGAAGACTTCATAAGACTTTCCCTGAAAGTGAAATGTCTTCACCTCAACCTTAGAAGATTTTTGAGAAAAATCTTCTTTTCTTTTTATTTATTTTTGTTGTTGTTGTTTTTTTTTAATAAAGTTTAGGGTGATTTTTCTTTATGGAAATCTTCTATGCATGGTAAATCTAATCCTGAAAGACAGTTTCACACTGAATATATGACTAATTCTTACAATTTTAAGAGGAAAATTCCAGCATTTTTCCATTTCATTGCCTTGGGCAAAGTAATTCACCTCTTTGTGAATTCACTACTTTGTGTAGGAAGGATCCCACAAACTATACTACACCATTAGTAAGAGATCTAAGCAATTAACCATATAAACCGTAGGACACATTGATTAGTTAAACCCAAAATTTAGTGAAGCAGGTTATCAAAAGATAAAACTTTCAGCCCTTTTGCATATTTGCATAAATACTATGCTGAATAAAGGCACTGCATAACTTTTTAACTGAATGCATTTTTTTTCTCTTAAGGATGCGTACTACTTTTCATGAGGGATATTAATGAAGTATTGCTTGATAGTCTGGTAAGACCAATAGGTTTTTCAGTCATTTTAATGGTAAACAGAGAAAAAGAAACAAAAACCCCCCACAAGCCCTAACCTACCTCAGCTGACAGCTGTAGAAATACATTACTTGTGGGAGAAAGATGTTTTGTGAGGTTTCTATTCTACACACATAATTTTCTGTAGGACTATTAGTAAATGCAGGATATTCTTAATAGAATCATAAAATTGTTTGGGTTGAAAAAGATCTTTAAGGTCATTGAGTCCAACCATTAACCCAGCACTGCCAAGTTTTCAACTAAACCATGTTCCTAAATGCCACATCTATACATTGTTTAAATATCTCTGGGGTAGTTGACTTAGTATTTCCTAGGCAGTCTGTTCCAGTGCTTGATAACCCTTTAGGTGAGGAAATTTTTCCTAATATCCAATGTGAACCTCCCCTGGTGCAACCTGAGGCCGTTCCCTCATTTTGTTGTTTGCTACATGGAAGAAGGTAGTCAGGCTACCCATGCTTCAAAGGAAAAATGGCAGTACATAAAGCCATCAAACAGCTAAAGAAGCAGGCCTGACCCTGTCAGCAGCCAAAAGTTAGATAAAAACCATGGAAATATCACATCTGACAACTGAAGTTAGGAAAATTCCTTGGCTTTTTTCTTCCTACTGTGTTGAGGTTAATAAGCTATCTCACCAAATGAATGAGATTGAGTCCTAACAGAGTTAGAGCTCACATACTCCATCTCAACCAGTGCCAATATTACAAATGTCATTATTTACTCATCAAATCATAGTATAATACATGTGATATCTTGTTTTCAGTAGCTTTAAGCTTTGTTAGAAGTTGGATGTTTTCACTGATCAAGGACAGAGCCCAGGGTCAGGAAAGCAGAGAGAGTACAAATAAATTTCTATGTTCAGCAGCAGTTCACAGTCATCTAAATGGTATCCAGAACCAGTGAATGTTACCAGACAGGCCATATTGGATGCCCAATAGAACAGTGACTTCTGGATTGGCAAAACCCCTTAGGCTCAATACCTTGAGATCTCCAGGGCATCCAAGGATGAGTCTCCATCCATAAAAATACCATAAACAATGGAGATCTAGTCAATAAAGTCAATACTATAGGGAGAGCAATCCAGTTCATCCTAGGGTTCATCATGGGCCTAGATCAATTATCTGCAAACGGATATTTAGATGCGTCTAAATGTCCCTAAAAAATTCTCACAGCTCCTCAAGAGGTCTCAAACTGAATCTGTCTTGGCATTGGCTGAATCCCAGATATGCTTACTAGGCAAAAAGCCTGATATGTGCAGCAATGAAAAGAACAGGGTAAACCATCAGGTGATGTGAAAAATGGGGATCAAGAAACTGGAATTGAGCAGGGCAGACTGAGAGTGAAAAAAACAGATGAGATGGGTGAAAGGTAGAGAGACCAAAGGGATTAAGTGTTCGTGAGTATAGAGCTGTAGCCTAAGGGAAAAGGTTTGGAAAGGGATTAAATTTCAAATAAGGAAAGGTGATGGCTGATCAAGACAGGTGAGACTGGTGGAATGGTGAGGAAATAAAAGTTCTAGCAGAGAAATTGAAAGTATTGCACGCATACCAGTAAACCTCAGAAGGTGAACTGTGAAATGGCACCCTAATTTGAAATTCTTAGTATTTTTTTTCTTATTATTATATTTATATTAATATATTTTATATTTTATTATTTTTCAGCAAATATCTATGAAATATGTTTAGCAAATTTTTGCATGGAATGTCAGAGGTCTGTCGTATCCATCCAAAGCTTCCAGCCAAGCTGTCAGATATTATTGCATTAAAAACTTTCTGCTTTTCTAGTTTGCCTTTATTTTTTTAATGGAAATTTTACAAAAAAAATACACCTCTCCCATCCTCTCAAAACACAGTGAAGCTCCAAAACTAAGTCAAAATATCTGCATCTTGATTTTTCATTTTCTTTAAGGAAGTATAAGCAATTAATTTAAGCTGAACTTCTGAAAGGTGATTGCTTTCTAGCCCTCATCATGTGGACGAATTTACAGATACCTAGAAGTCATATGATATTTTGAAGTACTCCACATATTCTGGAAGACAAAACTCAAACACCTTATCTGATTTAGTATATTATTTGATACACTACTCCTTCCCTTTGTCTCAGCGCAGGAAGACTAGAAGTGTCCTCCTTGCTAAAGAGTATTGTGAAAATCCATCCATATTTAAGGACCTTTGTCTGTGATGTATGAGGGAGTTTCCTGGATTGTCAAAGCTCAGGAAATGCTTCTGGTACTCAGGAGCTCGCACTGGAGACTGCTGATGCCTCATCACCTGCAGTGATATCAGTGTATCATCTACAAGACTTGTGTGAATCAAGCATAGAGCAGCTCCAGCAGGGTTTGTGTGGCCCCCATGTACTTTCTGTAGTTACACTTACCTGGGTCTGACAATTGCTCTGTGGGACCAGGCTGGTCTGAAATCACTCAAGTCTGTGTTAGGATGGATATTGCAGTGAGGGCTGCCACAAGAGAAGAAATGAGCAATTCTGCCTTTGGAACAGGTTTTGTAGCAAATATGCAGTGAGTAAAATTTGAGCGTGTATATTTAGCATGAAGTAAAAAGAAAAAAAAAATTGAACACTTCATTAACTGAGCAGTATCCCCATATCCATCTGTCCCTTGATGAAATGGTTCCTATGCAAAAATAGTATGTAATTGTATAATTAAAAACTGCACTGAGTGCATAAAGGTTGACAAAAAAATGAAGATTTATGTACACAACACACGCTCTCAGTTTCATGCACATGCACATATATATGTACGTTTTTCTATTATGATCTTTCCCCTGTTCATAAATTTAATCCAGGATTTAAACTCTGGGTAAGTCTTGTCTGATCAGGTATATTTATCTCCATCTGCCACATAGATGTTTGCATCTAAATGTAAACTTTCTGCTTATGCAATTCCTAATTAGTGGAGAGAGATAGAGGCTTCTGATGCAATCCACAGTCTGATCTAGATATGTATTTTAGGGAAAGCACCCTAAAACTACTTAATTCCATAGCTTTGACTATAAAACAGTCTGAATGACTTCTCCAAACATAAGCAATGTAGACTTCTAAGATTAGATAACATGAATCTCATGCTAAATGTTTACTTCATGCCACAAATTCTTACCAATAAAAACATGCATTGTAAAATAGATGACAGGTAATATTATAGCAAGAAAGAAATGTACACTATAATAAATCTGTCTAGGCTAAGCATCTAAAATTTTTACCTACTCCAGTGAAAAAATACTTAGAGTTAAATAAATAAAGAGAAAATGTATAATTACATCTTGAAATGTATATTACACTTTCATAAACTATAATATTCAGAAAAGAAAAATCTACAGTGAAGTGAAAGTAACAATTGAAATAATTAGTCATTGGTTAGTAGGATGTTGAAAAATAACACAGAGAAAAAGTACATTTCTAACATGCAATTATCTAGTTAGTCCAAACAATTCATTATTTTCCCCTGAATCAATATTACAAATGCTCAATATTTTCTTCTGTAAACTGAAATTAGATATCAGTCAGATGTAAGTACCAAGCAGAAATGATTTGTAGCTCTAAAAATTATGCCTCCTCAAAATCTGATTGTGAAATTGATTGCAAGCATAGAATTTGACATTTTACCAATTATATCACATTACTGAATGTGCCAGTAAGAGTTCCTGGCATATAGTGTAATATACACAAACTATATGTGAAGTGACAACATGAGCAAGTTATGTCTGACTTCAGCAAATGTAGCTATAATTTTTAATTCCAGACATGATGATGGAAGGAAAAATCAAAGCATTTTCCATTTTAATTTAAATTGTTGATGATGACATAATGCATGACTTGGCTACTTTTAATATCCTTGCCAGCATTCAGAAATGTATATAGCATGCATAAAGTTTGGTCATACTCTGTTTATTATTTAACTCATAAATAGTAAAGAAAGATTTTGGGGAAGGTGATGGACACTCTGGCCCATTCCAAAATGAAAGGTGTTCCTTCTCTTTTCTCTGATTTAAAGATGAAATGTAGCAATAAAACAAAGAAGCTTATATAACATTTGGCAGAAACAATGGTGGTCGTGGAATGCTGACCTACTGGAAAATTAACCATGATCCTGTGTTCTGTGTGGTCCCTTTAAAGTTGAGCATGGAAGAAAAAGCTTTTAATACATTTTTGTGTTCATTTTAACTATTTAGCAGAGTATCTGAGGCATTGTTATGACAGACAAATACACTTCTAACACTAAAGTTGTTATTCCATCTTTAAACTTGAGTAGCCATGTATACATTACTTATATAATATTTAAAGCTGGCATGGATGTTTAAGAATACAATCAGACAAGTGTCCTCTGAAAACTAGAGGTGTAAATTATTGTCTCAGTGTCTATGAATGCAACTCAGTAAGATTTAAAGAAACTGATACATATGGTGAAAGAAAGTGAACTAGTGGAACATTTTAGTTCCTATTTTTTTTTTTTTTGGCATATATTGAATCACTACACATTTTCTTTTAAAGTGCTAAAGTTTGTTAGCTAGTCATTTGTATGCTATTTTATGTGGCAGTCAATATAAAATTTCCATAGAAAATGCTTAATAAACAAATGCATACTTAATATACTGTAGTTATGACGTGAAGGGGCTGGTTCCCATCTGGAATGACACAGCTTCACAGGGAAATTGGTCATTGAGAAGATGCTGTTTAAGCACTAGATGCATCCTGTAGTGGAAAAAGCTGTCACTGATGTCAGAGTGTTGTGTGAGGTCCATTGGCCTGGATTGCTGGCTTTAAAGGGCCGTGCACTGGTGCTGATTTCCAAGGGGTCCATGCAGCTCAATCGTGGTTACCTTCCGCAGGCGCCTTGGGGCTGATGACATTGCTGTGACTGCCTGACTATATCTCTTTGTTTCTGTTTTCTAAATATAGGGCCAATTTTACTTGTATCTAAGGAACTCACACGTAGCAACTGAGTAGTTTCAGATGTGTCTGGCTTAAGCCTTCCAAGTGTATTATAGTGTATTTTCAAACAGGCTATCACTCAACATACCACACAAAATTATTTGAATTATCTCAACAGCATCCCTCTGAAGTCTGTCTATCTTAAATTTGCTGTTGTCCAACTCCTATATTATTTAGTGGAACCAAGAAAATATTTCAATCTCAGAATCTCAATTTTCTTCCACCTCCACTTCCCTCTTCACCAACACACCCCTGTATACATCTGACTTACTCATTGGTTCTATTTTTAAAGGGCCATTTTTGAAGAGAAGGGATTTTTCTCCACTTAGACAAGTCCCTTTTACCCATTCTGTTTTCCATTTTCTCAACAGAACACCTCAATTCAGATAACATAAATGAAAATATCTTGGGTAGAAGTAAAAGGCCACACAAACCAACAATTTTGTTATTGCATTATATTGTGATATTTTCGTGCAGTGGTTCAGGTGTTTGATGACTCAATGTGTTCTGGAGAGTCCAAAAAGATTAAAAAAACAAAAAGATAAAAAAAATAAAAATGATAACCACACTCTAAATACTTCTAAGAATTATTGTAATTAATTTTTCCCATCCTTTCTCCAAGCATGACTATTTACTTACTTTTATTTATTTTTTGGAGCAAAGGTAGTGAAAATCAATAGCATCAGCAGTATTTGAAACATGCTTGGTAACAAAAGGTCTATGACTGTTCAGAGACACATGAAAAACAGATTTCATAATAATTTTCACTTTCATTTATCAATCATGAGAGGCAAAGTTTCCATCATAGCTTTTGTGGTTTTGGTTTTTTTTCAATTGATCTGTATAATCCATATAGTCTTTTACAGAGAACCGAGGTCCACGATGAGGAATAAAAATCGAAGTGAAAGGATTGTTGTGTTAGACTTTTGAACATTTAAACTGTATAAATAAATGGTAATCACAGATTTTGTATGACGTGATTGAGTTGACAACCAATAGATTTGAATGCATTAGAAATAAGATTAAAACTAAATTGTTGTGTAAATTATACTCATAAGTCTTCAACCCACTTATAACTTGCACTCACCATTCCTCCAAAATAAATATTCTAATAATTAGGCTTGATTGATAAATAATCATGGTTTCTAGAATTAAACAGAAATTTGAACTCAAGCTATTGTATTTGTTTGTTATTTCTACTTGCAAACCCAATCTCAGCTTGTAGTTTTAAACTGGAATTGCATCTGAGTAAGTATCAGAAAAGAGTGATATCCACAGAATTAGTGAGAAGGTAAAGAGATCTGAAAAGATGAAGGTAAAGTAGTTAAAAAGAGGTTACAAATTGTCAAGACTGACTAAAAGCAGTAATCTAAAAGCCAAAGAAAACCATAGAGAACTGAGACCATAAATTCTGTAAGATTCAATTTAGAGCTTCTCTTATTAATTCATCAGAAAAGAGATATTCTTGTTTCCCATTGCTTTTCATTGTATAACTTTTCTATTTGAAATCATGTATTAATTTTTTTTTAGTTTCCTGTTCTAATCATTCTACTGGAATGCAACATTATTTTTGTAGTGACACATGTTTGTAAAATACTGAATTCTTACCTAATTAAAAATGAAATAAAAGGCAGGTAAACATTGCTTCAAAACACATGTTGAATAATTTGATAAATGTACTAAATAAACTGTATTTTAGCAATTAATGTTGTACTGTAAAGATAGTACTCCCCAGTTCACTTTCAACTTCAAGGCTCCCAAACAAGGCACTTGGTCACCACCCTTCCCCTTCCTGCTCCAAGTATGGAGTTAGGAATTGGAGACACACAGGTGAAACCTTCAGATTGATAAAAACAATGTGCTGAAATATAAACTGAATGAAAAATAAATTGAAATGAGATAACAAGATGAACAGTAACATCAACAATATTAATAACAACTAGTATAAGACAAAGAAAAAAAAATAAGGAAATAATACCAGACTGCTTAATTCTTTTTAATTTCATCAATAATGAACTAAAATATGTATAGTTTAGGGTCTTAGATTTTTCTGAAGAGATTTGTTCCTCAGTCTCTCTTTCCTTTCCTTTCTTTTTTTTTTTTTTTTTTTTTTTTTTTCCTTCTTTTTATAGCTGGTCTTCTACAGAAGCAATCAAAAACAAGGACTTCTGCAGAGAAGCAAAACAGAAGAAAAGCATCACAGGGGACACTGCAAACAGATGTTTTCAAGGGAAAACAATTCTCTCTGACAGAAATTTGACTAAAATTACATGTTCCTTATTCCTGCTGCTCTGAAACTCAGAAAGGAACTGTATAGGTATTGTATAGACAAAATAAGGAGTCTGGGACTGTTTAAATACTTCCCATGTTGTTGATAAGCTTTCCTGCATTCATTGTTCTCTGTCTCCACAGCCCCATTTCACACTAACAGTAACACTGGGTCCTTTTAGATTATTTTCCCCATAGCAGCTTTCTTTGCATCTCTTTCCACATCTCTTGCCATTCAGCTAATCCTTCCTCCAAAAAAAATAATCAAAACTGCACATGATATAACTTTCATCATAGTTTTGTCTTGCTTTTTTATTTATTGAAGTTTTTTGGGAAAGTAGGCTACTTTTTTTTGGGGGGGGGGATGGGGCGGGAGAAGTGAGGGATGGTAGTGAGGAGGTTTTATTTCGTTGTCAGGAGAGGTGCTTTGGTGTAAAATTCAGAGTTCACTGGATACAATGAATTTTAGACATTCTTCTGTATTCAAAGTGTGTGATATGATTTATACCATATATATGAAACATCATTCAGTTTTTCTTGACTTGTATACTAGATACAAATACAAAAAAAGTTGTGAAACCTAGCAAATGGTTTAATGAAATCAGACAGTTATTCAAGACAGGTATATTGAATCTAACTTTAAACACTATTGACATCTACATTTGAGCTAATCGTTCTGGCTATAGTCAGGCAAGAGAAATTGATATGCCTTCTGGTGTGTAATTCATCTCAACCAAAAGCAGGCACCTCATACAGGTCATAGCAATTGCACCTTAAATGTGACTATTTCTCTACCTTGGCTACAATGGGAGCCTGAAGTGACTGTAGGTAAAAGCACTGTAGATAACTGAATCAGATGAAATGTTTTCCCCTCTCATCAATTTACATGCTGTCTACAAGAGACACATGTTTTCTGAAAGTTATAAATAATCTCACTACTATTCTGTTGAGGTATTTCCTGCAATCCAATTAAGCCATAATTTTTTAGGGTTCATGAAAACATTCTAAAGATCTTTACTTTCACAGTAGTTAGGAGACTAACCTTTTCTTTTTCCTTTGATATTAATTTCTAAACTTGAGTAGCAATAGGCCCTTGGGTTAATTTGGTTCTCCAGGATGTATAAGAATGTGTGCAGATTCCTGGCTATCAGGAACACTCATCCATAGAAACATGAACTCTACAGTATCAAACATTTGATCAATATGAGAGTTTCAGAGGAGAAAGTAGTGTTAAAAGTTTATTCATTCTATGCACTCTTTAGAGATGATTAACTGTCTTTATTATATTAAAGCAAACCCAAAGCCATCTGCCAAAGGCGATTGTGTCCAAGTACTGAAACCATTTCATGTGAAAACTCATTTTCAGGGTCCTAATTATTTTTCATTATAGTGGCAGTGTGGAATAGATTGGAATTGGACAGTAATTGCCAGGTCTGATCAGTGCGGACCATTGCAATGTATCAGTTTAGATGAAGTGTGACAAGGATACATCTAGCTACTATATAACTTCCATTAAGCAACTTCCCTGTCCCTGATCATGTAACACTTCATAGAATGTGGTCAGCACAAGGTCATAATAATGGTGTTCTGTCTGACTTCAAGTATTTTGTACACGCACAAGCTGTTAACCCCCTCTGTTAGCATCACTCTAACAATGTCCAGTTATTTCAGGTGTCAAGGATATTTGCAGTATTCCTCCAGAGGGGATAGAAGGACTTAAAAAAGGCTGCAGAACACATATATGTATATTTTAATGCTTCATGATGATAAAGTGTCCTAGAATTGAGAAACAAATTACCCAGAAGGTAGTAAAATGTGTTTCTATATTGCTTCATGTTTTAGGTACTGCAGAGCAAATTGGAAAACAAATGATCCTAGGTCCAAGCTCTAAATCTATAGATGTTTCTTTCAGCAAAACTCTTTTCTCTCATACACCACTTTCCTTATTTTCTTTCTCCTTCTCTTTCCCTTCCCAGAACAAAGACACTATGACTTGATCAGTCTCTAAAGTAATCTATAGGGATCACTCTGGGTTTGCTGGCCTTTCAGCTCCTGGACTTAATGAAATTATCTGAGGTACAGTTTTGCAGCCTTGTACTTCATTTGCTAATTTTGGCTTGCTTAGCTCTATTTTTGTTTCAGTTAATATTTCGAGAAGCCTATTCTTAGTTTTGTATGTCTCTGTTTCTGAATACTGTCCTTGTTGCCCAAAGAAGACCATAGAATATTGGAAAAACAGTAATTAGTGTCCAATTCCGAAAATATTCCTGACTTCAGTTTTTATTCTCACTACTGTAATTCAATGGAAGCATCTTTTGGCAGTAGTAGCAGTAAGGAGAGTGCTGACAGACCCTTTCATCTTGGATGCCAGATACTATAACTCTGACTCTGTGTCGGATAATCAAAAGTGGTTGGAGGTTCGTTTGTGGTTTTTTCAGGTTTTTTTTAAAGGTGAGCCAAAATCCATCTTCTCTTACATATCTAATCTGTACTTTTCACACAAAGAAAGCATGTCTTGATACTTTAGTAAAGAAAGAAAATTGTACTGTATTCAGAAATATGTCATAATGCTACCTTACCTATTTCTCAGAGGCATCATACACTGTACAGATATACACATTTTTAGAACTATTGTGTTCCCACAGCTTAAGACTTTGTCATTTGCCAACTGAAGAGCTGTATGAAATGCCAGCTCAAGCTCAGGATGATTAAAAAGAATATTGATTTTCTTTTCTGTACACAGTACTAATCTTCCAAAATTCCAAGGATGATAATATATCACTTTGTTTTCCAATGCCATTCACAGCAAAGACAATTTAAAAACATGAAAATTAGTGGAAAAAACATAATCAATGAGGTTATCTTCATCATCAATTATCTGAAAATAAAAATAATATTAAATTTTCTAGAAGAGTAAGGAATTTGTGATAAGGCATACTAAAATAGTTGGGGGGGAGGGGGGTGTTAGCGTACTTGGTTTTGTTTGCTTGGTTTTTTGTGGGTTTTTTTTTTAATTTATTTTTTGTTGTTGTTGTTGTTTTTATTTACTTAAAAGCATTTCAGCCACTTAATTCAAGTATAGGGTGTTTTCTGACTTTCCTTCTGGTGAAAGTTAAATTTTGGGGAGGGGAAAAAAATTGAACAAGCAATCTGTATCTTAACTTGGTATGAAGAAAAAACACTATTTAACTACCCAACTAAATCATTAAAAGAAAAAAACTTTTCAAGATTTTTTTTTTTTTTTAGAAAACCCTGCTAAATTTATTATCTCAGTTGGAGATAGTAGAATCTATTTTGATAAGACATTGGAACAATGACAGTTCTTGTTTTTACATACGCTGGTTTAAACAAGATAATTTTTATTTAAATGTAAGATGCCTGTAATACGCATGAGTCATATTGACTTCATATCAAGACTGCATTCAAACAACAAATATTTCTCAGTTAGCTTCACTTCCTGTAAGTCTGGATATGTATATTCAAAACATTGGGATGTAGGCACAGGCTCTACTGGGATGAAAAGTTCAGGGAAGTGAAGCTGACTTCACTCCTACAAGCAGGATGAAGTTGTAGGGTTGCGCCTGCCTTGACTGGCCCAGTAAACTTTGTAACTTCTTCCTTGCAGTTTAACCCCAATGTGCCACACACTGTGATGGGGCCTCTGGAAAAGGTAGAAAATGCTTCTAAGATACCTCCTATGTAATGTACCTGGATTAAAAAACCAGAAAAACAAAACATAGTTATTTGAAGTGCTAAAGAATGCCATGAGCAGTCAGGGGCAAAATGCTTCAGTGAAACATCTTTGTTCTGGCAAAATTTCTAAGCATCAATACAAAGCCACATAATGTATTACCCATAAAATAAGTTTTATATACAAGTCTGTATGCATATAAACAAAGATTTTTTTTCTGGAATTCTGAACATCTTTAAAACAAAATTGCAGGCTCGGTATCTAATTTGACTTTTATGAACATCATATCACATCACATTTGATCATTTAAAGTGAATAAGATTTCTGTGAAGGAAATGTCTAACAGTTCACAGGTAAATCATGACTGATTTTGAACTGTGCAGACCTTACCTCTACAGCAGAAGGAGACAGAATTTCAAGAATCTATCTCTGAGACACTGATGAACAACATAATGAGCCCAAGGATGTTGACAAGTCAGTAAACTGAGACTGTAGAACTATAGATTGAGAACTGTTCTGTCAGATCATAGATCCTGACAGTTTCCCCCCAGCATTCTTTGGTCTGTACTCACACAACTCTGATAATTAATCTAACAAGTACATGCAGCGCTTGCATGTAGCTGTTACTTGGGAAGCACCATATTTGAGCTAGAACATACATGGGTTTTTTTCACAATTATAACTTAATAAAAATAAAAAAAAAAATGAGGTAAGAACCCTGCGCTTGGCAAATACAAACATAAGCCCAGAAGGGCTTGAGTTCTGTTTTTCTGTCTTATATGTAGTCTTTGATTTTCCCAATACACTCTCTTCTTCAGAGCCCCAGGCAGAGTTCATTCAAACCACTATTTACAAGGGATATTTAGACTTCAACAATCTATTTATATGCTCTACTAACTTGGATAATATAATAAAAAGTAGATCTTCTAAATTTTAAAACAATATAAGAAGCATGTCAGGCAGGCTGGAGATGAGATTAATATTCAAAGTGACAGGATGAAGAAAAAGTATGATTAAATTTGTTAGGCACAAATGTAAGGTGAAAAGGAGCTGGGTGAAATTGTAGAAAGATTCAGACTAATAAGTGTTTATGAAGGTAAAGTTAGTGACAGGATGAAATGGGTTGTCTCAGGAGGCTGTTGACTGATGAATCACTAGATTCTTCAAAAATATCCGTAAAGACTGACAGAAGGAAAATTGATCTGCCTACAGAAGGTCTTTCCAGACCTATTTTTCTTTTCAGTGATTTTTACTTTGCACTGATGTGGTACAAGTCATCAAACACAGAAATGTGTGAGTGCTGCAATACAAGATGGCTTTGTCATTGCCAGGGCCCTTGATGCCTGTGAAGTGCTGACCTGGTCATCTCTCTTTTGTGCTCATGGCAGAAGGAGTGCAGGTGCATGAACAGTCACTTCCTAGGAATACTGTGTTCCTAAAAAGTACCCCAAACCATACATCTCCAATTCCTGCTTCTTATTTATCTTTGGTCTGAATGGAATATTTTTGGCTTCATAAATCCGTATAAAACAAATTTTAAGACTAAAATAAATCTTCAATATTCATACTATCCCATAGCAATCTTGGAAAGCTGCCTAAAGGACATTGTGGTTGAAGGAGCAAGATGAGATTGCCTTCTTTCAGAACTGGCAAGACAGGCTCAAAATATTTGTGTGAATGAATAGGCAACTGTCCAGAAAAGATGTGTATGTTGGTACTAATATCAACAGCAACAAAGCTTAAAAAGACTATCAAGGTTTTATGGGCTCTCCCCATCACCGTGTGCTGAGCTCTGGCTTGTGCACAAAGGATGATCTGAGCCAAGCATCCCCCTCATTATTTTTTTTCCTCATCTGTGTTGTTGCCATGTGTCTCAGCTCAGTGCATTCATTGAGGTGCACATCACACAGGTGCTGACATCGAAATGCAACTTAGACAATCCAGTCCCTCAATGGGCTAGGATGTGGGATGGATAGAGGTGGCACAAAATCTGAGCACCCAAGGGGCTGGTGGCCTGATGAAATGTCAGAGTGCATAAAACACAGGCCAGCTAGGGGCAGCAGTGTTGTTAAGCAAGTGGACACAGGGACACATGTGTGAGTGCCTTGGTGTGGATTGGCTGTTATTTTTGTCAAAATGTGGAAAAAAAATTAAATACAGCTAATGAAATCTGTCCATTGAATGGACACTTGTAGTTCTAAGAAAAACACTTGACCTCTCAAATATTAATTACCTTGTGGCTACCAAAAGTAGAGAAGATACAGGAAAGGATGCCTAGCAAAATTTGCCTTAGGGCCAATATCTGTAATTTTAGTATTATTTTAAAAGTACATAAAATTGACCAAAAATATATATTTCTGGCATATTTTTTAAATTGCGAGTTATGTAAAAATAAACTTAATTATAATGTCATAGTAAAATATTTTATTATGGGATTCCAAATAAAACACAGATTAATAGTTATGATTTCTATGCTATGAAGGTTGTGTCAACATAAATTAATCTAATTTATAAGTGTACTAATATAACGTAATAGTCATAAATCAAATTATTTTATAAAGAAACACATTAAAGAACTGATCTATTGACTTCACTGGCATCAGTGATGATCATGCTGAGTTAATCTAATTAGGATGGTTCACCTCAAAGTGTATTAAATATTTAAATTTTTAGCCACAGTTCAGTGTAGTAACTAGTGTTCAGAAAATCCCAAATATATATCCTTTGGAGGAATTTATAGCCTAAAATCCACCCTACTCATCGAGCCATTCACTGCTACAAAATAAAGAGAGTTCTTCAGTCATAGAACTAACTGGTCAAAGAATGTTACTTTGAACAATGAGAACTGATTGTCCTTGAAACTTTCTTCGCAGTCATGTAATTTATACTCTTGCTATTAAACATCTCATCCTTCTGGAACTGTGGTAATCTATGGCATGAATGGGGGATAAACATAAAAAGTGATTACCTATTGATATCATTGAAGAATCACTATTATTATTGTCAAGAGACTTAAATGTGCCTGAGCAATGTCTTTAGATTGTATTTAAACTATATAGAAAAATTAGCATAATGGACATTTTTTTTCCAGTGTAGAAGGATGTCTAACACTGATTCTCTGTTCTCTTTTAATGGAAATCTTTTTGCTTTTTTATAGCCACTCCTCTCTATTATATGATTAAACATGACAGAAAAAAAGAAAAAAGGGGGAAAAGAGCAGGTAAGAGAGTCATAGAGTCATAGAAAGGCTTTGAGTTGGGATGGGCCCTTGTGGAGGTTAAGTTTTAAATATGTGTTTATTGCCAATATTTTATTCAAAATATTTATATTTCTTTTAAAATATGTATATACCCCTTTTGCATATTCACATACCAAGGATAATGAAAAGCTTAACCATCCCTCTCCTTTCTAATTCAAGAAATCCTCTTGAATTCAATGGTGGTTCATGACATTAAAGGTGTGTAGTACCAGGACTCAATGTGTGACACTTCCATCTTACCTGTCATTGAAATATTTAAACAGTATAAAAGCTCATTCGGGGCTTAGATAGTTTACTATAAAATATATAAGCAGAATTTTCATCATATTAGGATTGCATATTTGATGCAGTTTACTGTGCTGTGTGCAATGTTCTCTGCTCTTTTCACTGTGTGGTGCCTTGAATGAATGGAACAATCAGCTCTTTGGAGGTAAAAGAGGAGTGCAAAGGAAAATGAGAGAGGAAATAATGAAGATCAGGTTCACTAGCCATGCATTGTATAACAGCTGTCAAAATGAAATAAAAGTCATCAGACTGATCATATTAGAGGGAGATCAGCTCTAACCGTAGTCCTATGTATCAGTGTCAATGCAATATCTGCAGAAAAAGTGCAAAAGTTAAGCAATAAGAATTTCCTAAGAATGCACTGATCCTTGCAATGTAATAGTGTAATACATGTAATTTATATGAACTATCATCCCTGCACTTTCTTGACCTCAGAGTAACTGTATATTCAACCACCTCTATTCAGACTCAATTATAAAACTACTAGAGGGAGAGAAACACGAATATACATTTTATTGGATTTCCAGATACACCATGGTGATTCAACTTCATAACAGATCAAGTTTTGTACTTTTTATTTATCTAAAGACTTCTTATTTCCACAGTCCTGAAAGTTTCAAAATCTTAATGGAAAATTCTTTGATTTGATCACTCATCCATGACAAGATTCACAGGTGAAAATTAGATGTATGAGCAGACTGCATGACTAGAGGGGGGAAAAACCCAGGTCTTTAATAGATGAAGCCACACTTTTAATTGTGATTTCATTTTGAAAACTTTCCATGAATACCACATGCTTGATTATTATTAGTTAAACACTAGTTGATCCTGCACTGTTATAATGACATTCAGTTTTTATTTCTTGGAAAGATTTCTGCATTTGGACTGGAGAAGGCAGCTCAAGAAGTCCCTTAATAAAGACGAATTTCATAAAACAAGAGTTTTCAATATTAAAAAAAAATCCTAAGTACTAAGTCTGTACTTCTGTGAGCACTTGCAAACATCCAAAAGTTATGAAAAGTTTGGGATCCTGCTCATATGTGACTCTACCACCCCAGCATATCTGCATGAAGGGTGAGAGTTCATCAAATATTTTCCAAGTATGTCAAATGCTTCCATACGGTGTTCAAATACATTTTCCAATTTCCTTCTGAAGTCAGTGGCAGCACTTGTTGGTGGTCCCTTGTAAGACTTGAGAAATAGTGGTCAGGACATTTAAATGATGACTAGTCTGCCTTGGAAATTGCAGCTCTGTTCATTAACATCATGACTGGCTGCAGATGGCATCAGCACTCAGGCATTACACCAGTGGCCAGTACTTCCCAAGAATGACCCAAAATCACTTCTGTCCATACACATTGCAAACATTTTCTCACACTGTTTAGTAACTAATATCCTAGTTTTCAGGTTATGGACTCTAGATGAACTACAGATTGCCTAGTAAATTTGATCTGTGGGTTTTCAGTATTTCAATCAGTCAATAAACATTAGAGAATGAGAATAGAAGACTAAAGCCATGGTGGTGAGAAGAGAAAGAGGGAGAGTGCAGGTAAGGATATTAGATATGTCATAAACATTTATTTTCTGTGCGTGATTTATTTGTTCTCTTTTACACATCTTCATTACCATGAGATCTTGCACACCAGAAGAGTCAATATCTCTCCACTGTCTATAAGAATATTTTGGAGTAGCTATTCTAAATATGTTCTTTACTCTGGTCATCTAGACTAAACTAAAGAAAAAAAAAAAAAAAAAGAAACTAAATCTGTCCTTTGTTACTTGGAAGCAAAAGCACTGAAGTAGGAAATATTCTGGAGTCTAATATTTCCCTAGAATATTTCACATGAAATAGGTCTCATTATAAAATGCATCATCTGATTATTATTAATTAAAAAATGAAAATACATTTTTCACACAGTGTCCATGGAAATATAAAGAGGAGTATGCGAACTTATTTTTTTCAATTAATGGGGAAGAGGTCTGCTAAGAGATCTGAGAGACAATGGAAAGAAAGATTACTTTTATTCATGGGCTGATGAAGAAATATCATGAGTCAAATTTTAATATTCACTTTGCAGAAGCAGTAAAATGTCCCTAGAGAGAGAACATCCATAACAACATGACTTTAGCCTGGCACAAAAGACAAAACATTGAAGATGGACTTTCACAGTCAAAATTTTCAAATTGTCAATATTTTTCTTCAATGCAGGACAACATTGGGGAAGAGGGAATAGAAGGGCAAGAAAGGAAGGGCTTTTATTCAGAATTCAAGAAAAGAACTTTGAATAATAAAGTGAGTATGTGTGTTTGGCCTGTTACTTGTGAATAAGCAAACTGTAACTGGCACCAAAAGGCAAAGGAGAAACTACTAGGTCATAAATGGAATGAAATTACTTATGGAACTAGTCACAAGTGTTTTAAATCCTCTGAATATTAATATCTTGCAGCATAAAGGATGTACTAATTTTCAGCTGCATCTAAAGAAAATGTTAAAGTACATGAACTAAAAAAGGTTCCTCATTTACATTGGCATGGCAGAAGTGGTTAGGGCCAAACCATCATGAGGGCAAATAGAAAATGTTTGTTTCAGCAAGTGCTGGTGGAATGACACTTTTTTTCAATGTTTAGCATATTAAATTTTCTTCATGGGTCTTTTGAACTTAAATTTTAATTTATTTCTTTTGAAGCACTTTGGGCAGAGAAGAACCTAAATAAATATTTTAATATCTGCATTTTTTAACCTTCCAACTTTATTCTGTCCTTTCACACCGACCCCATGGCTATTTTAGATACTAGTCCTGTTTTATTTTGTATTTTTTGAAATCTATATATAAATTCTGTATCTATAATATAGAAATCATAACATGCTTATTTTGCACACTTCTGTAACTGTTCCAGAGTCTGGCATAATCTTGTCAGAAGTTCAACCATAAGTGTTTAAGGCTCTTTTTATTTAACACAACCACACTAGAGCTCCACTATTTTAGACACAAGAAGTAAATAGGCAGAAAATTGTTTCTGTTCTTATCAGATAAGATACCATTTTATGACAATGAATTCTGGCTATTTTTACCCCAACATCAATTTGACCCTATTCTTTTAAATAACCTTCCATTCCCACATTACTTGGAATGATCTCTGTATTTGCACCAGGAGGCTGCTGTTTCTAAGTCCCTTATTGAACAATGCCAGCTGTGAACCTGATGTTCTCTTCCGCATGTGTTATAAACAGGTTATATTTTCATTTTCAAATATGACATTTTCACAAGAGTTCTACTAACAAGCTGAGTAACTAACATCCATACTTCATATTCATTGGTGCCTGCTTGCATTTTAATTAGGAAGCAGTATAAATGTTCAAGAATCTACAATATCAGGAAAGAAGCAACTAAATACCTGTTAATGCAATTATAACCCAGTTGTGTATCTTAATTACATGAGATTTTTATTATTAGAAATGAAACTATATGAATTATAGTTATATGAAATATAACTATATTTATAAATTATATGAAACTGCAGGAAATTGTCTCCCAAAAGTTCTTGTAAGGCTTTTCTGTTCTTCAGTACCTAAAGGTAAATCAAAGCTATTCCTCTGTTACTTAGTTAAACCATTCAATGAATAGTAGAAAGCATGTTTTAGAACTGCAGGAGGTGAACTGCCCATAAACATTCTGGTTCATTAGTGAGGATTTCTGATGGGAGATCAGAAGGTAATGAATTGTCAGCACCTAACAAAACCAGAGAACAAACACAGTATAAAAAAAGAAAAGACATAGTTCATGGAGAGGCCTCAGGAGAGCTCTTTGCAAGCAAAGGCAGAGATGTAAATGAGTTATTTACATGTTCATTTGGGATAACACATTTGAAATATGAGTGAACATTAAAAATGAACAAAAATTACTTATTGAAATAATTTAAAAAAAAAAGTAGAGTCATAATTATCTTCTCACAATTCTATAGCAGTTATAACTTCAGCAGTAAATTGTTGTTAATATCTTCTTTTTAAAACATTGGCAAAATGAAATGAGAAGACATGGTTTTCATTTAAGTTTTGAGCTGCAGAGTACTGTCCTTTGTTTCCCTTTCCACTGTATTAGCAACACATTTCTGATTTTATTATTTGGTTTATTTAATTTTTCAATGTGTATTCATCAACAATTTACTTATTTGTATCTCACTTTTCATTAAGGTTTCATCTTATGCAGCTGCAAGTGTTGTAAATAGTTTTGCACTTATGTTGTAATCTTTGCAACATTTTTCTTAACCAAGTTATTTGTACTCATACTTTACACATTATCATCATTCTCCAAGAAAGTGGAGTTGCACTATCAGAGCAAACTATAAGTGTTGTATTTCTGTCATTATTTCTACTATCAGTCAGTTCTGTGATATCTGGAAATTTACTTCCTCTATTTCAGATACCACCACCTTTTACAGTCTGTATGTAAAGATAAGTTTCTGCTTAAGCAGAATCTATACAATAAAAGTTTAAATAACCAGCTTCTATGTTATGACCTGTTCTAATCATAGCAAAGACTTTCAAAATATTCTTTAAGCACCTGAAATCTTAGTTTGGAAATCTATTTCCAAACAGACAAAACCATGCCCTTAACTATTATACATATTTCTTTTTTCCCTTTCTCTGATCTATTCAATCTTAAAATATTAATCTCATAAGTCAGGATTGAAACTGTACATGTTTTATTAGAAAAACCTGAAGTTTCTCTTAGGTTGACACCAGAGAAAATCCTATTTTATGCTTCTTCAGCTTGGTGCCATTAAAATCTGCCCTTATGAGGAAGAATGTTTCATAAAAGCAGTGCCCACAAACACTTTTCCAAACTGGACAGGCCTTCAGGTAATAGCTGCATTACAGATCATAACATTTTCTTAGTTTGCCATTTGTACTTTGTACTTGAGACTTAAATTCTCCTTTGAGTTCAGCTGGTCTTGAAAAAAAAGTTAAGCAGAGAAAAGGATAATGGACTGTGGAACAGACGGGTAGGAAGACAGATAATCAGATTGGCAAATAAAGAATAAATCTCTTATTCTTCCAATTCTTTTGCATTCTAAAGCCCTGTCTCATAAATTTATCTGATTTTTCTCAAGGGATTGTTGTGACCAATTGTAAAATTTTGGGTAATTATCATATACTGATTATGCTACACAGAGCATAATCTTATTTGGTTTCTAGTATATGATAATTCTAGTATAAGACTATAATTTTAGACTATTTTAGAAGCAACCAGGTGCTTCCAGGCATAGGTGCTCTTTCAAAAGTACACTTGTACTTTGAAGGGTTACAAAAATTCATTCTCTCCCTCATGGCATAAGCACCACACACTGTAATCATGGTATTTGGCCTCAGCATAATTGGTGTGATTAATAAATGCTGATGGATCAGCAAACTGTTTGCCTTGTAAAGTTCAGGATTTTGGAGATTAAAAGCAAACTGTTGTGTTATTATTAATGTAATCAGTCCAATACAAAAAAAAAAAAAAAAAAGAAAGATGGAGGAGATGGCAATTTGGCAACACTTCAAAATAAGCCATGGTACCTTGTTAATCCTTTGAGCTCAGGCAAGACTGTTGAATTACTGAGCTAAACCCATTTGGTATTAGCAAGGGTATACAATTAATGCAATAGGAATTTCATTTTGATTTTATCTAAAAGTGGGATTAAGCCCACAAAAGGACATTGCAGAAGCCTATTTTTTCAGTTGGCTGACATGCCTTACAATCTTTTTTCATAGAAAGCAGAAATGTTCTTAATTTTTATTCAAAGGACCAAGAGACTTTCCAGGACTCTCATCAGATAGAAATAGAGAATACTGGAAGAATAAGGATGACTTCTAATTTTAAAAAATTGATTTGTCTCCATAAAGAAGGTAAAGTTAACTTTCACAAATGCTTTATCTTGATATCCTTTTCCTCCTTGTTTCATTGTAACAGTCCCAAGGCTCTTTGAAGAATGAGCTATTAAATATGGAAAATTACTGAACTTAAAGTATTAACATTCTTATTGGTATGCAAAATCTTTGCCAAGTCTGACTTTCTTCGAATCTCTTCCTAATTTCTATTCTTTCACAAGCATGCAGCCATAAAGACTATGAAATTGATACAATTAAATAATTTCTGTAAAGAAAATATTTTTAATAATGTATTAATAGCAAAGATGTGATATTAATGATGCAATTTTTATGCCCCACATGACCCGGGTATTTCCAAAAAAGGACCTTTAAGGTACTTCCCAATGTCTCGGCAAAGTTCTAAGAGCTGCTGATGTATGCTGAGATCAAGTTAGAGCTGTTTGTCTGCAAGTTCCCACACGTTCTGGTTTTTACCTCTTTCTGATTGGAAGTGCCTTTTATTTAGACTCCTCTTGTAGCAGTCTTAGGAAGCTATTTCATAAAATGTGTTTTGAAATCTAATTTTCTCCTTCATCTCTCTTATTTAAACATGGGGGATTTTACTGACCTGAATTGTATCTTATAGCTACTGGTTAGATTTGTTTCAAAAATATACTGTTTATTGCTAGCCTATATGGAAGCAGCCATCCTAGTGGATATACTTATGAGAGATAGATCAGTCATCTGTAGGAACACAACTAATGCACTCTAGATTTCAATGCAGTTGGACAGAAACGACCAAATTTTTCTCAAATTAAGTAATAGAGTAATTTCTAACAAATAAAAATCTGCTCTGGGATTTTAGGTTAGCTCTAATCAGCCTGTCAAATTATGTGTGCCTTTCTTTCTTTCTTTCTTTCTTTCTTTCTTTCTTTCTTTCTTTCTTTCTTTCTTTCTTTCTTTCTTTCTTTCTTTCTTTCTTTCTTTCTTTCTTTCTTTCTTTCTTTCTTTCTTTCTTTCTTTCTTTCTTTCTTTCTTTCTTTCCTTCTTTCCTTCTTTCCTTCTTTCCTTCTTTCCTTCTTTCCTTCTTTCCTTCTTTCCTTCTTTCCTTCTTTCCTTCTTTCCTTCTTTCCTTCTTTCCTTCTTTCCTTCTTTCTTTCTTTCTTTCTTTCTTTCTTTCTTTCTTTCTTTCTTTCTTTCTTTCTTTCTTTCTTTCTTTCTTTCTTTCTTTCTTTCTTTCTTTCTTTCTTTCTTTCTTTCTTTCTTTCTTTCTTTCTTTCTTTCTTTCTTTCTTTCTTTCTTTCTTTCTTTCTTTCTTTCTCTTTTTTCCTTTCTTTTCTTTTTCCCTTTCTCCCTTTCTCTCTTTTTTTTCTTTCTTTTCTTCCCTCCCTTCCTCCCTTGCTCCCTCCCCCTTCCTTCCTCCTTTCCTCCCTTCCACACTCCCTTCCTCCCTTTCTCCCCTCCTTTCATTACAGCTAAAATTAAGAAACACTCACCATTCCAGATGAAATTATATTAATACTACAAAAATATTTGTCTCAACCATTTACTAAATTAAAAAATAAAAAACAACAAAAAGCCCAAAAAACCCACACAAATCCAAAACTATATTTTCATTGAGGAATATAATTCTTTTAAACAAATATGCACAGCAATTCAGGTTCCAAATTGTTCCAATAAGTTATTATTTTTATTAAACACAGAATAACAAGCTTAGTAATACACTTATTTTTGCTAACAAAATGCACTAAAATTACTTAATGGTTTAGTTATTTAAAAAACAGAAATATAGTCAGGATTTTAGGCTTCTTTGGATTTTTAACTGCTGATAATTTATAACTATTCATGCAAATATAAGTATTAAAAACAAAAAAAATTGTGTTGAGATGACCATCAAAAACATTAATTATTCCTAGCAGCTAAAACCAATATGGACTCATTTATATACAAAATTACATGAATGTCATACTGAGATTCAAGAAATAGGAAAAAAAATATATCCTTGTCCTGTGTGAACAAAAAACCTCAGGTTTAAAAATGGTATTCTATTTGTTTGTTTTTGTAGTTTTTTTCTGTGTTCATTTCCAGCTGTGGATGTTTTATTCTCCAAACTTGACTCAATTCCAGGAACCACTTCCTTGAAAGAATATTTTCCAACCCATAGACAAGTTTCTTCTCTGACTGTTATTTTTAAAGACAATTAGTAAATAACATATTTTTAAGCATGTGCTTTCTTCAGATTAATAATCCATAGTTATTTTTACAATGGAAGCACAGTCTCTTTGAACGGCGTCTTTCCCCCAGGTTCCTTTGAAAATTCCCATTTTTATAGCTTTTAAAGCTTTTATTGGAAGTTGCTCCTGCTCAGATTATGAACTGAGGTCTTTTAGTATATTGTAAATTCTCCCAGGGGACCCTTTTCTTGGTGCCCTGAGGGGAATACAGATGTCAACCTGTGTTTTACTGCAGTCGCCCTGCCAGTGGCTCGACAGATCAATGGTATGCCTAACAGGAAAACTGCTTTCAGTAATGTGATAATTTTGAATCCAGCCAGAGTTTTTTTGTATTCTCAGCATTTGCACTGGGTGCCCTGACTACACTGGGTTGGAACAAAGTCAAGTTGTGCAGCCAACAGTATCCACATTTAGCGCTGCAAGGCCCCTTCAGTTTCCAGAAGCACTTATTTTGGAATGACTACTAATCTTGTGCTGTTTCAGCTTGTTTTCTGTTCCTCTGTAATGCAGACAAGATTGCTGCTTACAGCTGCAAACTTTCAGATAGTCTGATCAGTAACAGGAATTAGATTTGAGGGTGATTTTTTTTTTAATTGGTTAGTTCCTAGATGAGACCAAACAGAATTCTCTTTCTCACTGTAATATTTACTGGGGGAGCACTTGCACTCAGCAGCAAGGAATCATCTTCCTAGCTGACCATATTCAGGTTCTAGTCTCTCCTGCCTGATGGGCTATTCTGCACACTGAGCAGTAGTTCCAGCACAGGTTGCAGCTTGGAATGGTAAATTCACTACATGCAGATGGAGGAAGAAAAGAGAAATGGCTTTCAATGACAGTACACTAATACAAAATCATGATGCCTAATGACAGCACAATAGTGGATTGCACAGCAAAAATGCTGAATTCCCTTTGAAACATGGGGAAAACAGCCAAATTAATCAGCTGCATAATTGCACCATCCACCGAGTCTTGTGGCAGATGACAAGTACAGCTCATATCTCCTGAAGATACTCTTTGAGCCTCTCTGCAGACACAGGCCAAGATCAGACTACGTTAAATTCACAGATGTGAAGTTACCAGTGCTGCCAGGAAACAAAGTAACTTATTCTTACTGTGAAGCAGTGGAATGACTTGAAGAAAATGCTGAGATTGCACCAGACTCTCTGTATTCTCAGAGGGTTTTGTTGACTACCAAATTAGACAGCCTTGGAAGAAACCACTGCTACTTCTTAAATTTTTCTTTTATTTTTTTCCCTCATTGTTTGGGGGTTTTCTGTTTCTTTTTTAAATTTTTTTTTTTTTTGGAGGGGGATTTTTCTGGTTTTTTTTTTTTTTTGGGGGGGGGGGGGTTTTTGTTTTTGTTTTTGTTTTTTTTTTTCCTACTGTTTTTGGTTGGTTGGTTTTATTTGTTTCGGTTTTGGTTGGGGGTTTTGTTTGTTTTTGTTTGGGTTTGTTTTGGTTTTTGTGGGGAGATTGTTTGTTGTGGCTGGTTGGTTGAAGATGTTTTATTTGTTTGTATTTGTTTGTTTTGGTTTTGTTACTTTGTTTTTCATTTGTTTCCTTGTGGAAGTAGGTATATTAATTCTGAGTTGAAGACCAGAAAAGACTTTAAAAAAACAATTATTTCAATAAATAAGGAATAAATTACAAAACTAAGTTCAGAAAATACCTCTATTACATCCAGAAATTGATGGTCCTGGGTTTCAGATACCATTTTTGCTAAATACCGTGTTTTTGCAGAACTAAAAGAATGCGTGTATTCTTATTTCTCACTTAATCAATCTCTTCACCTTCTGTTGCTTTTCTCTTGCATATTTTGTTTCTAACTGGTGTGGGGGAACGTTTGTCATCCTACGCTTCGTTCTTCATCTCACCCTTTCTTAATGTGGAAAATAGAGAAGAACAACCTTTTGAACCAGTATGGGATATCACTTTACTTTCTTATCTCCTCATTTTTGCCAAACAGTTTCATTAGGAACAGATTTGTTTCAGAGTCCATATGGTCATATACCATCACTGTGAGCACTCAAAGGCTACTAAATTACATCTTGGCTACAGCGCACGTGGAACCACTGATTTTGTGAGAGCCAAGACTTCATCCATTCCCTTTAGGAATGGTTTATATTTAGAAGCTCCCTAAGTACTTGGTGACCTGTGTTCTGAAAACTGTAGCTGGATTGTACTGAGCTATTTTTCAATTCTGATCTTCCCATACTCAGAGATGCAGCTATTTTTTCTTCAAGAGAACTTCAAATAACAACCTCTAGGAGACAGAATAAAAATCTAAAAAAATAGCTTCAAGCTCCTAAAACCACTCCTCTATTCAAACCAAACACTCTCTACCTTGATTTCATACTTACAAACTTATGAGTAAATATATGACTCTATGAGTATGACATTGAATACGAAATATTGCACCATTTAAAAAAAATTGGTACTTTGAAAGCAAGTGCCATTATTGACATAAAGTGGTGTCAGAGAGAATAAAAAATGAGAAATGAAATGATTATGCTTCTTCTTGTGAAGTTTCATAACTTCACTAGATTTGATTAGTAACAATTATATTCTTAAGTATAATTTTTTTTTTCACATAGGTTGCCACTTTAACATCTATAGTATGTAGGTATGTAGTTTGAATAAATATAGAAAAATTTAATCAGCTGTCTATTCTGTTCTTTTTAATATGTCTGCACATCTTAAGAACTCCTGCTCTGAAAGGATTGAGGGATTGGGCTGGAAATCACTGAGACTCTAAAGAGACAGTAAAGGAGCTCCATAGCATCAAAGAGTTGGAAATCTGTCTTAAACAGCATTATAAATCTGACATGAACAATTTAGCAATTACTTCAGAGGAAAACATTACTAAAATGCATTATTTGGGATGTTATCTAACTAGGAAATAATTCTTCAGATCTCTCCAAAATGTTACTAACTGTACTTGCCTTACATTACAAAGACTATACTGGAAACATCTTATACCAGTCAATGGAGAGCAAAACGTGTGATGCCAAATTATTTCTTATACTTACAACCAAATAGCAAAAATGTGAGGGAATTTATTTTTTTTTATAGGTACAATTTCCTTTCTGCTTAGGTTTCAAGACGTAAGCAGTACATCTCGGAAATTCCTTTTTCTATGCTTTTCTCTATTTTTTTCATTCCTTTTCAGAGCAGAATAAATGTCAGCTTCAGACTTCATCTCAGGGAACTCAGGCCACTATTTCAAAAATCATTTTCTAAGAGGCTTAAAGATGCATTTCCCAGGCAGAGTTTGAGTATTAGAAGACCAAACATGGCATGATGCTGCATATTCAAATTCCACAGAGAGACTTTAAAGCATTTCTGGGAATGCCTCTTTGAAAATCCAGCCTGCTTCATTTTGAGAGCCTATTTTGATTTGCATGGCAATGCAGATCCGAAGCGCAGTATCTTGAAAGGTGGTATGATCCTGAATCTTTTCTGTAATGAACCTTCCTATGAAGCTTAGGTTTTTTAAGGAATTTGATCTGTTTACTTTGTAGGAGCTAGTTGAGGAACAAGCAGGAAGAATGGGATAGATAAATCTTTATATTTGTAAATTATGAGCCTGGATACCAACCATCTCCTCTTTTAAGATATACACAAAATCTTTACATTTCAGGAAAATACAGAGGTGTTCTTTTTTTGATTTTGCTGAATGCTGGTTTAATTGATTGCTAGTTCTTTAGCAAGGTTTGGGTCACACCAATGCAGCAAACATTAATAATATTTTAGATTGGACCTTTTTGTATTTTTAAAACAATGCACAATTTAGGAAAGCAAAAGCAGTCATACAAATAGCGCATCTATACATGTGTAGTCTTCCATCATGATGCAAAAGTGTTCCTTAAGGAAGAAATCATGCAAAGTGTAAAGAAATCTGTGGGATTTCTTCATAATTTGATGGGTTTTAGAAAGAAATAGAAGCATAAGACTTTACCATAGGCAGTTCCAAATGCCCAGTTTTATTTTTGTAATCCAGACAAGAAATATAGAGGTCTCCAAGTAATAATCAAGTCTAAGCCATCATTAACAAGTCTGCAACATACAGTATCTCTTTCCTACTCCTTGCTGTGCCTTCTCAACCTCTGTGTATTTTGCATTTATTTTTCACCTACTACACCCTGTGTAACGGAATCTTCTTTATCTCTGATTCTAAACCATTAGAAGCAAGCTCAATTTCTGAAATGAAGGATTTTACAAGAAGAAGTTAAATGGCAAATTTCAATGTTTATGATAGAAAGACATCAATATGTAGACACTAGAGTAGGACTCCACTGATTTAGAGATGTATGAGAAGAATTATGTTACAAGAAGTCTTGAGTCTCAGTTCCTGTCTTTTTTAAATAATTGGAAAAATGTCTGTTTGATTACACTGGAAGAGGGAACAGGCCCTCAAATGCTTTGCTATAACTCTTAAGACTTCTGAAGCCTTTGTTAGGACCTCAATTCTTGTGTCTACCTCAGGAAAAACCAGTGTATGTTTTCACAGTGGTTGAATGTATATTTCACTGATTTAAAATATGTTTTGCAAAACTGTCCTTGTCACTTCTAGACTGATATATTTGTATGCACTTTCCCCTTCCAAATTCTGTTTAGATAGCTGTAAAAAAAAAAAAAAAAAAAAAAAAAGTCTGTACTACTACAGCACATTGTGTATCTAGACATAATTTTACTACTGTCACAACCTTAAGACTATTTATTGAGAGAGTTATGAAATAATAGCTTTTATTTAACGATTCAAACCTTGACATTCATTTAAGTAATGATTAGAAATACTTAGGACAGAAAAGGCACAAGTACAAGAAGAAAAAAAGAAAACAACTAACTCACACCTAAAAACTATCTGGAATCTTCTTCCCGTGTATTTTTTTTAATATACAAGGAAATATATAATATTCTTTTTTTTCTTTCAAACTGTATTTTCAACACCCTTAAGAAGTCCTACAGATATTTATACCTTTTTAATAATGGAAAGGAAATACATCTTATAAAAGGAATTCATTCAGTATCAATAAAAAATTCTTAGCTCAAATCTGTTGTCTTTGTTCACTGTATTAGACAGCATTGATCATACATGACAAGTATCATAAGAGGAATGAAAAGCAATGAATCAAATTTTTTATATTTTCTTGGTGATGCAGTGTAACAGAATTAGATTATTAGCTATTTATTGTTTTAAAAGAAATGTGAGGTTTTCTAAACTCTGATGGTGAACATGACATCCTTTTCCATGGATAACTCCTGGAAACAGAAAATACTGCACTTGAGATCTTGATACAGACACTATCAACACTTTCAGCAACCCCACAAACCTAACACCCAGTATGTGCTAGACCTTACTTCTCTTTCCAAAATTCTTTTTATATGTCTATAAAACTCTACACAAGGAGATTATGTGACATATTTTTCTTTCTTCATATCTATTAATTTGAAAAGCATAGATCTAATGAGTAAGAAGTTGTGGAAAGACCATGTTACATTGCCAAACAGATGAATTTCTGCTGGGTAGCATAATCGGTTCAAGAAAAATTAAAATCATCCATGGAGAAAAGCTAATAACAGGCTTTAACAAGACCCCATTTTTTTCCATAATTCCACAGATCGAGCACCTTCTACAGCAGAAATAAATACAGCAAGTTTCTAGCTATCTCCCTGTCTCCTGCCATCCACACCCTGTGCCTTTTCCATCTCTGATATGCACTGTCTCACCTTTTTTCCATTATTCCCCAGTTCCCCTTTGTTGTTTTGATAACAGTGGAAAAGTTCCCTTTTAAGTTGTGAGATATAATCAGCAATTATAAAAATATGCCTCTCTCTGCCATTAAATTAAAAGGCAGAGGAACATGGTCTCAGCACCTTGGTCCACAGTTCAGAGTTTTGAGCTGCAATCACTACTGTGAGTTTGAGCTTCTACAAAATACTTCATTATTTTGATCCTCTCCAAAACAGTGATTGAAAGTTTTCAAAAGCTTTATAGAGATTTTGGTGGAGGGAACAAGATACTTTAGAATGAGGACAAATCTTACCTACCTTGGAAACTTCCTCATTAGCCAGGATTCCTAAGGGGATGAAATCTGGCACCTCACTTTTGGCTCCGACCTCCTCTAGAGTCCAATAAATCAAACTGGACACTTAAATCCAATAGACTGGGCTTTCTTTCCCCTCTACATAGCTCTCTCATTCTTTTTTTTTTTTTTTTTTTTAAGCTTTGTTTTCTCTTTTCCTGTTTTTTAATAAACAAAAGTGAAGGCTGCCCAATGAATCTTGAACACAATAACACAGTTCTTCTCTTTAATCTTTTTTGAACGCATATATGTTCAAGTCAGAGGTGAATTTGGCCATTGCTAATGAAAGCAAGCTGAAGCTCATATCTCTTTTGTGAGCTAATTTTCAGAATGTCCAAAGTGGTTTTGCAGGTATTTGTTCAACTGTCAATAAATTTTTTTTCCCTCCAGCTAAATCGTAGTTTATCAGGACAAAACAATTATTTTTTCAAAAAAATAGTATTTTAAAATAAAAAAAAAGGCATAAAAATTTCATTTTTGCACCATTTTAACTATTGATAGCTGCTGTGAGATTAAGAAAGGATAAGTTTAAAAATACCTCTCCAAAAAGCAATACTTGGGAAATACTGTGCTATTAAAGAACAATTTTCAGCAAAAACCTTGCTTGCCAGGGACTTTTTTTGCTGCTGAGAAATCTGACATACATTCTTGCAACTGTCAAACAAGTGTACTGTCCCAGAACATCCTTTGTAGCTCTTCCAAATTCTCAATATTACTGTTAGAGGTCTAGGAGGTAATCACAATTTTAAAACATGAGTTTAATTCTGTATTCCCTGTTACTATATTGACAAAAGAACAATAAAAATTCCACCTGTAACTTGAAGTAAACTGCTCTGGTAGAATGAAAACATTACAGCTCCAAGGTGCCCCATAGAGAAATAATATGAAGCAGGAAATGTTAAAGCAACACACTTGTGCTTCTTCATATGTGCAAGAGATACTCTGACTTCCTGGAGAAAATCAATTATTTATCCATTGAACTGATAAATGCAAACCTCCTCTGTATTGTCATCAAAACTAGCCTACCATGAAATAAAGCAGCTATTGCAGCAGGTCAAAGGAAGCTGCTTCTTCTGGATTGTGGTTTTGTTGTCATTGTTGTGTTGGGGGGATCTTTTTGTATTTTGTTTGTTTTGTTTGGAGATTTTTGTAACTTGTCTCTACTTTATGGTCCATGACCTTACCAAGTTTGTCACCAGCTTAGATTTTTGGAGAAGTAAGACCTACTATTCAATGAAAAATTGAAAAACTTTGGAAAGAAGTAAATAATAACTTCAATATAGGACATGTCAGAAGAAGTTCAGAATACTAGTATTCACAAAACTATTCTTCCATTATTTTTCTGCCTCACCAATTCTAAAAAAATACTTATTTATATTTTATTGCTATATTTAAGCAGATTTCAAGTAGGTCCCCAATAGTACTTCGATTCTGGATAGTTTCTATTTCTAGTTTTCATAAGTGGCACTTGTTTAATAATATTTAATGTTTTATTCTACAATCCAAGCCTGATAGAACATTTGCCGACTCGAACATTTCACTTTTTAATTTTTAAAAGAAAGGCTGAGCTTTCATTTTTGGGTTTTCAGATATGCTCAGTGTCTAATTAGTTTTCAATTTCCTTGGGTCAGAATTTTAAGCTGCTTTTTTTTTTTACAAGCATGAAACAATCAAGTCTTTTCTCCTTTTAACACTTAGTTGGCTGCTCTAGTAGAATTATTTTCTAGACAATTAGTTAAAAAATTTGTAGTTCTTCCACTAGATTTAAATTGCCCACTATTCTTTTCCCTTTCTGCTCCAAATTTATCACAAAATTACAAAAAAACCTTTTTCCCTCAGGATTTCTCTGTATCTTCCCAAAGCTTATAACAATCTCGAACCCGTGTTTTAAATTTCTATTTTCAAGCACCCCAAGTCAATTCTCTGGAAGTTCAACATTATCAATCAGATCTTTAGATAATGGGATTTCAAACCCAAACTTCCACTACATCCAAACCTGTTATTATTTACTTCCTGTTTCATAGGCCACAAAGAGAGACATTTAGACATGGAGTGTGGCATGGGATATCATTTGGGGTCTCTAAAATTTGGTGAATTTATATTATGAGTCTCAACTCTCAGCTGAAATAAAATCTTCAAAGTTAAACTCATTTAGAGAACAGAAACACACACATATTTATACTATTTTAAAATTTTAGGTTATTTTCTATCCTCTGCCTTCCTCTCTGGAACTGCATGGGGGTCACTTGTGGATCCTATGTAGTATCTGCCAGATCTACAGAGACAACTCAGGTGCTCCCAGGTGTTTCACAGGCCAGCAAACATCATTATCTAGATAACTAAACTGAAAACATAATAGTTAGGCTACTGAATCATCCTCCAGGTTCTCTAAACTCCATTACATACAGAGTACTAAAAGTCAACATATCTAATGTCAAATCCTATCAAAAGCGTAAAAATGAAGCTCCTGATAGAGAATGTTTATAAGAAAGTGGCTGATGGTATCTTCACTAAATTTCAGTCCTTTACCTTCAGCTAGTTCTGATGAAATGAGTTTGTGTGACATATGAAGAGAATGAATCTCATCCACATCACTGAACCGGCTTTGTACAAAAATATATGAAATTTTGCAAACTATAATTTAAGTCTAGGAATTATTATTAGCCAATCATTCAATTATTATGTCTTTAATCATTGATTTAGTTAATGCTGTTTACTATTCATTTGATATTTTGATGTTAATTAACATATAATACTGACTAATTCAGAGAATTAATAAGAGAAAGAAACCCAAACTGTAATGTAAATTTTGTGAACCCCTTTGTTATGTAAGATGGGAACCAAAGACAAAGACACACACAGTTTTATGCTGGGTTATAGAACAAAGGGCTGATGATATTAAATTTTGGACTACATTAGGCAAAAATATTATCTCTCAAGTAATTTGCATAATTTTTCCAGTAACCTTACATGACTGCTGACCTTACTGAGATCTTTTCTGTACTTTCATTAATAATATGCATTTTTGCTTTGCAGTGTTTCTTTTAGCCTTAGCAAAGCCTTATGGTTCTCCTTTAATAGCAAAGGTAATTTTATCTTGTGTTCAAGATTTTGAAGCAATTTTAGCATTAAGTGCTACTGAAACATATGGCCCAATGTTTATCTTGTCTTATACAACATCAGTTTTATATAAAGCATGCTTTCCTGAAGCTGTTAATCTTATGAGACACCACTTATTTTACAATTTTTTTTTTTTTACTCCAACATTTTGGGAGTGGGAAACCAGTTTAACATGAATCTCCATAATGACTGGGAACAATTGTTACTTTCCTGCTTGGCAAATAATGAAGCTGATACTTTAGGATCAACCCAGGACAAAAGGTTTTTCTTCTAAGTCATCATTAATGGCAAGGAGTCTGTTGGAAAGAAAGACTGTGTTCCCAGCCCAAGTCAAACATGAGTGAGCTGTGTTGCAGAACTGGTGAGAATCTTACCTCCCTTGCATCACTAAATGATACAAAGTTGCAGAAACTGTCTATTACTATCCTTTTTCAACAACTTGAATAATTTCCTGTGAAATTAAAACATAAATGATAAAGAACTCATATATTTATTTCCCATGGCTGAATTGCATTTATGTTTTCGTTTGATTTTTTACTTGTAGTGCAAAAGTTTATAAGACAAAATCCTGCCTTTTCTGGTCATTGGTAATTACTGTTGCAATGGCCAAACTTTTCAAGCATGTGCAGAATAAAAACATGGCTAGCATTCCAGGTTCTCATTTGAATCAATACTAGGACTACCATACGGGTGGATTTATTCTTGATGTTGAGTACTTTAATTGTCAGTCCTACCCTGTCTGAAGAGATCCAATTTTGGAGACTCTAAAAGGCAAGGTATAAACTTAAACTAGCAACTAAAATGTAATTTATACTGTATTGCCATTAAATCTGATACACAGTTCTAAAATTATAAACTCATCTTTTATTTTAAGTACATTTTAGTAAATAAGGGAAACAGAATTATTTTTACAAAGGTAAAGATATAACCCCAACATATTTAGCCATATATACATTCAGAGAGAGCTATGAACTTTCCTATAGTCTATAGTTAGTTAATATCTGGAAATTTGTTCAGCTGTTCTTTAAAAAACATGGGCATATTAATCAAAAGATAAAACTAACCAGACTAATTTTTTGTTTGTGGGACTGTCTTTTAAGAAGTTGCAGTCATGTAAAGAAAAAAAAAAATATTTTCATTCTGTTTTGTCTCAAATTTCAAATACCGTTAGATTAACATTTGAAAGAGTTCTCATTTTCTCATATCAGCATACTGTACAAATCCCAGAGACAGCTTTCCCATTACAATGTAGTCAGTGTTTATTATTCTATACTTATATTGATAGCAATAATTAATCACAATATTGAGCATCTTTAGAAGATTCCGAAGGAATCTAAAATGCCCAATGAATAATGTCCTCATCTTATATATATGGGAACTGGAGGCACAGACAGTAAAAGAATTTGTCCAGAATCTCACAGTAAATCAGTAACAGCTTGATAACTAGAACAGAGATTTCCTGAGCCATATCTCTGCTTTAACGAGAAAATGGTCCTAAGCATGTGAACAAGGAGTTTGAAAAACACATATTTAAAAGAAATATTTTCTGTAAGCAAAATGCTTCATTATAATTTATGGAATTTTGGAAAAGGGTCTTTTCAGTGGATAGATTCATGGTAAAAAATAGGACTAAAGGTAGGGAAAGAGATTTTTTTATTTTTAGAAATTTATTTCTCAATAATGGATATTCTAGACGTTTGAAACAAAAAAAGATCTATCTTTAGCCTTTAACTAGTAGCTATATTAGACTACACAACAAGTGACATCAGGTGCATGACTACATATATGACAAGGTAAATTTATTTGGAGGTAAGATAAGAATCTAGGAGATTATATTTGAAATTACAATTGTATTGTTTTTTAAAAATATTATACCCACTCATTGCCTCAAACCCCAAGCAGCAACAAATTTATTTTCCCCTTCACTGGAAACCCATTTATAACAAATATCGTGGCACAAGCATCTCTCAATTTTTCTTCAGAATTGGTCCTTTGGGATACAGAATTAAGTACATGAAATTTTACTGTTGATTTACTTCTAAAATTTCCCTCATGTAGCATTCCCCTGGAGATAGATACTGATCCAAACTGAAAATTCCATTGTTCTATGATCAAATTTCCTTTTGATAAAATATTTCCCTCCATAAATACTTGTCAACTTTTCTTGGAGGCAGATCTTTTTGGAACAAGCATTATACAAATGGATTGTGATACTGAAGGAAAATTTTTACTGACTTCAGTGGGTTTTTAAAAGCATATGACTAAAGTTTATTGTTGCACACCAATTTTGGTGCTACTTTTAACCCCTTTCCTTCTTCCGTTATAGTGCTACCTGTTCTCTTATGCACAGAAACTTTTCATGATGTTTATTTCATAAGGGTCAATGTAAGCTTTTCCCTTTTTATTTATCCATTTAAACTGGATTCCCATCTTCTTTGACCTTCCAAGAACTTATCAAGAAAAAGAAAAAAGAAAGAAAATAAGATACCTGGTTTGAAAAAATAAAATTTAAGAAGCGGAAATAAATGTTTGTTTCGTAATTTTTAATTAAGCAAGAAAGGCTATGTCATTTTTGGTTTTGAATGTTTCTTCATATCTCAATGCTGTTGATTTACCCTGCACTTGGCTTTTTGCAATGCAGGGAAATGTAGACGTAATTTCAGAGAACTGACTGGTATAAGAGGGAACATTTTGTTCTTGTATGTGTAAAGCAGCTCTGAACTTATGACACCTTATCTGACTCAGTCCATGGCTGCACTTGAGCCATAATTAATAGTTAATGAAGTTAGTGGCATGAGGAAATGTAATTGCAGTATCTTCTAATTTATGTAGAAAGACATAGCTTCTGTGCTAAATATTCAAAAGTTTCTAAATATAACAGAGTACTATGGGTAGAGTTGTTTGTATTAGTCCAGCTGGTGTTGATCTAGGTTAAGAGGTGACCACAGCCTACAGAGAGATTTTCATCACCATCTCACTTGCTGCCTGCTGCAGACTGACAATTCCCCCCTCTGAAAGTATAACTGCAGAGGTCGCTGCTTCCCACATGCAGTCTACCTTTAGCAGTGTCATTTTTTTTTGCTTGCTGCTGATTTTTGTCACAACCAAGGATGGAGATGAGACTATTAGGTTGTGTCTTAAGACCTTATCTGAATGTAAATCTATGTTTTTTACTAGTTTATTTGAATGTCTGCTTAGTCAATTTAGTGCAGAATTCTGTACAGGCTTGGTTTTTTTCCTATCTGAACCTTCAAAGTATGGACTGAATGACTTTATATCAAAGGTATACCTAGGGGACTTGTGTCAAAGTAGGAGCATCAGATGGGCTGTTGGATCAATAGATCATACAATTGGCTAAAAAATATTGATCCAACATTATTTTTAAATAAATGAATGGGCCTCTCTCAAAGACAGTTGATCCCATTCCAAAAAATAAGGCATTACTATTATTATTTGAAGGTTAGATTACATGCATTCCACCATTAGGATGCTGAAGCTTAACAAGTCACCAATCACCTTTCTGAGGAGGCTTTCAACAAAATGGAGCTTGAATGGTCTTCCTGAAAATAGAGCAAAATTTTAAAGGGACATTTATACCACAAACCAAAAGTTGAAGTGCATTCCAGACATTTAAACAGAGTGAGCTGGGTCTCACTCATACGATTTACTACTGGATACTCATTTAAATAATATGTTGCATCTATTCATTGGCTACAAACAGTATAGACAGTGTACCCCTCAGAATGCTATGTAAAAATCCTGAATATTCAGTTTCCAACAATGTAAAAAATGCTGATGTGAAGTTGTAAATTAATGTTAGTACTTCTGCCCCTTAGACAGATCAGGGTGCAAAACCTGAAATCCTTTCCTGTAGGAAAATCCTGTGAAACAGGAAATCTAGTAAAACAGGAAATCCTTTCCTGCTGGAAATCACCAAATTCTCAACTTTTTCATGAGCATGTTGTTATGTTTTCCATCATTTTTTCAATAGTGAGATATAGAGGAGTCATCCAGAATGAAGTGTTTATCATCCTCTCTTCAAGGCAACAGACCTGTAAGTCTCTTTGCAAGGCATCATCTTTTCTTAGCAGTGGAAACTTGATGGCTCAGACATTCTTAAGGAATGCAAATGCAGTATTTGCATAAAGTCACATGGAAAAAAAATGTAATACTAAATATAAAAGGGGAGGGAAAATTGCTAGGTCAATGAATGATTTTGAGAATCTAATTTAAAGAACTTAGCAAAGTGAAGGGAAGGCTGTGCTCTGGTTGCTCTTCATAAATATAAAGGGGTAAACAGTGGAGGAAAAACAAAACAAAAGTTCCTGATAGAGCCAGTTTAAAAATGTGGTGAGCAGAGAACCCCCTTCAAGACAGATGTTAAGCAAGTCATAGGACATCAGCTGTCAGGAGTCAGAAGTTAAAAAGTTTTCTGAACCTACACCTGGACATTCATATAAAAATATGTGACTGCACACAGCTAGGAGCAAGTAAACACTACACTCCACTGATGAGAGATAACTCACCAGAGATACTTTCCAAGGAACCTGTATATTTAATACACTTGAAATTGACCTGAGCCTTTTTTGCCCCATTTTGAACCTAAGGGTTTATGTGTTCATCCTAAAGGAAGTTGAGTAGCATGGCCACCTTGGCCCTAGACTTCTCACTTTGGGTCAAGAGCTGTTTAGGAACAAAGTTAAAATTGCTCCTTCCCAGGAGAAGGAACTGTTGAAGAATCAATCATGCCATTGGAATGACACAGTTTTGCAGGCCCTGAATATACAGATAATATGTTGTTAGATGATATAATGACAGCCTGATATAGACAGATGTAGTGAAATCATTGTGCTCTTATCAAAACAGTTGTGTATGAGGTTTTATTTTTCACATGAAAATTGTACTAAAATATAAAACTATTGCCTTTGCCTGCAGTGAGATATTCTCTTGCCAAGACCAAAGGCCAAAATGGAAATTATGACAATGTAGCACTTTCTCATAGTGAAATGTGGTGTCATTTCAGAATACACTTATGACCTTTGAAACATTGGATATTTTTGCATTAATTTGACTGGTATATCTTCATTTGTATAGAGTACACCTTCATTCCACTCCACCACTCACATCTCCTAGAACTAGGAAACCTTTGTAAATAAAGTGCAGATGTTTAAGGAAAGCCAGGCTACATTCTTTATACATTGCTTTGCAGTATGTAAATCACAATTATCATTCTGCTTAGCTGACCTTAGTATCTGCAGGGTCATTCTAAAATGACCCTCTTCTAACCTATCCCCTAGAGGGTGATGGCAACTCCTTTTACCTTTTTTCATGCCTGAGGCACTTGCTGGTTTTTCATATTATCTTTGCTCACCTGCTGTGAAAAGTCTAAGCAAACTATTTGAAAAAAGAGATTCTCATTTTTGGTGCTATCCATGATATCAAAGACAAATCTTAGATAATCTCAGCCTAAGTGCCAAGTCTTCCCTTTTCTGGGTGATTCATTAGTGGAATCAGAGGCCATGACCTCTCCTTCTGCCCCAGGTGATTACTCACCTTTGCCCATATGAAGAAAGTCGTACTGAAAGTAGATTTTTTTTTATGGGTAGAGCAATTCAAACTTGATAGTGTGTTTAAGTGCACTTAAAAAGAGGAGCTGATATTGAGTAACTACAATTTCTGACTGATCGGGAAGATGAATTTCTATTATGAAGCATGTCTCAGCCCTGTGACTTGTAAAATGTCTCAATTCATGTCAGTTTTGGACCCTTTCTCCAGTAACAAGCTTGCAGCATTTTGTCAAGTTGCTCAGTTTATCCAGAAAGAATACAATTCCCTCTCAAAATCTATTGTAAGTGCAAATAAAAGACTAAGAGGAACTGGAGTTGCTAAGATAAGGGCAGCCAGGACCTGTAACATTTTGTAAGGAATTATAATCTACAATTGTGTCACTTGAAAAAGGGAGATGTCCTTGATTCTTAGCATTTAATTTGTCTGTCAATGCCCCAAGAAAGCTCAGCCCTTTGTGCATGACTAGTCTGTGAGCATCTTGTTAGGGAGACCCTTACCTGAGCAGTCCGGCTGGATTGGGAGGTGGTTTGACTGACTTATTCAGGGACACACTAATAGCATAAGGGAGACCCTCAGTGGGTCTTCCTCTTTGTTTGAGCATGTTCCCTGCTGCCAGCAACTTCCATTGCCCATGAAGGACTCGCACTAACAGTTTACATAATTGCACTCTTTATTAATATAAAATTGTGACAGGTTCAAGTATCTGACTGCAGAAACATATTCAAAGAACAATACAGACAAGATCTAACTCCAAGAAAAATTATTCAGCATGGGTAGATTGTGGTTCTTACCCAACAGGTGTCTCTACAGGACAGGTTCAACATGATCCTAGCAGTTACAGTGGAGTCTTCCCTAACTTTTCCTCCATTCTTGAATTTTATACAACTTCTTTATGGTTAGTTGGAACTTGAGTGACTCTCATCAACCATACATTTGTTACTGACTGGAGCAAAATTCTCTAGTTTCACTTTTAAAGACAAAGTCCAAAAAATTAACTCATGCATGATGGTATTTTGTAGTGGGGTAACTTTGGGATGGAAGTGTGGGTTAGCATTACAATTAGTCTATAATGAACAAAGTTAATCTGAGGAGAGTGATTTCAGCACAGTTATTGGCTCAGTAGCAGGACAGATTCCACTCTCTCCCCTGGCTGACAGGTGTTATGGAGTTTCTCAGCTGCAAAGTACCATGAAGTTCCCCTCCCTGCAAGGATTTCCACAGAGCCTGGCTGTGGTGTCTCCACTCTGCTCCACCCTCCCTTCCATCCCCCTGAGCAGGTGCTGTGGCTGCAAACTGTGGGTGTGAGGAGTCACCATGGAACAGGCTTCAAGGATGCCAACCACATTCCATCCAGTGAGTAGAAACTGTATTTTACCCCATAATTTCCATATTATTATAACCTCTGTTAGGATGTGAATAGGACTTCTCAGTTTCCTCTGATTTTATCCCCATGAATCTTTCCACCAATTGGAACAAAATGGATTAAAATCTTTTTATATATGATTCCTTCAATATCAGTGGAGTTACACCTGTAATAAGGTTATATGAAGAAAGCAGTTTGTCTTTTTTTTTTTTTACACAAATTGTGTACATTTCCTCAGTTGCATTAAAATCATCGAGTTTTCAACAGAATAAACAAGAATCAGATTTTCATCCAATGTCATCTTACGCCATATCCACTTAGAAATTTGTGATGCTTTTGTAAACCTGTCAAACTTGCTGAAAACCAACATAAACCATTTTGAATTTTACATAACTTGTATAGTTGGAAAGAATTACTACCTATATGATATTCTGGGGATCCTTAACAGATTCTGTCAATGATCATAGATTTTTGCCCTCATGGGCAAAGCATCTCAAAGATATCCAAAATCAGAAGTGAGTTGCAATTGCAGTATCCTCTAAGTTCCTGTTTCATGAGGAAAATCCTGATAGAAATAGGTATTACATTATTTTCACTGAACAAATAATCTAAAACAAGTTCAGTTGCTTCCTGAAAAGGGTGGTAACCATGCCACAGTTTTTTAAAAACTTGTCTTCACTCTGCTGCCCAGTAAATCAAGCAGTGGTAAGCAATCTAAAAAGGAAAACAAATACTTTATCCATGCACACTGAAAGTGCAGTGTAAGCACCAAGCTGGTAAATTCTAGTGTCATTAATCTTTTTCCACAGGGTTCCCTGTCACTGTCTCCATGTAAGCAACACATACTCAAATCTGCAATGAGAATGAAGAGCCACTTGGCACTGTTTTGAAATTTGTCTAGCTTCATGGTTGTAAAAATCCTCTTTTATTTTTCTTTTTCTTTTTTCATGCTGGAAAAATTAAAGCAACTGGATGATGATAGATCATACATTTAACTATGAAAATGCTTTTCACCCACCAACCAAAGTGTTGGAGTTCCTTTTTTGTCTACCTCAAAAATATGCACCATGACTTTATGCAAACTTACATCACAGTTGGCAAGTCTTCAAGTAAAACTTTATGAAAACAGAGATGCATCTGTTTCATTTCCATTTACAGTATGCACACTCTGATACATACCCTTTACATGCAAAACTCTTCTTTTCAGTTGCTGCTACCCAAAACTAATACCAATTGAAGTGCTTAATGCACAGTCTTTTATCAGCTAAATGACATGCAAATAGTGTGATTATACATTAAATACAAAATGTAGACTTTTTCTCAGCTCTTGATCAGGCTGTTCCATCCTCTCCATTAGATGTTGATATTTCAACATGTCTGTACGTGAAATTGAACCAAAAAAATTTGAAAACACCAAACTATGTAAGTTAAAATCATTAAAAATATTCCAATTAAAACACATATCTGAGTGCAGCCTGTCAATCTAATATCTTGTATGTATTACAACTGCAACTCCATACTACTCTGCCCTATGTTCAATCATTAGATTAAAAATATAGAGAGAGTATATTTACTTTATTTTCTGAGTAGTCCATGTACTCTATATTTTTTCATGATACAGATAATAAATTGATTAAAATAGCTCATTCAACAGCTAATAGCTTCTGCAGCTGATAAAGCAGTTAGTAATAAATCAAGTTTAACTGCGTCATGCTGACAAATCTGACAGGAATTTTAAATATTGGCTGATTCAATAGAAAATCTTACTTCTTGGCTTTATTTACATTCTGACAGTCTTTTTACTTGGAAAACATAAACTTTTTAAAAATGTATTTAAAAATGTGCATAAGAGCATTTTATGTCTGCATTTTTAATTAGGCTTGATTTATTCCTAATTGATCACCTATATGTCTTTGTCATTTTAACACAATAAATAGTGAAAACTGCTTACATCTTCTTCCTTGAACAGCCAATAGGTTCAGTCAATAGAACCTGACTTTTTTAATAATAGTAAAAAAAGAACAGGTAAGTGAGTTTGCTGGAAAATGCTAAGAAAACACAGGTATTAGTTATACTTGTGCTTCCAAAGGACATACTGTCTTGGATTATATTGGATTAGGATTAGGATTATATTATATTGCTTTCTTCAGAATACTAGCTAAAGCCTAAGATCGTCAAATAAATCTTTTTATTCATTGAAATAGTGTATCTGGGTTAGGGAAAGTATCCTCTTTAACTGGTTGCTTGTTCTAGTTCTGGACCCTTCTGCCCAGCTATCCACTTGAACATACTCTCTTGCCACATCCTTACTATTTGGTTATACCTGAGTCAAATCAGCTATCTTGCTTTGATCTGCAAGTATTGCAGGTGTTATTGATTTTTGTGCAAGTGCAACTGAGATTCGTGATGAATCCCACTCACAGTGTGAACAAACCCATCCCAGTCTAGCAGGGCAGAGTGTGATTTTAAGATAAAATCCATATACACATGGATGTGCAGAGGCAGAGCTGCGGAAAGCACAACCCCAATAATTTGGAGAAATATGTCTTTGACTTGGCTCTTCTCAAGGCATCCCAGGAGGGTGTCAGCCCCAGGGGCTGGGCCCAACACTCATCAGGACAAAACAGCTTTACAGAGAAACTTATTGATTGCATGTGCCTATGGGGAATGTATATTAAACCTAAATATTGGCTACCTGTAAATGTGGAACTGTGACAAGCTCATCTCTATTCCAGATTTTGCAATTCCCAACATTAATTATTAAAATAGTATATTTAATACATAAAACTCTGAGTTGCCAAAGAATATTATTCTAAAGAATGCTCAAAGTAAATTTCTGTGATGAATTATTGCAACATTGATTTAATAGGATGTTTGCAATTTTACTTCCTAACATAGGGACTGTAAAGTATTTTATCCAATACCAGCAAAAAAGTATGCTTTTTTGTTTCCTTATATATAAAAAAAAAACAAACCAAAAACAAAAAAAACAGGCATCTTTAAGACTGACAATGTAACATAAACAATTGATAATTATGATCAGCCTACATATCCCTTAAAGAATATGAATGTTGGAAGGTCATTTTTATAGAGTGAATGATAGTATAGTTTGAGAAGACTATTAGTTTAAAATAATGATAGGGATTCTGGAAGATGAAAAGCTCAAGATAAATTCTTCTAAATGTAAGGTGGCCATGAAAATATTAAATGCTGTTCCTAGACTGCATTGCACTAAAAAGCTAACTCTAAATCAGCCAGAAAGCAGATAAGAAAATAGACTCCTACATCTCAAACAAGTATTTTAGCTACAATTTTTTTAAAAACAAGCCACCTTGAATCTTTGTTATTGGAATTAAATTATTTCTGAAACAGAGTACCAATGATTAAAACCTCCAAGGACACAGAACTGAAAAGGAGTTTATCTGTATTTCCACACTACAGCAATGTTTAAATATTCATAAACTGTAGAATAGTGTGAACAGAGAAAACATAGAACATCTCTTACATGCTCAGACTGTGTACCTCATAACTTCTGATAAGTGGGAGCTGTGGTTTCATTTTTCCTCAGGCAGAAATGACACTGTGGCTAGCTGATAACTTTTTTCCTAACACATAACTAAAAATAGGGTGTACCACTCTGTACAGTCAAACTAATGCCTAATAAGAATGATTATAATTTTGCTTAAAATTTTTGCATGTTCAAATAGGTAAAATGTTATCCAAATTACTTTTTTTCTCAGTAAATTCAGAATGTTTTTGATTATCCTTACTCAGAAGGCAGTGTCACTATCAAGCATAAGTGACACCATCACAGGAAAACTTATTTTTCTCTAGAGATGTTTTATGAATGCTCTGAGAGTGATAGCTGTCCTTGGAAGACACATTTTGTTGTGAGAAACATAGAGATGCTCCATCTACTTACATCAGATGAGAGTTTGAGATGACTGACCCAGAAGAGTGATCTTTACACAATACATTTCACAGATCACAGAATCTGCTGAGTTGGAAGGAACCCACACAAATCGCCGAATCACACTCATGGCTCTGCACAGGACCATCCCCAAGAGTCACACTGTGTACCTTGGAGAATTGTCCAAATGCTTCTTGAACTCTGCCAGGTTTGATGCTGTGACCACTGCCCTGGGGAGTCTGGTGCAATGTCCAAAAGCCCTCTGGGTGAGGAACCTTTTTGCCTAAACCTTTCCTGACACAACTTCAGGCCATTCCCTTGAGTCCTGTTACTGTCACCACAGAGCAGAGAGCAGTGCCTGCCCCTCCTCTTGCCCTCATGAGGAAACTGCACACCACAATGAGGTCTCCCCTCAGTTTCCTCTTCTCCAGACCAAGTGCCCCTAGCAGGTCCTCACAGGGCTTCCCCTCAAGGCCCTTCACCAACTTTGTTACCCTAATTTGGATGCTCCTTAATACTTTAATATCTTTCTTACACTGTGTTACCCAAAACTATGCACAATATTCCAGGTGAGGCTGCATGGACCTCATTGGCTGAGGCTGCATAGTCAGAATTTTTCTTCTGGAAAATGTATTAACAAAATTCAACATATGAAAGAAAGAAGTTAGGAAAATAAAATATGGAAATGAATGGAAATGTCAAAAAATCACCATATTTTTGCCCTTCAGTGTTGTAACAACTTTGAAAGCAGTTGACACATACTCTATCACCTGGAGACACTGATTCAAAGTTGTTCTATTTCAGTTACAATTTGCTGAACCTAGTATCAGCATTGCTTGGTGGAACTTTATATCCAGTACTATGCAGGAAGTCAGTTTTGATAAAAGTATCAGGTTTTTAAGTCTCCTGGCCTTAAAACCTGAAATCTACGCTCATTTCAAATTGACAAAGCAGTAATATTCTTGCAGGGCAGAAAAATATGATTCATATATATTTGAAAGGTTTTCAGAACTATAACATTTATTTTTCTGTTATGATAAAGTGGTGTAATGTATCCTCCTTGCCTTGTATGTAAATGATCATGATTGCTAGTGGTAGCTGGGACTCACTCCAGAAATTACTATAATACCTAAGATATGAAAATAAGGAAAGACACATTCTTTGTCCCAGAAGACTAAATGTCCATGGGGTAAGTGAGTTGCAATTTGCCCAACTCACAGTCAATTTAATAAATTAAATGTAAAGAAATTATTATCTATCCACCTGGGCAAAACACGACAGCATTTGCATGTTTTTAATCTTTTATGACATGTTTTGTGGTAGTCTAAATAGATATAAATTAAAGATTCTTAAAGTGTCATTCGTGGGGGTTCATAAACATCCGTTGAGGAAATTGAAGTTGGTTTGTCACCTGCTGAACATGGACAAATATATTACTTGTGCAAAAAAGAAGTATTTGTTTAAGGGTTAAGAGAAGACATATCCTGTCTGTTTTACTTGCTGGAGTAGGACTGTAAAATTCATGCAACATATTTTGTTAACAGAAACATTTTTAACCAACAAGGTAGCTACTGCTGAAAAATATTAAACTTATGAATGAAAAAAGTATCAATTTTACATTATTGGATCACAGCTCAAAAGGCTGTCCATGTCTATTCATAATACTGAGATATGAACGCACCCTTTGGTTTTAGAACACAGGATAATTCAGGATTTTTGTTTCTTTTTCAGGCCAACCTGCATGTTCTTGGGAAACCCTAAATTTTTGCTTCCTTTCCCACGAAGATACTTATGCTCTAGGAACAGATTCAATCACGGCTTTATTTCCATCAGCTATGAATATTTTTTGATAACTGTAAATGTTGACTCACTGATGGAATCTTCAACTCAGCTAAATTGTATCCTCTGCTATTTATTTATTAATCTCTGTCTTTTAATTATTAATGATCTTACAATTGCACTAAGCCAAACAATTCAAAAAGTGATAGAAGCTTTACCATCAAAAGTATGATAAATAGTTGGACAAGTGAAAGAAAACAGCTCAGAGGGAGAGTGTGATGACAGATGTACATTATTTTTGTGAATCAAAATCAAATCATCTTAGTTATGCCAATAACTAGTACCAATATACTGGGGCAGAAGAAAAAGAGGAAATACTGCAGAACTCAGAAAACTCTTTTATTTTATATGAATACCTCTAATGGATTATTAGAATCTTTTTAAAAATTACAACCTGATTTTGACCTTAGGAGACTACATTCTCAATGCTTCAAATTCAATGCAGTTAATTAATTAACTTTAGTGAGTCAGTTGCATAGTTAATGAATACAGATTAGACATTTAAAAGGTACTCTTTAACGATGCATTGTACAATGCAGAGTACATCTAGAGTTAGTGGAATGTCCTACATAATTGAATAGAGATAGAATGAAGAGGTTTTGCATAGATAAATGACTCTTACAGTCTACAAAATTTATTATGAGTTTGTGACAATTTTAAAATCTCTCTCCTTTAATTGTAACTATTAAATTTTTCACTATAAATAGGAAATCTGTGTCTATTAAATATATAGGGCATTTTCATAATTTCACTATAGTCAAATTATGTTAAATTAATATCTAATAATTCATAACATAACGTTGCCCTATTTATATGAGACAATAATCTCATTTCTGTTTGGCAAGCTAAACTACAGGAAACAATTTAAATCGTGGCTTTTTCAAGATCTGCAAATTCCAAGCCATCAAAGTATCCAATAATTCTCAGGCAAACTGTATTTTTACACATTGTTTTTTTTCAAGGTGTTTGTCCATGTTAAAGAATACATGGAGATAAATCTTTGGGCCTCTATGGACTGGATGTGCCAGGGGCACACAATATGTCCATGCAAAGGATGTCAGAAAGTGTGAAAGGAATCTCACACTAGGCACATAATAGTTTCCAGAGACAGCCTTTTCAGTGCTTCATATGATTGATACACTAATGTTTTTATTTTTTTAAAAAGTGAGCTAAGATAATAACTAATATTTTAATAGCACATATTTTAATCCTTGAAAATATTAATAATATTTTTCTTATCCTATGTAATAGAAAATCACCACTACTTCAAGCTTTTTATAAAAAAAAATATTTATGTATGTGCATTAAAACAAAAGTGGCAAAGTAACAGAAATATATTGATAGAAGAAGATATAATATACACTTCTTCCGTGTCTTCCTAAACAATGTCACCAGTCTTTTAAACCAAGCCTGAGGTACCTAAAAAAAGTGAGTTGAATGTTGCACTGTCTTCCTTTTTCAGATCGAGAAATAGTCCTCTGAAAAAAACCATATGTTTGCAGGGGAAAGAATAAGCTTTGAGTCTTGAACTTAAGGTGTTCTAAGTATGGAAATTTTTTAATATAGATATGCCAGTTGTCTCTTTTTGACATCTTTAAAAGAGTCTTCATTCAAATTCTAACAGAAGAATGCTTTATTAAATGAGCATAGCTGACATCCTCAAGACAGAGTCCTGTGGGAGAGAAATTGCAAAACTTCCCACCATATGGAATGTGGACAGGGTCTAAATGTAAGATAATCATAGAGCTAGTGACCTATCACCTGCAGAAGATTAAACACATGGGAATCTTTTACTTCAATGCATCAGAAAGCCTAATTTCCACAGAGATAGGTGTTTGATTGACTTCTTAACTGAATTAAACTTCAGTGAGAACTTGTATTTCCTGCAGCCCCTTCTCACTGCAATTCTTCCAGCTCATTCAATACCATCTTAGCTTCCATCTACATAAACTACTTCAGTGAATAAAAAGTGAATAGATTTACTACTTTAGTGAATAAAAAGACAACATTAGTTTGTCTGGTGTTATGTGTCTTTACTGGACATCAGACCTTCCTTGCAGATGAGCTGAATGCACTCATGGGTTCTGAGACTCTGCAGCTGAAGGTTTGTCAGCTGCATTTTTGTTTCCAATGCAGTCTTGTCATGACACAAGTTCTTTAGTCACTTGAACAAAAATTATCATGGAAAACAGATAAAAAGTAGTAGGCTGCGTGTCTGCACAAACTATATGCTTTTTTTGGTGAAAAAACTAATATTTGAGACACTTAGGGAGTCCTGGTACTTCCAAAGATGATTAGCAGCTAAATATAATAATTTGAGAACTGAAGTTTTGCACAATATTATCTAAATTTTAAGTCTCCACAAGATTCTTGGTTAGAATCTGTCACTCAGCTGCTTCTAGGAATGTTCTGTATGGCTTTTATGGCTTTTAGTTTATGAAATTTCTCACTGATGTTAGTACTGCTTCACCTGTAGTTCCATCAGTAACTGTGGAAAAACTAGCACTTGACAGCCCTCACCAGTATTTGACCTGTGTAAGCACAGGCTTTACGTTACTCAAAGGACTTTTTCCTAGTGCTAGTATTTCCTGAAGTTTCTGTCTTATGGACAAAAATTGGAATCAGTATTCTGTATAGTTGGCTGAAAAGTATAAAACGGGTACTAACAAATTCTGGGCTATTGAAACATTGTGGCAATGGGATTTACCATAGAATTACAGCATTGTTCAGGTTGGGAATGATCTTTAGAATTATGAAGTCCAACAGTCAACCTAGCAACACCATGTTGACCATCAAACCCAGTCCTCAAGTGCCATATCCACACATAAGTAGGATGGGCAGGTAGATATCTAAGATCCTTATTTAACAGTGAATTACTAATGAGACTTTTTCAACTACATGTAGATGCATTCAACATGCATTCACAGGAAACAGCTATGAATCATGCTGTAATTCAGATGATTATAGAAGTATGTTAGTTGTGCAAGGATAACCATTGTTTTGTTAAATTTGGTGCTAAAGAGTTTGAATTACTTCTTTCATCCATAGCAATATGAAAATCACAGATAGAAGGTATTTCCTGTACTAAATGAAAACCACTTATTGCTACCTTTAGGAGACTATTCATGAGGACGTCTATACTTATATAGTTTCTTAGTAACATTTTAAAATAGCAAAAGAAAAAAAAAAAACCTAAAAACAAAAAACAAAAAACCCAAACCCTTAAGTTTATATGTTTCCTGACATTTACAGTTTCATTCTTTAATGTGAGCTTTTAAGGCCCTATTAAAAGAACCTAGTTAAGAGAAAAATTTAATAGAATGGAAAAAATTGGAAGAGGTAATCACAAGTGGATGGGTAAAACAGAAGCAGTCTGGTGAAGCTGATCACCCTTCCAGGATTTCATTATTAACAAAATAATTCTCATCGTGGTTTTCGTGGCTATAAGGAATCTAAATTATATCCCTACATGTTCCCACGAAAGACAACTTTAAACAGGATGCACATAAATAGAATTGCAGGCATTTAACAAATGCAGTCTTTCCCAAATTACTTCCAGTGCTGTTTTTCATATTTTGGGGTAAGATTTTCTTATCTACCATTAACTAGATGGATGGTTATATGGTAGAAAAAAGAGGGGGACATTAACAGTAGATCATATCTGGTCTGTTTACCTGAGTAAAACGCCAAAATTAGAGATTATCCAACCTATGTGGACAACCTTCTGCAGAGCTGAATCTTCTCCCCACAACCTCCAGGATATTCTCTATTGTTCACTTGGAATTTTCCAAGCTGTTGTGTCTATTGTCCCTTGTTACATTGTTACATTTGACACAAAAAAAAATCACCTACATAGTCTGTTTTTTCATTGTTTTGTTTAATTTTATTTTGATAAACTCAAAACTTAAGTCATCAGTGTGTTTCAAAATTATTTATTATATTTTGATTGCATGGTAGCTCTTGCCTTTGCATAATAACGTGGTTCTTTACCTTGATAAACATAAAATGTTTGGTGCACAATAAGTAAATTTATACTAATATACTAAAAGAGATCTATTTCATAACCTTGGACCAAATTGCAGAGTCTGGCTACCTCTGTAACATTAAACATTATTTGTGTTTAATACTGGATGCCATCAAATACTCAAACGTTGGGATTCTGTGAGCTGTCTGGACTGTGCCTAAACAGAGTTTGAAAACTCCTTGAGAATGCTACTTAGCTTGACACACCTTAAATCACCATCTATTGTTCTATGAGGCAGTGAAAAAAAAAAGAAAAGCTATGCCTGTGGTAAAATTGATTGAAAGTCTGTTTAACATTGGTTTATTTAGGTAGATACAGGCAAAGCAATATGCTTCTGAAAATTTTTACTTAAGGCAGCCAGAAAGAGAGGATAACTGCTCTGTGTGTGAATTAATGCTGTTCACTATGTTCAAGGTCTACTAGTGAAATAGAGCACTATGCAAGAAGCTTGACTCTCAGATTAGGGATAAGAAATTCTTTATTCATTTCTCAGTTTTGTCATTGACTTTCAAGAAGTCACTTCATGACTCCATACTTCAGTTTCTCCACGTTATTACTTCTGCCTTTTAATTTCAGGAGTTTTGCAACTCTCATAGTACTGAATGATAAAAATCTCCAAGACACCAACAGGAACATAAAAAATGTTGTGCACTAAAAATTTGCACAATGCCAACAGTCAGGTCCAGAAATCCTTTTCTTTAACAGCTTTATTTTTACCATTGCATAAATAAATAACAAGGATAACATTAGTTGCAATGATCATGAGTGATTTTTCAACAGGATTTTTTAGTATGATAGTTTCTCATTCCCAAAGAAGCAAAGAAAGCCTGGTTTTTGAAAAGACAAAATGTGTGTGCCATGCAAGGACAACATCAGAAGAAACCTAAATCATTCTCAAGAGAAGAGAGCAACAATAGAAAACTTGCTGGAACGTAAGAAAAAAGGATAAAACATTTCTTTCCAGCACGTAGGAGTTGACCAAGTGAGAAAAAGATTATCTCATCATACTGACAAGGATCTTACCAAAGAATTTCCAGAACCCAGAGCTTGAAAACTATCCTCAGTGGGTCTCCTTCCTCTTTTGCTTGCTGATGTGTAGCACCAAGGAAAACCAGGGTATTCAATATCAATTGCCTGAAATGTGCATTCAGGGGAAGTTTTGCTTATTGCTTAGAAGTTTTCTTATTTTCGTGGCTTTTGTGACTTGTGAGCTTAGATCTAGAGATGTGTCTGGGATGCAATTTTTTCCTGAGAAACATTTATAGGACACTTTTAGTTTCTGAAGATAAATTTGAGGAATGAACATTAGCCAAATAATTTATATTCTGAAGAACAAAAATCTGATCCTGCAGCTCCATTTTGCACCAACTTTTGCAGCTTCTGCTTTGTGTCCTATTCATTTTACTGATGGCTGAACATAATTCCTCCCTCCCCCAAGTCTGTGGTAAATCCAAGTAATATTCCTCAGGGTTAGTAGGGCCAAAAATGTCCATATTAAAACCCGCATTCAGAAACTAGTAATTTCTGAAGATCGGGAAAGATATTTTTAAAAAGTACTTATTCAGGAAATTAAAACCAGTAAATTTAAAAACAAATAACTGTGTGAATAATATAATTGAAAATGTGAATATTGAGATATGAAGAAAAAAAATCTCATAAATTAAAATATACTAAGAACAGAGATTAAAAGCAATCCAAACAATATTAATGGAATAAGATATGGAGAAAAAGAAAGCTAATGTAGTAGAATTCACTGATAAAACTACAGAAACCCTAAAAAAAATTGTAAGCTAATAAAAACATCTAAAAGCTTACTTTAAAGGCAAGAAATATCGTATGCTTTGACATGAATGACATTGTCAGGACTATTTGTTCCATTTACTGAGCACAAACATGCAAAAACCAGACAATGGCAGAAAGTATTTAGAAAAAGCTGAAATGTTTTCATAACTGGCAATATTAAATGAGACAGAATTAAGGCAAGAGCTACCTGCAGTGAGTTTGTTTCCTCTCAAATTTACCCTAAATCAGGACACTGCCATCTAGCTGGTCAGTGTGAAGAACTTTCATCTATCCCAATGATTAGTATGGACAGAAGACAAAAATCTCACAGTCAGGTCTTGCATTTTTAAAGGGACAACAGACAAACCAAATAAACACATTATTTTACCTATAAAACAAAGGATGAACATGAAAGCAAACATATCTTCTATGTTGTCAACATGGACACTGAAATCATATAAGAGTAATAGTCCTAGAGATTCCAGATCCAACTGAGAAAGAAAATCCATAAATTCATTAAAGAACCTGTGCTAGCTCTTGAAAGTCTATAAATTCACTGTGAAGCTTACAAAATTAATATGGGGGGAAAAAAAGAAGGTGAAAGACAAACAAGATTGGTGGTTTGTTGGTTTTTCAGGAAGAATGAAAATATCCTCAGTACCACACCTACTTGACCCTTTTAAAATTTAAAACAACATTTGTGTAACTCCAGTGCAGTCAAATTGTATGTTGGTTTATGAGGGAGAGTTTAGATTCTGCAGTGCATTAAAGCATAATGGTATAATGAATCTTGTCTGAATATTAAAAAACAACTAAGTATAATTCCAATATCTGCTTAAATATGCTGTACTATACAGATGCATTTTTGAGTCTGAACTTAGCAAAGGAGGTAAATTCAAGAGGTAAGTTGTAAGAGTTTGTGTGACTTTTTCAGAATGTTCTGGTTATAACTTTCTGCTCCGATGTTAGACATGGAGGAGTATTTAACCCTTCCAGGTATTTAGGTTAGAGTTTTCTTGGAGGTCTGAGAGTATTTTAACTCCCTTATTAATTACAGAGCAGAAATTATGTGATATGTTGGCTTTCTAGTTCTGTTACTTCCAATATGGTCATGTTAGTCTGTAGAAAAATCCTTCTTTGAGGATGGAAATATTTCTTCTAAATCATTGTGCCTGGAACTAGAATGTTGAGTGTCATTCAAACAGGCATTAAAACAGTTATTCAGAGATTTGTTATTTCATGTCTGTAGAAGAGGAAGACTACTTCTGCAATTGACCAGGCATTGAATCATGTCATGGTATCCTCATTTCTAAGCGTGTTTGAAAAAACAGGCCAAGCACCTCATCTTGAATATTTCTTTACCAGAAGAAAATGTAAAGAGTTCAAGTGAAGAAACTGCTTTTAGAACACCAAGATAGCATCTTATAAAGATTAAACGGGATAATTGCAGTGCATGATACTAGTATTTATAGATTCAGTGTTACCTTGATTTCTTGCTTGTATGTGATGTGGTCTTCAAAACACACCCCCATTGAAAAAAAACATCCAATTTTGGATTATTCATTTACAGCAAATTAACAAACAATGAAGTGTGACAACAGCCCATAATACAATTTCTTTTTATGTTGCAACCACCCAAACAAATAGAAATTTCAGGTGAATCAATGCACAATTTACCTGTACAGGTCCCTTAAGTTATATAGGAATGCAGCTCCACCAGTAGCTAGAGAAGTGCTACTTTTAAATGGCAAAATGTGTGTCATAGGTGTGCAGGCAGGGTGGGTAGGTAGGTATTAGGTAGATAAATATGATTACAGTCTACATACCCAAAAATCTCCAATGTGTAAATGTTTCCACAAATAAATGCTTCAAAACTATATGAATAGGTGTATGTGTTATAATTCACACTTTTCTCATTACTGGAGGGATTTCTTTTAATCAGATGTAAAGCTATGCTGAGTTTTATTTCTGTCTGAAGAGGAAAAATAAACACAACACAAATCAGCAAAAGCTTAATACTTAAGGGAAAAAAGTTGTTTGATCCTGACATTATGCAACATATTACTTACTACATCTTCTACTTAAATTTGCTTTTTGAAGAGTACCAGGAATGCTTTGTGATAGATCTGCCTTTATATTTCAATTAACTGGTGAAAGCAAGGCAGATAATGTTTAAGAAACAAATTCTGTTTTCTAACCACATTAATTCATAAAATCACCTCTTCTAAAAGTGCATGCTAAGAAATCAACACAATTAACAAAAGAAGAAAAACTCTTTTTGTGTTGTGAAATGTTACGAGAGTGCAGGTAACAGGAGAAACTGTGCCATACTGGGGACCATCCAACTTCAGTAATACCAGTACCTGAGTATGAAAAATTAATTTATTTGAGTGGTTTCAGATTTCAGGCTTTTTAAAGAGCCCTGTGCTTGCATTTCTAGTAATTTAAAGACATTGCCAGTGGCACTCTGAAAGGTAGTGCTTAGTCTATAAACATGATTTCAGTGAGGAAAACAAAACAAAACAAAAAATTCCACTGAGCAGATGATCTGTAAATGAAAAGGAAAAATTGTAAAAGATAAGTCTATGAAACATGCCATCAGCAAGGAACTTGCCCATTACAGATTATTACACAAAATTTCTGGGGAAATATCAACTGAATATTTTTAAATGTCTTTGCAGATTCTTCTATAGTATTTTCCTTTTTTCCGTAAAAACTAGCTCAACCACTTTACTGGAAGTAAATATTTGACTGCTCATGCCCTACAGGATGGAAAACCTCGAGTGATAGAAGTATGGGATTGTTTTTCTTATTTTTTGACTTCATCAAGCCTTCCAGGAAAAAGAAAAAAAAGGAAAAAAGGAAAGGAAAATCTGGATTTCCTATTTATTTTTCTTCAAAACTTGTTTATTAAATGTTAAGAGTTTGTGGATCCAGATTTTAAAGGGATTTTTTGGTCCCCCATGCAAAATTTTATATTAACCTATTGTAGACTTCATTGTTGGCAAATGTGACTCAGGTGTTGTCTTCATTACACTTCTAATCATTTACAGAAGCAGGATTTTTGATGAGAAAATATTGTCACAATAAAATCCTGTGATTTTTTGCTGAGGCTCTGGATTTTTCTTGTTAAGGAAGTATTTATAGAGCTGGCAAATATCCACAACAAGGATGATTTTCCCTTTAGCTCATGAGTCTAAAACTATGTTCATGCCTAAAGCTTCATTCTGTTTTAGCAATGTTTCAGGTATGGTGACATCTTTCACAGTCTTCAAGTCACAGAAAAAGAGACACCTGGAGAAGAAGGAAGCAGGGATTTTAACCCAATATATCCCAAATTCAATGACCATGTAGTCATTTCCATATTTTCCCATGTAAATTTAAATATTTATATGACAGTAGAAGACCTACAAGAAGCATGACTAGAAGACCAAATAAATAGTTTGGTAATTACCTTCAGGGAAACTATGTTCCCATAAAAAACTTTGTTTTTCAAAAATTCCCATCTGCTAATGAATGTCTGTGGGTTTTGGAGATGCTTTTCCCCCTCCTTTTTTTTTTTTTTTTTTTTTTTTGGCTCTATCTAGTATTGTTGTGTCATGCTATAGCTACTGCTGTTGAAATTGTTGTGTTGCAGAGCCCACGAGCACAGACTATATTAGACACAGAAGTACCATCAAGGTTTGCATGAGAGTGGTCTGGCATGCTTGAGGCAATGAGGCGTAAGTGGAAACAGAGACTTCAATTGCCTGTATCACATCCCTGGGGTGTTGTGAGGCAAAGCACAGCTAAGCCGTGCCTCCGACACCTCAAGATCTCAGGAGTATGCTATCCAATTATCTCATGGCAACCACCCCTCCAGGGCCCTCTCACTGCTATTAGGAAACACTTTGATGGTGTGTGGAAAAAGATATTTCTGGAAGTGGAGGAAGAGGTTGTTTAGAACAGAGAATTGCTGTAATCTGTGCATTGTGTTGCTAAATTGGAAAAGAAAGACAAAATGTTCTAAATTTGCTGGCTTCTGTAGATGTTAAGAAAATATGCCTCAGCGTGGATCTCCCCACATTTCAGCAAAATTCACACTAAATTTTCTTGCAGAAGACTAAAAATGATTAGGTGTCATAGGAAACTGAGCAAGCTGCTGTAGGGTGTTCATAAAGTAAGCTATGTAAGTGATTTAGAGCTCAGAAACTTTTCCTACACTCTCACCCTGCCACAACTGTGATGCAACTCACTCCTCTCTCCACAGCAGAGTGGGTTCTGTAGTATGCAAGATTTACTGCTGTAAGATGACATTATATTTTACCACAGGAACAGAGCTTGTTACCCTCATCTTAACATCAACAGTTACGGTCTTGCTGTGGCAGGGGGATAAAATTATAAAAGCCCACACACATTCCTGGCAAAGCACATGTACAGAAACACTGATGCAGGGACAGACACAGGTTGGGAGTAAAATACATTATTATTGGAGCTCAGCCTCCCCTTAAACGTGAGGAGAAGCAGATGGCAGGAGCTGCTCCCTGCTTTGGCAAGGCTTCTGAGCAATACCATTGTAAAACACCCAGGGTGCAGACTGCATCTAGGCAGCCACACTGACACAGGCTCAATTTGAAGACAATGTCCCAGCCACTTTCCAGATGTCCTGTAGACCCAAGATGCTTACTCTGTCAACCAGTGAAACCCACACTACATGCAGCAGAGTTACTTGAAGAGAAAGTGTGATCTTAGTTCAGATGTTTCTGGGTGGCAGAGAGGTGGAGCTGACAGTAGCTTTAAATCACCTTTAAGGATGATTCATCAGACCTCATTAGCTATTATTCTCAGTTGAGTTCTTGGGATGACTATGAAAATTTATTGGAATGTTGCAAATATTCACATTATCCACCCTTTTTTTTCCCCCAGTTATGTTATTGGTAACGCAATCTATCTCAAGGAAATCCAGATTAATATTCAGATTTGACTCTGCTTTCTTACTGTATTATTTTTCTTCTTGTTTGATATTTAGCAACACTGTATCTTCTTAATGAAATTTAGATTATTGCTTTGCAGATGAAATCATTAAGTACTCTGCTTATTTCTCCATTCAAGAGCTGGATACCCTATTGTTGGCCTCTTGCTAAAACAAGAACAAATCTCAGAGTAAGTTTTAGTCAGCAGATTCAAATAGACCTTCTCTATATTTGATTGAGTATTCCTCTCTTCTTTTAAAGACAATTGATCCTGTGGTATCCAATGACTACCTATAAATTATGTGCTGCAGCACCCTTACTTACAGCCCAGAAGTTTCTGAATCTGAACAGAAATCTAAACTTTCTTTCCTCACATCTACAGAATATGCAGCTTCAAACTCCTCCTCAGATTCAAATCCCTGTTAGAGCATGGGACAGCTATGAAAAAGAATGTAGAAGGCCCCTCACTATCATGGAGCTAACTATGATATATGCTACATAGAAACTCTTGACATTCCTTTTTATCATTTCCATGCTCAATAATAATGCATGACAGGATTTAGCCTGGCACAAGTATATTGTCTGTCAAAGGCGCTTCAAGATTTTATTTGACTGTTAGTCAGCTCACATTACTCCAGGCTGTTTGATACACAGAGCACAAAGCAGCTTAACACTGTTGCTATTAATGTTCAAACTGCACTGAAAACACTTCATTAAACAGCCTACTGCAGTGTAATTGTTTAATAATATTTTGATTAGGTTGTTTAGTAGACAACCCTTCCTGTAAAACATTTTCTTTCTGTCGAGTGACTCCTTGGGAAAAGGTAAGGTAAAAATGCTGAGAATATTCTTATTTTCTTAAAGCTAAAGTCAGAAGAGTTCAACTTTTTTTCCTTATTTTTGGTTACCTTTTATGCTGCTTGTTTTTCTTCCTCCACAGTATTTATGAATCCATTAAACTTTACTTGCTGTTAGAGAAGATCTATTCCAAGTCATTAAGAAAGAAGTGCAAACACAGACTTCTTCAAATACAGACAACAAATCATCCAACTGAACTATTCAGGAATCTTGATCCAAATTCATTGTTTTTCCAATAGTAACGTGTACAGCATTTGACAATCTCTTTCTTCAAGCCCGGCAGATTCTCTAAGGAGACGTGGCCTTCTTCGTGTTCTTAAAATAAGACAAGGTTCTGGTTTTTCTTTCAGTAGGTATTAGGATGGATATTGCCATAACATTAACAGAAGTGACTGACTTTGATTTGCCATTGATAGCTATTTTCCAGAAGTTACATGAAAGTTTATTCAAGCCTTGAACAAAATAAAGTATAAAATAATTGGAAAATGTTTTCACAAGAAAGAACTGAAAATCTTGATCTTATTAGTATAGGAAAGGATGTAAAGTGGTATGACTGCCTCATGTAAACAAAAGATAAAATATAGATAAGCCAGGGTGACATAGGAGTGAATAGATATACACCAGGCAACAGTGGGCTGAGAATGAGTGTTGGGAAGGAAATAGAAAAATCTTACGAGTGCCTAGCAAGTAGTTTTGAAACAATAGATGAAATAGAGATGTTAGCATATTTTGATATAGAGGCTGAAAACATCCATGTGAAGGTTTAAGGCCTCTTCCTTTGTTTAGATAATGCCAAATGCCACAAATACCAAAGAACCAACAAGCACCCTGCCCCAAGCCGGGCAGGAAATGTCTGAAGATAAGGGTTACAGATAAGAAAGCCATAAAACATGGTAATTCAGTGATTCCTATAGGGTGCATGCAAATATTAGGAAATTAGTATATTGTATTGGATTGGATAATGGAAATTATAATATTCATTATAGAAGAATAGTTATTGTATTGTAAACAGGAAATCACTCTCTTGCCCTCTCTTACCCTCTTTGCTCATACTCTCTCACTCACTTGCTCTTACTCTACAATCTCTCTTACACCCACACCCTTACAATAAACTACAGACCTGAAGAACAGAAAATAGAGAGCTCCTGAGTCTGTCCAGCGACTGTCCAGCCAACAAAATAACCCCTACAAATGAGAAGCTTCTTGATCTTTGGTAAAGTACAAATTTGGGGTAGATATTAATTAAGTCCAGTGTGGACAAATAGACAAACCAACCCTTCAAGAGTTACTAATTTATGGACAATTGCAGGACATGGTGGCTTGACAGCTAGAACGTGAACTTAAAGACCTGTGTTTCAGCAAAAGTGAGACCAAAACATGTTGAGAGAATATAACATCAGGACTGCCAAGACTTTGCCCATAGAGCATTGAAACCAATTATCAAGAAACTGTTAAGTTCCCTCCATTTCTAGAAGTATTTTATAGATCACAGGGGGAATAAATTGTGGATTAGAGGTAGGTATCTCACTCTGCTATTTTGATACGCCTGGTAAAGTGTTGTAGACCCTTATTTAATTTCTGTGACTGACATTAGTCTCCTTTTAAGAAATGCTAACTTAATAAACAATAAGGTAAAAATTAGCAAAAGTGCACTCTGTGGTGTGGATATAGATGAAAAAAATATCCCTTTTGTTAAATACATACTCTTTAAACATTACTGCAGTAGCTTACTTCCTGCAGTATCTGAGGGACATATTGAATTTAGTGGACAGTGAAAGTCAAGAGTCTTCCAGCTTCCTTCTCTCTGACTCTAGCAGGGCTAATGTTAAAGGAGATATCCTTTTGCACTGCTCAGGTTGTAGTACATCAACAGAGACTGCCATTTATTTTGAAAAATGAAACTTCTAAGTCAAGCCACACACTCATGGAAAAAAAAAAAAAAAAAAAATCTGGATTTTAGTACATGAAAAAGTTTCCAGCTATGCAAAGTCACACCACGACATAGTTTTAATTGTTTCTTCCTCAAGATACATTCCTAATCTGTGTTTTTCCCACTGATGACAGTTTTGGCCAGCAGATATGGAAAATACATTCTTTTTGTGCTGTAATTTTCCCTTCAGGATTCACGATCAGAAGAGGACTGAAGGCCAAATATGCTACTTCTCTGTAAAACAAAATGAGGGTGCTGGTAGTTTATCCTGAAAAAAAAAAGAAAGGTAATATAAACTTTATGCTATACTGTATCAGTAAGAATTCCAAATTATCTTGAGTGACAGTTCTTGGTGAATTCTCTGGTATTATAGAAACAGTTAATATAGTAAAAATATCTAAAGTTTATGAAGAGGACAGTATCTTCTTTACCTGACAAAGGGACAGCTGGGACAGAAGAAGTCTATGGCCTAAGAGGTTGCAGTCTCTCAGGCTATTTACTGGGACATTTAAGGCAATCACATTCTACCAGGTGAAAACCTAATAATGGAATGATGTTCCACTTTTCTGGGCTATTTATTTTACTTTTAATTATGGTATTGCTTTGCATTTTCAGCTTCTGGCTTATCTGTTAGACCTCCCTCAGAAATCTTAAAAAAAATATAAGAAATAATTTCCCTTAATAATGCAAACTTTTGCTGCATTTGTCATATATATCATAAGCAGATTCTTTTAAGTAATATAACACAAAACATTTCAGTTTAGTGCAACGGAGAATAATACATGCATCAGTTGTTCTAAAAATGTTTAAATTTTCTAGTAGGAAATTGAAAGACTAGTCAGTATATGTTACTGAATTTTATTTCTTTTTAACTGAAATATATATTTCATATGTAAAGATATATATGTAAATATATATTATGTCTTATATATGCAATTTATTTTTTAATAATGTATACATTTGGATATAAAAATTTATATTACAAATAAAAATAAAGGAAAATATTCAGCCAAGGTTGCAATTAAAATATATTCTTTGTTTCTCCAAACTTATGAAAACTGGCATAAATATAGTAAGTCATAGAGATTGTAACTATTTAATTGATCTTGGTTAATGTGATTTGGCTTTATAAATGAGCATAATTTAAAAGTATTTGATAAAAGGTATAAAAAAAGACCCTCCATTTTGTATGTAGAATTTGGAGTGGTAGCATGAGGAATTGTTTCCTTGACTGTTTATGGAAAGTATAAATTAAGCATCTTGTGTGAAAAATAGGAAGAAAAATTTTACTCAGCCTAGAGTTCCCAAAAGCATTGTCAAACATTCAGGTTCAGTCTCACTCCAAAATACATGTGTGCTGGTCCAAGAGGCTAAAAAACAGAGCAGTAGGGAAATGCAGAATTGATGGTCTTGTAATCTGGAAGAGGGGATTCAAAAAGAATCAATGGCAAACTGCATGTTTGAAAAATGATGCTGGAAATAGCACTGAAAAGTGTATTGGAAGGCACCATTCATCGATAAGGAACTATTTGGCCTGATACTAGATATATTGCTTTTTACCATGAAGATATTTAATCCTTGAAAATGATTGCCAAGTAATGCTGCAGAATTTCTGTTTCTGGATGATTTTTTAAGGAATAGGGCACTGAAACATTTGTTAGCAATCACTTTTGCAATGAGATGGAAAAATTGATCTCTTGTAGTTCCTTCCTGTTGAATATTGTATAAATTTCCTCATCCTTATCTCCTTAGCTCTTTGCTTCTTTCCATGACTGATTTCTTCTCAGCTTAGTTGGATTTCCCCTTAAAACTCTGAAAGTTTAAAAAGATGAAAAATACATATAGCCATGGACAGCAATGTGTACCGTACTGGGTAAAAATGTAAAGGAATTTTGTTCAGAGCTAATTTGTATAGCATTAGTAGCATATAGATTCACATTCCTCCATTACTATTTTATTCTGTTTGTGTGCTGTTAGTCTAAAGACATCTTCACAAGCAGAGCAAAGTAATCTAATGTGCTTAGCCCAGACTGGTATCTGCATGACTTTTCACACTATAAACATGAATCAATTATAAAAAAGTAACAGTACAATGACATAAATTGTTGTTGCCTATTATATAGATTCAAACGCTGCTTTGGTGAAGGGGGAGGGGGGGGTGGTATTGCTTTTTAAAAAATAATTATATGTGGTCAATTCCTAAAAAATTTAAAAGCATTTTTTACCAAAGCACTGCAGGGTTTTGTGTGAATTTTTTATATGTTAAGTTAAACATTTAGAACATTACTCATGAAATAGTCAGAGATACAATTTTACTAATAGGTAAAATTATTCAATATTTAATAAAATAAATATTCTTCTTTATTTTCTCGTTGCTTTTGTAAGTGGGCACCCTTTTAGACACTCGATATCCATTAGCAAAATTTTATAGGTGTTGCATTTTTTCCACTAAGCTTGCCCATAATAATCTCAGACAGCCCCACTCAATTTTAGACCTTTTTCTGAGAAAAATTAAGAAACAGATTATTGATTGGTTCTTCAATGTAATTTTCTGGCAGATAGAGTGGAAATATTCTTGTCTGTTAGTCACCTACTCAAAACAGTATATCCTGTTGATTTGAATAACTCAATGGGAATACTGGGCTGGATTTCTCTAGTCAATTTAAAAAAGGTATTTGACTATATATATACTTTATATCACTATTCTTTAGGGGATTCTGCATACTTGTGGAGTTTTTGATTTGGGTTGAGTTGATTCTTTCTATATTTTTATTCTGAAAAATTAACTTAAAGTAGTTTCAGTTTGCATGAAATACTGAAACTTTTACTGGAATAGCACTGACAGCTTTCCTACCTGGAATGAAAATAAAGAACATAAAAATTCCTAGGAGCAATATAATGTTTTTGTGCTCACTAGCATGCCAATAATATTAAAGTATCCTTCCAGCTAAATCCATTTATCTAGTTACACCTCATGTCTATGGCCTTGGAACAGTTAGGGTGGTGCCTGGACTGCATTTGGATGAACTGAGCCTCTCAGCATTCTATGCAAGCTTTGATCGCAAATGTTTTTCAGATACTGAGCTTTTCTACAACATAAATTTTACCAGTAATTTTTCTTCTGACAGTATAGCTGAAATTTTGTTAGCAAACAGTACCATATAGACAACATAGTTTGCATTTCTGTATAGATTGATTTTGACTGCAATGTCAGTGTATGAATAAGAATGCATGTTTATATGAATAGCTATCCATCTCTGGGACCAAATAAGTGTTGTGTTTCACTAAGCTATGCGTTATGAATGATCTTAAAAAACAAGTGAGGAAAAAGATTAGTAGTCACCAATGAATTATTAGGCAATAAGATCTAATCTTCCTCAGTCAGATATTCTTAAGCACTTATATAATACTTATTTTCAATCAGGAACCTCAAAAATCACAGCCCTTGTATCCCTGAAATCAGTGGAAAAAACTGCCACTAATTTTTATAGAGCTGCCTACAACACTGGGGTTTCTTTTCAGAAAATAGGAAAAATTTTTAAAGCAAGAGGTAACAAAATGCTGCTACTGCTAGGAATCTTTTCTAGAAAAACTGTTCAGCCACAAAAAGCTATTGTGGTCTGGACACAGACCAAAATTTTAAGTCCTGTTCCCTGTTTGGGGAAGGAGAAGCATCTTGAAGTTATGAGACATGAAAACATAGCTAAAACCTACAAAAAGGCAGTAAATAATGGCAGGAAAAAATAAACAGTGATAAATGAGTAGTCTACTGAATCATCCTTTTCAAAAGATTATACAAAAAAAATAAAAATACTTTTCAGTACTTGAAAATATTAAACTGTTTCCCCAGAATAAGGTCTGCTATTTCCTTCCTTTTAAATTTTATGTGATTCAGGTACTAGTCTTTTTGCTGATATAGTTCTTTTATGTCTGTTGTACAGCTGGTTCAAGTACTTCTGGCAGCTATGCAGAGGGGTTGTATAGGTTTGCTCTTCCCTATTTCTCACTCATTTTAATTTCTTTCTATGTCTCAATGTCTCATTCAATCTTAGTCTTTTCAGTCTGTTTTATGGATCACTTCTTTCTTTTTCTTTATTTTGAATTGGATTATACAAATGTTTATTGGCTTATATGTATATACATTTCTTACAGTGTGAAAAGATTACAGCAGATTTTCCAATATCTGCTTTCTCTACCAGCATTAAATGTTTCCCTTCTTAATGCCTCAATGATTGTTAATGTTTTATTTTAAAAATAACGCAAAAGTATTAATCTTGATGCCTTGTTTCTAGCTTTTATGTTTTTCAGTTCCTGTACTACCTTACTGTATACCTCTGAACTCCATATAGAGTGTTAGCAAGCTCTCTTCACATTTTGGTCAGACAAAACAATTCTTCCAGGTCTGGGAAGCCAGGACACCTCACAGCCTCAGGTCCTGTAAAGTATAAACAAAAGTGTACTGGGGGAAAAAGGAATTACCTGAAGCTATAGTTGGACAATGAACCTCTGATATGCAAACAGACCAAATTCATATCTGTCTGAAAAACTTGTGACCACTGTCCATCTTGGATGTAGCCTCTGAGAGGCTTTTGACTGCCCAAGGTGTATCTACTGAAGGTTTTTAATAAATACCCACTTTATTCTTTAACTCTGTCTAGCCTCTGTTCTAGGTAGCCAGTCCAAGTCTCAGCATAGCAAAAGTGGACTCAAATAGCACTAACAGACACAGAAATTTATAGAGCAATTTTTACCTTTGACCTATTCATCTGCAATAAGCCTCTTATTTTAAAACAGGGCTTCTGACCTCATGAAAGGTGGTCTACTTCAATCTACATTCAATCTACTGTTTCAAGCTTTTGTTCAATTGTACATTTTGCATTTTATTCATCAGAAAATACTGAGGGTATCTGGAGAGTGTACTTTCTTAGGGTCTCCTATAATCCTTTTTGCCCCTAATTTTTTTTTTACTAGACTTTTTTCACTTTCTCAGAGTCTGTCTTTATATTTATCTGGTTATACTGCAATATATACTTAAAACATATATTTCACATGATCATTGATTCACATGATCATTATTTCTCATTTTAAAGGGCTTTACATTCACTTTTGGCATTTTACATTTTACATAATGTAATTTACATTACATTATGCACAGAGACATGCACACATACCATACCCCCACTCCGCTGGTTTATAAGATTTATTTTTTTTTCCTTTTCATGAGATGGTATCTTCCTCTGTTGCATTTTGAATGGATTTACAAGATGAAAGACTTTAAACCACTTGAGGTAAATTCTGAGAGTAACGATGGTGAATTAGGATGCGGAGCACATTACAAAAAAAATCTCCTCAACTTTCTTGTGTTGGAAAATAACAATAAAGTATAAATTCTGGCATCTACATTCTATTGGATCTCATTTTTCAATGCTTTCAGAGCTTTTCTACCTTTCTGAACTTCTTTACCTCTGCAGCAAAATCAAGCATGCAGGTCACTTCTCCTTGCATTCATGACACAGTTCTGCTGTCAGATTTGCCACTTTCTCCCCAGATCACCTCATAATCACAAGAAAAGAAGTTTGAAGGGATCTTGCCATCACACATGCTGAATGTTTCTGGTTTGCATTCTGGAGAGATCTCGGAGAGAAATAGCTGTTTTTCTTTTCAGAAGGTACATGTCTCTAAAGCCATTAATGACTATTTGGTTGAAAAAGGCCCAGCACCGCCCAACCTTGAAATGCAGCTAATGTGTATATGAAAACTTAGCACAAACACTTTTGCTTAGCCAATCTGTTCTGTACATCATGAATTAACCACATTCTTACCTTCAATGTGTCCTCAATATTCATGGAATTTCCTATGTTGGCAGATAAGGAAAAGTTTATGATGTTGCAAGATTTTATTTTTGAAGTTATTTTCTCAAGTTAATGGGAAGCAATTATGGGAGCATGGAGAAGGAAAACAACAAAACATAAAGGTTCCAGACTTCATAAAGGAAGACTTTTTGGGTATATTTTGATCATGTTGGGCATTATCTTGTTCTGAAGGACAGGAAACCTTAAGGAAAGGCAGGCATGAACATAGATCATTTACTTTTCAGACCTACTTTTCTTCTAAATTCTTTAATTTCAAGTTATATTACTCTTTAAAAAGCACAAGTCATAGATACTATATTATTTCTTCTTCAGGGAAAAAAGATACAGGTGCTAAATAAAAGATAAACATTGCATGATCTTAGATGAAAGTGCCAGCAAGAGAAAAAAAAACTGCGTGAAGAGAGACAAGTTATCTCGAAAAAACTTAGGAGTGATCTTGCAAAGAATGTATGGCAGAGGTAATACTCTGACCAAACATGACAAAGCAAGACATGTGATTCCCTTAAGGAGTCTTTGAAGGCCAAAAGTACTGAGGAAAATTTTTTCACCAAAACAGGAGAGCTTTTCAAGTTGAAGTCTGAGTATTAGCAAATCTGTTGGGTCCTCTGCTTTATGGGTTTCACGTTTGACCTTTATGATTTGCCCCATCACTTCTTTTCACCGCATCAAGAAGCCAGGTGCAGGAATGTCTAGGAACCCACCACACATTTCGCCTTGATCCCACATTCTCTAAAAACTAGGATAAAATATGTAATTATAATTCAGATACTGAATACGTCTCATTTATGTCAGACAAATCATTAACATTCCTTCCTCTTTATTATCCTCTCAATTTTGATAAAAATGACCATAGTGATGGGAGAACAGTACTAGATGCTCAGATTTCTCTGTTACTGAATCACTGAGATGTTTTTCATGACACCCTGATAGCTTAGAAGTAATGGAGATTTTCACTGAGGACTGAAGAATTCAATACTAATAAAACAGGTGGGCAAGGAATTTTAAGCAAAAGACTTTGAAAAGAAGCCTGGAAGAGACAATAGATCAGTTGGATCTGGACTTCATTTTCTCTTGGATTTGGGTCCTTAATTCACCTTAATTCCTTCTGAAAAGCCAAGCCTGAAGCATTTCCTTGGACAGGCCTGTAGAAGAAGTTTCTGTTATGTTGCTTTGTCTACATTACAAATTAGGCAAAAAAGAGACAAACTTGAAAATATTTGAGGGAATTCCTCACTTGAATTTCTTACACGTAGGAAAGATTTCAAATTTTCTTAATGTCAGGAGCTACGTAGATATTTCACCTAACCTAGAAGTATGGATGAATCCAAGTCCCAGTGAAATGAGCAGAAAGAATCCCAGATGATTTATGCAGGTATTATGATGATCAAAGGGGATTAAAGTGAAGAAATTAGTTACAAAAGCAAAAATGCAAACATAAAAAACTCACCACAATTAAATTTAAAAAAAATAAATAAAAATAGTAGAACTATCTTTGTCTTTCCATTCTATTTCTTGCCCATAACTTACCTGTGAAATTTTCTGGAAGTCTCTGGGGTTTATCTCATGCTCTTGAAACTTCAGAAAATAGGAAATCTTCAGATGATATCTTAATAAGAAATCATTGTTAACTTAATAACTGTAAGAGTTATGGTATTTCACAGATACCTTAAAATACACAGCTTTCATCAATGCATGCTCAAAAGTAATACTGCTTGTATCAGTAATTTGTTTATAATTAGTAATACTAGTTGCAATAGCAAATTTTTGTGCTACATTTCATAGTTCACCTTCTTTTTCTTTATGTTTGGGGTTGCTGTTTTGGATTTTTTTTCTGTTGCTCCATTTTTGCTTTCTTCTGATTATGATATATCTTTATTTAAAGCATTTTTCTTTCCTATGAAACATTTCATCTAAAAATTTCTCTTTTTTATCATCTCTTCTTTGGAACTGAACGGCCTAAACAGTCTCTAAACTAAGTAAGAAGTCATCTCCACGTAAGTTAATAAAGTGAAAGAATGTAACCAGGTCAGAACTTCTACAGGGAGTTTCTGTGGTTTTCTTTAACTTATTGCTCACCCTGAATCACAACAGAATCAACTATAGGTCATATTTCACAGGACATTACACTTTACAAAAGAAGTGAAAAGAGAACTAAGAACCAAAAAAAAGAAGATTTAGAAAACATAATTATAGATTGACAGTTATGATCCCTGTGTGTGACAAAAATTTTGGTATCAATATAGTGAAAATACCCAATTACTCACCATCAATCATCAGGATGGAAATGGACAGAATGTGTCCAGGAATGGTAGCTGTAGGATTCAGTGTTCCCCAAGTCCTAAATGAGTAACTGAATAATATTTGTCCATTAAGGCAACTAAACTATCTGTATGAATATTCTTTGTTATAAAAGGAGGAATTTAGTTTTTAGAAAAAATATAGTAAAGGGGAAATTAAAAGAGAATACTTTACACAACCTGCTGAGTGTCAACAGTAAATTGTTCTGATTGCTTTAGATTTCTAAATTAATTTAAATGCTTTTCTAATAGGCTCCACAAATCAATAGAATGGGTAAAATTAATTCACATCTGCTATCTATTATTCATGGAGTAAGTTATCAAAAGAACATAGAAACTTCTTTTTTTTTCATGTTCCTTGATACTTCTGGTAACTCACAGTTATTTTACTTTTTCCTAGGTTGAATTCACAGATTTTGAATGAAAGGAAATAGTTTGAAAACCATTGTTAGAAAGCGTATGAACAAACCAGTGGTGTACAAAATCCTTGGAACTAAAGCCTATGCATTTTACTTTAGAAGGGTAGGTCCAGTAGGAAGTTGAAGGTAAAGAAATCCTCTACTTTAGCCCTGTTAGTCAAGTACAAGTAAGGTTTATGTTGAAGTATTAAAGCTGTTTATGGAGCCCATATATCACTTGTGCACACTATGTACAAATCACACCAGTGATGTATGAAGTTGTACCTGAAATGCAGAGCTGTGAAATGGAAATCTAGCTGTGGTCAGGTTTTGCCAGAACTCCACTAACCCTAATTTCTCTGTGAAGCAATTCCAAGCATGTTCTAGCCTGCAGCTAAACAAAGGACAAGCTAAGAATCAAGAAAAAGGACATGAGACAGGACCTTCATTTCAGAGTCTGGATTCTAATTTCAAAAATGTCAAAGTAAATGGAAAAGGATTTTTATTTAAATAGAATCATGGCCTTGGTTAAAGATTTCATGAAGCAAAGGTGGGAACAGAATTCCAAACAATCAGGCAAGGAAGGCAATACATAAGACCAAAAACAATAACCAATAAAACCAACAAAACCAAAAAAAAAAAAAAAAACCAAAAAACCTTACTGTTTACATTGCCAGAAGTTATTGCAATGTGCTGCATATTTTTTTTTTCAAAATTATGTTATACCTTTGTCAGGAGCATTTAATAAGCTTACTAGGAGACAATTTATAGATTGTGGTGTCAAGCCAGACTAAATGACCAAAGTGATCCCTTATGACATGAAGATCTATATTTAATAACCCTGTGGGGTTGTTACTAGGCATTCTCAAAGACTGAGCATGTCTTGAAACTGTACCCTAGAGTAAAATATCAGCAAGAAAAACCAGACAACAAAGGTAATCTGGAATGGCTGACCACCTACAGAGAGTCTTGAGGGGGTAAATATATTAAGTGTCTAGTTATTTTGTCCTCTCTCAAGGACCCTGGTACTAATTTACAGCAAGGCACATCATGAGTATCTTCACCCTGCTGTAAAATTAACAGGGGACTACAGTCAAACAATGCACAGCTTAGCTCAAGGTTTGAAAACTCAGTCAGTGAGGATCCTCAATTAAAACTCAAAAGATGGGATCTAAAAGAATAGTGGAAGAGAAACTAGAAGAAATGGAAGGCATGCTGGGTTGTCAAAACTGAAACAAAATGTTTTGTTTTCAGCACTTTCACTGTTTCAATGAGATCTTTTCAAAAGACGCATTTTATTGTCATCAACTGACTTGATAAAGATATATCTGAAAGGCACCAGCAATAGAGTACCTCAATATGGATTAAATATAGCAAACAGATCAATAGAATATAGATATATTTAAAATATCTTGACACTGGTGTGTTGGTAATGAAACAGGAAAAGAAACCTGAAAATGGTTGAAAGGAGAAAAAAGATTTGGGTATAGAGTTTGCTAAAAAATTATCAGGACGGCAAAAAATATGCTTGCTTTCTCTATTATTTTGTCTGCACAAATATCAGCTAAAGAATGAATAGTTGAGTGAAAGGTAAACATTCATAATTAGGAATTGTGAAATTTACATAGTGAAATTAAAATCTTCTGTACAATGAGATTTTTATACTATTGTATTAATTTTCCCCCGGTATATGGAAAATTCCCATTCCTTGATGTATTTATTTTTATAGTGGACTTAAGTAATTCTGACAGGAGGACAAATTAAAAAGAACTAACAAGGTTTTTTTTTCACTTCTGGGGTCAGAAATAACTCCCACTGCTCTATAGTTTAATTAGAAATCACTAAAATTATGTAAGTGTAAGCAAAAAACAGATACTACACTTTCCACTGGGATGTAAATGAGCTAATTTTGGTTCCCATCCTCCTGAAAGGAAAGGAAATGTGAGGAACTGAGAGTGGTTGAGGTGAAAAATTTGTTGAGAAGATCTCAGAATATCTCATCACTAGGTGACTGAATCCAAGGCACCATTTTTTGTCAGACAGTAATTATTTTGGGGTTATTCACCTGGATAGGAAGCTATCTCTCATATCAGTGATTAATAGGAAAGGTAAATAATGTGTAATGATAAATCAAATAAATTTTCTATTTAGTGATTGGCAGTTGTGTGGAGGAGCTGAAAAGGGATGTCAAATTCTTATGAAAGTTAAAGGTCATGAATCAATTAGATCACTCACAAGCACTTACATTTTCAGTTACTAAGCAGTCATTAGATTCATGATATGCTTATTCATATAAAAAAATGCTGGTTTCAGAATGAAATTTAATATTGTCTTTCAAATAGGGCAGGTTTCTGTGACTGAAATCAGTGTTAAGTAGTGCTCTGGAAAGCAACTGATTAAACGAAATAATTTCTAGAGAAAGAGGTCAGGAATACAAACACTGTTTGGATTTTGTTTTAAATTAGGAAAAATTTTGAAAACAAGATTGTAAAATTATATTGCAATTTATGATTTTAACCTATTCCTTATTTTTAAGCAAAATCAAATATCTTTGGGTTTGGATAACATTTTTTTTCCTTTTTTTTTTTCTTTTTTTTTAATAATTTCACATCATTCTATTGAGACAACACCTAGAAGCACATATGTATTTTTCTTAAAACCAATTATGCACAATAATTTTGAAGTTCATCAGAGATATCAAACATAGAACCCTCTCACTTACTTGTCTTCAGTTCTATAATACACATTTACTTTTCTTAAATTATTATGGTCATTATTCAGAAGAGTTAAAGTTTTAGAAAGTGATCAATGATGACAAGTTTTGTGCCTGACAAAGGATTAAAATTCTCTGGAAAAGAATTGCCAAATATCTCTGCTTGTACACTGACAACAACATTTAGATATGTTCAGGTGTTATAATAGGAATAAAAATTTCTTGATAGAAACTTTTTTTACCACAGATAACTCTTCTTCAGCTCAATACTTAAAAGTCTATTACTAAGGTAAACACTGTGTTCCACCATTTGTTCTCAAAAATTGTCCTGAAATTAAATATTTTTTTTTTTTTTACTAAACAACACAGGAGTGACAACTGATTGTTTCAGAGACAGACTCTCACAGGTCAGTTTGTCTTCACAAAAACTAGGCAGAGTTATACAGAGCCACTGGAAAATCATAACAACACTGCTACAATTTGGTTTTTTAAATTTAGGTTTTTGTTGCTTTTTTTAAATTAATTGGAAAATAACAGAACAATGCAGCAGAAGATGAAAATCCTTTCATCCTGGGTTACAACAAATAAAATTTGTGGATGTAGATACTGCTGGCATTTTGGCTATTTTCCCACTGCAAGCAAACTAGAAATTTCTTCTTACATCAGGACTTCAATGGAATTTTGTGGGTATGCTAGAAATTCAGAATTAAGAACACTGGGTAATTAGATTTCCACTGAAAACAAAATAGGGATAGCTGACATTGTTCAGCAATTTTCATTGAGAAAACTAATATCACTGTAAGATTTTGAAGCAGGAGTCCCAGTTGATATATGTGGTATGTGTAATCAGTTAGGAATTCCCAATTGCAAAACAAAGCTTGTTTTTTCTTCCACTTTGTGCAGTTTGCATCCCAATGTACTGGCAGCTCGATTGTGAATAAAATTTAGTGTTGGCTTTACATTAAAAGAATAATACAATGAGAGCAGTAATAGATATAAATTGATTTACCATTGCAGGACAAATCATTCTGTTTCTGCTGACCACTGGAAGAGCAAAAGAAGTAGAAAATAAAATGGTGAAAACACAAATTCAACCCCTGGAGTTTTTTGTTTAGAAACAATATTTCTTCAGAATACAAAGAATTTTTTTATTATTATTTTATGTGACATGAAAAGACAAAACTGAATAATCTGATTAAGTTAACATTCAGAAACTTGTTGAGTTTTACTTTGTAAATGTGGATCTGCTTGAGAAACACAAAGGACTCAGTGAACACCTGCAGAAATGAATCACTGTGCTATATGTGCATTTGTAGATAGCTATGACATGTTGCCTCATTGAGATATAAATAAGACAGATAACCCAAAAAAGATTTTTTTTCACACTTAATAATAAAAGCTGTGCCTTGTCCTTTGCACCTGGCTTTGAGCTGTTGCAATCATACTCAAGTCATGTTTTCAAATTTTGCCTTTTAGCCATGAGGACCAAAACCTTGACTTTTGCATAAAAGCTTGGATTAACACCTAATTTATTGATTGCAAATATATATATATAAAAACACCACAAAAAAAACCCCAAAAAACCCAAAACAAAACAAAACAAAACAAAACAAAAAACCCCCCAAAAAAAACAACAACCAGAAAAAAACCCAAAAATAAAAATAAAGGGGTAAGAAAAAAAAAAGACCATAAAAAAGAATTATCTACACAAGACCTGTGAAAGAAATAAGACACAAATTGCAACCTTCTCACTTTATCAGAAAGCATGATGCTCTTCATGACTCTAAATCCATCAGGATCAGAGGAAAGATGCAGAAAAGTAGTGTAGTCTTACCAAGACTTCCATTGTTTGATCTTAGTAAATTGTTGCTAAAATTATTGCTATTAACATTGGTTACCATTTGAATAGCTGAGAGCTTTAAATCACATTATTTGTGAATAAAGTGGCAAAACTACTGTACAGTAAGATAAAAGTTGTTTTTCAGAAGCACAATCTGCCTCTAGGCTAATCAACCCTCAGAAGCAAGCTGGGATGATTTAGACAAACTGATATTGTCCTGTAGACTTCTCTTGCAGGCTTGAGAGATCCTCAAGGCTTGTACATGGAGGACTACATAATACAGGGATGCCCAATAGGACAGCTGAGCATTAATCTCAATGTCTTTGTGGCTGTGTCTGCACAAGCCCATTAAAATCTGAATTAAGATTGGTCTAAAGTGAATCTTACAGTTTTCAGTTAACATTCTTCAGCTCAAATTGATTTTTAAAAAATTAAAAATTGTAGCCTCTTTTTTCTAGTTTTTACTGTATTTTAAGTACCACTGCATTTCTATTTGCATCTCCACATTTTGCCAGATAGTATACCAATGTATAACAAAGTGTAACAATGATCATTGCTATAGATTAATTTTTTGTTTAATTGTTGCCAGTAGTCTCATATATAAAATACATTCTCTCCGAGTTCAGTGCTGCTGTTTACTAAGACTAGTTTGTCCATCTGTTACTATAAACCACTGGCAGATTGTTCTGATCTTTTGGTGGATCCCCAGTCCTTCAAGTGGGCAGATGGTGAAACACAGTCTAATGATTCCTGACTGAAAATAATTTCTTTGATTAGTCTTTCCCTAGTTAATAACTGCAATAATAACAGATTTAAAATAGTAGTGACACTAGTAAAAAAATAAAATTAAACTTGGTTTGACATTTTAAGAACATATTACATTCTGAATTCTCAGCAAAGTGAAGACATCAGTTCAGAGATTCAGAAATAGGAGCAAAACTCTTCTTCTCTTGCTCAGGAGTCCAAAAATCATTGCAATCATTCAAAAGTCATTCCTTGCACATATGGATTCATCTTCTTGTTTTTCCTGTGGTACTGAACTCTACCTACAAGACAACATACTAACCCTATTATGAGGTGATCAAAACTGATTTGTTTTCAACCTTTTGTTGCTTCTTCTTCACAAGCCAGAAAGAAATATTTTAGACTGAATATCATACATTGTTGAACCTTCAACTGGAAGATTTTTAATTTATTTTACATAGGAAAAAAGAAAGTAGAAAGCAAGTAGGTCTTTGTGAGACAAACTTTATTTTGTTGTTTGTTACTATTGTTGCTCTTTTATTCATCTGCTAAGCTAAAACATAGAAAAAGGAGTTTATTTTTTTTTCAATTTATTCTTTATGTCTATTCTGAGCTGTCTTCACTGAGCTCTACTGCTCTTTGCTTGGGTCTTATCTGTGCACAGTGCCTACTGGGGAATACAACACAAGCAACCTCTGACATTTGCACCATTGTTCTGTGACACATCAACATTTGTAATATCCATACAGAATATTTTGTTGCCCATGGCATACTGTGAGTCTAGGGCTTATTTTGTGCTGTCAGTTGCTTTTTATTCCTTAACTCCATGATGTGCAGGAGATCCCCAGAAACTAATGCACTTCTAAAACTATGTCAGTGTTAAAGCACTTAGAACAAACTGAACAGCAAAATGCCATATTAGCTCTAAGTATGCACACCAGGGCTCCTTGGGCAATCAAACTTGCTGAAATTAAAGGTCAAGAGATCAGGACTGTAACTTTAAGCAACCCTGGGGAAGGCAACAATCTTCCACCTTTGTTGTATAATGCAAGCTGTCCATGATCACAGAAAGTGAAAAAGAGCTATCAGATCACAAGATCTTTTCAGAGCTAGAAGCACCTGCAGTTAGGAACAAAAGAACTCACAAAGCCCTCCTTTCATAAGGGAGGCTAGCTGATAGTTCAGTGTGCTACTCTTTGGTAAATGTGTGTACAGTCATCTCAATATAATGAACACTTAAATTATGTAATGAATCATTCTCCTGCATTCAGGTGGTCAGAGGAGAAAGTAGCAAATTAATTTATTGAAATAAAACAAAATCTAGAACATTAAAAGAAGTTTGCATTTTAAAACAAACATTTATTAGGGAGCAGTTACTGAACTAAAAGAAATGACAGAGTGAAACAAAAGCAAAAATATTGTATTAGATATCATTTCAGAATTAGGAATGAAAGACTAAATATATGCCCAAAGTGTGTGTTGTGACTTTCCTAATCCTATCTGATTATAGAGTACTCACATTGGCTTTTAGGGAGGGATAGTGAGACATGGATATGCTCAGCCTGCCTAACAGTAGTAAGAGTAATCAACACCAATTGCCAAAACCTTCAGGCTAAATCTGTGCTCTATGTAATACAGTTAATTCTAAAAGCAGTACATACTCTTGCTCAGTGTTATATTGTTACCTATATTAGCATTTTAATTTTAATCAGGACTGCAGTTTTCACTCAGCTCTCTTGATAATCCTACTTACCTCTTGTTATTGCACATATAAATTAGCAGGAGCTCAGAGATCACAACCCAGGTTCCTTTCTGATGAAATTAAAACAGAAGAACCTAAATGCTCTCTCTGTGCTAATAGACATAAGTCTCTGGAAATAGACTACAGTAAAATGAAATTAAATCCACCTAAATGCGTACAGCATACCTATCAACTCTCCAGCATTATCTACTTTGCTTATTATCCCTTATTATAATGTCACTTGTTCCTGTTGCACCAACAATGTAGACACAAGGTTTACCTTCACTATTCCACCACACAATCTTCAGTATCCAATGTTCTTACAAAGTAAGGGTAGGTGAAGCTCAGACTACTTACAGATCTCACCAGTTTTGATGCATGATGAAATCAGGACTAATTTGTTTATTTACCTGTGTAAGAGATAAAAATCATAATGGTTAATGACAATCAATTGGCCATTTGCAAAAGCTGCAGGGTGCTCCATCAGCAGCAGGTTTGCACTCCCCAATCCAGTGGGAGGGGAGAGCTTTTTGTGTGTGGTGACAAAACTTCTGAACCACATAGGACTGAGGGGATGAGTTCCCACCACCTGAGAATGACCATGACAAACTAAACTTTGTTTTGCAGCAAGCTGCATTTTGAGCCAGATGGGGGTAAAGGCTGATAAGAACCACATCCTGCAGAGGTGGAATAATGTTTTTTATCATGACAATGTCCTCTCTTACACAACTGGCTCAGGTGTGAAACTCCCCTCTGAGGGAGGTATTGAGAGGGATATGCACACATAGGCCTGAGGATATTCATCCTTTCCAATGGGAATAAATGGCTCAGTTATATAAGAAGCAGCTGTCATGTCTTATAAGGTATCATAAAACATCAAAGTTATCCAAAGTGCCCTCAGACATATTTCTAGGACCTTCCATCTGATGACTGCTCATGATCTACTGTGTTGCAGCATACAGTGTAAAACTTTCCCCAAAGGGAGATGTTCCCACCTGAACCTGAACGCTTAATAACCCAGTGAACTTGGTGTTCTGTGGGCTTCGCCACCCGACAGATCAAGACACTTTAATAGCAACAACCAAGTTTCATTACCAGATCCACTAAATCTTTCCTCTCCTGTATCTACATCTTGTCCTTTCTTTATTTTTCTTTCTTTTCCTTCTATGTTTTCTTAAGCAATATCTTTCTACAGTATAAATTGTTGCCTTTCTACAGATAATAGACAAAACAGTACAAGCCTCCTTTCAACTGCAATGAAACTGTTCTAAAATAAACCTGCCATATATGTACCTAAGCTTCAGTCATTCAGTGTCATTTTACTCTAATGCACCCCAAGAGATCTATTAACAAGAACCTCAGTTGCCCTGGCCTTCTGGGGCAGGTCATAACAACATAATATCAGGCATATCATAGCACTCGATGTAAATTGAAAAGACAGTGGTGCACTTGGCTGAACATCCCAAATAGCACAAGTTGAAACACATATCCAAAAAGGCTTTGCAGTTCTAGGATTTCTCCCCTCATGTTCTCCAAAACAGTAAAACAATTCTTCAATTTAAGCTTATCTACTCTATTTGAAATTGTGTATTGAAGTTATGAAGAATATATGGTATACAGAGCCTCCACACTATTATATTATTATTATGTTTTGGAAAGAGCATTGTGATCTAACTTAATATCCAGTTAGAAAAGAAATACATTAGAGATTCAGAGTTGGAGGAGGTGACTCAATTACAAATCATGCAGGAGTATCTGATTCAAGCACTGGACAGTATAGCAGATATTGCATTAAAGCAATTCTTTAGAGCTATATGTGGCACATGGTAATTGAAGAATTATGCAATATACTGTGAAGGTCAAAGGTGCTAACTGCAGGTTGATTTCACATGGCGGGCTTTCCCAGCACCAAAACAATGCAAGCCCTGTTTATACATCCTACAAACATACATAAAGGCAGTGTTTGTTAAGTGACACCTGAGCAGTTCTAGTATCAAGTGGAACTTAGCACAAAGGTGTTCAGTGGCAAATTATTCCCATGTGTCCATTGGCTAAATAGATCTGGTTTTCATGCTTTCAAGCATCTATCTCACTGTCTGCCCATGCAAGACCAGAGACTGTCAGTGTGTACTCTTTAAAAAATGCTGGTAAATAGAGATAGAAGCTGTTCTTGCTTTCAGTCTGGACTAGAAGAAACCCAGGCATCTTTTGTATGCTTTTTTATTTACCACTACAGGACTGCTATACTCAACTTGCTTTTATACTCTCATTTCTCTTTCCAGCCCTACTCTCCCAGAAAAGGGCAGGATATTATTTCTCACCATATGGGAGTCACTACTAATGATATTTTCATTTTTTAAAACTCATTTTACAAACAGTAATGTATTTTTTAAGACTTTTCCAGGATGTTATTTGAATCATTAAACTTCTTCATGGGAATGTGGGTTTTTGAAATGCATGCTGCACATAGGAGAGCAGGGACAGGAAGAGATTATCTAATTCTCCTGTAAATGTTCATTTCGTTTCAGGAAAAACCAGGTTCAATATCTTCACCTAAGAATAAGCATCAGTCCTGTCCTTATCTTTGTTTCCCACTCCCAGTCTGTTACAGCAGCTCTGTTAATATTCCCAGCACCTCAGTGATACTTCTCTGCAGAAGTAGAGAAAAGGACATGGTGAAGTGACAAGAACAGAGATAATAACATAATCAAAATCCAGTACAGGAAAACAAAATAAAAAGGAAGCCAATGAAGGCAAAAAGCCAAATTAGTACCACACCTAGTAAACCCACACCCCATCACTGTCATACAGAAAAAGTAACACAAAAGAGAACTGACTAGTTGAAACACAGCTGGCTTTTTATTTTACCAAAATTATTATTTTATCCAACTAATATTCAAATAAACCAATTCTGCTTTTTTTATGAAGCTGTAGAGGTTTTTCAAATACACCTGATTAGAAGGTGCATTTAATTTTCCTGGGGAAAGGAGGAGTGTGCCTATATTTACAGTTTGGTTTGGGTGAGGGATGTAGCATTGAAGGGAACCTCTTTATTGCCAGGACTTTCCATTTTTTAGCTGTCATCACAGTGCTCCACAGTCCAGACACATTTCAGCAGATTTTGACTTGGACTAGAAATGTGTCTGGTGTGGACTAGACTTGGTACTTATGCTTCATATTTTCCTAATGTAGACATCAGCAATAAAACTCTCACAGTACATCTGAGAAGAACAGCCTAACTGATTGGCAGCTTTAACCATGTCAAAAAATAGCTGAGTCAGTTTTTTTGAGCTGTTTTTCTCTTTCTTATCTTCAAGGAAAATAAAATCTGCCATAAGTACCAAAAATGACAGAGTCAGTTTAAGAGAATATTTTGTTAGAAAATGGCTATTTAATATAGGGGCTTATAATGGAATTTTTTTTCCATCTCAGTTGCAGCTGTTACCATTCTTACATAGTCTAGTAGCTAATGAAAGGTGCGTAGCATTTGGAAAGTATATGCTCTTTCAGGAGAAAAGAGGAAATTCATAAAATGTCTAGAAAGGTGTATAAATGAATGCAGCAAATGAAAGCTATTTGCTGGCATGTGGAAAGATTTTATTGTAGAAATAAGCCACTCAGAGAAAGACCTATATATATATATATATGTACTATGTTGAAAATACATCCAAATTTGAGAGCCTTAAAATCTATTACAACACTTCATATATCCCCAGAGAACTCAGTTCTTATGCTATCAGTCTAAGGACTTGTGAAGAAAGTTGCATAAACATCACATAAAAAAATTCCAACTAAGTTATTTTTTGCAAACTACACATGTATAAAGACCAATTCATAACAAATGTCCACGTCTCTTTCACACTAATTCTCTAATTCATTCTTGTTTTTATTACCCTCCACTCTATAAAATGTTATAAGTCCAGTACATATGTATTTATACTTGTCAGTCATGCATCCTATAAAGTTAATGCAATTATCAATTTAAAATTTTCTTTTTGGAAAAATGCAGGATAAACTTGAAACCCCAAAGAAAAGATAGTTCTGATTGCACTAATAGAAAAACTAACATCCAGACTGTCACTAAGGCTTCAGAAACTGGAACACTGAGCAGAAAAGACCTGTGCTGACTCCACTGTTTGATCCATATCTTACAGCCATAATTAACACCATGCCTTATTTTCACCTCACAGATTTCTGTGACCATGGGAATGGCCTCATGAAACATTCATTGTTGGTGTCAATCTAACTAGGTTTCAGACCCAAATGACACTGAAGCCCTATTTCACAATTTTTTTTTTTTTTTTTTTTTTTTTTTTTAAACAGCACGACTAGTGAAACTTTTGCAGGTAAACTTACAGAGCCATAGGGTCTGCCCTAAGCATAGTCTTGCCCCTTGTAGATATTCATTTTGCATTGGTACCTCTTGATGACAGACAAAAGGACCCCTTTATGTGACATTAATTAGTATATTGATTGAATCTACAAAAAAAATTTGGAAAGAAAGCAGGGCAACTAAGAGCACATTTCTAATATCACTAAGGTGATATTTCAAAGACCAGAAGAAAATAACTATTCAGTATAGAACAAGTGTATATGTGTATTTTCTTTGCTCAGATAATAGTACTTTGTATATTTGTCAGTAGAAGATTACAGGAATACTTCTAAAAAAGAATAAAGTGAGATTTCTGGATAATAAATAGGACTGTGAAGAGATCTGCTTTCTGTATCTACCTTTCACATGCACTTTGCTATAACCTTGGGTAAAACATATTCCAATTACACTTTTCTCAGTTTTTCTAGCCATAAAATAGAAATGATACTTCCTCACCTCACTGGAATGAGGTCATGGTCATCTTGGTGCTGTTTGTTGCACATATTTCAGAAGACAGGCAGCTATATAACTCAAGTAGTATTTCATAAGGAAAATATAATACAATTTCCTGTGTGCATCTAACTGTGAGGTTATTCCCCACAACTCTATTGTATCTTTCCTCCTGTTCCATTTCCATTTAAATGAAGGCTCTGTTAATATTTTCTGTTAATCATGTTAGCAGGTGAAAAGTTCAGGATACATTAAGCTCAAAAGGCATACTTTACATGCAAGACAAAGTATGACTCTTTATTTGTTTCTCGAGAAAATGTTTCTTTAATATTTTCTTTGTTATTTTTTACCTAAATCTGCCTGGTGCCAACATAATTACATAGAGAGAAAATAGTTTAAACTGGGCACAAGAAAATATGATTCAAATACTCAAACCTTGCATAATTAACCTGTCAATTGCTTTTGCATGCTCTATGATTGGCTGTTTCACAAAAACTGTGAATTTAATAGAATTTAAATATTTTTCATCATATGCATCTGAAAAAGATGAACTAGTACATGTCTACCATCATGGATTTTTCAAGAACTTATACTAGGATAGGAAGTGTACTACAGAATTCCAGTTTACAATTATTCACAAATTTATAGCAACTTCTGGAATACATTATGCATTTTTCAAATCTGAATGTAACTAGCAGGATATTCACTGAAGTCAGTGCATATCACTTCACTGTTTTCATTATCAACTCTCTTCTCAAGCTTAGTCAGTCAAAGGCTTCAGTGCTGTCAACCCCTGTATGTAAGCATTCTCTGTTAGAATATTTTGAAACTCAGTACAAGAATATACAAGCATGTTTAAATTATTTCTGGTCACATACTATTCTTCTTATGGAGTGAGAGGGTAGGGGAAGAAAAAAAATGAGAGTATCTAAAAGTTCTGGAGTTTTGAAACACATTTTTAAGAGTTTGAATTTTCTCATGTATGTTGGGGAGAATCTGGACTCTGCTGTTGCCCAAAGGCAACACGAATGATGCAGGTAGCTGGAGCTGATAAATATGGGACAATGTAATGGTAAACACTGCAATACACAAAAATCTTCATGGATATTACAAAATCCTCAGTGCCATGTTCTCATCTATTCTGAAAAAGATTAAAATGAGAGAAGAATTTAAGGAGCCATTTTAACAAAAGAAATAATTGAAAAGCTATTTCAAATTATAAAATAAGTAATTAAAAACGTAGTTTTAAATGTTTATGATATTGCAAGTCTTTTAGAAAATGATGAAGGGTTGTTAAAGTAAGACTGACTTGCTTGGCAAACTAAAGTAAGGAAATTTACATATTGCAGATTAATAAAAGATCTCAAAACATGCTTCATGCACATGTAGGAAGACCAAGGATATTTTTTCCAAACTGTCTAGTCCTAGTGTGTAAAATAGGGATAAGACAGAACATTTAAGCTTTGTATATTTGCAAAAGAACCTCATGCAGCAGCTAAAGAATGCCGTGTCTGAATAGCATGTATTTATGTGGAGGAGACAATAAGACCAACCACAATATACCAAGAGAAGAGCTAGGAAATGGAACTAAGAAATGTACCTGCATATGCTTGGTTTGTACTCATGTAACAAAGGTGGGTTTTTGTAGACATTCATATCACCAGCTGAAACAGGCACCCATGGTGAATGTGCTTCTCCCATACAGCTCGTCATAAAAATTCCACCATCCTCCAAAATTCCCAAGGAGAGGCTCTTTTCAAAAAAAACCTGAGGTTGGCAAGCTCTCTGATAATTAAACAATATTGTAAAATAATGTCAGCAACAACAAAAGTGCTCATAGCAGTTTCTGTTTATTTTTTCTTGACATCTGCACTCTCATGTGAGAACAGCATCAGGTTGTGAGTTCAAAATGCAGCTACCTACTGCAAATGTAAATATCAGCACATTCTAGAGTTAGACTTGTAAATTTTTTCACCTCTTGTTTTAGGGCAGGAAGCCAATGGATCTGGCTTCTAAACATATATAAATTGTCAATATTTTTGTCACAAATGGCTGACCAATAAGGAAAGAGCACAGTAGTATTTTGGAATATTTTACTGCCCTCGGCAAAGAATAGAGCATACTATTGCAATCCAAGACTGAAAATATTATGCAGAAGCTTTGCTTTGTGATTTGAGCAAAGTTAGTATAAAAATCTCAATCATAATAGTCTATTATATATTGGACCAAGTTTATGGGAATTGAAGACTATTACTTCAGTGATAATGGTCACTGAACTGTGCTTCTCTTTATATTCTTGCACACACAATTACTCTAGTATCACATCAAATATCACTTGAATAGCTATTGCAATAGTTTGAAATTCACCCCCTCCCTTCCACAAAGCACAGTAAATAGATTTTGTGCTGTGAATATAGGTGAAGAAGAAGACATATTACCAGCTACCTCGGCTGAACAGTAGATGTTGTTACTCACAAGCATTGTGTGTGAAGAGAATTCATGGTATATGGAACTGATATATGTCTTCTATATAATTTTTTATCCCAATACATACAATCCAGGAACTCTAGAATGCTGCACTTGGGGCTCCAGTGTCATTCCTGTGCATATAATTAGAAAGAAACTAAATGATTGTGAAAGAAAGGAAATCTAAGAGGATGTAAAAAAAAGTATGCATATTTTGAAAGAGTACCCATTTGAAAATGAGGAAACTTATGCCATAGTCCTCACTCCACTATTCTGGGCAGATGGGATAAATATAATATTTTCAAAACACATAGCTAGAATATTTCATTTGCAGCATGTATAAAGGTTTTCTTCTGGTCTAAGACTGGGTTCAAACTAGTTAAAAATTGTGTGGAGTATTCATGTCTCTCCTAATTTTTTTAAAGTATTAATCAAGAGATAAATATGTGAAAATTTGAATTAATAAAACAGGCTTCCAGAATTGTTTTATTTATAGATGTCAGCCACTCTCTATGATTAGTCATTAATTTAAAAGAATCTGAGAATTCAAAAACTGAAACCATCTAATGGGTGAACTATATAAAAGTGCTTATGCTGATAAAGCTAGATAACATATGAAGTGACAGAGATGGTAGTCAAGAAAGAGGATATTGTATGTTATTAAGAGACATGCTATTTGCCTTTAAATTCTAAATGGTTTTCAGTGTGCAGGCATTTAATAATGTTTTGTGGGCTTGTTAACTGCCTTTGGGGCAAGCGTGGAGAAGAATTTCTGAAGACACATCATTTATACTTGGGAGTAGTGACTTAGAGATGATTCAAACACAGTGCTTGCTTACAAGTACATTATTCATCTCAGAAAAAAAAAATACCTTCCTGACTACTATTTTATTTTCTTATTTCCCATATTTATGATATAAAATTACAGCTATTTAAATGACAGAAGAAAAATACATTAGATACAAACTACAATTTTCTTTCATTTCACACTCTCTTTTCAATTTTTGTGCCAGATTTGTATTCTTGCTTGTTTTCCTCTGTCAGATTTGGCATGCAACAGACCTCTGTGATCTTTGCTCAACTAAAGGTGGAAAATGAACTGGAACAAAAGAAGTGAGGACAGAATTATTTGTGAACCATTCAACACAGCTGTTGTAAATAATATACACTTGCATTATGCAGTGCCCTTTTACATGAAAAATAATTGTGTTTGCCACCATTTGGAGCTGTTTTGCTTTGTTTTTCACAAATAAATTCTTTTAATCTTGTTAGCTTTATTCATTTGGTTTTGGGTGGTTTTGTTCCTTGTCAACCTTTCCTTAAGGACTTCAATTTTTTTTTCAGCTAAAACACATTTTCTAAGATTTATCTGGCAGTAAAAAAATGTGGTTTTTAAGCTAATGCAAGACAGAAATATTAAATTACATCTGCATCCTCATGTTCTGATTATCAGAGACCGACCTTAAGATGTCAGATTTCACTCTGTGGGTCAGTATATCAAATCTTGAATTTTATTTGGAGGTAGAATTCTGCTACTCTAACTCAAAATAGATCAAATTCCAGTTTTTTAAAGTGTATTAACATAAAATCGCATGATATCATATAATATCACTTAGCCATGGGGGAATAATCATCTGGAAATTTCCTCGGTGCCTCATTGTGACTAACAAGCTAATGTTAACCCAGATACACTCCCTTAAGGTAAGCAAGGTAGACTATGTAAGAATAAGGAGTGTATACGACTTTATTTTCAGCAGTGAAGAAACCATTACATGGATATTGTGTACATTCTGAGATTTAAGATTGAAAGAAGATATTGAAGAGCCATGGAGAAACAGAAATTTGACAATACAGAGCTCTTTAGACTAGTAAACAAGACTGTAAACTGAACAGAATCTGAATAAAATTGATATTGGAAATATTCCAAGTCTTGCTTCCTATTTGAATATTTTTGAATGCATTTTACTGGATTCCACATGACCAAACATTATTAAAGCAAAATTGTTGTGGTTTCATACTTTTAGCAGTCCCTTTTCTTGGACTATAAATTAACTTATTTTTAAAGGTCAGATATGCTTTCCTGCATAGCAATTTGGCCTGATATTCATTTAATCAAGCAGACTCCCTAAGTGTGCAAAGCACGTCTTTTTCACATGCATGAGGAAAAATCTTTCCATGATTTGGAAAAGCTATTGTTCTCAGATGGTGAAGCTGATTTTCATGTGCACAACAATTTCAGTATGCTCTAAATACACACACAAAGAGGCTCTACCTTGTGAATGCACTCCTTTTAAGTCTTTCAGGACTCATGCCAGGTTCGTGCTGGTCCCCACCAGCTCAAATTCCTGGGCACTAAACAACTCAGAACATAAAGGAATGAGAAATACAGTCATTAGAGTAAAAAATAGTAGTCCACTATGCAAAGAAGATAATCTTCAGGTATAATTAAGATCCCAGTTGTTTTACATTTCCTCTGTAATCACTGAAAGCATGAACAGGCCAGAATTCATCAATCCAAGTTTTTGTCCGGTTTCTACACTACTTCACTTGAGTAGCGTAAAATAGCATTAAATGTGTTTAGGTGTTCCTGGCTAGAAATGTCTGTTGGTTAAAAATGGTGACTTCCCTTCCTTCTTCCTTCCTTCCTTCCTTCCTTCCTTCCTTCCTTCCTTCCTTCCTTCCTTCCTTCCTTCCTTCCTTCCTTCTTCCTTCCTTCCTTCCTTCCTTCCTTCCTTCCTTCCTTCCTTCCTTCCTTCGTCCTTCCTTCCTTCCTTCCTTCCTTCCTTCCTTCCTTCCTTCCTTCCTTTCCTTCCTGTCCGTCCTTCCTTCCTTCCGTCCTTCCTCCTTCCTTCCTTCCTTCCTTCTTCTTCCTTCCTTCCTTCCTTCCTTCCTTCCTTCCTTCCTTCTTCCTTCCGTCCTTCCTTCCTTCCTTCCTTCCTTCCTTCCTTCCTTCCTCTTCCTTCCTTCCTTCCTTCCTTCCTTCCTTCCTTCCTTCCTTCCTTCCTTCTTCCTTCCTTCCTTCCTTCCTTCCGTCCTTCCTTCCTTCCTTCCTTCCTCCTTCCTTCCTTCCTTCCTTCCTTCCTGTCCTTCCTTCCTTCCCTTCCTTTCCTTCTTCCCTTCCTTCCTTCCTCCTTCCTTCCTGTCCTTCCTTCCTTCCTTCCTTCCTTCCTTCCTCCTTCCTTCCTTCCTTTCCTTCCTTCCTTCCTTCCTTCCTTCCTTCCTTCCTTTCCTTCCTTCCTTCCTTCCTTCCTGCCTTCCTTCCTTCCTCCTTCCTTCCTTCCTTTCCTTCCTTCCTTCCTTCCTTCCTTCCTTCCTCCTTCCTCTTCCTTCCTTCCTTCCTTCCTTCCTTCCTTCCTTCCTTCCTTCCTTCCCTTCCTTCCTTCCTGTCCTTCCTTTCCTGCCTTCCTTCCTTCCTCCCTTCCTTCCTTCCCTTCCTTCCTTCCTCCTTCCTTCCTTCCTTCCTTCCTTCCTTCCTTCCTTCCTTCCTTCCTTCCTTCCTTCCTTCCTGTCCTTCCTTCCTCTTCCTTCCGTCTTCCTTCCTTCCTTCCTTCCTTCCTTCCTTCCTTCCTTCCTTCCTTCCTTCCTTCCTTCCTTCCTTCCTTCCTTCCTTCCTTCCTCCTTCCCTTCCTTCCTTCCTTCCTTCCTTCCTTCCTTCCTTCCTTCCTTCCTTCCTTCCTTCCTTCCTTCCTTCCTTCCTTCCTTCCTTCCTTCCTTCCTTCCTTCCTTCCTTCCTTCCTTCCTTCCTTCCTTCTTCCTTCCTTCCTTCCTTTCCTTCTTCCTTCCTTCCTTCCTTCCTTCCTTCCTTCTCTTCCTTCCTTCCTCTTTCCTTCCTCCTTCCCTCCTTCCTTCCTTCCTTCCTTCCTTCCCTTCCTTCCTTCCCTTCCTTCCTTCCTTCCTTCCTTCCTTCCTTCCTTCCTTTCCTTCTTCCTTCCTTCCTTCCTTCCTTCCTTCATTCCTTCCTTCCCTTCCCTTCCTTCCTTCCTTCCTTCCTTCCTTCCTTCCTTCCTTCCTTCCTTCCTTCCTTCCTTCCTTCCTTCCTTCCTTCCTCCTTCCTTCCTTCCTTCCTTCCTTCCTTCCTTCCTTCCTTCCTTCCTTCCTTCCTTCCTTCCTTCCTTCCTGTTAGGAAGTGGCAGTAGCACTGAGCTTTTGACTGCCTGTTTCAGGCTAGTCTTGCATCTGATTCCAATATTTTACTTGGTTTCATTTCAAATGGAGCCCAGTTCAACAGTATTTTCAAGAGCTCAGAAAGGTAAATGAATGGTGAAATGCATTAATAAAACTCTCATTATGAGTTTCTGGCTACCTTTGAGACTATGTCCAGAGAAGGAATCCTATCTTCTTTTCTCTCTCTCAATCTGGCAAGCAGCATGGTAACAGCCATTTACCCATCAGGAAGAAAAAACCTATCTTAAGAACTTCTACTGCTATCTGTTATTTATCCCTCATAATGCCTGTCTGAAGCAATTTCATCTCTCAGCACTATCTTTGCCTGTCACAGAAGAATGGTTGGTGAGTGATGATGGAGATGACAAAGTTTATGAACAGTTAGACAGAAATAGGAAGGAGGCCTAGTAACATTGTTTTATAAAAATATTAGGTCACATTTGAATAAGAATGTATGGACTATAAGGGACATCATTTGTCTTGACAATGTACAAGGGATAAACTGAGCAGCATAGGAATTAGTCCGTGTCTTGACTTCTATTCCATAAGTATAGTAGGTCTTACAGTCAACTTTTTTTAATGTTTCTACTTATGACATGCTTCTTTTCCTTTAGTTTAGTGATTGTTTCATTCATAAATGTGTAAAATTGGATGGTATTTTCAAAATAGCTCTGACAGATTTGCAAAATATAGTTTATATTGTATATGCCAAAGTTTTCCAGAAGAAAATTTTTCAAAGAAATAGGCTGCAATCTTTATTAGTATTACTCTTTTTATTGGGAATGTCAATACAATTTCCTACTCTTTTTGACATTATATAGATTCAAAAATCATACTAGACTTCCTTATAAGACTTCCAAAGTTCGCTCTTTTTAGAAGAGTTTATGCTTAGGAGTTTTTTTAAGCTTCTAGAATATACTACATAACTGTTGTCTTCTTTCTAGAACCTCAGTAACATCTTTAAACTTTTCACATTCAAGAGCTAAATAATTAATCTGGTGTTTGGGTGACAGAACTAATTCTGTAATGGCTGATAAATTTGAGAAAAACAGGTTTGTTTTCATTGCCTGTTCTATCCTTTTTCCGTATCAATCATATGACAAATCTCAAAGTATACTTACCCAAAAGAAACATTATTTCATCTCTTGCATTTTGGGAATGACCTTTAAATAATATGTGTATTGTCATGCAGCATCTATGTAGAGTTTCAGTTTAAACATAATGAACAGTGGTAGAACATGAAACACTGCTAATGTTTTTACAAGCTATCTGTCATATCTCAATTGACATTTTCAATCAAATCCCTTGAGGGTGCTTACTTCTACAAATAGCAGCCAAAGTATGCAGTTTTTTTAATCAAAGGTTTCTATAATGGCTAGCAAATAATTTCTATGTCACTTAGCCTAGACATTTTTTCTAAAGAAAGCACCATATGTTCACTCTATAATCGTGCCAAAGTTGCTGCAAAAGATGATATGCAACTGCAAGAAGAAAAAAATGTAAAGCGCAAAAAGTGTAAAATATAAGTGTAAGAACAGAGCACTGGTTCTTTGAAATCAAACTACCATCAAAGAAGGCTCTTCATCTGTTGGAAACTTTTAGTTTTCCTCTGTTTTCTGCAAAGAATTTTTCATCAATTATGTTATGTCTGGTAGAGGATTTAGGGATTGATTTCAGTGTGCTTCATATCAGGCATTTATTTTGATCCAAAATACTCGTAAGGGAGAAAAAGCAAACCCCAGTTATACATGAGGCAGTATAATCCTTTCAAATTTTATGCCACTAAAAAGCCAGTATAAATTTTCATTTTGGAAGAGAACAGATTTAAGAATTGGTAAAAAAACTCACCAAAATAGTTAACAAATACAGATTTAAAGCACAGAATAAATCAATAGTATTAGTGAGATAAACCCAGCAATCACTAGGTTTTTTGCCAAGATTATCCTGACAAGAAAAAAAGACTAATGAGGTAATTTCTTTTGCCAACCAGACAGCCTGTGAAGAGGAATGTGCCTAGTAATAATAGTAAAAATCCAGTGCCTAATAGATATCATTGCATTTCAATTCACAGAAAATATGGTCATAGTGTGCCATGCATTAACAGTGTCCTCAGCAATATGACTTCATGCTCCCACTAAAGAATGTCTGTAAAATGGACTTTAAAATGTAAGAGCTGTCAGATTAGCAAATAGTAAATTTACAGGGTGTTGGGAAAACATTCAGAGCTGGCTCTTCAAACATTGAAACTCCATTGAGGTTGGCTGTTAGTCATCTATGTGTCTGAGGATCTCAGCCAATCTCTCCCATTTTTTTTCCCCTAGTTTATTTGGCTTGTGTGCTGGAGATAAGTATGATTTTGATTTACATAGTGCTGATATTTTTCCTAGCTTTTTATATGTGTTTCTCTTCAGATAACACCAGCTTTTCATTGCATTTTTAACTTCTCCTAGTCACTTAATAACCAATTTTAAAGACCTATACATGGATTAAAAATTGATTTTTTAATAAATTAGCATGTATAAATCACTAGGTATATATAATTCATTTCTATATACAGAAATTTTATTGCTCATATGAATTACTTGGCATTTATTTGCATTGAATTTTGTCTAGCATTTCATTGCTCAGATATCTTGTTGTGTTTCCTTTCACAGCTGTGAAAAAGTAAATTGTCAGGCCCAAGATCATTATATAAGATTTCCCTGTAAACAATAAAGTATGTGATTCATCTTTCTGTAATCAGAAACCAGCTTATGTATCATACCATACATATGTATCTTTCCAAACTCTGTACTGGAACCTTAAATGCCAAGTTTAGTCTGGATATCAAACTTCTAGACACCTAAACTTAGATTACATTAGTTCCATCCCTAGTACCATAAGATCTTTCAACCACTTATTCTATGCACATTTATCTTACTCTATTCAAAATAATTTAATAATTGTTTAATCAGCAGCTTTTGTGACCTCAGTGTCCATCATCTTTATGAGACTGCTTGCAAATATACTGCAGAGCACAAGGTCCTGGTGAGACCCCACTCGTAATAGTGGTTTTGAATGTTAAGTTATAAATTAAAATTAGTAATTTAACAATGTCATATTCAAATTGCTTTACAACTCTTGGGTGAATCCTCTCTGTTCCTGGAAAATTAGTTTTGTTCATTTTCATCAACTTCATTTCAGTTACAAGGAGTTTTTCAGACTCACCTTACTACCAGTGTCTGCTATGGCTTTAATATTGTTGGATGCCTCTCATATACTTTGACAGATTTAGGTTCTTCTATCTCTAACAGTCGCCTGACTTACAGAGCACACAGAATTAATTTTATTATAATGGTTCTTATATGTTGCTTCTTAGATTTTTTTTGTTCAGTCTGGTTTATAATAATTCTACATTAAGAGTTAATGTTCTTTTCCTGTTTATGCAGTTGAAGACTTTCACTTCAGGAAGAAAGCTTTTCTCCCGCTTACCACTTCCTTGACTCTTATGGTAAGCCATACAGCTAATAATAGTGTTTCAGTACCTTCAATTTTTTTTCTTTTTGTCCTAGTCTTAAGTTTTGGGGTTTTTAGAAATTCCTCATGCCTACTGACAACAATGAATACTTTTATGCACCTTTTTAGGCAATCTTGTATCTGTTTTTCTTAATTTTATGGCATTTCTGTTTTGAAAGAGAATGAAAGAAATATTCTACTGTTTTATGGTTTCTTTTCTAAGGTAGATAATTAACACAGTCACTATTATTTTTTTTTATCAAGCATCTTGCATCTCTCAATAACAAATCCGAATATTTCATTTCTGTGATTTCCTAGAGGCAAGTTTCTCCAAAAAGCCTTTGAGTTTAAAGAAATGTAATGCATGATAGCACAATGTTCATCCAATCTATGTGTGAACAATCAAAAGCTCTCAATATGATTATTCTTATTATGACCATGTTTTGAGGTTTGTTTACTATTTTTTAATAATTTTAATAACCCGTCTAGATTATTGAGGCCTAATTTTAAAAACTTCAGGTATGGTATTTCAAGCTACTGAGATTGTCTGCTATGTTTGATGTGGCTAATTACAGTCCAAATACTTTTGTTCTGACTTATTACTAGCTTCTAAATCCCCTTTCTCACATAAATTTTCTCAGACACCTGTTTGGCATTGCCCACAGAGCACACCAGGCAATGCAATGAAGTCCTCATCCCTGGCTGGATTTCGTAGCTGGCACTTCTTTCCAGAACTGATCCATGTGTCATTGGCAACTACATACTCTTCAAAGACTAACTTGTTTTAGAACTTTGGAATGGAATGGAATGGAATGGAATAGAATAGAATAGAATAGAATAGAATAGAATAGAATAGAATAGAATAGAATAGAATAGAATAGAATAGAATAGAATAGAATAGAATAGAATAGAATAGAATAGGTCTATTCAATAGTCTGATTAATTCAATACTGACAAAAATTTAAAGTATGTTCTTAAGAACACTGTCCAATTGCCTCTAAAACACTGACAGGCTTGGGGTATTGATCACGTCTACAAAAAGCCTGTTGCAGTGCCTTTTGCTTCTTCACTCAGTAAAGAAATGCTTCCTGGAGTATAAACCTCCAGCTTTTAATCATTTCCACATGTCCCATCACTGAGTAGCAGGGAGAAGAGAGCAGCACCTCCCTCTCCACTTGCCTTCCTCAGGAAGCTGTGGAGGGCAATGAGAACTCCTTCCAGCCCTTTCATTAGTTTTGTTGCCCTTTCTGGAGTTACTCCCTTTTCGCATAAAATGTAGGCACCAGAACTGCACACAGCACTCAGATGAGGCAGAACAAATGCTGAATACAGTGGATTTACCACATCTTTTACCTAGCTGGTGTTGCTGTTTTTGATATACCCCAGTATGGAAATTATTCTCTAGCCTGTTAGGGCACTGTGCTGCCTCATAATTCTTTTGCCCAGGACCCAAAGGTCCCTTTGCAGGGCTGCTCTCCAGCTACTCATCTCCAAATTTTCATTTGTATCTGATATTACTTTGTCTTGTGCGCAGAGTCTTGCATTTGAATTAGTTGAATTTCATCCCAGTAATCATTTTGCAACATTTCAGTCTATCTAGATCCCTCTATGAGGCATCTTGCCTCAAGAGTCAATAGCATGTCCCAGTTTAATATCAACAGCAAACTTGCTAATGGTGCATTCAACTCAGGCATCCAAAACATTGATAAATACTATAAACAGATCTGGCCCTAAAGTTGAACCCTGAAGAACACTTCTGATGACTGTCACCAGTGAGATGTAGCTCCATTCAGTATAACCCTTTGACCTCTACCCTTCACCACACTGTGAACCTGCTTTGTTACAAGTTGAATATGCTGTCCAGAAGGATGCTGTGATGGACAATATCAAAAGCTTTCTAAAAATTCAGAAAAAATAGATCTAACAACTTCCATTCATGAAAGTGTGACTTTTTAATAGCAGAGTATTGAATTAGTTAAACAGGACTTTCTTTTCTGAACCCTGTGTTGACTGCATCTAATGATCTAATTGATCTTAAAAGGCTTTTCAATATGCTTCAATATAATCTTTCAATCTCAATATAACCTTCTCCATAATTTTCCCGGACTAGGAGGTCCATGGTTCCCTGGATATTCTCTAACCATTTGTGTAGATAGGAATGACATTGGCCAGCTTTCAGTCAGCAGGACTGCCCTTTTTTTAGATGATTGAGAGGGCTGCTGTCATAACATCTGCTACCTCCTTCAGTGCTCTGGGATGAATCCTCTCAGATTCCATGGTCGTGTGAACATTCAGCTGGTACAGCTGGTAGTTTACCATTTCAGTCATTGCAAATGAAAAGCTACTGATACCATACTTGTCTTCTTTCTACTCAAAGGACAGGCTATCCCTGTCTATCACTGTTATTAAAATCGGGTGTAAAACCTCATGCACTATCTCAACTTTTTCCTAATTCGTGATAGTCAGATGACTATCTTCAAAAAGTATTGGTCCAATGTTTTCTATGTATCTCTTCTTGCTATTAATATACTTTTTAAAAGTCCTTGTTATCTGAAACAATGCTGGCCAGTTTCAACTCTGACATCTGGGTTTTTGTTTCCTCCCTCTGCATGAATGAACCTCAGCTCTGTTCTTCTTGAAAATCTTACTTCCTGAGATCATAGAATTATTTTTTTTTTCCTTTTGACATTCATGAAAAATTCCCAGTTCAGCCAAGTTGGTCTTCTGCTCTGTTAGCTTGATTTATGACACAATAGAATCACCTACTCCTGATCTTATCTATTGCTTAGCAATTTGGAAAACAAGTATTTTGTTAGGAAAAAAAAGAAGGAAAAAGATCCTTTAATACATGTTCCTACTTTACATGGATTCCTTTTCTTACTAATGAATGAAGAGCATGCTTTTTTCAACTTTGCAAATTCTCTTGAACATCTAAGCATAATTTTACTATTTTAAAATTATGTCCCCGCTATGGAGGATCAATTGTATTTGAGGACATTGCAAATATTTCATGCCTTTGAAACAAGTGCTGAAATCCCTGTTGCTTTCAGCAACACAGGATGCAGCTTGAAAATGTAGTAGTGGATCTGCTGTGAAAGTGAAACAAGAAAGGAAACAGTGTGGAGTACATACTTATATTTAATGACAAAATTGCTAGGGAGACCCTCAAGTTTTAAACTACTTTTGAACTTTTTTTTTTTTTTGTTTGGGTTTTTTTTTTTTTTTTTTTGAGATTAGAAATAGCACTCAAAAAGTTGAAATATATGTTTAAGATTCAGCTTGATAAATTTGATAGCCTAAAATTACAGATTATTTGATCACTCGGAAAATTTATTTTTTACACTTTGTCCTAATTGTTGCTACAACCAAGACCTTAGAATCTAAGAAAAAAATCTGTGTTCAACTTAACCTTGCTGTTTAATCTAAGCCTTGTACAGAATATGATTACCTTAGTTTTAAAATTAAGTGTTAATTTGTGTAGAGATTTAAAAGATAAGAAATACATTATTGTAGTATTTTATTTTATTCCATTTGTGATGTATCCTTCTTTCCACTTTTTCTAACAACTGCTTTTTTAGGACAAAAGTATAATGCTGCCTGTCAGATAGGAGCACATTCTTTCACAATAGAAAAGAGACAAGCCAATTTTGCCTGCAGATATATTTGAAAAATCACAGTGCAGTGACTAATTAAACAGAAGTGGTAACTATTTTTTGAAAATTATGGAAGAGGAACACCTATGAGAAGCCAATCTGATATTCCTTTTTAAAGAACAAAGACAGATAGGATCTGTTAAAACCAGTTACTATGCCATTAAGTAATGAAACACACATAATAAGAAATATAACTATCTTGAAAATGTCAAGATAGCAAGAAGAATCATTTTATAAAGAATAAAAGTGAGGAAACTTGAAGGCAGGAACATTGATTTTTAATTACTCAATAAAATTTTAAAAGTTGCTATGATACAATGAGTTAAAAACAGGAAAATTTTAGAACTGGTGAAATTTTTTTGTGATATTTTAAACTAAACAAGTCAATGCGTTTACTATAGGGAAATAACCCTAAATTAGTGTGAGAATAGATTAAATGACCCAATTTCAGATGCTCTTCTATGAAAGAAAATGTTGTGTATTAAGGGCTTAAGTGAAGTCCCATTGCAATCAATGGAAAGACTCCAGATGGAGCAGACTCAAATAATCACTTCTCAGTCATCTGGTAAAATACACTTTAAGTAATTCATACTCCAATTTAAAACAGATTTGAAAGTTTGGGAATTTTATTTTACTTCTCAGTTTAAAAACACAAACCCAAACTTGTCTATTGCTGTGCTTTGTGTTACACCTTACAACTCCTATGAATATGTAGACAAACATCTATGTGTCCCATCCCAGGCTTTCAGTGCCATGGCATCTCTAGGTCTGTTTTGCCATAGAGTCATCTTGGGAACAACTTATGCTTCCAACAAGAAGTGCAAGTAAAAAAAAAATAAAATTCAAGAGAAGTATAAAGAACTGAAGCCCTCAGTGTAAGACAAAGATGCTAAGGTGAATTTTATCTGTGAAATAAATAAATAAATAAATAAATTAAACATTTGGTTGAAACTAGGCTTTTAAAAGGCATACTTTTATGAGTCTTTGAATTCTTTTCTTGTTTTTAAATACTTTGATTTTTAAACTTCAGGACAAGTTAATATAATATGTTTATTAGTTTGCTTGGTTACAGAATTTTATATGTGATCAGAAATTTCTGTTATGAGGAACTTTTCAAACTAATGGCTGAAGGCAAAAATCAAGGCTCTCAAAAGTAAGAGATTTGTTTGTGTTTTTGTGTAAAGAATACAAGACTACTTTCAAGTAGCATTTCTGCTTAAAAAGTCAAATTGAGATCAAGTTTGTTATCCAAATTTAGCTTTTAATATAAAAAATCTCCTGACTTTAAAACATCCCTGCTGGCTTTAAGTTACCACAGCCTGCAACATCCAGATGAGACATGACTGTCCACCTTTGAAATTCATTTACCCCAGCCATCCATGGTTCACATACAACTTGTGTGAAAGATGAATGTTGTGGATTCCTCCTCCATTTAGCTCTCTGTTGGCAGCAAATTTGTCAGAGGTAGTTGGTCTGCTCTAAGGTTTTACCTTCTCTTCAGAAAATAAATTAGGAGTATTAAAACTGCAGAAGATAAGATGCCTCTGAAGCACTGTTGAACTCTGCTGCGAGGCAGGAGGTAGGGCAGACACATTATGTATTCAATGCTGACATTTCTGCTAAAGCCTGCAGTAGGTCTTGAGCAAGTCATTAAAGTAGTTTGTGTTAGGAAACAGACTTTTTAGGAGGTTTTAAGTATATTCATTCTATTTTCTATATTATTTTTATTGAATTAAGGCTATGTCCTATAGTCCTTCTTTGTAAAAATTACCAGTGATGAAATGTGCTCAATATTATATCCATTGATACTGATAGTAAACTAGTAATTGATTCCAGTGGTCTGTCATCAGATATTGTAGGTGTTTTTTTCAATGAGGAGGCAAAAAACTCCCAACATTTTAATTACTTGCAATAATTAAAAAAAATATTTTAATTACTATTTTGCAAACCGTTTCTACTCCCGTTACAATGTATGATCTACATTTTCATAATTCACTATTAGCAGTCTAATTACATGTGAACACATTACCAGCACACAAAATATGAATTACAGCAATATAAATCCCATTCTCTCAGGCATTAGGTCTTCATTATCCCTTTTGCATTCATACCCATCATCACTTCCATGAAAGGAAGTGCTATGGAAAGTACGAAACATAGAGAAACAAAACTAAAAATGCATGGAGAAACATCAGAAAAGGCCACAAATGCAACCAGAACTCTCTTACATTTCCTGTATGATGAATATTAAAGAAGCCTAATTATCTAGGCATTGAGGGCAAAGTGCAAACTATTTTTCAGCAAAATACACAGTTGTGAGAGTGTCTGTTCTCTTTAAAGGATTAGTAACTAATGGCTTTTGTCCTTAGGAGACAATTTAAAATGCAATATATATTATGAACAACATGTAATTTTTAAAAATCTAGTCATACTTTATAAAAATCTTTTTTTACATAAAGAAGATATAAATCTTTTTTATGCATCCTAAGAATTTGGTCTTTGAAAAACTTACTCAATAAATACTATAGGTAATCTTATTCTAGAATCTAATTTAGAAATTCAGAATATACAAAAACTCGTTCCAAAAAAATTAGAGATTTACTCTCAAGAATGTCAGTATTTAGAAACTTTGACTGTTGAAACAGAAAATTGAAAATAAAAATAGCAATTACTGTTAAGCCAAAAGGAAAAAATCCCAAACACAACAAAACCCAACCAATCAGCAAACTAGTTAAACAAACAAGCGGAAATAAATTGAATGTGAAGTTTCTGAGTTTAGAGTTCTTAAAACAGTGTTATAAAGTAATTCCAAACAAGTCTGTTAATGGCAAATATATTTCAAAAATACTATCCCTAAAAGAATGGAAGTGATAGAAACTATAGGCATGCCTGAAAATATTTCCTTGAACTATAGCTATAATTTTATTTAAAACTGGTTCTTACAAATAGTTAGGAATATGACAATTGATTTAGTAATGCATTTTTTAATGTGCAGAAATGTTCCTGTGTGAAAAGGTCTGAAGATTCATGGGTTTACCATGACAATGCCTTAGACAGAAGTGTTTACATCAGGGAACAGACATTTTGAATGATATTTGGAGTTCCTCTGCCAACTTAGTGGAAATGGCTTTTTTATTATTATTTTAAGGGTCAACAGATTTCCACAAACACACATAGCATGGCTTAATATGTCACTACATCACTTTTACTCAGTGAACAGAGAATATGCATGGAAAAAGCATTTGGAAGATTCTAGCAAAAGTTTAGTGTTTAAAGAGTATAGGAGAATTATGCATTTCATTTTGTCAATAAGCAAATAATTAAGGAGCTGGTTGTAAAGCTACAATTGTATCATATGGGTAAGGAAATGTTCAGGTGTGCTAAAAATATGTTCATTTATTCAAAAGATGTGGACTGCCTCATACTAACTAAAAAGACCAATGAGAGAGTAAAGACACAAAGTATGTTTTGTAGTTGATAATTGTGGTGCTGTAGACTGAGACATCTGATACCGTGTCTAAACACTGGGAATGAGATTTCAAGGACAGCATTAAGAGGCACTTCCAGAACTGCCTTCAAGTCATGCACTTACATGCAAATAAGAGCCAATTAAGGAGAATGAACTGTTTCCTCCAGTTCATACCCACAATCTATTCCTCCCCTCAATAAGTGGTTAGTTAATCCTGCCTTCATCAGAAAAATAGAAATCAATATTCTTCCAGACTTGGATAGTAGAGTACATCATATGAGCAAGGGCATAATCATGTTGTGCGTTATTTATACTTCAGTAAACTCCCTAGAACACATTTTATCAGATTCTTTGCCAAGTCTATAAAAGTTAAAACTGTGTCTACAACATAACAAGAGCATTCTTTATAACAGAATTAATAAAATGACCATTCATCAAGAAAGAAATCTTACAGGCACGGGAGAAGGCCATGCCCATGTGCCAAAAGACAAGCCATCAGGGAAAAAGACTGACATGGCTGAACAAAGACTTTTGGCTGGAACTCAGGAAGAAAAAGGAGAGTTTTTGACCTTCAGAAGAAAGGGCAGCAACTCAGGAGGACTGCAAGGATGCTCTGGAGTAATGCAGGTGGAAAATTAGCCATGCCAAAGGTCAACTAGTACCTTATCTGGGCACTAGCATAAAAAACAACAAAGAAACTTTCTAGAAACAGCAACAAAACAAGGGCTAATATTATATCATCCCTTTATAGGATACAGGAGGAAACAGTGACAAATAGGCAGAGGTACTTAATGCTTTCTTAGTCTCAGCCTTTAATAGTGAGACCTATTGTTCTTCAGGTAAACAGCTCCCTGAACTGGGATGCAGGGAAAGAGGGCTGAATGAAGCCTGCATAATCCAAGAGACAATGCTCAGTGATCTGTTACACCCCTCAAACACACACAAGTCTATGGGGACAGGTGGGATCCACCGAAGGGTACTAAGGGAGCTGGTAGAAGCACTCACCAAGACACTTTCAATAATTTATCAGCAGCCCTGGTTAACCAGGGAGGTCCTGGCTGGCAGGGGATTGACAAGTGTTGGCAGGACACCCATCTGCAAGCAAGGCCAGAAGGAGCATTTGGGGAGCAGCAGCCCTGTCAGCCTGACGTTGGTGGTGGGGAAAATCATGGAGCAGGTCAACCTGAACCCCATCATATGGCAGATGCAGGACAGCCAAGGACTCATGTCCAGCAGGCAGGGATTTATGAAAGGCAGGTGCTGCTTGACTGACTCAATCTCCTTCTATGACAAGATGTCCCAGTTATGAGGGAAAGGCTGCAGATGTTGCCTGCCTGGATTTCTATGACACCTCTGACACCATTCTCCACATTATTCTCCTGGAGAAATTGGCTGCTCATGGCTTGGGAGAATGCACTGTCCATAGGACAGAAAACTCTCTGAGTGGCTGGGTCCAGAGAGTGGTGGTGAATGGAGGAAAATCTAGTTGATGGCTGGCTACCAGAAGTGCTGTCCATGAATCAGTGTTGGGGTCAGTCCTGTTTAAGATCTTTATCAATGATCTGAACAATAGGATTGAGCACACCTTCAGTCAGTTTGCAGATGACACCAAGTTTGGGTGAGAGCGTTGATCTGCTGGAGGACAGGAAGGCTCTGCAGAAAGATGTGGACAGGCTGGGTCAGTGGCCTGATGACAATTGTATGAGGTCCAACAAGGCAAAATGCCCTTGTGTCACAACAGTCCCATGCAGTGTTACAGGCTCGGTTAACAGCTGGACTTGCTGACCTTGGAGGTATTTTCAACTTAATGATTCTAAGAGTAGTTGTTAAGCTGCTTAGTGAAAAAGGATGGTGATGCTGGTCAGCAGCTGGCAGGACATGAGTGTGCCCACATAGCCAAGAAAGCCAATGGTACCCTGGCTTGTATCAGAAATAGTGTGACCAGCAGGATGAGGGTAGTGCCCATCACTCTGAATATGGCACTGATGAGGCCCCACCTTGCATCATGTGTTCAGTTTTAGGGCCCTCATTGTATGAAGGACACTGAGGTGCTGGAAAATGTCCAGAGCTGGGAAACAGAGCTGGGGAAGGGTCTGGAGCACAAGACTGGTGGGAGCAGCTCACAAAGCTGGAGTTGTCTTGACTGAAGTACAGAAGGCAAAGTAACAAGGAATAAGACCAGACAAAACAGCTGCAAAGTTGTGGCAGGGGAGGTTTTGACTGGATAGAAGGCAAAATTTCTTGATCAAAAGGGATGTCAAGCATTGGAACAGCCTGTCAAGGTCAGTGACAGAATCACCATCCCTGGAGGTATTTAACATATGTTTTGATGTTTCACTTGAGGACATGGTTTAGTGTTGGACATGGCTGTGTCAACAGTTAGATGCAATAATCTTAAAGGTCTTTTCCCAACTGAATGGTTCTAGGATTCTACAATTAAAATCTCCAGTTTAAATTCTCATATCACATGTGTGAGGGAACATTTAAGTGGTGTCTTGAAGTTGGACAGACAAGTACATTGTCACAGTTCTGAGATTTATCTGCAAATTTCTGAACATTTTCCCTTCTCTGTTACAGTATTGGTATTATGGATCCAGAAAAGCCTATGCCTGTACATCATTTGTAATACTTACACTATAATATTAACATACCCAAAACATCAATTAGTTTATGTTCAGGATTTCAGCAAGGTAATCTCTATGTTCATACTTCTTCCTGAGAAACTAACAGATTTATTCTTGTCAAGGGGATCAGAGCTTGCAAATAGTTACTAGCATAACCTATGGAGTCCAGAATTTCCTTATACTTATCTGTCTGTTCAACCCAGGACTAATTATGGATTGATTCTGAATGGAATTTAGTACACTATAAATAATGAATAGGTAACAGTAATAAATTGACTTTACCATACTGCAAGAATTCATTCTATAGCCAAGATGTTGTTTTTTGTGCAGCTAACAGCACCAAACTTAAGATGAGCTGCCACATAAATAAATACAACTGCCCTCAATATACTTTCTGAACTGCTTCTCCATGAAATCACCCTGTCAACTAGAATTCTACCTGACAATCAGATACTGTAGCACAAATCATTATAAAAAAATTCAGTGCTAGCATATCACTCCCACAAGAATCTCATTTTTATTATGAGTGACACAAATTTAAGAGCTGTCTCTTGGTACTGACCCTCAGGTATTTTTCAGCAACATTTGGTACTTGTGTATAAATGTAACTCTTTATTTGAGAAGCAATGTAGCCAGGTATAAGAGACTTTGCAGTTTTCCACTGCCAGTGCTTTTATTTCCTCACCCAGTGGACTGTTTATTCTAGGGAGAGAAATCATTTCCTCTAAACAAGGAATTTAGAGAAACCACTACAATTTTCTGATATTTATATACTACAATAAGTCTTCAAGCTCTGTAAAAGTAAGATTCAATGTATTTTTAACTGTGTATTGTAGATGAATTAACAATGGACCAACAGATCTGTGATCTTTAACAAAGAATACTTTTTTGCAGTTTTCAACTCCTTTTCCTGTATAAATGGACAATGAGTTTACTCCCCTTGCTTTTTGAAATGTGTCTCCTAATGATAAATGAATATGGCAATGGCACATAGGGATTTCTGATTATACAATTTGTCTTCAGTGCCACTAGATATAATTTCCTGTTTCAATCTTCTCCACCTTTTTTTCTGTTGCATCAAAATTGCTAGGATTTCATAGAAGTGTTTTCTCTGCAACAGCTTGAAGGTGTAAGCAAAATGAAATGCAGTGAGTACTTAAGATCTGATAAAACATTGCTAATTTGTTTTCCAGCATATTTAATATTCAGATCTTCACAATGCAAGCCTGGGCGGGAAGAATGAAAACTGGATACAGCACAGAAATTCTACAGTGATGGATACAGTCACTGCACAGAATTACAAGAAGAGCCCCACAACAGAATCATTGAAAGTCCTGAAACACCTACCTACATACCATTCATGTCTTGTACCAAATTTTAACTAGGTAACTGCCACTCAGAAAAATACATCTGAAGGTAGAAGTCCAAGAACTTTTAAACGCAACTTGGTATAAATAAATGCATTAAAAAGTAAATGCATGCAACACTGACAAGTGCTATTCAGCTGCCTGGCAAATATATGTAATATAGGATGTCACAAATTAATTAATTTAATTTTATTATTTAGTTTTAAGTCCTTTATTTGCATAAGAATGATATATTTTGTATATGTATCTGACATTTTATTTCATTTTATTTGATATTTAATTATATTTTTCTGAAGTTTGTGTTGAAAGCAGATGACATGCTGTAGAGGATCTAATCACCTCCTCTAAATTATCTTCTGGTATAGCAGTATTACTTTTTTTGCTAGTCTTATTTTAATTCTTTAGGTGATTTTTTTTTTTTTTTTTTAGCTTTGGCTGCACATCTGTTCACATCTCTAAGCAAGCCTCTCCCCTCTGATTTCTTCTTGCGGGGAAATTTAATTGGTATGGCCAGAAGGACGAAACTCAGTGACACACAGCTTAAAATTTAATGAACAGGGCACACAACACACTCATATCAAGCAAGCCCCCTGCCCAAATGCTGACTAGTAGCACCCAGGGTACCTGTAGGAAAGGGGACACTTGCTCCCACCCTTCAAGAAGATGGTGACCAGGCTCACTCATCTAACACCACCTCCACTACACCACCACATATCTCTGGATGTTCCTCTCCACCTCTGAGGGACTATATTCCAGCTGCAAATTATTTTCTGTAGAGACTGTGGTCATAAACCACTAATGGTCCTGTTTATCATGAAGCTGAAGATAATCTCTTTGGCTTTCACCATATATGAGGTCAATTGATGGCTTGCATCAACCTTTGCTTCTGCAGTTTATCTGTGTTGCACCACAGGTGAAGTAAGAGCAGTGAGAGTCACACAACAAAGTCCCTCTCCCTTCTTCATTTTCCAGATCTGAGCAGGACAATCAGAACTGGGTGAATCTCGTGGGGTCACAGCTATCTGAGTGGTGCTTTTGCTTTTCTACATGTATGTACTGAGAAACATCAAGCCTACCAGAGAAATATCAACAAGCTTGTAGCCAGTATTATACATTTTGAAGATGAGAGATGAGATGAAAAGTGCATTCTGATATAGATCTTATTAAAAGGCAGGTTTACATACACATCCCACCTACTTCAAGAAGCTCCAAAACAATTGCACTGCTGGCTTTACTGAGGACAGAGGGTGTTCTGGTGAACACTATAATAATTGCCTATCAGCCTGCTGCAAAGTATCAGTTGTTCTCAGTTTGAGATAGTCCGTAATTATGTTAGAAGTTGATACTGTCACAGATTGCTGCCAACAAGCAATGTATAAATTAAAATATAGTTATTATTCAGCATATTACACAGTATAAATTTTCCAGTATAATTCACTCCCTAGAAGTGGCAGCAGCTGCAACCTTCTAAGTAAACAAAATAATCCAGCTATTTGGAGATGCATAGGTCTGCACCCTCCTGGAGACTTTCTCTGAACAGCAGTTGAAACACCTGACAGTTCATTGCAAGACCAAGTGAATTCTAAAACACTTTCCCTTTTATATTCATAGAAGCATAGAATTATTTAGGTTGGGAAGGACCTCTAAGGTCACCGAGTCCAGCCATTAACTTAACAGGGGCCAAATTCACCACTAGAACATGTCCCTAAGTGTCTTATCTACATATCTTTTAAATACCTCCAGGGATGGTGACAACCACTATTACTACCCTGGGCAGCTCATTCCAGTATTTCATTCAGCAAATAATTTTTTTCCTTATACCCAGTCTAACAACCCTTAGAGTTTTGACTTTGAAAACAGATAGTTTTATGGAAAACTTTTCTGCGTGTAGTAAAAGCAAATTTTAACACTATTTTTATAATCATCCATGCAGAGCTCGTCTGTTTAGAAATGGAGACAGAAACCACTGGGATCATTGTAGCATTCTCTTTATTGACATTCAAATAAAAAGATACTCAAAAAAAGGAAGAAGTTCTAAATTCACAAGCCAACTACACTAATTAAGTATAATTCATGCACAAAAAACTCAAATGTTGGAAATAGAAAGCATGTTAATATGTTTTATGCTTGAAATTCAGAGAACAGATGAATGGAAACTTCTTGGAGGTTGTTCACTCTTTTGCTTCTAACTGGATTCATAGACTTGAGACAATTACACTTTCCATATCTCAATTTGTCCTAGTTTAGAAGTGGAAAAATAACCTCCACTGGACTCAAAACCAGGTGTGAGAACTGAAACAGAAGCCCTTGGACTGTCTCAGATGTAAAGTAGTGTTTAAATGAAAGTGTGATTCTCTACTCTCCCTTACCATGGTGTTAGAGTCATATAACACTTTCAACTTTCTGGGGAAAAAAAAACAAAACGACAAATTATAGTGTTGAGTAGGGTCTCTTTGGTTTCGGTGTTTTGTTTTTTTTTTAAATTATCTCTATGACTTCATCAGACATAATGGTTTTTCCAATTCCCAGTGGACCTTAAATTTCTTAGACTACTACTAGGCAGTAATTTTCCTCATGGTGAACAAAGTCAACATTCTTCTAATTGAATTTTTAATCTCTAGGATCTGCATATATGTGTATGTTCTTCTCCCCCAGAACACAGTGGATTGAGTGGTTTTTGCTCTATGTGTGTGTGTGCTATATTTGTAGCCTATGTGGATGTTTTCTCACAGTCTCATCATCACCACAGAAAGCAAAGTAATTTTAAAAGTCAAGATACAGAATTAGAAACTGAGTGCACAATCTTAAATTACCTCAGAGAGTCCATTTGTTATCTATTGTTTGCTCATAGGGGTTCACTCAGCAAATTTATAACCCTTTCAGGAGAAGCAAGTATATGGTGTGACCTTGAAAATACACTAAAAAAAGACTCATTCCTTAGTTGTGGCTTCACTTAGCAAAACAAATAAATGGAGATATATGTGTATAATGTGATAGTTCAATTTTGCTCTTGATTATTATCCAGATACATAGTTTTTTGGGATTGACTGTGGCACTCCCAGTGTGTTTCTAATCACATCTCTCTTGACCATGTACTCTATGAAGTGCCCTGGGTCATTAAGGTGGTATATCTGACCTTGTAATAAACACCTAGCATTGAAGGAAGCTGCCTACTTGGCATTGACTTTTAGTGTATTCCAAGCTGGTTAAACTGTGAGGCTTGGTTAGAATTGACCCCACTTACCCTGTCTGAAAGTGTTGTGTTGTAACTGTTGTGCAAAGGCAGTTACAGATGCATTAATTCACCACTGAAGCAGAGCTGCATTTTTCTGTCATCAGAGGTGAAATTCAATCCATGCTTTGTACAGTAATCTGACAAACTTTTACCTGAAATGAACACAAACACATTTCATTTGAGATTCTGGCACTTTTTAAATTTCAGTGTTCTAAAATAAATTTTTATAATTAATATTAAATTAATCAAAACCCCATCAGTGACTCATTTCTCCTTCAGTATATACAAAAGCTATGTAAGAACGTAGCTTATACTGAAATGAATGAGAAAGTTGCATTTCTATATATGCATACATGCAAATATACATGTGTTATATGATTGTCGCTAGAGTGATAGATCCATGCTGCTTGTCCATTAAAGCAGCAGCTGCCTTAAATGACCTAATCTGATTTTCTCATTAGCCATCCCTACATGCAATTATACTACAGATGAATTATGACAAACATTGCAGATTAAGCACAGTTCCAACAATTTTGTGCAATAAATCAGCAGATGATAAAATAAAAATTTACAAAACTACACAATCCACATGTTACTGCCATTTCTACATGGATATATATGTATGCACACAAATGCTGTATAGGTTTTTATGGCACACAGAAAGTTTGTACCAAGTTTCACTGAGATTCATAAACATCCTTTAGAAGACACTAAAAAAAACCCACTAAACAAAATTAAAGTTAATTGATTCTGTGCTTTGAATTCGTATCACAGAATTGCTGGTTGTACTTTAACCTTGGAATAGGTATTGATTGACATTTACCCCATGGGACTTCATTACTTTACACTAGTATATCTGAATGTAAAGTGAGGCTTTCCAAATACAGGCAGACACTATCCCCTATGCAGCAATACACTCACATTTATCTATGACATACTAGGGCACTTGTATTGATCTGATCCCCTCTTGCCCAGAGTGGGTAGCTCTAGAGCATATACTGGCTTTTGATAGGGAGATTCTTCTTGATTTCTTTTTCATGGAAACTAGGATGTAGGCAAATGGGGAGAAGCAGGTGAGATCACTGATGAGCCATCCCAGCATGTAATTCAGATGATGCATACACTGTGAATACAAAATTTCTTTTAGGTTTTCTGGCCTATGCTTGTTGCTAAAAACCATCTTCTTCTCTGTACTCTGCTTCACTAAGGTCAGGTGAGATACTCAATCTATACAGTATATTCTTCAGTCAATGAACAAGCTTAAGGAACTTCAGTGTTTGAATCAATCTTCTTTCCATTAAAAGTCACATTGGCTTCATTATGAAGGTATTTATTGACCTCTGAATAGGTCTTCCCCACCAAATGATGGAGGTGATTGTGGGAGAGCTTTTTGCTTTGGTGTATTATGAGATAGCATAAGGGTGACAAGATTTTCTTTTTTGTATCTACTTTTAGGTATTTGAAGTACCTTTTCCCTGAAAAAAGGTCATTGTCTTCTGTTGAGAGATAAGAATGCAGTTCATATTGAAGTGAACAAATCACACATATATTTCTGTTGCACACACACACACGTGTGTGTGTGTGTGTGTACCTTATTTTACTAGCCTTCTCATCAGGAAAAAAGACACATTTAAAAAGTCAATGTGCTAATCTGAATCAAGATTATGTATATCAGGACTATTAAAGGGCTCAGAGCCGAATGATTTTTCTGTGCTTTGAATTACATTCACAATATTTTACCTATTGATTGATTTACTTAAACAAACTAATAGAAATTAATGTGAACACACATTTCTACTTTATGTCTACATAGTTACTTAGCACTAAAATGCTACCTAAACATGTAATTTTGTATGAATAAATCTTACCTTTTTTTCTGTACTTGTCTCTCCTTGTAGTTATTTGTTGGAATACCTAATGGCCAATTAGAAATCTATTTCTCTGACAGCTAAAATCTATAATTCATCAGATGCAATATGATAATTGCCTGTTCATAATCTCAAACATTGCACATCATTGAGGAAATGATTCAGAATTGTTTTCCAATTATAAATAAACTTAATTGCTTGGAAAACATACTGTCTCTTACAATCTCATAGAAGCCAGCATTGGGAGCTAAGATGACACTACTTAAAGTTTTGCAGCTCATAATTTAGCAGTTTAAATGCACAGTTAAAACTTTATAGACATACATCAAGGCCAATGGTGCTATTCATGCCCTGCAGTTGCATCATTTGAAGCTTAAATCAGGGATATGATGATGATCAGATAGAGACAGTGATATGCCTTGGGCCACAGTTTTCAACCCACTGACAAACATGAAGATTTTTAATCTGCAAACTTCAGCAGACTAAGGGGACAGCAAGAAGACGTAGATCCATTTTTCTTTTTCTTGGTTGCTCTCTAGAGACTTACTAGCCATCAGAAAAGTACTTGAATGTTCTCACCCTCTGGAGGCTCATGTCTTATATAAAAAAATCACATAAACACAGAGTCAATTAAATTTGAAAAAAATCTCTGAGATCATTGAGCCCAACTTATGACTGAACATAACCCTGTCAACTAGATCTTGGCACTGAGTGCCACGTCCAGTCTTTCCTTTAACACCCTCAGGAGTGCTGACCCCACCATCTCCCTGGGCAGCCCTTTATAATATCTATATGATCCCTCTGTAAAGAAATTCTTCCCAATCTCCAGACTAAACCTTCCCTGGTGCAGCTTAAGACTGTGACCTCTTGTCCTGCTGCTAGTTGCCTTGGAGATGAGTCTAACCTCCACCTGGCTACAACCTCCTTTCAAGCAGTTGTAGAGAATGATTATGTCACCCTTGAGCCTCCTTTTCTCCATGCTAAATGATCCCATTCCCTTAGCTGCTCCTCATAGGACTTGTACTCCAGAGCCTTCACTGGTTTCATTGTTATTCTCTGGACCTGCTCCAATGTCCTTCCTGAATTGAGGGGCACAATACTTGGTACAGAACTCATGGTGCAACCTCATAAGAACTGAGTACTGGGGAAGAATGTCTTCCCTAGTCCTGCTGGGAGCACTGTTCCTGATACAAACCAGGTGGTCTCCTTGGCCACTTGGGCACATGGCTGGCTCATGCTGAACTGGCTGCCAACCAGCACCCCCAGAAGCTTTTCCACTTTCCACACTTTTCAGCCTCTCTTTCTCCAGTCTGTAGCTCTGCATGAGCTTATTTTGGCCAAAGTTCAGGACCTCGCACTTGGTCTCACTGAACATCATGCTGTTGGTCTCAATCCATCAATCCACCTTGCCCAGGTCCCACTGCAGGGCCTTCCCACTCTCCAGCAGATTAACACTCCAACCAAACTTGTTGTCCACAAATTTGCTATGGGTAGAGTCAGTGCCCTCACCCAGATCATCTGTATATATATATATATTTATATTAAACAAGACTGGACCCAACCCTAATCCATAAGGGATGCCACTGGAAGCCAGAACCAGTCTGGATGCAGCACCATTTGCCATCACTCTTTGGGCCTACCATCTAGCCACTTCTTAACCCAGAAAAGAGTGCACCTGTACAAACCATGGTGTAAAGAACTGTTAATGACCAGCTTGTTGCACCATTGCCCACTGAGTTGGAGCAATCTGCAGTTAAAGACCTGGTGTGATAATGGCCCATGATCATCTGTGCATAATGGGCCATGATAGCCCACAGTGATGGTGGTGAAGATGCTCCTGCCATTACAAGTGAACCACCTGCATGTGCAGTGAACTCGGTGTGTTGTGTGAATATCATGTGGATACCAATGCCCCTATGGTCAATGTGCCTTTGCCATAGTCCCAAGCTGGAGCAAAACTCCCCACTGTAAAGGGCTGCCCAGCTGGTACATAAGCAAATGCACAGCAACCATGGCAGAGCTCTCCTCACTGTCAGAAGAAAGAAGAAAGAATCAATGGGACACCACTGAACCTATGGTGGTGACTATCACTTGCTTTCTGTACCTTTTTGCTTTTTACTACTTTCCTACTTTTACTGTCTTTCCTCCTTGCTCTCTTCCTTGATAGTGAATAAAAGTTGATTATCATTTTTGTCACCAACATTTGACCTCATTCATATTTTAATCTTGTTCCAGGTGTTTTCAAACTTTATCCCCTCTCTGCACATGTAGATTGGGATACATGGACTGCCAACTTTCCCAGGAATATATAATGGGAGATGATATTGAAGACTTTGCTGAAATCCAGGTAGACTGTGTCCACAAACTCATTCACTAAATGAGTCACCTGATCATAAAAGGGGACCAGTTTATTCAGGTAGGACCTGCCTTTCCTAAACCCAAGCTGTCTTGGCTGCCCTGTAGGTGCAGTGTGATCACATTCAGGATTATCTTCTCCATAACCTTGCTGGGCAGGCTGATAGGCTTGTCATTCCCCAAATCCTCCTTCTAACTCTTCTTGTAGATGGCCAATCTCAAGACCTCCCCACTTAGCCAGGGGAGGAAAGATAAATGGTGGGAAGTAGCTTAGTGGGTTCTGCTAGTTCCCTCATCACACTAAGATTAATCCCATCTGGCTCCATAGACTTGTGAGCTTTTAATTGGCTCAGTAGGTCACTAACTACTTCCTCCTGGATTACTGGGGATTCATTCTACTCCCTATCCCTATCTACTGGCTGAAGAGGCCATCTGAGGAAAACTAGTCTTACTGTTGACATATGTCTCTTAACAAAATGTGTATGAACAAGGTGCGGAAAATCAGATCAGTATCAAATTTTTCCTTGCTAATCTAAAAATGTGTGCTACAGGAGCTAATTAGACACAAAAATGTTACCTGTAAAAAACAAAACAAAACGAAACAAACACTAAAAAACCAAAATCAACCAAACAAAAATAGATAGGATTAAAACTATTGTCTTTTCACTCTGCATTTTCATTGACAATTTGAAACTCATGTTGTGACCTCTCGATATCCCAGGCAGATAGTCAATGTGCTAGGTCCTAATATTTTTGTGATGAATATATAGTAAGGTTGTTTGTTGCAAAGGCAGAAGCCCTGCCAATGCTGAAACGTGTCATGGATTCCCTTCTCTTTTGTCTCCTTTTGAAGAATGAAAAGCAGATTGCTCTGACTGATGAAGATGTTATCAAAATGTAATAGTTTCTCTTTCAAGTGCCTGAAATTTGGAACTGTTAAAAGACCACTTGGAAAATGAGCTACAACCTGTTAAACCAGACTATTTGCAAGCACAATCACAAACTAATCCCAAACAAAACAACCTCCCAGTCTGGAGAACTCTTGGTTCCTTGAAGGCGTAGGCTGAAACAAGAAATACTGATGCTCAGAGACAATGACAATCTCGCAAATGATTGCCTATTCTGTTCTTAAAACCCTTCAGTGGCACAAGCTGCATGGTGAGTCATTCCTTAACTAAATCTTACCTCATACCCTGTAGATGAGATCATAAACTATCCAAAATAAAGCATGTCTGAAGCACATATGTGAGAAACTCCACAAAAATGACAGATTTGAATACTTTAAAAATTTGTGAGCACTTTCTCTTAAAAAGGAATTTTGTTTTGTGCAAGTTCCCTGCATTGAATATTTGAGCAATGTCACCCTCACCTTCACATTTTATCTATAAATAAAAGCATACAGAATAATAAAATAAGTTAGGTTGAAAAATACCTGCAAGATTGTTGAGTCCAACCATTAACATAATTAAGTCCACCACTGATCCATATCCCTTAGTGCGACAACTTTTAAATACCTCCAAGGAGGATGATCACTTTCCCTAGGCATCCTGTTCCAAGACTGGACAAATCTTTTTCTCCTAACTTTCAATCTAAGCCTTCCTTGATGCAACTTTGAGGCTGTTTCCATTTGTTCTATCACTTCTTGTTTGAGAGAAGAGAGATCACTACAATCTTCTTCCAGATAGTTTTAGGGAATAAGATTCCCCTGAGTTTCCATTTCTTCAGGCTAAACAACTCCAGATCCCTCAGCTGCTCCCTATAAGACTTGTATTTAAGGCAGGCTACTTTTGCTCCACCTGAAGAGAAAGAAACTAGTTATTAACTAGTGAGAAGCAACAGCCTTTTTCCCTCGAATAACCTTTAAGGATCAAAAAAGAAATAAGTGCAGTTATCTTGCAAAATGCAGCAACATCTTATAGTACATAGCTAGATTTGCCTTTTTTTTTTTCTTGTAGTTCTGCTGTTTCAATATAAAATACTTGTTTATGAGGTTTTTCTTCAATATTCACTAGAAGAAATTCTATAAGTCATCACAGTTGGTGTGACTGTGCAAATTCACTTACAACTTCAAAGCAAAAAGGTCAGAATGAAATTACTAATCAAAAGTATGTCATACAGGTGAGACAGGTAGGAATAGATACCCTTTGCTATAAAACCGGCATATTGAACATGGACAGTATGTTCTGACATTTAAAGAAATGTTTCTTTTCTTCTCTACCATGAATATTTAACAGAACTCAATCTCATGAATATATAATTTACTATTTTCCAGTGATAATATCAGAATGGAGAATATAAAGTATTCAAAAGAAAATGTGAAAAAGAAATGTGAAAGATAAGGTTGCAGTCACAGATATATATCCTTAGCAGCTAACAATAATACTCAGAAAATCAGAATTCACAGAAATAATGTACATTAAGTAAAACCCCAAAAATCTGTAAAATTTATTACATGACTCAAAACATGAAAAGTGACAAAATGTACTTCAGTCAGGCTGAAGTTCAAGCCTTTTACATATTTTGGGTGTGTACTTAAGACAGCTATTTTTTTCTGAATGTGGTAAAATAATTGTTTACAGAAATATTTTTTACTTTAACTTTCATGTCTTTCCTCTAAAAAGGACTGTTTCCTGAAACAGTCATTCAATATGACAGAATGGACAATTTATATTCTTAAAGTCAGGTATAAAAATAAGAATAAAATAAGAAAAATTTCAGTAACATCTTCTGACAAAACAATAGGGTATTATGTTATTTTCATGAGCAATGAATAAATCATAGAACGGTGTAGATTGGGAGACCATTTAGTTCCAACTTCTTTGCCATGGGTAGTGACAGCTTCCACTAGACCAGATTTCTCAAAGCAGTATCCAAGAGGCACTTGAACACATCCAGACATGAGGCATCCACATCTTTGGGCAACCTCTTCCAGTAGCTCACCATTCTCACAGTAGTGAGTATTTCTTCCTAATATCTAGATCTAAACCTATTCTCTTTCAGGTTAAAGACATTCCCTCTTGTCCTACCACTTCAAGGGTCCTTGTAAGGAGACCCCTTCCATCTTTCTTGTAGGCTTCCTTCAGGTACTGAAAAGTATGCCTGAAGCTCTCTTTTCTCCAGGCTGAACATCACCAATTTTCTCAGCCTGTCTTCATTGGAGAGGTACTCCTTTCTTCTGGTTATTTTTGTGACTTTCCTCTGAACTAATTAATCCTTCAACTCACATGTCATGGACTTCTGTCAATCCATTCTCCCAGCCTCTATTTCTGCTTGGGATTGCCCCTACCCAAGTGCAGGACTTTGTACTTGGCCTTGCTGAACATCATGAGGTTTGCACCAGCCCACCTCTTAAGCCTGTCGTGGTTCCTCTGAATGGCACCCCTTCCCTCCAGTGTGTCCAGCACACCACACAGCTCAGTGTCAGCAAAAAATGCTGAGAGTGCAGTCAATCCCACTGTCCAAGCCACTGACAAAGATATTAAACAGTGCTGGACACAGTACTAACATCTGAGGAACACCTCTTGTCACTGCCCTCCAGTTGGACATCCAGCTGTTTACCGTAACTCTTTGAGTGTGACCATCCAGCCAATTGCTTATCCACCAAATGTTCTACCCACCCAATACACTTTACAATGCCTCTTCAGTATAGAGATAAAGGTGTCATGTCAAATGCTTTGCACTATTCCAGGTAGATGACCTCAGTTTTCCTTCCCTTATCCACGGAGAGGAGAGGAGAGGAGAGGAGAGGAGAGGAGAGGAGAGGAGAGGAGAGGAGAGGAGAGGAGAGGAGAGGAGAGGAGAGGAGAGGAGAGGAGAGGAGAGGAGGAGGAGAGGAGAGGAGAGGAGAGGAGAGGAGAGGAGAGGAGAGGAGAGGAGAGGAGAGGAGAGGAGAGGAGAGGAGAGGAGAGGAGAGGAGAGGAGAGGAGAGGAGAGGAGAGGAGAGGAGAGGAGAGGAGAGGAGAGGAGAGGAGAGGAGAGGAGAGGAGAGGAGAGGAGAGGAGAGGAGAGGAGAGGAGAGGAGAGGAGAGGAGAGGAGAGGAGAGGAGAGGAGAGGAGAGGAGAGGAGAGGAGAGGAGAGGAGAGGAGAGGAGAGGAGAGGAGAGGAGAGGAGAGGAGAGGAGAGGAGAGGAGAGGAGAGGAGAGGAGAGGAGAGGAGAGGAGAGGAGAGACCTATAATGATCATCCAGTTTAACTGCCTGGCCTAGTCAAGGCTGAGAAAAAGCTAAAGTGTGTTTTTGAGGGGATTATCCAAATGCCTCTTAAACACTGACAAGGCCTCAAACTTCTGTCTAGGAAGACTGCAGTGTTTGACCGTCCATATTTGACAATATTTCCTGATGTCCAGTCTACACTTCCTGTGGTGTAGCTTTGAAATATTCCCATGTGTCCTATCACAGGGTACCAGGAGAAGAGATCAGCACTTTACTCTCCACATAGAGCAATTCTTATTCCTCTTCCTGTTTTTTTTTAATAGAATTGCACAGAATGCAAAATTTTGTTCATTATTTTTCTTTTGAAAAGAAACCTCACAACAGATTTTTACAGAAAATTCCTAACATGCTACATTCAATTCTATGTCAGGAGAAAGCACAAGATGTGCACAATTTCAGTTTCCCTTAACAGTGTCAGAAAAGGCTGATCTAGGATTTCATAAAATAAATTGACCTTGTGCTGTCCTTTGCATCATGGTGAACTTCACCCTATAGTAATAGTGGCAGTAGTAACAACAGTAATTGCAAACAGTCAGGACAATTTCAGGCCAGTTACAATACAGTTCGAATCACTGAGCAAGCAGCTGCTTAGCAGGCTACTATTATATCCTTCAGTCAATGACAAAGAAAATCTCCTGGGTACTATGAGGACACCCTATCACTGTGGTAAAACTGCTTAAAACAGAAGCTATCAGGAAAAATTACTGAAAAAAGCCCTAAACAAAAAAAAAAAAACTTAAAAACCAACACAGCAGGGAACAGCCTATTATGGTGCACCTCATACTGTCCAGTGTTAGAGTTCTTCAGGGCATATAGTGGCAGCAGGAAGGTCCAAACAGGGGTTGAAATACTGTCTCAGAAAAGCTGCTAAATTTTTTCTTGTTGAGGATTTGTAAGAAGTTTGAATGTTTAAATGTGTGCTTAGCCTGTACTAAGGAAATACTGAGTTATTTTTTTATTGGATTTTGCTTTGCTGCAAGTTTAAGAATATATATGGAATGGGTGAAACAATAGATTGAAAAGGCAGGTACATAGATGCTTACAATGCAAATATTTTCCTTTCAATATAGCAAAGTAAAGAAATGTGAAACAAAAACTGTTGACATGCTCAATAATATGCAGGCAAACACATCTGTCAGAATGAGTCGCTTTTTATGAGCAATTTTTGTTTCTGCCTCTGCAGATATGTGCACATGTATCACAGACAAAGAATATGCTGAATTAGAAGGAAGCCACAAGGATCATCAAGTCTAACTTCTGTAAAGCACCATCCATAAGAATCACACCAGGTTCCTGGGAATTGTCCAAAGGATGCTTGAACTCTGTCAGCCTCGGTGCTATGACTGCTCCTCTGCAGAGCCTGTTCCAGTGCCCAACCACCTTCTGGGTGAAAAACCTTTCTCTGATAACCAAATTAAAACCTCCCCTGACACAACTCCAGGCCATTCCCTCAGGTCCTATCACTACAGAGAAGAGATTAGTGCCTGTCCCTCCTCTTCCCCTCACAAGGAAGATGTAGATTATGATGAGTATTCCCCTCAGTCAGGCTGAATCTATTCACAGCACTGCTTTCCAGCATCTCATTCCCCAGTCTGTCCATACCTCCCAGGTTGCTTCATCCCAGGTGTAGAATCCAGCACTCCCCCTTGTTGAACTTCATATGTCCAGCCCTCTAATTTGTTGAGGTCTCTCTGCAGGGACTGCCTGCCCTTGAGGGAGTCAACAGCTCCTCTCAGTTTTGTACTGTTTGTGAATATCTATAAATGTTTATATAAAGTCAATTCAAAGCACATAAATGGATGCCTGCTTCTGTTTCAGACTTCATGGGGAAATCCTTAACATGTATGACTATATGATAATAGGAAGCTACACTGAGCAAAATTGGATAAAGCAAAAAATGCTCACAGACAGATCAGTCACTAACCAGCTAACCAGGAAAATTAAGATGATGGGTTTCAAAAGCAGTAATTATTGAAGGGCTTAGAACACATGGAGGTTTTAAGGAGCTCTTTGAAAAAATTGCTCTTGCCAGGTAACACTAGGAATGCCATAGTTAATAGGCATCTGGTTTTGGTTTTGGTCTTAATTTCAGTGTTTTGTTGTTAATCGAGATTATTTCTAAACTACTTTGAGGACAGAATTTTTATTCTGACATTGTTTCTTACTTTTAAACAGTGATAGTTATTTGCAATACTTTAAATAGACTACCTGCAAACAAACACTCTAGCCTTGATGGGTTTTCATAAAAAAATTAAATATCACATTTATATTACATAGAAATATGTGAAAGTTCAGTATGTAGCGATTACTGTCATACTGATGTTGATCAGCAGGTAAAAATTACATTTTAAATTGTGAAAATTGCTATTCATTGTTAAAATGATACACTGTTCATAAATGTCATGCTATTTTTAAGTGAATAAATTTTCATATAATGGATATGGGATATTCTTAGAGTAAAGAAAAAAATCAGCATTAAAATAAAACTTTAAAGAAAAGAAAATTTTCATTTTGCAATGCAATAACTTTATTAAATTGCTTACATTCTTCTTAATTGAAAGCAAATGTGAAATAAAATATTGTTTGTTGCCAAAATTGTTCAAATGGAAATTCTGCATGCAGCTGTCAGAAGAGTTTTTCTATCTGTATAAGTGTGACATGTCTTCCCATGATATATATTGAGCTCTGTCAGGAGACTTGACTCTACAGTTAGTTTTTCTGCTGTGAGTGTTAGCTGGGAGTGAGATTTTTCTATTCCATTCCCAGCTGACAGAGCTGTGTTCACATAATATTATAGCATAGACCTGGCTTTATTCATGACACATAAAGCTAAAAGGTTGCATTAGTCTTTGCAAGGTTGATGCCTTTGATTTTAAGACCTTTAAGACCATGTCTAAGTTTTTAATAGTGTTTTGTTTATGGACATTACATTAGCTGTGGTTCCTGAGAGTCTCTAAAGAAATGGGCAAATAAAAATTATAACTAAAGGTAATAGACAAAGTTTGTGGTGCAACTTGCAGAAATTTATGAAGCTAAGAAAAGAGTCTTATAAAAATCGGGAGGAAGAGAGGATTTTATGATCTACAAAATCCAATAGATGCAGCCATACAAGATGCCCACACAGTTTGTACCAGTGTAAATAAAATAGTTTTCTACTTTAATAAATGCTTTGGGGAATATGTGGCAAAAGGGTTTTTGTTCCTTTTAATTTTAAAGTAGACTGCCCCTCTTAATTACTACGTTCAGGCAGTCACGTACCCCATATTACAGTTGTAGCCGATGAAGTCATGGAATGCTTTAGAGCAGGCAAGAGGGATTTAAAAAGGAGAATACAATATTTGTAGGGTTTTCTTTATATCACTCTACAAGTAAAAAAAAAAACCAAAAAAAACCCCGCAAAAAAAAAGTATGAGAGAAATAAAGAAATTATATTATTTAATATATTATAAATATTATATAGTTATAACATTATATATTATTCATATAAAAATATATATTAATATATTATAAATTATAATATGTATAATAATATTGTATTAAATAATATTAAATAATATTATTAAATAATATTATTTAACAAAATCAATGTAAATAGTTTATTTGGAGTTTGTAATTCTTGGATTAAATATATTTATTAGTAACTTTAAATGCAAGATATATTCAAAGCATGTTTTAATTTCCAGAATATCTGAAACAAATAATTAATTCCAAAAATTTGACAATAAAGTAATTTAAAAATTAGTCATACAATTATGATGTCTTTATACTGAGATCTGAATATTTTCACTTGTGAAATATTGTAGACGTATCATTTCATTATGCTTCTTACATTTCAAGGAAGGTTTTTGCTAAACTGAGGTCCTCAAATTATGTCCAAATCAGTATGTCCAGTTTTTTTGACACTGAAATGACATCTGATGAGTAACACAGTTTTATTTTTGGGGTTTTTTTTTGGGTTTTTTTTTTTTTGGTTTTTGGTTTTTGTTGTTTTTTGTTGTTTTTTGTTGGTTTTTTTTAAAGCAAATCTGTAAAGTTTTACTAAATACACCAGAACACCATTACCGTACAAAGATACATGAATGCAGGACAGAATTCAAGTCAAATGTTGGCAATAATTTTGTCACATCTGCTGACACAACATATGGGAGGCACTGAAAACTTTAACCAAATGTGCAAAAGATATAACTAACATATACAGAAATGGAGATGTAAAAAGTATTTTGAATTATGGCTTTATGTAGAATGAAATGAAACAGCAATTTCACTACCTGTCTTTTTAAGTAATGGAATTAAAATGCTAAGTTGGGACACATATTCTGTATAACAATTAAACATTGGAAGAACTTAATGAGCATTCACTCCTGGTCTTGTTGATTAGGCTTGACATGGGTCAAAGTCTTCACTCTGAGAAGCTGTTTTAGAGAACTGCTCATGATTTCATGTACTGTAGTAAGATCTTACTGAAGTAAGATTTAACTTTATCAAGACTTGCAATGCAACCTAGTAGTACCAAAATTTTTCATAGGTAAAAATTCTTTCAGAATATGCTAGGTTGATTAGATATGATGGAACACACCAGTTTCTTTCCAAGATATTGGTGAAAACTTTGCAATTAGCTCCCCCCTCCATGTTACTTTATATTTTTTATAAAATTGTGTTGCTTATTTCCAATGGCACATAGACTCGATGAAATTCTTCTTCCCTGGTCACCTTCCAGTAAAGTAGTTCTGTTGATAACACATACTTGGGGATCTCAGATTGCCACTTTTCTCACCCATTGAGGCACATTTATGTTGATTATGGCCTGGAGCAGATGGCTTAAGGACTAATTGTTCTCGTGGGCCAGTGGCAGCAGCCATTAATAATCTGTTGCTCCAGAGAGTACAAGGAATGTTCAGTAATTTCTGTAGGAAACCTCCTCAAGAGGCAAAGACACATTCATGGCCTGCTCTGGCACAAAGGGACATCTTGAAACCCAGATGCAATTGCTAAGCTCTGCTTCTGACAAGTTGTAAGCTCGAATGTACAGATGAAGAGCTGTGTTTTGATTGGGCTAATTCACAGCTGTCAGTATGGATAATGGGCTGATGTGGAGATCAGTGGCAGGAGAAGCAAAAATAAAAAATCATTTTCACAACATGAAGGTCTTGATCTGAACATTTTGCAGTCTAAGCAGGTGATCACCTTTTAGATAGAGTACAAAATCCCCTTTGAATAATGAAAAAAGCTTCTGCTGAAGTTCTCTTTGATTCAAGGTGTTCTACTCATATAAGCAACATCAACAAATCTCTAAATGTGGAAGCAATTGCATTATCCCAACCCACAGTTACAGAAATAACTACCTCTGTTTCTTAAGCTTAATACATATATGTTGCACTCTTTCTGTGTAGGGTTCTGGTAGATTTATAGCATGTGGCAGAATATCAGCTGCACAGATTTCATGAGCCATCATTAAAATATGTAAATAACGCTGGTCTTAATATAACATAACATAAAATTTAATAACTTATTAATACCTTTGGTTTACAGATGGAGATTACCTTGATCCTTGTCACCCCTGGAGAGTCAAGAAATTACATATAGTGAAAGCCTTATATGCCCCATATTAATAAACTGAAATTTCTTAACATTCCCAGGAGCTTTGTAGTGAAATGTTAGACCTAGTCAGAGTGCCAATAAAGCAATATTATAGAAGACACATATTTTTTCAAGAACAGTTTATAGGTATTTCTTCTAGTATCTGTTACAAGTAATTCCATAGATCATGAAGAAAACTTTAATTTACATTCAATTGTGGGGTTTAGATTTTAATTTGGGGGTTTGTTTAATTAAATACACCCTCTGTAATTCAGTTGCCAAGCCAGAAGGGAAGTTGATATGTCACCAATGATTTGCTAATACATCCATTTTGCAGTTGAATGAAATGATTATTCACCCTAGTGTACATTCATGCTGCAATGGGAAGTGTCCCATTGTAAGCTGAGCCTCAATTGCTCAAAAATATTGATGGTGTAGCAACTGGTGCTCTGGTAATGAGTTATAAATTACGACAAATGGCAAAAAAAGGTAGTCTTATTCTACTTAGCCATAAAACTACTGTTTTCTTACAAACTAATACAAGTACATATATTAAACAAGCAATCAAACAAAATCCTGGAGATTGTAAGTAATTTTTATTCTCTTGTATTTAATTTTTATTTTAATTTCTATCCCCAGATGTTACAGGGTTTCATGGATTTTTGGGTTTTTTTTTTTTTTGATGGGCTGGATATAAAATGGGAGCACTGCAGATCAAGGATACAAATCCCTCTATAAAGCAGTGAATGGGTCAGAGCAGCAATTTATAACAATTTATAATAATTTAAACAGTTACAAAGAAAGAATAAATTTTAGAGGGAAAACACCCAAAAGCATGGACTGTAGATAAATTCATCATAATCACTGCTGTGCCAGTTAAATTTCTAATAATGGAACACTACTGTGGTTAACTATATAATAATGTTGTCTATCTCTGTCACTAGTGTTGTCATAATGAAACAGAAATGCTGGAAGACACAGCTGCTACTCAGAGCCTCCTTAAAATCCAGGAGTTGTCATCATTTACAGTTTGCTGTTACAATAAAGTTACATTTCACTGTCTTTGTGGGCAACAGGTTTTGGTGAATTCAGAGAAGACTATCTCAGAGCTGTTCAGGGCTCCCAAAGCAGACCAGAAGGTTCAGGTGAATACAACTAGGACAAATTCATTTCCAAACATTTTTTAAGTGCTTGAACATAGGTTTTGATACAATATTCAGACAATATAGTGAAGCTACTCATAATGTGCTGTTGCAATGATTAAGGTAGTTTCTGATCTGTTCACAAGAGAATTTTTTTCTAAATTAAAAAAAAATCTAGCATCTCCAGTAAGAGTACAATTGAGAAGAATTATAATCATAAATCTTATTTCAATTATGAATCGATAATTAAGACTTTTTAATGCAATATTCTGATATTTTCATTCATGCGTATAATTAATTTCTAAAAGAAGAAAGAAAAGAAAGATAAAAAAAGCTTCTTGAAAGTTGGAGACTTATATCAGTACAAAAAAATAAAACAAAACTAGAAGAGTTCCTTTAATTCCAAACATCAAATAGATACTCAGCAATTTAAGAGCTGTTTCACAGCAGTCCTCTTGCAGCTGATGCTTCCCATGATCTCTCCATGTCTTGTCTTCTCTTTCATTGTATAGCACAACTAGTTCTGCATTTGCAGGGTGAATTACACCTGGCTGAAAAAACAACCGAAAACTAAAGATGTTATTTTTTAGGGGAATGATTTATCCCGTCATTTTCCCTGTGGGTAAGCAAGCCTGTGAAACAAGGCTAGTGAAAAACCCAAAAATCCAGGGTCAGAGTAGGCACTTCTGCGCTTTTGAAAGAAAACTTGCTTCTAATAGTCATCCAAGTAAGGCAAATTTATTTCAGGTATCAAAGCAGGTCCAGGAACTTGTCCATGCTTATCTTGAAAAAGCTTAAGGTGTTCTTCCTTATTTTCTGGTTGCCTATAGGCTCCAGCCACCAAAGAAGCACAAACAGTAGCACTGACACTCTGTGTTCACATGAAGCAGACACGTTCTATGCCACAACCTGAAAATTTGTCTCCTGTCATTACAATGTAGAGAATAGTATATGAATATGGGTCAGAAATTCAGTTCTATTAATACTGAAGGTTTTTCAGGAAAAAGGTTAGAAAGAAGGACTGGTTGTTTTGTTGTTCTGGCCTGGCTTAAGGTCTGGCACATTTTGCTTCTTATACATTGAAACAGAGAAATCCAGACAAATAAAAAAAATCATTATAAATTATTAGCTTGATCAACAAGCACTAGTAAAACAAAGCTTTGCCTAGAAGAATGTAGAAATGAACGAGAGAGCAGCCTTCTAATCTTTTATGTAGATTTCATTTTTGCTGGTTTTGGGTATCGAAAAAGCATTGTTGACAATTTTCAGGTTTTTATAATTTTGATTAATTTCAAGCTGTACATTGATTTTGTTTAGTTGATTTAAGGTTTACAAGGAAGAATACATACAGTTTATTTTTAGACCAGCAAGAATAAATTATAAAAGAGTGAGTTTTGGGGCACTAGCTGTCTGAAAGAGGTAGCAAACTTCAATCAAAATACAGGCTGACAACATTTGTTCTGAGTTTAACTTAATTACGTGAGTTTGGGTTTTCTCAGCGCTTGACTAAGCTTTTGACAACTTGTGAAGTGGTATGTGAGTAGTGCTGAGACTGAGAACAAGATGTTGTTTTATAAATATACTTGGCAGAGAAAAAGAGGAATTCGTAGTGGAAATTAGCTTGTAAAGGCTCAAGAACCAGGATATGTGAAGCAAACTGGGTTTTGACAAGTCCATTTAAGTAAATTTGCCTAACATATAAGCCTGAGGAAAGACTAAATTTTTCCATTCACCCATCATTCACTCTCCTGCTCCCATTTCAGCTTCCAAACCCTATTCTTCCCTAAGGGAAAACACTACTTGCTGTGATTTAGCTGGGAAAAAAATGGCATCAGATCCTACACAAATCCAAAAATGCAAAATCATGACATCACTCTTAAGGTCTGACTCACCATAAGCCTAGCCAGCTCCTGGGTACAGCTATGCTTCCCTGTTAAAACAGAGGGTTGGTAACGTTGATAAGGTAAGTAGGCTTTTGCTTATGGCCCTAGGGCACAAACTGATCAAGAATGACTGCAAGAACTTGGAGGCAAGTTCCTTAAGGAAGTTCCCATGGTCACATAGCAAAATAAGAGCAATATAGATTCATGTGTGTGTGTATCTTGGGCAGAAACAAATGTCATGCGTCTTCTGAGCTTTACTTGTTTAAAAATTTCTAATGAATTTTACTTTTTTTTTTTTAATATTGGTGCCAATTTGAGATTGCTTAGTACTTAAATTTCTTAATCTATAATAAAAGAAAAATTTTCAGGATCTATTCTGCCTTGTGATTTTTACAATCTTTCCTTTTAGGCGCACAGTTTTTACAGAGAAGTACTTCTTTTAATAATCTTTATTTTGAGATATTTTTACTGCCTTTTCATGAATTGTCAAGATGAAAGGAACTATTAGAAAGTTCTCAAACCTGAAACAATATGTAAAAAAGGATATTATCCCAATATACTTAACATTTTAAAACGTATTAATTTTCTCTTTTGTCCTTAAATTCAGGGAGTAAAACATCATTAAAAGTCTGAAAAGCTCCATTCTGTGTTGGATTTTATAAGAATCATTACAAAAGTTTTGAAATTATATGTATTTTAGCAGCTTGCTTAGAAATCTTGAGACTCTGTGCATGGTTAACTATGTACATAGTTAACTCTTCTGACCTTTTATAGAAATAAAAGATTATATATTTTTACTATATTAGATTTTATTTTAATGTTTGTTTTAATGGACATTTGCAGTATGTCTATTTAATGTTTAAATAGACATACTGCAAAATATACAAATCTGAAACACCACTAGAAACAGGAATAAAGAGAGATCACCTACATCAATTCTTTACTCCCTGCTTCCCTTTACACATTGCTACTAAGATTAAAGTTTTCCTAATGCTTCAAATAAACAATGGCTTATGGAAATAAAACTTACCCTGGTGATCAGAACACTGAGAACATGGAGAATGGGCATGGATTGGGTGTTGGACATTTTTTGCTTGGAAGTCTCCATGTTTTTGGTAGGGTTTCTCACAGCCTGCTCCCAAAGAAATTGCTGTGTGACTGGCTAGACAAGGTGTCTGTGCAGTGGGTGGGGACCTGGCTGCGCATGGAGGGTGGTGGTAATCAGCTCCTTTGGAAACTCACAACTTGTCACAGGTGGAGTCTCCCTGGGATTGGGATCAGCCCAATGCTGTGTGATATCTCCATGTTTAAGTCTGGCTCAAGTGTATCCTGACAAAGTTTGCCAAGGATTACAAACCAAGTGGGGAAATAAACACTTCAGAACTGTGCCAGAAGGCTTTGATAGACTGGAGGAGCAGCCAGCAGAAGCATTGCCCTACATTGATCACTACATATCATCCAGGAGTGCAACACTGGCATCTACCCATCTGCATAGGAGAGCTGTGGAAAGGCATCAGTGGGTCCTGGTGGACAATAAGCTCAACATGAATGAACATTCTGCTGCTGCTACAGTTAAGAAGGAAGTGGGATTCTAATTTGCATCAACCAGGACATCACCAGCAGAGATAAATAAGTCATTATCCAACTGTATTTAGCACTTGTCAGGCCACCTGCAATACTGTATTCAGTTTTAGTTGCTGCTATGGAAAAAAAGCTCTGGAGAGGTTTGGTGAGGAAAAAAATGACTATCAAAAGACTGGGAAGCTGTTGAGGAAAGCCTGAGGGAAATGGGTTTGTTCAGCACTGAGAAAAGAAGGCATGCAGAAGACTTTCTCACTATGTTCTAGCATTTAAAGGGTGACTGTAAAGATGGAGGCTCCTTCTTTCCAAGGATACATGTGAAAAAGATGAGGGGTAATACACACAAATTAATGTTACAGAGATCCCAACTGGACACAAAAGAAAAATTCTTTACAATGGAAACAATCAACCATTGGAATTATCTTCCCAAAGGCTACTCTGGGAAATTCTGCTAGATTCCCCAACAATGGACATTTCTAAGATTTGGTGGAAGAGAGTGTTGAACCATCTTGTCTAGACTGTACTTTTGCCATGAAATGTTGGATGAGGTGATCCATTTCCAACCTGGTATTCCAAGACTCAATTATTCTATGATTGAAAATCACTACCTCTCTTACAATAAATATTTTCACTCTGGAAGACTGTGATAAAATCTCTGGGACCTATTTCTCCCTTCTTTCCTGAGATATAAATTGCAATTTTTAAAATAAAATAAAACCAGTCCTCCAAGTTTTCCATTCTTTCTTCACTTGTCTCACATGTTCTTATTGAAGCTTTATTTGCCCTGCCTGATTCTAGTTTTTTCCAGTTTTCTAACAACATGTGAACCTGGAAGTAGCTGTGCGGCTACATTATTTGTAGAAAAATAATTATACCTCACTTCATTTTCTGCTTGCAACTCACTTCCTAACATGCTAGGAAATACCCTTTGTACAGTAGTAGTTGTCTATCTGGTCACATTTGCAGTCCTCCATATCTCAGATCTGAGTATTTCCCTGCCTTGTTGCTATTGTCACTATATATTTTGATTTATTTTTCTTTATGTATGCAGTTTTTCTACTTTACTGTGTTGATTTTCATCTTAAAGACTTCTGACCATTTCATCAATTTATCAGGATCAATTTAAATTCACAAGTTGTCCTCTGAAGGGTTTGCAGCACTCAACAGTTTACTGTTGAGTGTCTAGGCTGATAAGTCACCTAGGTTGTTAATGAAACCATTAAAAACACAGGACATAAGACAAATCTCTGCAGGGCCACCCATATCAAGCATCTTCCTTTTTTTCTTGACAGCAAACTGTTGATAGCTGCTGTTTAAACTTAATAATTTCAACCTGATGTGAATCTGCCTGTTGGTATTTTAAACCATTCCATATGACACTGAAAACTAGAGAAACATGGCTCTCCATTAAAAGGTATTTATAAATTGCAAATAGACAAGTTGTCTTCATTTCTATTGTGCATAAAATGCTGTCTGGAAAGAAAAAGATACTGAGCAATCTATGAGAACACAGGTTCTGTCGTAATGTGACATTTTCAACCATTCTGTCTCCTGTCTCTGTATTCTGTACAGATAATTGCATAGCAATATGCTTACTTTTCACATTCCAGCCAGTCAGCCATCCTATTATTGTTCTCATCACTCACACAACCTTCAAAAAGTGTTAACAACTATCAGCCACCTCCTTCCTTTTCCACACCTGAGGCAAATATACGTTAACGTCCTGTTCCATTATTAATTCAGTTTGTATGAAATAAAGATCACTTTAAACTGAAATGGAAATAATGTTTACAGTTTTCTATTTTAAATTTCATGCTTCCTGTAATCCTGAGCAAGTGAAATGCAGGACTTATAGAAAATAAATCAAATTACTTTGTTTTCCTTCTATATCTAAACAAAAATAATCTTGAAAATCTTCTTTGGTGACTAGAATTTTTTATTTTCATTGAGCTGTGGTCTATTTGTTTTAATTTGACTTGAAAATTAAATCAATATACTTTTTTAAAACTCCAGAAAGATATTTTTCTCCTACTTATATCATCATAATTTTTATCTAAAAAGCAAGGAAACAAAATATATTATTCCATAAAGCTCAAGTTAACATCCACAAACCCCCATCCATTTTGTTTGCCCCCTTAGACAAGTTTAAACCTGGCTGTGGATGGTCTTGAAGGTGATGACAGAGACCTTGAATTTATTATAATGTTCCATGAGTAGAGCAATATATTGAACGGGTGACATATTTAATGGATAGACACTACTTCTTTCTTCAGAATTCTGCAGTATTCTGCAGCTGCTGAAGTGGTCAGGCACTGGGGATAGGTTGCACAAAAGAGTTGTGGGTGCCCCATCCCTGGAAGTGTTCAAGGTCAGATTGGATGGGGCTTTGAGTCACCTGGTCTAGTGGAAAGAATCCCTGTCCATGGCAGGAGGGTCTGTAAGGTCCTTTCCAAACCAAACCAAACCAAACCAAACCAAACCAAACCAAACCAAACCAAATCACACCCATCTATGATTGTATGATTCAGGGTACTATGTGGCATTTGTGTTTCTCACCCCTGAGATGATGCAATAGGGAATAACTGAAGGGAGGCCATGATCCATCAGAGAGGAACAATGTTTTAACTTTACTAGAAATGAAATCTCACTGGTGCCATTGCATTTACAGTTTGGGGATGTTTCTTTGAATATTTCTACTACAAGGGCCTTACAGAAGCTCATGCTATTTTAGGTAACATGAGGACAGTAGGAGCTGTGTGGATACAATTATGGTCTAGGGGTGAGACAGCTTTTCACAGAAAAAGCAAACACTTTCTCAAAATAAAAATCACTAAAAATCAGTACTCTGTGTGGAAAGAAAGCAACTAAAAAACACCAGCACTACACCAACTTTAATTGAATGATAGAGGCTTATTTTAGTTTCCAGACTTTGGAGAGGGAGGTGGCTGGGTGGGAATTGGTGATCACTTTCAATATATTCCTGAGTCATTAATACTATAACATTATCATTCCAATGACAGCTTCACCAGTCATATCATAATATGTTTCTGAAAGAGAAAAGGCATATTTCAGTATATGCTATCTAATTGCCAAATTTTATCTCACATTGTTAGAACCAAGAATTTATAATAAAATTTGACAGCTTCATTGAAGAAGTAATTTTCTGTTTAAATTTTGCAAATTAATTTCTTGATATATTAAGAGTTTGTTTGTCACACATGCTTAGCACAACTCATTAATCTGATAAGACATTCAGTAACTTGAAAGGAATGTGATATTGTGCTTTATTGGTGTGATACGATATTAGGATTTCATAATTTCTTAGGAATGCCTGCTTGATCTAATGCCATTTGGTTTTTTTTTTCAATTTTTTTAGAAGACAGAAGATAAACTTTGTTTTCTTTTTTTTATAGGGAGGAAAGGTTTCAGAGAAAAAAATCCCAGAGAATATTTTCAAGACAGAATGATTCAACAAAATCTAAATATTTTATATCATCTTTTCTCCCAGAAAATACTACCAAATTATTTTTAAAAATGGAAGATATGAGCAAAAATTAAGATGTTAAACCTGAGGACTAGATGGACATATGAAAAACTTTCTAGTGATGAGTTTCATGATCTTGTGATTCCAGGAGCAGTGTACAGGAAAGGATTGACACATTGAGTATAAGCTCTCTTTCACTATTTTTTTTTTATTTTTAATAGTGCTAAGATGATTGTGATTATCTTACAGATGCACAATGACATGATCATCACTTCAAGTACTTAAAATTTGATTTCTTGGATCTTCAACCTGCAAATTCTGCTATGACTGCCTAAAGCAGTATTGATTTAAATTTGTCTATGACAATATATGTGTTTGCCTCCGCAGGGTGGATTTGTACTCATTAGTGCTTAAGCAGAAAAACATCACAAATTGAGACTTTAGAGGTTTAAAACTGGGTGATTCTCTGTGCTCCACTGATTTTGGTTGACTTCTGAATATCTCTATATACACATGAAATTGCCAAATAAGTGTTCAGCACAGTGAAAGAAATGGTGGCAATGAGGGGCTCACTGGATACCAGTGAGTATGGGGGAAAGATGAGTAAATGTAAGAAAGAAGAAATATCATGATATTTCCTTCATTGTGTAAAAGCCAGTACTTCAAAATAAAGATTTTAAACACTTGTCTTTAACAATTTATATCAAACTGTTTCAGTTCTAAAGACTGTATTAATTCATGTGTTTTTTGCAATCACCAATCAGTAAAAGGTAAAACAGTTCCATGATGTTGTCTAGCAACCATCCAAAAGCCTCATCAAAATTTAGAAACATTTAATGACCTCTACTGTCACACTTGAGATGAGTGAAGATGTAAATGTCTAAAGCTACAGAAGTCTATAGTACCGAAATCCATATTACAGAGGTAATGACAGTGACATTAAAGCAGAAAGTGCTGTCTAAAGGCTCTTAGGGAAATTCCAAGATGAAACTTTCTAGCTCCGGAAAATAGGCAAAATTTTGTAACTATTTTAATTAAAAGGGTTGTATTAGTCCCATCCCATGTTGGCCATGCATTTTTATTTCTGTAGAAGATTTATAAATTAAGAATTTCTGTTCATCTCAGCTCTTGAAAAACATTGCAAAAATTTAAAGAAAGTTATTTAGGACTTTAAATCCAAAGCAGAGTCTTATCAAACCCAGATGGCAGAATGCCCAAAAAAACAACATAAAAAATATTTATAATATTTCCCAGTAATATAGAAATTTAAATTTTATAATATGTAACAATTGAACATGCCTGAGATTGTATTCTACAATTAAGTTCATATGGAAACATGAATAAACCTAACTCCTTCATATAAATATAGCAGTTCCTATACTTAGAATGTGGTTTCTTGAGTAGCTCAATTTACCAAACCACCTGCTCTTACAAAAAGAATCATTTTTTCCTTTCCTCTTTTTTCCTCTGCTTACCCCAGTTTCATGTGAGTACTTCTAGATCACCAGCTCAAAGTAGGACAAAGTGGTTGCCTTCATTGTGGTTCATTTCCTTCCAGGTTAATTGGTTGCATTAGTTTGTGGCTGGTGTAGGAAATATCTGAGGCACTAAGTTTACAATGATAGCAAGCATCTGGGTGTGGTAGGGCTAGGGCTTCCCTCTTTCAGTGGAGGCAAACTCTTAGTTTATCTCATCAACTTGATTGGAAATGCAACCGCAAGTTGTGGTTTCGTGGCCAGTTTAGTACGAGCCAGGATCAGGCTGCTGTATATTCACACCCTCTCCCTTGTGTCAGTATTGATGGTTGTGCAGCCTAGAGCTATGCCAGCAAATAGCAAATGACTAGCTTTCTACATTAGTGTCTGTATAGTTCTCTAGAGGGTATAAAACATGAGTAAGATAACCTAGAATTTATGACTTCTGCTTGTAAATGTGGCTGATTTGATTCACAAAGCCGCTAAAACTGGGGCAGAAATACTGGAAGATTGCTAGTAAGATCTCAACAGTGTTTACAGGACATGTATCAGTGTGATGACAACATAAAAGGTCCCTGTGGCACTGTAAACTTTCAGGGATGCCACAATATTAGGACACTAGACAGCTTTGCTATTTACAGTTCTGCTTTAGCAGTGTATGTGATCCAAGACTGAAGAATTCAGAAGATCTTTGCACTAGTAGCATATGTAGCCGGGAATTAAGTTTTCTGAAAAATTTAAAGTTGCAATTCCTCCCAATGTAACTTTCTTCTCAACAGTTTTATCTTCCTTAAAAATTTTGTTATAAAAACACCCACAGAAAAAAAAAATCCATGTAAGTGAAATGCAATAGCAGTAACTCAGCCTCTACTTATATGCAGATTTTTCTGCTTATTTTTTTCTTCCACAAAAGATTGACTAATAAAATTTAATTTATTTCTGTAGGTAACTGAAATTTAACAGCTTGTGCTGCATGAAGAACATGTGTAACAATGTACAGTGTATAACAACTTGAAATCATGGCTGACTTTCCCTTGTCTCTGGGTGTGCCAGGATGTATGAGACATTATTGCTTTGCTGACACAGAAATGAAACACAGTTTAATCATAATATCATGTTGGGATTTGTCTGACTCAACTATTATTAGACAGGTCTATGGCTTCATCTCAGCTCCCTCCCATTGCTAAAGACAAGTGGGATGAATCATCCTCTGTTGTGTCTCAACTAAATAAGTTAGACTAGCTTTGATATCATGCCTTACTAATCTAGCAAAAGCAGAATAAGAACAATCTGTTGACTGCAATGTACTTTCTTCAAGTGAGTGACTTCCTTATCAGTCAATAATTATATATATACCAGGAAAGTTCTTGGAGTTTGATAGAAATGCAAATTCTCACTTGATCTGGACAGATGGTAGCACTTCCTATTGATGTAAGCCAGCAGAAGTGTCTCCTACACCAGACGAAATGTCCACCTTTCTGGTACAGGAAAAGGGGGGAATGTCAAAGTAGACATGCCAGGGTATCTTGCCATTATCTCTTGTTAACAGCATTTCTCCAGTTTTTGCTATGCTGGACAGTGTACAGTGCAGCACATGCAAAGTTTCTGCTTGCACTTTTCCCTAGATATAAATAGAAACTGGATGCACTAGAGAACGAAATGTTTCATACTTGGTGGTATTTAATATGTCACAACTATCTACTGAGTGTGTCGAAATGTCACTTCCAGCTGATAGCTCAGTAATATGTGAAAGGTTCTCAAAGGTTAAAACTTAAGACTGCAGTTACCTCTGGCTTTTTCAGGAGAGGGATTTGTTCTTAAACCTCTGAAAACCTGAAAAGTGAGATATCTGTTTTGCAAATGTACTCAACTTTTGGATCAGTGGGGCATTGTAGTAGCTGCTTAATGGGATTTATGGAACGCTGCCTCTGCAGTTTATGAGCGGAGGCTTATAAAAACTGGGTAATAATGAGTGGTTTCAATTACATATATCAAAAAATCAATGTCAACACTTTTTAAAGAAAATAAAACATTGCTCAACTCATGCATGTAGTATCCAGGCTAAGTACGATTGCTTCACACTGAAACACCTGTGGGGCGATCCTTTTTTACAAGCAAAATTAAGTGTACAAAAGAGATCATAGTTAATTGCTGCCTATTTGAAACAGTGATTATATAAAGTATCAGAAATTTCTCTACATTCAAATAATTAGTTTTGGACTTCCTCTACCTCATTCTTTTTATATAAAGGAAGAGAAAATATCCACTAGTCTGCTTTGACACCTGGGAAATGTAAAGACCAACTGACTCCACTGTGCTATTTTAAGACCAATACTTTAAATACACTGTCAGGATTTCTGCTCCAAGGTGACTTTTCTAACTCACTGATATCAGAGTTGAAGTTCTAAGGAGCACATTGTCATCAACAGCCAGCACACCTTATCACACTCATAAGTCAGAGGGGACTATCCATTGCAGTGTGTGCCTTCAGCACTGTCACCCTCTGGGTAATCTCAGCTTCTCTTTAGCTGCTTGTGCCACAAATCACTCAGGAATGGCAGCTCTTTTGTGAGCAGGGATGCACACACCACACACAGTGCAGCATCCCCTCAGTGATCCACCTGCAGCCACAGGGGACTGAGAGGCTGATTGGCTGCTGAGTCTTCACTCAGCAAACACATCTGAACTACAGAGACTGGGTGACTGCAAGAGACAGAACCTGCTGGAGCTTCCCTATGCTGAAGTGGGGTCTTTTTTCCTCGTTGTAAAGTGTAAATGCAAATTATGTGTTTAAAAAAAAACAGGAAACAGATTAAATAAATAAATAAAAATTATATTTTTCCCTCTGCTTGTGTACAAGTACAGTGACTTTTAAATACTATTTCTTATTTTAAGGCATTGTCAAGACTCTATTCAATGTGCAAAATGCAAAGATTAATTAAATATATCTCTAAATGATATTTTTATTACAAAATATGCCCAACAGGCAAATTAAAATTTCTACTTTAATAAACAACATGTTAATATTGAAAGATGCTGTTTAGTTTACCTTGTTGCCCATTGCAATAAATGGACACAATTAACCACAAAATATCCTATTTCTTTTGAAAATTATATAATTTAAATTTTTTGAGAAAAATAATTACAGTGCTTGGAAGCTATTTTTGAATTATTTAATACAGATACCTTCTTTTCTACTTAGAAATTATTTTACCAAAAAATGTAGATGTCTTATTATATTACTACAATTATTTTTTTATCAAAATAAACTCTTTAACTAAAATAATGACATTAAGAATGTCTGCATTCTAAAGAGGAGGAGTAGGAGGGGAAGATAAATAAAGATTTTAAAAATTCTTTGAATACCTGTGAGTTGTTTGATTTAATTGGATCAGAGTCTGGTGTTTCTATATGAATGAAATGAAGTATCACTGACTGACTGATTGCCTGTAAATTACATTTTATTGTCTTTTTCACTTTCTGTTATAATGATGAAGAACTGAATTATCGGAATTATGAATCTCAAATTAAAAAAAAAAAGTCTAACTTTTGCTCTAGGTGGGATATGATATTTGCAGGAAAAATTACATCAGAAATATTTTTCTGATTTTAGAGTGCACTTTCAAAATTTCTTGAGAAGTCTTCATGTTTTCTTTCTTTGTTTACCTATTGCAAAAAAAGGTTCCAAAATTGGTAATACTGCACTTGGTTTGTTTCAGTTTTTAAAAATATGGTCATTCTATCTTTATAACAGATTAATTAGTGCTACTAAAACAACTGTAGGGGAGTCTTTAGATGCATCTTCTTCAATTTGACAAAATTAAGAATATTTAGAAATTCCCAAGAAGACGATTATGTTAAATTGATATTAGAAGAATTTATGTAGGCAGGACTCCTGCTACCTCTTGAAACTTCTGTGCTCAGATGTCAATAGATTTATATAGACATGTATATTTTCTGTGCTGTACTGCACATCTGTGCCCCATGGATAATCCACTATAAAACACACACTCTAGTCAAATTCCCTTCCAGTGCCCAGCCTGACTTTCCCACACGGGTCATACTTCCTACATTTTTTATTCCTGAAATAATATAGCTCCATTTGACTCTACTGTGCATTTAAGCCCAACTTTACCAGCCTACATTGTATCAGTAGATGATCCTTTATACATTCATCACCCTTCTGAGAACTTCATCACATTCCTCCTTTCTGATAAAACTGTCAAGCAATCTCAGGTCAGAAAGCAGATCCTGAAGGACTTCTCTGGAACATGGTTCCTCCTGCCAATTTCATATTTTGCAGTTAGATTTGGAACCCTGTCAGTTTTGCAAATTTCAGACCATTTCACGTGTCATATGAATTTAGTGTCACTCTTCTACGGGGCTTGTCATGTTACTTATTCATGTGGAAATATTGTAATTTTTATTGCACCTCCCTAGAGCATAAATGAAACTTGAGTTCTACATTTTCAGAGTTTTCACAGCTTTCTTTTACAACTTCTGTCACATATTAATTCTCTTTCTATTCTAGAATTACAGATATAAGAAAGAACCAAAATTTTTTCTCATGAAGAAGTGATTTCAAGCTCATCAATTACTAATGATATTATGTTACATTTAAAAGGTTGAGATGTAGATGAAAGTGAATGCTTCACAGCATACTACGAATTACTAAGAGGTTTTTTTAAAACTTTTTGGTTTAAAATTTGAAAAAAAAAAAAAAAAAAAAAAAAGTTAATTCTTTTCTGTCTCCTCTTTTCCAAGTTTCACAATCAAGCCAGCACAGCCTCTAGATTGAAGGAGCATACTTGTTTTGCTTATTTTATTTAGGTTTTCCCCAAACTCAGTCCAAGATATAAAGGAAAGCTGTCTTTACTTGCTTTCCACTAACATTCAGCTTACAGAACCCCTGAGATGATTCTTTGACTCACATCAAAAAACAGTAATTTCTTTACCCCAAATGTCTACTAAGACACTTCAGGGAGCAGAGAGTTGTCTGTGTGCTCCCTTGTGTCAGGAAGACTCCAAAGGACATTGTTTGGATTGTAAAAGTATGATTTTTATATTGACCCTGCTGCTTTAACATTTCAGTTTATCTTAATAAAATTACCAGAGAAAAATAGAAAAAAAACCCAAACAACTCTCCCCCCCGATTTACTGTGATAATTCATTTAGAAGACCATTAATGAGACATAGAACCTTGTAGCTCTCAGTGATCAGTTTTCATCTAATCCCTTCTTTATGGATTCATAACTCACCAAGCCAGAAAAATCATTATATTTCCTTAAAACCTCCTACATGAGACACACTGCAGAATTTCAACCAATGTTTTCTATATCTAACACTTATTACTTACTAGAATTAAAGAATAATGTAAAAAGAAAATTTAGCTGCTGTGCTGTGACTACTGAGGTATGTGCATGGAATCATCTGTCTGTAGAATAATGCTGAATAGTCCTAAATTCCCCTCTTCTAATCAGAATGGGTAGTATTAGTTACAGTGCCAGGAGCAGGTGGAACACAAAGTTGAATATGGTCGGTGATTCTCTCTGTTGATGGAACAGATAGAATCTGTTGATTATGTTACATTTCTTCCCTTATGTTTTGCTGTTTTTATCATTTGCATGAATCAGAAGTTGACTGTTAGTCTTCAACACCAATTTTTTCAGTGTACCTGAGTCTGTATGCCTTTCATCTAGGAAATGCAAGTATCTTTAGAATAAAAACTTTGAGGGAAAGGCTTAGACTTATCAGACACAGAAAGACAGTGGTCCCAGCATGACCTTAACAGAGAGATTATCTTTAGCTATACCAAAATATGCACATTTGTTTTTCCAAAATGAAATTGTAAAGCTTAATTCCTCTTAAAATAAAAATAAAAAAAAAAAACAAACAAAAAAACCAACAGATTTTTACCACATTTGAATGGTACTTTTCCATGGAAAGAATCAGTTCTGAAGCCAGTATTCCAAGACACTTAGATAAAATGAAATTATTCCATATACCTTATTGTTCATGGAAAAGATTAGTTTTAGTTGTATTTTATTATATACACTTTTGTGGAAGATCTAAGATTAAGCAGTATGTCAGCTCAGAGAAACTAAAGAACAATACCAAACACAAAAGATAATGTTACATGTTCTTTGTTCTCCATCCAGTGAATAGAAGAGACTAATGTTTCAAACATGGGTGAAAAAATATATATCCTCTTCTGTGGATAAGATATATTATCTCATTTGGTTTTTGATATTGCCAGTATAGGGTATAAACTTACATACTGTTTGTAAATTTATTTTAATTTAAAAACCAATTTCACATACAATTTAGCATTGAGATATAACATAATTACATTTTGTTCTCACATCTACAAAATGCATGTCCACATATTGACTTGTATTTATTGGTATAGAGCAGTAGAGAAAGTCTTCTGCTTCTAGTTTTTAATTTAAGGCTGCAGTAAAAATCTTCCTGCTTTCTATGTAACCACTGAAAAAGGGATAAAACTCTCATTACTTTTAATAGATGCTGTTAATTTAGAAAGTGTCTAATTTTAAATTGGCCCATGAGCAGCCTGGTTTCTGTAGCGAGATGAGCAAGGATTCAAATGGTTAAGAAATGGGTAAAACCATATTTGAATCAAGAGAATTTCAAGAACGTGTTTTAGAGATGGTTTAACAAAAGGAGTTTATTAAATGATTACTGTAAGATCTTCTTTCTAGAACTCAGACCATTTAAAATCAGTAGCCTAAGGGGATTTTTTTTTTTAAGAAAACTCACACAGACCCAGATAGCCAACCCCCAGAGAGATTTAGCTAAGTTAGGTATCTACTACAAGTTATGCCTTCCACATTTAGCTTTTAGTGTGGATTTAAAGGGTTTGAGACCCTTACATTTAAGGGCTTCAGCACAGTCTAAACATTCAACTGTATGTGGATAGTAATAATGCATTGGTTTATTCAGCTGGAAAGAGCAAAAATGCAGTAAAAAACAATTATCTTGGTTGCATGTGAAAAGAGTGGCATGATATTCACAGGAATATCCAGTACTGGGAAAAACAAAAAAACCAAAACTTTCTCTTTGCAAGGTTTTTGAGCCTTATGTGAAGTGAGAAAAAAATGTCTACGTGTTTTTTCTTTTTCTGTCAGTTTTATGATATCCTGATTCTTGTTTTTGATACAGTTAATACAACAGTTACTTGGACAAGTACTTTGTGATGTGTTGTAAATGTTTACAACTGTTTAGAAAAAACAAATGTTCTATAAATTTAAGCCCTACAGGTTGTCAGGTCTGCAAAAGAAATTTAATAATTTTTAAGGCAATGTTATCCAGACAGGAGTTTAGTTATCAAGTTTTTCTTGATTATGGTATTTTCAGAAAGGGCAATAAATCCCTGGAGGCTCTTGAAACACATGGGAGGTGATAGGTTTTCCTGTTTTGCTGTAGTTTTCCCAATGTGGTCTGCAGTTAATAATCAGGAAGCATAGTTATATAGATCAGTTCTTTATAATGCCAATTTATTTTCTGCTTTTCAGAAAAAACAGTAAAGCTGCCTGAACAAATTGAAAGTCTCCTTCATTAAAAAATTCAAAATGTCACCATTTTTTTTCATTTGGTGGATTCTATACTTGATTTTTTTCTATTTATTTATTTATTAATGTATTCATAATTTGTTTTACTAGTGTTGTGTTTGAAACCCTTTACAACCTGCCTCTAGCAATAATTTATGTATCAGGATTATTATTTTGTCATTTTGTCAGCTTTTTCTCAAGGAACGATTATGCTTAAAAAATCCCGATTAAAAAAAAAGTCTAATTTGTGATAAAAATTCATCTACTGTCAACCAGAAGTTTGAAATTAAGATTTTAGGTTTTAGTGATGGCTGATTGTGAGCTGTTTTCATTTTAGTGGAACAAGAGAATGCATTGGTAAATTAATGCTAAGAGAGAGTTTTTTAAAGACTTCAGCTTTATCCTCATTTTTACCTGTACAGCTCCAACACTCCAATCCAATTCTACATACTGCTTTTGTATAAACAATCCCCATGTGAGACTTCAATTTCAGCTGCTGCTTCTAACACAGTACCATGAGTAAGTGGTATGAGCCCCAGAGCAGTTTGACTAAGTTACCATTTCTGCATTTTGCTTTTTCTTTGTGTCAGGAAGGAATCAATACTCAGTGTACTCAGAGCTTGGCACAAAACACCTGCTTCCAAGAGGTTGCAGTGAGGATACAAACTGCACCTAATTGTCTGAACACAGGCAGAGAGTTCCATTTCTCTCCTAGAGGAAGCAGTTCCAGTCTGTCAAGCACTTGGTGCAGGTTTGCAGCATGCAGAGCTTGTATGGAGCACCACCACCAAGTTTTGCACCATGCTATTTAGATTTATGTCATTCAAGTTCCTACAGAAAAGAAGTTGTGCAGAAACAAGGCTACTGTCTTCAATGAGGATGTCAAATATTTTGGAAGGTTTTTGGAATATTTTGCTATAAAGAAAGTTTTAATACGCTACTAAATACCACCACATGGTATATCCATAACAAGCTATCACACCAGCTATTAACAACATTTGAAACTTCAGATTTGTTGGTTTGGTGCAATTTTTTCACTGTGCAAAGAGACAATTTCTCTTCAAATTAATCTGGTTTTCTGTAAACAGTAAAAATTATTATGTGTACCTGCTTTTATTCCTCCCTAACAGAGAAGGCAGAGAAAGTGAAAAGTACAGCTTGAGACATATTTTTATTTCTTATTCACATATGAAATTCTAGTAAGTCACACACCTTGCATATGTATAACCAAGAAATCTTTTTGTGATTCCTTCCCTCTTTCTATAATGGGTGCAGAGGGACCTACATGAGTAAATTTTATGCTTGGCTTCTTTTAAAAGTGCATATAAAAAGTAGCAGTAAATTGTAGCCCACAGGGTACTTTCTACATAGTACTTTAAGGATGTTTCATTGCATACCTCTCATGAAAACTGAACTTGATATGAGCTATAATTATGACAAAAGCAAATGAGAGTGTGATTCTCACTTTGAATACTTTTCCCCTTTGTCCTTTTTCTGTGCTTTTAATCACCTTTAATATCTAAGGAGATGTTTCATGCCAAAGGTTTTCACATATTGTAGAAACTCAGTAATGAGTTAATAATATACTAATCTTGCCCTACATTAAGAATGTAATCACCCTATGGGAAACCAGAAATATTGAGGATGCTAAAGGTTTAATTGAGATCTTCATCCTAATAACGTTCAGTGACACTAATATTTTCATCTATTTAATCACACTCACATTAGTTTATAAGCTACCCTGATGGTCAAAAATTCATCAATTTCATAATCATTTATGTACAAGTTGTTGCTTTGGTTAGTGAGAGCTACATGAAAATGACAACATTTTATTTCTATTTCAACATAAGCATCTTTTCAATCCCAGCTCAGTTACATTCAATAATTTTATTCCTCAAACAAGGAGGAAAGAATATGGACATTAGACTTTTCAGGTGTTTTTTGAAAATACAATACTTTGGCAGTATTTGAAGACTCCTAATTTCAGAAGTCTAAGCAGAGAGTTTCAATTACTAGAATACTGTCGTTTCAAATGTCTACTTGGATAGCAAGCAATCATACTGAGTAATAAAATCACAGATAATTTCATATTTTTGCACACCTTCAAATAGAGTTTTGTACCATTGCATGATCAAGTTGGAGAATGTACAAGACATGCCATGGTTGGGACCAAGGTTTTCCATTGCTCCTACTATATGGAACCTTGGAGAAGGTTGCTAACATCTCAATGTAAGAATAAAAAATGTTGTCCAAGTCTATAGACTGGGGGTTTTTCTGTTGTTTATTTTAAAAAGTAAATGAAGTTATTCCTGTTATGACTATGAAAGAAGCTTGACACTATAACTGAGGCAACAATGCTCCCTCCTATTTTTCTGAGTGCAACAATAACTCAGGGGAGACAAATACACTTGGTTCTAAATCCACAATACTTCAGATAGCAATTCAGATTCAAATGGAGACCTCTTCATAACATAGAAAAATTAAGAGTCCACATTATGAAATGCCACTTATTTAACTTTTAACAGCCTTTTAATTTGGATTCTTTCATGTCATTAAATATAATTTTTTATTATTATTTTCATGGTACCATGAAGCTGCATATATCTAAAACATGTTGTATTTAGATATAGCTTAAAACTAATAATTTTTTCCACAACTCTAGGTGCTTATCCTTAAAAAAAGGTAACTAGGCTACCCAAGCACACCCTCTAATTTCTTAGTTCTGGCAATGGATAGAAGTCAGAAGTCACATAACTCCTTAGGAGACAATGTTGCTCTATCTAACACAAGTATGCCTTCTCTCTGTAAGTATTGAGAAATCAAGCAACACCAGAAGCAAGGCTCCATGTCTAATCTCAGCTGAGAGAACAATTAGAAGCCACTAGATTCCTTCACCCACTAGTTGAAAGCAAGTTCACATGACAGAAGAGATGGTAAAGAAATGTGGGCTTAAAGGAGTTTCAAGGTAAAACACGGCTGTATAACAGCATTGAGGTGTACAAGCAACAGGACTTAGTCTCCAGTTAAAAGTGATTTGGACTGAGCAGAGTTCTTTATGCACACTCATAAGTCTTGATTTAACTCTTTTCTGCTATGTGATACAACAGAGTCTTGCATATAATACTAGATATAAATTGAAGCAGGCTTCACTTGTGATGATCTGCATCTGGGAAGAAATAGTCTGTAGCAACTTCTATAGTTGTGCCATGGTTGAAGCTATGTCCTTCTTTATGAATTCATCAGGTTTTACCCTACACAGTGTCTGCTATGAGATGATAGAGAAGGAAGCTTTCATAATAAAGTGAATAAATGTGTGAAATACGGCACTAACTGTGAAACAATATCAAGCAAAAATAAGCTGCATGAATCCTATTTAATATGGTACCTGAAAGGGCTTTGTATTACGATGGTGAAACACAAGTGCATTAGAATAAGATTGAGGGCATTAAGACTGCAGAAACTGTACACAAATCTTGGCTGAGAAGGAGCAATAAGCACAGGGATGTGAATGAGAAACTGGGGCAGAAGATTGTTACTGGATTTCAGCCACTTGATGTCAGTTTTACTTTATAGTTTGTAAGTAAAAAATCACACGTGCATCAGTGGTCCTGAGTATCCTGCAGCTAGCTAGTGTATTCGTGATCTTGGTAGAATTTAATATTTGAACTTAATCCAACCTTTCTATCCATCTCTGACCATCATCAGCCTATATGAATGTTGATGGTTAAATTCCTGTTTGACAGTCTCTAAAAGAGCTTGCATAACTGACCAAATGTAATTTTGCACATTAGACACAGCCGTACTCAACGAGACACTCCCACTGCTCCCACTCTTGCTCTGTGGAGGTGATGTGCTGGGCAAACACTGCATGCCTACCCAGGCAGAGATCAGCTTCTCCTCTATTTCTTTGTCCATGTAACCACTTAGTACTGATAGGAGATCCTCAGCTTCCATTAAATCAGCAAAAGCATGGGGCTGCTTAAAATTCGCATAGGCCTAGAACCTCTAATATTTTGAGCTGCCCTCTGGATATAGTCTGTGCATTTCTGCACTCTATGTGAAGACCTGATGCTTGCATGACCTGACACAAGATATTTCATTGTATTTGTCATTCTCTTCATTTCCCTCACACAGAATGAAAAATTCACCATTACTGAAATTTCTTAGAGATTGTAGAGATAACCTGGTCTTCAAGAGAAACAATGTTCCTCAGGGGAACATAAACTACAAACCAATAAAGAAAAGCAACAGCAGAAGTAATTTGTGTTTATTCAGCACTTGGCATTAGTGATATTTTCATGGAAGACATAGACTCAGCTTAATACTAGTTTCTTTCATCTGCAACCAAGCTACAGCTTCAAAAGTCTACCACCATCTAGAAAATCCCAGTCTTGAAAAAGCTTTGTTATGAACTTTTGATTTAACTCAATGGACTTTTGATTCAGCTCAATGAATCAAGCAATTTGCAACCAAATTTGATACACCCTTCATGGACTGTGTTCCTATTTAATGTAACTTTCATAAAAAGAACAAATAAAGACAGTACATTACTGTATATATAAGAAAAATAAAAATATCGATATTTTTCAAAATATGCATCATGAAATTATGTCTCTGGTCTTAATGTCTCTGGTAGTTGGGAAGGTAAAACATATCTATAGGTGGCCAGGTTCACGACCTTCTCTGGTAACCTCTAGACATGATAATCCAGAAGTATTTCTTAGCCAGGAAACCTGGATTCAAAAAGGACACTAGGCTAGATAAGTATTTTGTTCTAATCTAGCTCAAAGGATGTAATTAATTTTTATATATACATACATATAAATGAATAAAGAATCTTAACTTTTAAAATTTAGCTATTAATTCTAGATTTCAATAAAATCATTTAGGCAGATATAGTTACATAATATGTGAATTAAACAAGTATGTCCTGCAGAAATACAATATAAACACCCACAACCTTTTTAATCTACTATCAAAATTCAACTACAAAAAGAAAACCAGAAGAAATAAAAATAATCAAACATCACAGAATTATTTGAGCTGTTTGAATCTGAAAAGAATGGAATTCTGAAAAGAAACAGAAAAGTGAACAACAACAAGAAAAAAGTCTGGAAAAGCTATGCAATTCTTTTTAATTGGAGCAAAACAATGGTCTTGTTTCTTAGGAGAAGTTAGAAGAATTCTGATTACAAATGTTGGATTGAACATTTCTTCAGTTAAGTGCAGCAGTGTGGCTTGGACTAGTAACTCATTTGCTACACAGAGCACATGTTTCTAAAACCCACAGTAGAAGTAAATATGAATTTTGGTGAAGAAAAGTGTTGTCTTTTTCAGGGTTAGTCTAATAAAAAGACCGAAGAACATAGATATATGTGTAAATAGTTAGCATGAAGGAATGCAAAATAGCACAAAACAAACAAAGGCTCTAGTTTACCAGACATTTAAATTAATCCTGTCCTGATCAAGGAGGCATGTGGAAGAATATTTACTCTGTGGTTACTTTGTCTTAGTGATGTACAATATGTGACCCTGGAAATTGTAATTGTGAAGGATGCCAAAGCTTGGTGTGTTGGCATTTCAGCAAACTGACCATGAGCTGAACTCAGCTCTCTGGTATGAATCAAAAATGCAACAGCCATATTTGCCAAATAGGAGCTCATTCAATATAAGATATGCAGGAAGCAGAATCTTTGAGAAATTACTTAAGCTGCTTCATATGATACCATAGAATACCACAAAAAAATCATTAGACAACAGGATTTTCTTTCTTCTTAGATTCATCATAGTAAGCTTTTTCTCAGAATCTTCAAATTTTAATTCCAAAAAATGATGTAAACTTTGGCAAACATGGACATGCAATATTTAAAATCCACACTCTAAATATAAAGAATTTAAAGGAACTGTAAGATACCTGAGAACAGTCTGCAGTTCTTAATCATGTGGAAGACATTCTGAAATCAATAAAATTAGGCAAGATTCATTACACTAAAGTTATTTGTCATAAATGTCAGGTGATAGTGATAAAGAATCTTGTACTAATTGGCCACATGCCCATGCAAGTATTTGACTCTCTCAAAAGTCTGAATATTTTCATACATAATTAAGCTGACACAGGTGCTTGCAAAAACCAAATTGGAAATAAAAACTTAAACCATTATTTCACTGATATCATCTGCAAAATTCCTGTAACTTCGGCTTCACTGAGATGCCACCACTGGATATGCAGCTTCTCTGAAGCAGTTTGTCTTTATTTTATTAAAAAAAAAAAAAGAAAAAGAAATAAAAAAAAAAAGAAAAAATCAAACATTTCTTTGAAACTCAGAATAGAAGAGAGAGTTTTTCCATTAAGAAATTGAAAATAAAGATCCTACAAACCAGATTAAGTATATAATATACCAGGAAGGGAAATCTTTTAAGGAAAATAATATGCATAAAAGCTGTTCTAGAGATGGAGGAATGGACCCAGTCAATCACAGGAAACCAGAAAAACACTGAGTATCGAGAAATAAAAATCAAGCCAACCCTCAATTTCTTAATTCTTGATTTACACATGGCAACTATTTCCTAAGTAGTTTTTGCATGTTTCTAATATCTGAAACCACAGTCTTCAAAGCTTCTGATATATATCCTAAATTTTTGTTCAGTGACAAATTTCCATTTGAATAGTTTAATAGAAGTAGAATTGCAAGAAAAAGGGGAATTAGGGGTTTTGGCAGCTATTATTAGAAGATATTTTTACCTTCAGTAATTCTTTTATTCATATTCAAATAATTTATCTTTCTTTTCCTAATACTTTCCAAATGGAAACATTCTCTATTTAATAAAGTAAATGCATTTACACACACTGTATTTCAATAAATACCAACAGAAAGCACTAGTGACAAAAGTCAGATGTAAAGAGGACATAGAAAAAGCAGCAAATAATGAAACCAACAAATATTTCACTTTTTTATTTGCATGAAATATCTTCCAAATGCAGGTAAAATTTGTTCGATATTTTCAGCTGAGATTTCTGGATGCAATGAAGACATGTTCTCTTCTGACTTAATAATTCTAAGGTGTGACCACATTGTCAAGGTTTAAATCCTCAGAATCCATTTCAGGACACAGATTTTAATCTCCCTGTTAATTGAGAGGCCAGGCCACCCACTGCTCTGAATCAGAGCTACTGCACAACCTTTGATTAGAGCTATTCTGCTTTGCATTTAAATATTTATATCTTTCCTGGACAAGAGCCTACAAGCAAAGAGGAGTAAGTGCCTAAACTGACAATTTTCTTTTTAAAGGGAGGCAAAACCTGAGTGCCAGGTTTGCTTGCATACATATTTTGTTTTGAAAAAGAATGTAGACAGCATCAAATAAGGAGAAGGCACAGATCTCAGGGCTCCTTGTGGAATATAACAGTTTAAACCTGTTGGGGTATATATGAACATGGAATTGTTATATTCTCCATGTTGATGAGTGCTTAATTTTCCTGACATCATTAAAAAGAAAAAAATAATAAATTATTTTTACCCACAGGAATAAAGAATTCAGTTATTTGCACTGTTCTATTCATAATCTCTTTGACTGCTTCAATTTCTGAAAAAAAAGCTCCAAAACACAGCTGTATGCTTTTATTATAGTTTTTCATTTTTTGTTGTAAATGGATAGTAGATCACAGGATACTAAGCCATCATAACACAAACTTGTGAGATTTATTGATTCAGCTCAAAGCTGATGGAGTTTCCATACATCAAAGCTTTCAAGTAGTAGTGCACTCACCCTATATTATATCCATTAAGAATTTTTTTATCATTAAAAATCCAATAAAATATTTATAACTCTCTTACAAACCCCTGATGGTTAGATTAATGCAATTCTAAGCACTATGATTATCTTGTACAAAGTTTTACACATACATCTTTTATTTCTTTCTTTTGTTTTTCTCAATCCAGTGAGCTTGATATCACAGCTATTGGAATTTTCTGGCTACCTATAATAAGAGGCTCCCTGACAACTGTCTCAAATGTCCATCATTCTATAGCAAAATCTAAAATTTAAACCTCCCTGGGGGTTATTTGAATATCCTTTTGTGAATTCAGCAATAATTAGATGATCTCTTATAATGAAGCAATTTATATTAATAAAAGAAAAGTCACAACCTATCTAATGAAGGTTGAAGGTGGGCTTTCTGCTCCCTTGTTACCACATCATAATGCAGCATCTTTATGCTTCTGGGAAAGCAATTGGAAAGTATTCTCAGGAGATGTCTGTATTAGCACATGAGAAAACACATGGAAATCCCATATACAGGACTAATTCAAAAGAGTCATATTTTAGTGTACAGACAGAAGTCTTCTTTCAAACAAATACTTTTTTTGTTGCTGTTGTTGTTGAAACACAGTTTTTAAGCTATTTAAGCACTTCATCTCCCCACAACAGAAAAGATTTAGCTACTGATAAAAGTAGAAATGTTTTCAATCAAGTTTATCTGTTAATGCCTAGACTACCATGGTATTCACATTAACTGATATGAACAGAGATGTCATTTATATATGGCTTTTCAAAGCATCCACCACATGAAGGATTCTGGAGATAATTTAGTCTTCATTTCTTCTTTAGGATATTATCTAAAATTAGAGCATGAATTTATGCAATTTTTGTGAAGCCTATGCATTATGATTAGTTACTATTTTGGCAATTATTCATTGCATTGATAGGATAAATCTGAGAATATTTATTCACTAAAAATCACCTGTATATAAATAACTATCTGTGCAGCAGAGAGAGAAGTTTTTATTTAGTAGCTGAGTATATTTTTCTCAGAGTATCTGCACACCTGAAAGTTACACCAGTTAAACTGCATTATTTTCTAAACCCATTTACCTAAGCTAACATCATGAAAGACAGCACTTGTTCTACATCCACAAACTTAGTTTCATTGCATGTTTGACCTGTTGGGCTGCAGACAAATGATGAGACTTTTCACTCAGCTTAAGAGAACGAGCAGGACATGGGAAGATATGGGATATATCACAAGATATTCTGTGATAGGCTGACAAAACTTACAAATCCAACCAAACCTCACAGACAATTAAGGTGGAAGTTGACTAAGAAGCAGTCAAAATCCATAGAAAAATTGAGGGAAACTGGGCACCTTTTTTGGGAGTACAGTCTTGAAAGACCAGTAACACCTAACTAATCATAGCAGCACTGGCATATGGTAGAGTCTAACTAGGTAACTATCAGAAATAAATTTAATTTTAATGTATCACATCTGGCACCAGGAGAGAAAAGTTAATTAGGTAAAGTTGTTTATCTGGGCAAAGACTGAGCAGAGAAAGAGGAGAACAAAGGTGTTGAAATGAAGGCAAGAAACAGAAGAGGTGTTAACAGGGTGTCCAGGTGTGTGTGATGCTGCCTGGTGGTACCAGTCAGACAGCCATGTGCAGTTCTCTGCAGCAAAAGCAAGACAAGAAAATGGGCCTATTTCCAGATCATCAGTGTCAGGTGTTCATCCATGGCCATGAAAACTAGCAGGGGTGAGGTGGCTGCTCTCTCTGGCCAGTGAAGGAATCCTTGGCTGAGTAAATTGAGCAGTCTATGATACACGTGATCGTGTTTGATGCAGGACTGATGCCACTTTATAACCAATTATATAATTCATCTTGTAATAAAAATTATTTTAAAAGCAACAGAAAGCTGAACATGAGCCAGCAATGCCCTGGTAGCCAGGAGGACCAACGCTGTCCTGGGGGCATCAGACACAGCATCACAGCAGGGCAAGAGAGGGATTGTCCTGCTCTGCTCTGAGCTGGGGCAGCCTCACCTCCAGTGCTGGGGCAGCTCTGGGTGTTGCAATGTAACACAGACATTAAATTATTAGAGAGTGCCCAAAAATACCAAAGATGGTAAAGAAACTTGAGGGGAAAATTTTTGAAGAGTGGCTGAGCTCATTTAGTGTCACTCACTCTGGAGAAAGGGAAGCTGAGGAGAAACCTCATTGCAGTAAAACTTCCTCATGAGGGTAACAAGAAGGGCAGATGATGATCTTTACTCTGTGGTGACCAGTGACAGGACCCAAGAAACGGCCCAAAGTTGTGTCAGGGCAGGTGTAGGTGTAGATATCAGATAAAGGTTCTTCACCCAAAGGGCGGCTGGGCACTGGAACAGGCTCATCAGGGAAGTGGTCACAGGCTGACAGAGTTCAACAATCATTTGAAAAACACTCTCAGACACAGTGTGTGACTCTTGTGCAGGGCCAGCAGTTGGACTCAATGACCCTTGTGAGTCCCTTCCAACACACATTATTGTGTGATTTTGCCAACCCAGGCTTAAGGGTCTTGTTTTAGGTTTTAACTGAACCTTAGGTCAATTTAGCAGAATTAGTGCTGATATTCAAGAGCCATCTAAGGATAATCCTGTGCCATGTTCTCTGAGACAACCCTGCTTGAGCAGGGAGATTGCACCAGATGTCACACTGTGGCCGCTTCCGAGATCACCCTTTCTGTGATTCCTAGCTTAATGTGAAGTTCTAAGCTGCAATTTTAATTTGGTCCAGGAGCCTCCTTCAGCTTGGAAACATAACTAGACATGGATGCAGTTTTATGTTTTAGTTGTTATTTATAAAGTTGTCATGGTCAAGGAACATAAAGTAATTAGAAGTACTTTGTAGTGGTTAAAGGTTACTTCAGTTCTGGGCACAGTTAATCTGGAAGTTTTTTTGCCCTTAAGGAAAGCAGTTAAAGAAGAACAAATGTTTTACATTAAGTTTCAAGTACAGGACTGTAAATTAAATTTAAAATGCTGCAGAAGATCTAAAATTAAAAAGAATTTACTTTTCTAGATTTGGAATGAATCTTGACTCTTGTTTTCTTCTCCTTGAGCTGCATTTCTGAGTTTGACCTACAGTTCATATATTAAAAGCAGAGTAAGACAGATCTGCTATGCAAATCCTGACTTCTCATATACCTGTAAGAGAAAAAAATATACCAAGAAATGTGAGCTTCCAGTCTTTGTGGTATATGCATTTGATAATTAAAATTATTCTTAAAATATCTCTGCATGGCAGAAAAAATTTCTTTCATAGTTTGAAATATGAGATTAATTTTACACTCAGATTAGATAAAAACATGTTTCTCTATGTCTAACCTGAAATACAAGATGGCCGGCACCATCACATCCAAAAAAAAAAAAAAAAAAGGAATTTCTCAGCATTAGCAAGGGAATAATGAAAATTGTAGAAAACATGTTCATGTTCACGAATAGATAATGTTCAGCTGTACAGAATCCTTGTTACAATAATTCACTTTGTGTTTGAGACCATAAATTAAGGGCTTCTTTAAACTCTGTAAAACAGTCACTAAGGCAGAGTCATATATATAATAAAAGCACTGTAAGAAAAAAGGTCAGGTTTAAAAAAGGTGATACTGATTATTTTAATAAATTTCACATTTTCTAAGTATATGCAAATATTTTTCCAAATGTTTAAGGTAAATAGCAGGTATGGCTGAAGAAAATTTTAAGATGGATGTAAACATTCAATAAAAATACCCCGACTCTATCACTTCCTGAAATAACTCACATGATATATTAATTATGTAATTAATTTCCATTGTCTTTTATTGGTCACAATGCAGAAATACAGATCAGTCTTCTTTCATGGGTCTTTGTTGATTGGGGGAGAAACTGTGGCACCACATAGAAAATGCTTTGTATTGGAAGTACAAAACTCCCAGATTTGCTAGTGGTGGAATTGTTTTAACTAAAAAAAAAGAGGCAAGTATATTCAAGAAAAACAATTGTAACTTTCTTAACAGTTCTGTTAGCTCTTGGATATCCAATGTACATCATACTATACTATTACTAAGTTGCTGCTCAGTTTTGCAGCATAGTTTATTTCAATACTATATAAGGTTTCTTTTCTTCATGGGAAATTGAGATAGACAGGTCTTGAGGCTAAGCTGCAAAGGATCTATAATGGGATATTGTTGCCTAAATATAGTTTAAATTTCTAACTTCCCCTGTTGACTGAGGGAAAAAAAAGGTAAACATATGATACAGTAATTTTGAATTTGAAAATATTTTACAATCACTAAGGAAATTCTTTGTAGCATCAACTGTCTTATTCAAAGTACAGAGGTAAAAACTTTCAAGCATAACAGAAAACTATAAGATGAACTTCTAATATTCAATTTTCTAGTGCCAATAAAAGCAGCAATGGGAGATAAACCACGTGGAAATTTGCTGAGGGAATAAAGAAATAATGTCATATTAGAAAGTTACATCCATGGCTTATATCACAAAACTTAAATCCAAATAATTTAATATTTTCATAAAGTTACATATTGATTCCTGAATAATGCAGAGCAAAGACTAAATCAATAGTTCTGACAAAGAAGAAAAAAATAAACAGCAACAAAGAAACCAGATTCAGAAAGTTGCTGAAACCATGATACTGTGAAGTAAAGCCTTAACTAATGCTCCCAGTTATGGCTAAACCAGTAAGGAGTAAATACAATCTTATTTATTCCCCATTCTCTTTGTTATCACCAGCAATAATATTAAAAAATGTTCAAAGAATATAGAAAATGGAAATAAAAGAATCAATGTTTGTTATGAAAGATATGTAGTTCTCTCTTCCCTCTCTTTCTATCCCAGTGAGAGTTCAAACCCATACCATATGGGTTTTTCCAAGGGAAATGGTATCTCATGAGTAACACCGTAATTTCAATAAAACTTAGTGCAAAGACTGGTTTGAATAACAACTTAAAGGAACTAAATTTGTTCAGGAAGACTCTGCAGAACCATTGTCTGCATTTCTTGGGAAATTATTTGACAGAAAAAGAAATTTAAAGAGATCAATCTTACATGTTGACTCAATCATTTAGCAGAAACAAAATAGTCTGAGAGAGTGGGAAGTAAAGTCTTTAAATTTAATGTAGAGTTATTTACTCCTGCCCAGAAATCTCTGGAAGTGCTCAAGGCCAGGTTGGATGGGGCTTTGAGCAACTTGGTTGTAGTGGGTTGGCAGTGACTGGATACCAGGCACCCACTGCCCTCTCACTCTGCTCCACAGCTGGACAGAGGAGACAAAATATAATGAAGAGCTCATGAGTTGAGATGTGGACCCACCTTCTCCAGTGTGGGTCTCCTCCATAGGCTTCATGTGGATCCCTGAATCTCTGTGGTCCTCTCTGGGCTCAGGGGCACAGCTGCTTCACCATGGTCTGCAGCAGGAGCTGCAGGGGAATGTCAGCCCCATACCTGGAATATCTCCTCCTCTTCCTTCTCCACTGGACTTGTTACTTTCATAATTGTTCCTCTCACATGTTTTCACTCTGATTTTCTTTGGCTACAAATACGAATGCACAATGACTTTCTTTTTTCTCCTTCTTAAATGTATTATCGCAGAGGGGTTATCACAATTTCTGATTGGCCCAGCCTTGGCCAGCAATATGTTCATCTTTGAAGGTCCCAGAGACTGGCTCTGCTGGACATAGAGGAAGCTTCTGGCAGCTTCTCACAGAAGCCACCTCTATAGCCCTCCCACCACCATCAAAGCTTGGCCATGAAAACCCCATACACTGGTCTAGTGAAAGGTGTCCCTGCCTATGGCAGGGGGATTGGAATTTGATGATGTCCAAGGTCCCTTCCAACCTAAATCATTCTATGATTCTGTGGTGATTCTGGAAACTAAAGTGCATTAAGTATTTGTACATCTCATGCAGGAAAATGCACTTGCTTGAAGAGTGCAGAAGTGAGTTTTAATTGAATGATGGGTACAGTTTTGCATTAAAAATCTAGATCTCTTTTGCATGTATTTTCTAAATATATTTATTTTTTTGATATATGATAATGTGAATTTTCATAGAAATTACTATTCAAATGCCAGTATTTCCAATGAAGAGATTTTTCAATCTGTATCCACCTATAATATTTCTTAAAGTAATCTACACTTCATGTGTACGAAGAATATAAATAACCAGCATAATGCAAGATATTAGAGTCAAACTGCTATTTGAAATTCAAAGTATACTAGTTGCTTTCATAAAGAAATTACATATTTATGATTATATTAAATTCAAATAATAATGCATAATTTATTTATCTAATGCTATTACATGAGAATTCTCCATTGGGAATTCAAAAGTAATTTTCTTGATTAAATTTCAGCCCCCGAAAAATTCTCCCTGGTAAAAAGTGAATTTTGAATAACAAAACCTGGTGAACATTAGAAAATTATTAAATGGCAGAAAATTTTCATAATTATTGCTATAAAATTATTCTGTAAGTACAAATGACCATTGTAAAAGAATATTTGAATTACACACATCTGTAATTTATTTTCTTTTCTGACACCCTTCTCACTAAGAATATTATTTAGTGAAAAACCTTTAGTCTTTTTGTTTTAATGTTTTCAAATCTGAAGTAATATAAGGAATAAAGGAGAAGAAATCATATGTTTAAGGAGCAAATACTCAAAAGATTTTGTTCATATTCTCCGGGTCACATATTATTCAGACTCTCAAGAAGATACTACATAACATTTCCATATTATATAAATTAACAAAAAAAAGTCCTTGATTTTTAAACTATTCAAATAAATTTTAAAAATCTTCCTTGAAGAATCTACAAGGTACAAACTGCATCAGCTTTCTAGGACTAACACTTGACTCATAATAAGCTATTAAAAATAATAATTATTTTTAATTTCCTTTCCTTTTTTTTTTAATTTGCCTTTAAAATTAGCATCTCTTTTCATCAAATATGTGCTGAAGTATAAATGCATGACAAGTGAGAGAAAATACATATTTCTTGTTTGAATTTAAATGTTGAAGAAAATGTTAATAATCTTTTGAATCCCAATATATGAAGTCCTTTTGACTTGCCCTTGCGTCCCATAAGTAAAAATTAAAGATAAACCAATCTTCATCATAAAAAATAAGGTAAAAAATAATTTGTTATCCTCTTTTTAGCTTCTCTTGTCTGAAATTGCACAGGATTTATATTATTGCAGATAAAATATAAGATCTTTGCAAAGATCCAAAATTACAAAATGCTGAGCAAAAGCAGTTGATGAATTATGAGTTTAAAAAGAATGAGAACCATGTGTTTCAAAACATTCAGAGTACTCTAAAAAAGCACCAAAATATGATATTACCATAATATTACTATAACACAAGAAACTGGTTTTGTGCAATCGGCAAATAGCTCTTACTATCTGGGAAAAAAAAAAAAAATCAGTAATAAAAATGATTCACTAATAAAAAATGATCTGTGGTATGAATGCTGGCAAAACACACAAAAGTTAAGTAAGTAACATGTAAAAAGTTCAGCATATGTAAATGCACATTATATTGCCATGGATTTGGCCCAATTTTATTTTATGGTCTGATAAGAGACCATTCATTAAAAAAAATTCTTTTCCTTAAACTAATAGGAAGATTCACTTTCTAATTGC